>NC_133617.1:164302779-165502779 GCF_048593235.1 Sminthopsis crassicaudata
TCCCTAAGGAAGTAGAACAACTTGTTTATCTGCAACCACAGAGCACTGAATTTATAGATAATGCACATCTCTGGGAAAGCATTTTATTAAGTCTGACTGGAGTTCTTAACTAAAATATAATGGAATCTCATTTTCCTGACATGCCATGACAATCTTCAAATTTCAACAACAACAAAAATATTACCTTCCTAAGCACTTTGACTTCCCTAACTTCAATTAATATGTCAAGGATATACATATATGGGTGGAAAAGGAGATGGACTAGTCATGTATCAAGAATGAGTGCCAGACCAGTAGCCACAAAATATTAAAAGAACTTCAAAAAGACTTCTATACTCTGCTTCTGTTCTTCAAGAAGAATTGGACAAGGAAGAGAATTTCAGATGAGAGTACATGGGAGTGTTATCATCCACCATCTAATTTGGTGAAAGAAATATTGATGGTAATAAGGAGGAATGGAGGGAATAAACATTTATTAAGACCCAACTATGAAGAGAGAGGTGGATTCAAGATGGTAGAGTAAGAGAAAACAATTGAGCCTAGCTCCCCAGTATCTCTTCTCCACAATGACCTAGACAATGTAACAGACTAAATTCTGTTTGGAAAAATAAGAAAAATTCAAGAGTAATTTTTCCAGTAAAGGGCAGCTTAAGGAAACAGAGAAATCTGTGGGTGCTAGAGTTTGGAATCTGGCCAGAAGCTCTCTTGGATACTCTTTCTTGCATTCCAGCACCCAGAGACTGAAAAAGGATAGGAAGCACCACAACAAAAAGAGATCCAAGGTAATCTTTGAAGTATCATGGGGTATATCTGGCATATCACCTACTACCCAGCTCCAAGTCACAGATCCAGCAAAAAGAAAAACCATCACAAGTCAGGGTTTGTTTGTGTGCTGAACCTGTTTTGTTTTGGTTTTTTTGGGAGGGGGAATGCATTCTTCAGTTCAATTCCTTCAATTCCAAATTCTTTCAATGACAGAAAAACGGTCTTTATTCCTGAAGCAGGGAGAGTCATAACAGAGAAAGAAAATTGTAGACCAATTTCCCTAATGAATGTTGATGCAAAAATTTAAATAAAATGTCAGCAAGAAAACCACAAAAATATATCACAAAGAGCATAAGTATAGCTAGACTGGATTTATATCAAGAATGCAAAGCTGGTTCAATATTAGGAAAACTATTAAGCATAATTGACCATGGTAATAAGAAATATAATTTCTAAAACATTATTATTTCAATAGATACCGGGGAGAAAAGCTTTTTGGCAAAATATAACAGTTATTCTTTATTAAAGACACTAGAAAGCCAGAACCTCCAGGACACATGACTAGCAAAATAGAAGACTAGATATTTTTGATCCCCCAAAACTCTCAAATCTCTTCAAAATAGGAATTATGTATCTAATATAAAGCATCTTTACCATCTCTGTGGTTCATGACACTCAGAATTTAAAAGATTTTTAAAAATAATGAATTGGTAGCTATCTTGATTTCATTCAGGACTCCAACCCTACTGTCTACCATGCTACCTGCAGTGAAGCTACAGTTGTTGACCTAAAGACCCAACACATAGCCTTGCAACAAAATCCAATCCGACTCTTGTACTCACTCTTTCTTTCTACTGCTGTGGAAATGTAGGGTCCAAGCTCTATAGAACGGCTAAGATTGTGACAGACAGTGTCCTAGTGACAGAATTCAGTGCTACAAAAGATCTCTGCAGGAGAGCAGAAGAAAAGAATAAAAACCAAATGTATCTGGGCTTGAAATCAACTCCAACCCCATGTCTACCCCTCCTTGCTCCCAGAGTCTCAGAGACCTAAATTATGGAAACCAACCCCATAGCACCAATGTGGGAGTTCTTTTAACTGCCAGACCAGAGAACTGAGGAACAGAGGTATCTGGAACACTACAAGATATGTAGGAAAACTTATGTAGCATTCTACTAAGCCTGAAAGAAAAAAGCATCCAGTTCTTTCAAGCTCAGCATCTAACTAGAGATAGTTCTTCCCCTTTCAAATAATTTTGGCAGAGACCTACACTAAGTTATCCCTGTAATGGCCAGTGTAAAAAGAGGCTGAGACACCATGAGTCCCAAACCTGCTACCCCCAAAACCACTCTCAGAGAGGAAGGAGTGAAAAAGTGAATAATGGGGAAAATTAAGAGAAGAAAAGGCTGACGTCCTCCAAATCTGGTCAACAAGCTAAAGCACATACAAAGAAAAATAATCTGACACAAGACAGAGAGCTCTATGGAATTTGAGAAGAACATGGAACTGCATCATGCTGTTCTTGAGTGGTTTAAAACAGAAATGAAAATGAGAGATTTATGATCTACATAGCAAAAATAATGGGCTAAATAGAAAAAAATAAAATTGTGATGGTATGTCTCACCAAAGAAACAAAAAAGAGAACTATTATTTGGAAATGAAAATACATAGATGTGAAAGAGAAGCAAAAACATAACATTAATATAAATGTTCACTAGCCACGCAAAACATATTGATCTCTCAGAGAGGAAGCATGGAGACTAAGATTCATGACTCTAAGAACACAAGTCCAAAAAACCTGAACACTATAATGCAAGAAACCTTCTAAATACCGAAAACTAAATACCAATGGAAATCATTCATAAGTTGCCTCCAGAAAACAAACCCAAGACTGCAAACTTCAAGACACTTAGTGGTTAAATATAACAATTCAATTCAGAAAGAAGTCCTGTAAGTGACCAGGAGAAAGACTTCTAAATACAAAGGAAAGTACATTTGAATAACACAAGACTGTTGTAACAGAAAACTCAAGAGAAATGAAATAATGTGTTAAATAGCAATGTACATCCAATAGCTGCCTAAAGGGATCTGCCCTAAAATATGAACTTAACCATAAATGAGAAAAGATGAATATTCAGCAATAAAGAGGCATTTGAAATATTCTTAGAAAAACTACAATTAATGAGATTTTTTTACTTCTTGAATATCCCAAATAAGAGAAATGTAGGAGGGATAAAGGATAGCAACAGTGTTACAGCAGGGAAACCAGTAAGGAACATTTTTCTAAATGTACACAAGGAGACAGGAAAAGATAGAGGAATTGTGAAAGTAACAATGAAGAAACAGGCCTGGAGCATTATGGATGGAATCTAGTGATAACTTGCATACAGGTGAGTGGATGTATTTTATAGAACTACATTACAAAATAGGAAGGGTGCATGAAAAGGGGAAATGAGAGCAGGAGGTTAAGAGGGAGTATGTGATGTGTCTTGTCAAATAGAAGGCTAGCAATAAGGAGATTGTCACCTTTGTGATCTCAAAAAAGGAAGATCTTTCAAGGAAGAAAGAGGAAAAAGGATGGGGGAAATGACTGGAAAGGGGAGGAAAATGGAGGATCTTCCTTTGGTGTTGGGAGTTTCTGCTGATAGATGCTTTTTTGAGAGAAGAGAGATATTTTCTGAAGAGACAGAGACCTGGTGCTGGTGTGATCTGGAAGTTTTGGCACTTAAAAATACCAATTGTACTACCATAGAAGGAGGGAGTTAGAACTTCTGGGGATAACTTGTACATGGTAGAGTGAAAAGAAATGGATGAAGGAAGGAAATATTCAGGAAAGGGGGAAATAAGCTAACCAGACAGAGGGTATTGATTAGTGGTGGGATGCATAATCAGAGATGTGCAAAGGAAAGATACTATCATGTGGCAATGTTCTCTCTATTACTTGTAAAATTGGCATTGTTCAGGGAAAAAAACATAGTGGAAAGAGGGGAACCAGGACAACCACTACAAGGCAGTGGCAGAAACTGCCTAAAGAGGAAAATCCAAAATATATAACTCAGAAGTTTTGATGCTATGAGGTATGCAGAAGAACAAGACTAGATAATTATAGGAGTCAAGACCCAGAGAATGGGGGATCTAGAGGAGAGAGAAAGAGTGGATGGATAATAAGGAGAGTGAAATAAATCCACTTTGATAAAGGACACCAAAATAATTAATTTTTAAAAACTTAATGAAAAACACTAGTCAAAAGGAGGAGAAGAAAGAAGATATACTAAAAATTAGAGGAGAACTAGATAACTGGAAAATAAAACCATAGAAATATATATATATATATATATATATATATATATATATATAATTAATAGCTGGTTCTTCGAAAACACTAATAAAATTGATAATCTCACATCAATAAAAATTAAAAATAAATAAAAAAGCAAATGAGCAAAATAAAATCACAGCAGAACAAGAAGAAACAAATGGAAAAACAAGAATATATTGTGCATTTATATGCTAACAAAACTAGGAACACAAAAGAAAGAAAAATATCTTCAAAAATACAAAATGCCTAAACTATCAGAAGCCTATATAGAGATCTTAAATAATAACTTTATCTTAGAAAAGAAAACATCTGGCTCTAAAGGAACTATCAAAGGAAAGAGAAAAAAAACCTCCTTGACCTGATGGGTTCACAGAATTCTATCAAAATTGTAAAGAAAAATTTGTATATATACCTCATTAATTATTCTCAAAAAATGCAAACAGATCCTAGTAGAATATTTTTGTGAGACAAATATAGTCCTAATATCTAAGCCAGTAAAAAAAAAATTAAGTGGGAGGGAGACTCTAGACCAATATCATTAATGAATATTGACTCAAAAAGGTTTTCAATCCTGTCAGACTATAACAATTTAGTTATTCAATTATTCATAAGAAGCAACTAGGTTTTATGCCAGATATACAAGGATAGTTCAACATTGTAAAATATTTAACGTAATAAATCATATTAAAAACAAAAACATCATTGGGCTTATATCCCAAAGAAATACTAAAGAGGGGAAAAGGATCTGTATGTGCCAAAATGTTTGTGGCAGCTCTTTTCGTAGTGGCTAGAAACTGGAAGATGAATGGATGTCCATCAACTGGAGAATGGTTGGGTAAATTATGGTATGTGAAGGTTATTGAATATTACTGCTCTGTAAGAAATGACCAGCAGGAGGAATACAGAGAGGCTTGGAGAGACTTACATCAACTGATGCTGATGAAATGAACAGAACCAGAAGATCACTATACACTTCAACAACAATACTGTATGAAGATGTATTCTGATGGAAGTGGAAATCTTCAACATAAAGAAGATCCAACTCACTTCCAGTTGATCAATGATGGTCAGAAACAACTACACCCAGAGAAGGAACACTGGGAAGTGAATGTAAACTGTTAGCACTACTGTCTATCTACCCAGGTTACTTATACCTTCAGAAGCTAATACTTAATGTGCAACAAGAAAATTGGATTTTCACACATATATTGTATCTAAGTTATACTATAACACATGTAAAATGTATGGGATTGCCTGTCATCTAGGGGAGGGAGTAGAGGAAGGGAGGGGAAAATTTGGAAAAATGATTACAAGGGATAATGTTATAAAAAAATTACTCATGCATATATACTATCAAAAATTTTATAATTATAAAATTTTTAAAAAGCATCCAAAACTACATAATTGCTTCAATAGATTCAGAAAAAAAGTCTTTAACAAAATGCAATATTCTTATGGGAAAAGCCCTACAAAGCATGGAAATAGAGAGGACTTTTGTTAATATCATAAAAACAACTGTCCAAAGCCAAAGAAAGTATAATATGCAATGGAAATATACAAGAACCTTTTCTAATAATTACAGGAGTGAAGCTAAGATGCCTTATTGTTTGATATAGTTCTGGAAATGATAACCATAACAATAAGGTGAGAAAAAAATTAAAGACAAAAATAGGTAAAGAAAATATGCAACAACTATTATTTGCTGATGAGATTAATACAATCTAAGAAATTCCTAGGGAATCAGCAAAGAGACCTATTGAAACAATTGATAACTACAGAAAAGTTGAAGCCTTCAGAATAAGTTCTCAAAACTCAATAGCATTTCTATATAATAATAAAATACAAGAAGCAGTCATAGAAAGGAAAATTCAATTTCAAATAACTACCAAAATGCATAAAATATCTAGGAATCAATAGACCAGAGCACAAAAAAGACCTGTATAGATTTGATTACAAAATGCTTTTAAAAGAACTTAAATTGCTAGAAGACTATTTAGTGCTCATGGCTAGACCATGTTAATATAATAAAAATGACAATACTGTCAAAGTTAATTTACACTTCTAATGATATATCAATGAAATTAATAAAAAGATATGTTATAGAAATTGATGAAATAAAATTCATTTGGAAAAACAAAAGATCTAGAATATCAAGAAAAATTATTAAAAGGACCATGATGGGTAATGCTTCCAGATTTCCAAAAGCAACTATTTTAAAATCATCTGGTATTGATTTGTATAAATAGTTCAATGAAACAGACTAGACAAAGGAAAATTAAAGAGAACAAAACTAAATAATGGAATATCTGATAAAGTAGAAAACATAAATTATCTAGGAAAAACCTTTTTATTTGCTAAAACTAAAACTACTAGGAAAATGAGAAAGTAGTCTAGCAAAAATTAGGCTTAGACCAAAACCATAAACCACATTCCACACTACATTCTAGATGGATATTCAATCTTAATTTTAAAGGTCATATTCTTTTTAAAAATCACAAGACAAGTAAGTCATATACCTCTAAGCTATGGTTAGGAGATAGAGTCTTAATCAAACAAGAAATAGACGATTGCAAAAGATAAAATAGCTAACTTTGATTACATGAAATTAAACAATTTTTGCATAGATTTTGTTTTGGTGACTTTTGTATCAAATTTCTCTATAAAGGTTTGGTATTCAAGATATGTAAAAAATTTATACCATATACATAAAACTGAAAGTCATGTTCCAATAGATAAGAGGTCAAAAGAAATTAATGAACAAATCTCAAAAGAAGAATTGCAAATATTAAAAAATATATAAAAGATTGCTTCAAATCACTAATAATAAGAGAAATAAAAATCAAAACAACTGAGATTTCACCTCACACCTTGCAAAAAACAAAAAAGAAGAAGAAGACGAAGAAGAAGGAGAAGAAGAAGGAGAAGAAGAAGAAGAAGAAGAAGAAGAAGAAGAAGAAGAAGAAGAAGAAGAAGAAGAAGAAGAAGAAGAAAAGAAGAAGAAGAAGAAGAAGAAGAAGAAGAAGAAGAAAAAGGAGAAGAAGAAGAAGAAGGAGAAGGAGAAGAAGAAGAAGGAGAAGAAGAAGAAGGAGAAGGAGAAGGAGAAGAAGGAGAAGAAGAAGAAGAAGAAGAAGAAGAAGAAGAAGAAGAAGAAGAAGAAGAAGAAGAAGAAGAAGAAGAAGAAGAAGAAGAAGAAGAAGAAGAAGAAGGAGGAGAAGAAGAAGAAGAAGAAGAAGAAGAAGAAGAAGAAGAAGAAGAAGAAGAAGAAAGAAGAAGAAGAAGAAGAAGAAAGAAGAAGAAGAAGAAGAAGAAGAAGAAGAAGAAGAAGAAGAAGAAGAAGAAGAAGAAGAAGAAGAAGAAGAAGAAGAAGAAGAAGAAGAAGAAGAAGAAGAAGAAGAAGAAGAAGAAGAAGAAGAAGAAGAAGAAGAAGAAGAAGAAGAAGAAGAAAGAAAGAAATGGAAGGATTGTGGCCCAAGTCTTCTTTGATTTTCCTTATTTATATATAATATGTCTATCAGTGGGGGTTCCATCAGTCTTCCTGGACTCAAACCCCAACACCACAAAGAGTCTGGGAAGTGAAAGTTTCTCTAGTTCCTCCAAAGGCTCCAGCCACACTCAGCTAGCCCAGAGGGGTCGGTGTTTTTGTGGAGCTAGCCTGGAGGTGTTTGCATTTCATTTTGGTTAATCCCTAGTCTGGGGTCTTTCTTCAGGTCTTATTGAGTAGTACCCACTGATTTGTAATGCTAGGACCAGCTGTACTGCAGACACATGGCCCTGACAAAGAGGAAAGCAGGACATCCAGTGAACGCAGAAGCTGTGGGGCAGGAACTCTGCGGGTTGCTGGCACTTGCAGGCACTTGCAAGAGGTTTGGGAATTCAAGTCAGAAAAGAGAACTGAAGTGAAACTGAAAGTACTGCCTCTTCCTCCCCTCCCCCATAGAAATTTATTATGGGAATAGGGAAGAACAGAGTTCCATCTTCGGAGGGGGAACTGAAGGGGGAAAAAAAGGCTTCTTCTACTAAAAAAAAGATTAATGTTAAATGGCTCACTGCCCAGAGAGAATTTATAGAAAAACTCAAAAAAGAATTTAAAAATCAAATGAGAAACATTGAGGGAAACTAAAACTAAAAATAAAAACCTTCTAATAAAAATAAGATTTAGGGAAAAAATTTAATAATTAGAAAAGGAGATACAGAGTCTTAAAGATGAAAATTAGAATTGGGCAAGGACAAGACAGGGAAGCTCTAAGAGACCAAGTAATAGCAAAATGGAATATAAAGAATGAGGAAATTAAATAGAATGTGAAAAATCTTGTAAGAAAAGTAACAGATCTGTACAACAGATCAAAAAGAAAAAATGTAAGAATAGTTGGACTACCTGAAAACTATGACCAAAAAAAAGAACCTTACATAATAATGCAAGAAATAATCCAAGAAAATTATCCTGAAGTGATAGAACAGGAGAGGAAAGTAGAAATAAGAAAGAGAATGTCCACTGATCTCAAAGACCTCAAAGAGATCCTTTGTGGAAAACACAATTTAAAATTCCCAGTTCAAAGAGAAAATCTTTCAAGAAATTAAAAAACAAACAAACAAACAAAAACCAATTCAAATAACCTAGAGGCATTCTAATTGTAGAGGACATTGGAGCAATTCTAAGGACTTATCAACAGCCACAATAAAAGACCACAGATCCTGGAATCATATATAATAACAATCAAAAAACCCATGCCTGTGGTCAAAAATATCATATCCAGCAAAATTATCCATAATATTAAATGAAAAAAAATAGTCATTCTAACCCTAAACTTTGGAGATTTTTAGGATTTTCTTTCAACCAAACCTGAACTCAATGGAAAATTTAACATATAAGAAAGAGCCAATATCAGGCTTATATCTCAAAGACATCTTAAATGTGGGAAAAGGACCCACATGTGAAAAGATGTTTGTGGCAGCCCTTTGTAGTGGCAAGTAACTGGAAAATGAGTGGATGCCCATCAGTTGGAGAATGGCTGAATAAGTTATAGTATGTAAATGTTATGATATTACTGTTCTATAAGAAATGATCAGCAGGATGGTTTTAGAGAAGTTCAGAGAGACTTACATGAACTGATGCTAAGTGAAATTAGCAGAACCAGGCTTTCATTATACACAGCAATGGCAAGATTATATGATGACCAATTCTGACAGATGTGGCTCTTGTCAATAATGAGCTGATTCAGGCCAGTTCCAATAATCTTGTGATGATGAGAGCCATCTACACCCAGAGAGAGAACTGTGGGAACTGAGTGTGCACCACAACATAGCATTTTCACTTCTTTTGTTGTTTTCTTGAATTTTATTTTCTTTCTCATTTTTTCCCTTTTTGATCTGATTCTTCTTATGCAGTAAGATATAAATACATATGCCTATATTGGATTTACATATATTTTACCATATTTAACATATATTGGATTATTTGTCATCTAGGAGAGGGGGTGGGGAGAAGGGGAGGAAATTGGAACACAAGATTTTGCAAGGATCAATGGTGAAAAATTATCCTTGCATATGTTTTGAAAATAAAAAGCTTCAAATTTTAAAAAAGTATTAGATAGAATTGAACTCAGGTTTTCTGATTAAGGGTCTCATACTCTATCCACTGTGCCAACTAAATAAATCAGTACAATAAAAAAGAGCCAATATCAAAGATCAATTTCAAGGAACTTAACATGGACAAAATTGTTTATTTTTTAAATGGAAATGCATAATATATGTTTAAGATTAACATTAACAATTGGGTAGCTCAATTGCTGCTATTGGGCTTATATCACAAAGAAATACTGAGGAAGGGAAAGGGACCTGTATGTGCCAAAATGTTTGTGGCAGCTCTTTTCATAGTGGCTAGAAACTGGAAGATGAATGGATGTCCATCAATTGGAGAATGGTTGGGTAAATTATGGTACATGAAGGTTATGGAATATTATTGCTCTGTAAGAAATGACCAGCAGGAGGAATACAGAGAGGCTTGGAGAGACTTACATCAACTGATACTGAGTGAAAAGAACAGAACCAGAAGATCGCTGTACACTGCAATACTGTATGAGGATATATTCTGATGGAAGTGGATATCTTCAACATAAAGAAGATCCAACTCACTTCCAGCTGATCAATGATAGACAGAAACAACTACACCCAGAGAAGGAACACTGGGAATTGAATGTAAAATATTAGCACTACTGTCTATCTACCCAGGTTACTTATACCTTCGGAATCTAATACTTAACGTGCAACAAGAAAATTGGATTTACACACATATATTGTATCTAGGTTATACTGTAACACATGTAAAATATATGGGATTGCCTGTCATCTAGGGGAGGGAGTAGAAGGAGGGAGGGGATAATGTGGAAAAATGAATACAAGGGATAATGTTATAAAAAAAAATTACTCTATATACTGTAAAAAAATTATAAATAAAATTTAATATATATATATATATAATTTAAAAAAACAATTGGGTAGCTCAAAAGAAATATTGGGGCAGAGTTGAGTATAATCTGAATCTAAAAACAAAACTGCCTAAGAAAAGGTAAAAATAGTAATTATATATTAAATAAATGAGGTACAGAGGAAGAATAGACAAGAAGCATTAGAGGGAGGGAGAAGGCTATAGTTCTGAAAATTTATTCATATCAGGAATAGGTATGGCAACACTACATATATACTATGAAGGTTATAGCACACTCCAAAATCTATGAAGAAAAAAGGCAGGAAGGATGGGAGGAAAGAGAAGCAAAAAGTGAGGGAAGAAGACAAGGGAGGGATTCATGGATGCAAGGAGGTTAAGTAATAGCAAAGCAAGTTAAAGACTTGAATTAAAGCAGAAGTGTTGGTAGGATTAGGAAAAAAGTGATACACACAAACACTACAACAAGGATTAGGAGTAGAATTTGTTAGAAAAATATTCATGACTAGTAATGCATGGCTAGAAGGAGTAATTTGAACTTAGGGAAAGTCAGATTTAAAGATTCAATCAAAAGAGAAATCTATATTATATGTCAGCCATACTAATATTATTTTAAATGCATGTTTACATATGGGTAAATGTGTTTGTGTAAATATGTCTGAGTATATATAGATATGTATGCATGTATCTCTCTCTATATATGTATATAGATATATGAATATTGTGTGGGTCTATGAGTGGGTATGAATGTATATGTATATGTATATATATATATATATATATATATATATATATATATATATATATATATATATATATATATATATGGGGGGGAGGACAAGGACACACAGATGTATGTATATATATATAATATATATGTAAATATATATGGAAAGTGTATACAAATATATTTATGCTTAACTATCACATGAATGAGGGAGATGAAAAGGGAAAAAAAGAACAAAGAAATAAAAAAAAGCACAACCTACAAGAAAGCAAAGAACATATGGACACTCATGAATATAATTTCTTCTACTATTATATATCTTTTCTTGAACTGGTTATTAATTGTTATATATTTTGAATCTTTCCTGAGATTTTCTGGGTACATGACAATTTTCTGTTTTATTTTGTTTTGTTCTGTTTTCCTTTTCTCTTTTTTTTTCTATTGTTTTTTTAATAAATAAAAACTAAGAAAAATAAAGCCAAATAATCATTTACTAAGTGCCTTATATATGTAAGAGATTGGAAATAAGAAGACAAAACTAGAGTTCCCTCTGCTTTTAAGAAATTGCCATTCCTAGGGATGGTAGCTATATCTCACATATATTGTTGTTGATCAGTTATTTCATTAGTGTTCCAGATTTCATTTGGGATTTTCTTAGAAAGATACTGGAATTGTTGGCCATTTTCTTCTTCAACTCATTTTACAGATGAGGAAACTGAGGCAAACAGGGTAAATGACTTGCCCAGGGTCACACAGCTAGTAAGTGTCTGAGGCTAGATTTGAACTCAGGAAGATGAAACTTCCTGATGCCAGGTCCTGTACCACCTAGGTACCCCATCTTATACATACATATATACATATCCACATGTATATGTGCATATTCTATGTATGTATATGAATTCGTCTGTATATATTTATGTATGCAGAGGGAGAGAGGTAGAAGCACTCCTATCTCATCTCCATCTTTTTTAAAGCCCAAAATCCCTTACAGCCTTAGCTCAAGTTCCATTCCTTCCAAGAAATCTCTTCTGATTTCTTCAATTCTTGGTAATCTACCCCCAAGACACTGTAAAGTCATTTTGTATGTATCCTACATATACTTGCCTGTGAACAATCTAAGCCCCCCCTCCAACAGAATGTAAGTTTCTTGAGGGCAAGGACTATTTTACTTTTGTATTCATATACCTAACACTTAGAATAGAATTTAAGTATTGCTCTCTCTAGACTCCCTCCTGAAATTCATATTCAGACTAACAGTCTGGGTCCCAAAAGGGTAATTGGTACCTCTGATTTTAGGACTAATATAATGTCCAGACTAGCTCTCTGGAGGACCTCAGGATCAGCCCTAGTCCTTGGTCTTAGTGGAGGAGTGAAGGAGGCAGGAGGGCCACGTGGCTAGTCAAAGATGGAGTTTGGTTTTGTCCATGACATCTGCACTGTGGTTGAACTGTGATCTTCACCCTCTAGAGACAGCAGGAAAGAAAGATTAACTCCATTGCTGTCAGTTTTCTAAAGATGCAACCTATTCTAATTAGGCAGTCAATCAAAGGAAATTAGTCTCATCCATATGGTGGAAGGATGCAGGATACAGAGTGTGTCCATGTTAAGGTAACCTGGACATGTGTCAAGCCCGTTTATAAGTATTTACTTACTTTAAATTTATATTATGTACATTTTTATATGTACTCATTTCTTCCATCAGTATACAAACTCAACATACCAGAGTAGTCATTTCCTTCTCCATTTCATTTTACAGAAAAGGAAACTGAAGCAAACAGGGCTAAGTGACTTGTCCAGGGCCACATAGCTAGTAAGTGTCTGAAACCAGATTTCAGGAAGATGAGTCTTCCTGACTCCATGCACTATACCACCTGTGGCTCAGAGCTGTGAGAGCATCTTCTGTGTCTGAGCCTGAGAGAGCTCTGCATCCTTCCCTCAGCCCTTAAATACTCCAGTACGATTATGTCACTACACCATACTGAGCATGTGTCAGCTGTAGAACATTACATCATTACATCACATTAAGTATCACACTAAGCATGTACTTAGCTAGAGAATCTTTATCTCATCAATCATACTGAATCTTAAGTATACTTTTTCAGAGTTCAGGCCCTTTACAGACTAACCCTATAGGTAACTCTTAGCTTTTTATATCACAAATGGCCCCTCCAACTGATTTGTTTCCCATTAACAATCAGCCAGTAGCTTCAATTAGCTCTTAGAAAAGATATTTACTCAAATAGTTCAGCAAGAAAAGTAAGTTATAGAGCATCCATCACCATTCCCCCCCCAAAAAAAGCCTTGGGTTCATTTACTCACAAAGTCATACAGACTGGGAGAAGGGAGGAAAGAAAAGCAGAGAAAAGTGAATACAAGTTCAGAAGTATAATATTAGGTAGCACGGCACACATGGAGGGAAGACGTATGGTCAAAGCTATTCATCCCTCCAAAGTAGCGGATTTCCCTTCATTCTTTGGAGAGTCTTCTCAAAATTCATTTCAGGGCCAGGTGTTGATACTGGTGATGAAAAAAAAAAAAAAAAAAAAAAGAGAGAACAGTATCTCCATCCAGCTGGATTTGCCCTTTTCAAGACTCAGGGTCTTTACTGCATATCAGTCTACTGCCAAAAATAGCCAACTGGTCATATGGGATCATAGAACTGGCTGCTCACAGGTTGTGCTACCTGTGCTGAATGGGTTACTTTGCTGGGTTCCCTCAGCTCTCTGTATCCCAAGTGAATTTCCCTTAAACCCAATCTACCCCACCTATTCAAAGGTTTTCCAAGACACTCATGGGGCCTTGTGATCTTCCTCATCCATTGCTAAATTTGTGTTTAAAAGTTGATTTACTGAACTTTTTGATGTTTCTTAACTTACATGCATAATATTGTCTCTAAAATGTAATCTTCTCTTGTTGGGATTTTATTGGGGTCTCTGGAAGCAGCCTTCCTTTCAGTTCAGTAATCAACCCAAATGCAGCCAGGGACTAAGGTCCAATTCCTTTATTGTCTCTTTCCAAGTCTTTTCCTTGGGCCCAGTAGCTTTCTTATAGTCCAGGTCCTTCATTATCTCCTTTCTAGGGCTAGGCAGCTTTCTGGAGAGTGGCCTTGGTTCTGAGAGCTTGAGCTCCCACCTGCCTCCTCTGGTTTCTGAATCTCCCTGACTGAATCCTGACTGAGGCTCCTAACTTATATATGCTCTCTTATCAAAGGTGTGAAGTACATGTACTGAACTAGAGTACTGTTAAGCACCATGCTAAATTAGATAACTATTGTCTATCAATTCCACTGACTTAGCACCTTGTTTTAAGTTCTGGCCCACAACATAGATATATTTTGTGATGCTTGCCTCTCTATGGGGGCTATGGTGACCCTCATTACAATCAGATTTTCCTTTAAATCTTAATTTGAATACTAAATGCATATTAATCTGCATTTCACTGATTCCTAATTTGACATAATTGGGACAAAGGTTCCAAGAAAGTTTACTTTTCTTTAATAAACCTTTTCTTTATAAAGCATAAAAGTAATGATATAAATAAGATTGGGGTTGGGAAAACTGTGTAAAATACTTGAGGATAAACTATTAAGCAACCCTGATCATCTTAGAAGAATCTTTTGCATACAAACAATAGTTAATTTAATTACAAGTCATCTTTATTTATTCATTAAAATAAGTCACCTAAGGACCTCCATGGTTTATGGTTTGAATAAATGAACTTCATTAACCTAGTTGGGTCAGTATATAGTGTTAAAAGTAATAGAATTGCATTTCTTTTTAAAATAGTCTATAATCATTCAGCCTTTTCATGAAACTCAGGATTTAGGATCTCTTTTCCCCAACTAGTCCAAATCAGTAAGGATTTGCACAAACTTGATTCAACCTATTTCATGCTTTTACTTTCCTTTTAATTAATTTGCATTGCATTCACTCTTGGCTTGAATTTCAAATCCAACACTCTTAACTAACTTGTGTATTTTTTGTTTACCAATTCAATCAATAATCAAATGAGTCAAAAGAATCCCATATCTTAAAGCCAAAATAAAAGGTTTTGTCCATGACATCTGCACTGTGGTTGAACTGTGATCTTCACCCTCTAGAGACAGCAGGAAAGAAAGATTAACTCCATTGCTGTCAGTTTTTTAAAGATGCAACCTATTCTAATTAGGCAGTCAATCAAAGGAAATTAGTCTCATCCATATGGTGGAAGGATGCAGGATACAGAGTGTGTCCATGTTAAGGTGACCTGGACATGTGTCAAGCCCATTTATAAGTATTTATTTACTTTAAATTTATCTTATGTAGATTTTTATATGTACTCATTTCTTCCATCAGTATACAAACTCAACATACCAGAGTAGTCATTTCCTTCTCCAGTTCATTTTACAGAAAAGGAAACTGAAGCAAACAGGGCTAAGTGACTTGTCCAGGGCCACATAGCTAGTAAGTGTCTGAAACCAGATTTCAGGAAGACGAGTCTTCCTGACTCCATGCACTATACCACCTACCCAGATGAATCCCAAATCCCCTGAAATATCTTCACTTAAGAAGAGGTTAAATGGAAGGCATCTGGTCTTAGGCAGTGATGATCAGGAGAGCAAATCTTAGATACAAATGTATACAAAGTCGATGGTTTTTGACTTTCTCAAAGAGGAAGGAAATGGTATCACTATATTGGGATCAAGGCACAATGTGTCCAACAGTGGCTGATCAGACAAATATACACTAGGAAGGCTCTACCACAGATCAGGTTCAAATAGTCTCTGTGAATAGTCTATTCCATTTGGAAGAGAGATGTCTACTCATGTGCACATCTACATTTCTTTGGAACTACTGCAGTTCTGCTTTGTGCACAGCATTCAGCTCCTTCTTTGACATAGACAGCTGTTCTGGATGGTCCTGTGCCAGAGTCTCCCTTGTATCACTTCTTCTGACCTCTGTGAGAGCACTTGTGTGAGATCTCCATAAAATATTATTTTAAGCAAAATTATGTTTAGCATCAAAACCAGGAGAGTTGCACTCTCTGCAGTAGAGTTTGAATGCTTAGCAGTTCAGCTCAAGAAAGGTCCTCAGTGTCTATTATCTGTCATCTTCCAGGTGATCTCTAGAACTTCCTTAGACAATTCAAATGATCGCGATTCGATGTCAGGAATGGTCCTGGTATTCTGTCCAGATTCCGTAGACATACAACCATGAGATCAGCACAACATCTCTGTAAACCTTCCGTTTGACTAGGAAGCCTAAAATTGTCTTCCACACTTTCTTTTGGAGCCTTCCAAACCCTGAGGTAGCTCTAAGAATGTATCAACCTCATCATCTATGTAAAGTAAGTGAACTTACCTACAGCCTTCAAAATTTCTCCATTTGTTGTATCCGATGGGAATGCGTGTGGATGGTATAGTGCTTGCTGATGTAAAACCTTTGCTTTTTTGGGGTTAATTGTTAGATCAAAATTAGCACAAGCAGCAGAGAATTGATCCATACTTTGTTGCATCTCAGAGATAATAATAAACCCATACAAAGTAGTTAAATATAGGATAATTTGGGAGACAGAGCACTAGCCACTGAGAGATTAGAAAAGATTTCACAAAGAAGATGACACTTGAGCTGCATCTTAAAGGGAAAAGGACTCTAAGGCAGATGAAAGGAGGGAGCACATTTCAGACCAAAAGGACAGTCAGTAGCATCATATTGGCTGGACTGCAAAGTACTGGATAGGGAATAATATTGAATGGGGCTGGAAAGATAAGACTGGAGGCTAGTTTTGAAAGGATTTTATAGCAAAATAGAGAAGTTTATATTTTATCCAGGCAGCAATAGAAAGCCACTGGAGCTGGTTAAATAAGGAACTTGCAGGGTCAGATCTGTGCTTAAGGAAAATCCTTTTAGCAGCAATACATAAAGTAGACTGGAGTAATGAGGGACTTAAGGCAGGGAGACAAAGAAGAGGTCAAGACCTAAACTGTAGTGTAGAGAAAATGTTAGATGCAAGAAGTTTGGAGAAGGTAGAAATAGCAAGATTTGTCAAATGACTGGATTGTGGAGTGAGTGAGATTACAAACTTGGGAGCCTGAAAGGAAGATGGTACCTTTGACAGAAACAGGGAAGTTAAGCACAGGAGAAGGTTTCATAAAAAAAAAATAATGAAACCAGTTTTAGATAAACTGAGTTTAAGATGTTTCTGGGATATCCAATTTGAATGTCTAATAGGCAATTAGTATTTCAGGACTGAAAGTCAGGCCAGAGAATAAGAAGATATCTTGAATCATTTACATAGAGATAAATGGCATTTTTATATAGTGTAGAAGTAGCGAGGTAGAAAAGTGAATAGAACATGGATCTGGAATCAGGAAGATCTGAGTACAAATATGGCCTCAGATTATATTAGGTGTATGACCCTGGACAAGTCACTTAACCCTGTTTGCCTCATCTGCAAAATGAGTTGGAGGAAATTCCTGTATCTTTTCCAAGAAAACCCCAAATGGGGTCAAGAAGAGTCAGACACAAGCAAACAACAAAAAAGGTTGACAAAGCACAAATCTATCATTTATATTTATCATTTCATTTGAGCCTCACAACAGATCATGCAGTAGGAGCTATGGTTACATCTATTTTACAGAAGAAAATCTTAAAGAAATTCTGTGCCTAAAAAAATGTTTGGAACTCAAGTCTTCCTGGCACCAGATAGTCCACTGTACCAAAGCTGTCTCAGTGATAGTTAAAATTATAGAATCTAAGAGAGAGAGATAAAGGGAAATTAAAAAAAAAAGCATGCAAGGCAGAAGCTTGGAGATCACTCAGTTACAAGAGTGATATGGAAGACACGAGGCAGCAAAGGCTAACAAGTCCTTTGGACTTCCACATAGTGGAAGACCATGTGACTTCAATCATAATTTGACTTGTGGGAGTAATCTAGCTAATGTAAAATTGTATAATATGTGAGTTCATTATATCTGTTTGCAATCCTCTGTGGTACATATACATAAAATGTCACAAGTCAAAAATGTTATTTTCAGATTTGCAGAGAAATTTAGGACAAAATCATGAGAACATCAATATAGGGAATTCAGGAAGGTCCCAATTACAAAGAGCTAGAGAATTACAGATTGCTACAGGAAAAGTCTCTGCATTATCCAGCCTGAAGAGATCTTATCCTAAAAGATCATAAGAGCTGGATTAGGCTGTTCCTGAGATTTAGAGACTGAAGAGAGACTTGAAATTGTATCCACACTAACTTCAAATAGAGCAAACCCCATATGAACTCAATACAAGACTAGAAATGTGCAAAATTTTCAGAGGAAGAATTATTCAAGAAGAGAAAGTCATCCAGATCTGTCCCATTCAATCAGGTCTCAGTCTCCTGACAGACCCTTTGGATTTAATGGATTGTTAGAGTGGGGGATTTTTGTGTGTGACATTTCTTAAAGGACAGATCAATTCTCAACTCCTTTTAGATAGGCAGGCAGTGAGTTGTGAATCTAAGCTGGCACCACTAACATAGATTGACACTGTGGGATATCAACGAATGATTTCCTGAGCACCTGTGAATGTGTATGGGACTCACAAAAGGAAAAGAGTAAGGAAGAAGGATCCCAAGGGAATGCCTGAAAAGATAATTCTAAAGATGGCTATAGAGGAAGTCTCTTTACCAAGCTTTGTCTGGTAGCCTAGAATTTTAATTTATACTTTTATTGTTAGAGATTAAGAAGAGAAAGTTATTTCCCCTTATGGTCTCTACTTCTTGCCCCTATAAATTCCACATTGAAGCAGATAAATAAGCTGTACTCATGAGCACCCAGAGGGTACAGTGGGTAGAGTGTGGGGAGTCAGGAGGACCCGAATTCAAATCCAATCTCAAATCACTAGCCATATGACCTAGGGCAAATCACTTAAATTGCCTCAGTTTCTTCATTTGTAAAATGATCTGGAGAAAGATCTTTGCCAAGAAAACCCCAAAAGCCTTCACAGAGAGTTGGACACAACCTAAACAGCTCAACAAAAACAAAAGCTGTATTTATTTTCTGAGCTCAAAATAAGTTCAGATCCCATAGATGGATAATAGGAAAGAAAAAAAGACATATAAAATCACTAAAAGTAGGCAAGGTCTCAACAAACAGGGTGACGTGGGAATCAATTTTTGCTATTACTTTTTATAAATGTATGCATAAGTGGCACACATATTTAATGGAAATAAATTCTATTCTTGTGGCATATGTGTATTAATTTTGTGATAAGTCAAGTTGTATGTAGTTCCTTAAAAGTTTGTATTGGTTTCATAATGTTGCAAAAGGGATATTGCTAAACCCTGTCTACACTGAGAGATAGCCTAGTGGATGACAAAGAAGGTGAATCCCAGCCAGAATTGTTGTTTTTGTTCAGTTGTGAGATCGTGACCCCATTGGTTTATTGACAAAGATTTCCTTCTCCAATTTATTTTACAGATGAGGAAACTGAAGCAAACAGATTTGAATGACTTGCCTGGGATCATACAGCTAGTAAGTGTCTGAAGTCAAACTTAAACTCGGGAATATGAGTTTTCCTTACTACAAGGCTAATGCTGTAATCACTGTACCAGCCAGCTGTCCAGTTAGAAGACCAGAGTTCAAATCTCATCTCTGATACTACTAGCAATGACTTAGAGGCAAGTCACTTAAACTCCCTTTAGTCAACACTCTATGCCTAAAAATGGCAGAGGCTATAATCTTCATTGATAGAGGAAGTTTTTCCCCCATACTACGGTAATCATGGTCTGGTTAAACACACACACACACATATACACACATACAACCAAATTAAAAAAAAAAAAAAACCCTTGTCAAGGGCCAAAATATACTTCAAGGCTGACTTGAGAATTTCCAGGGGACTCTAAAGTTAGTCCAATAAAACACAAAATTTTATTGTATCATCTATATTAATAATCTATTTGTATGAGCATTTATATAAATCAATTCACAAAAAAAATATAGATTTGGAATAATTTCCAATAAATTTCCTATATATATTAAATGTATTTTAAATATTTAAAAGAATAATTTAAAAAAAAACTATTTTTGCTAAGTCTCTCTCTGTAGGAGACATAATGAGCCAGAGAAATGAAAGTAATCCCACAATGTAGGGGAGGGGCAGGAGGTTACCTCTTACTCAGAGTTTCATCCCTGACCTCTGACAGCTCAGACTATCCGAGCCCCCGCAACCCTAAATTAGAGTGAAAGTTCTGGAAGTGCTCAAATACTTTAGGATTTAATTCCACTTCTTAGGATTCTTCTTTCCATCTTTCATCATAGGGCTTTAGGCACATTATCTCCCTTTAGTCAATAGATTTTCAAGGTCTAGCTGTAGCAGGCACATTTTATTGTTTGATATTTTCAGTTACTCTTCTTCACCCCACTGGGTGTTTTCTTGGCAGATATATTAAAGTGATTTTGCCATTTCCTTCTCCAGCTCATTTTTTATAGTTGAGGAACTAAGGGAAACAAAATTAAGTGACTCACCCAGGATCACAAAACTAATAAGTGTCTAAGGCCAAATTTAAATTCAGAAATATGAGTCTTTCTGATTTCAGGACTAGTGCTCTATCCACTGTACCACTTAGTAGGCATTTGTTTCTTGTAAATTTGATTATGGACACAAATTCCAGAGGGAAGAAGGAGTTTTGGGTTAAAAGTGGGGTGGATAACGGCTATAAATATTTTAGAACATATCGATTCTTTCCCAAAGAACTAGAAATTACAGGGATGGGCATTAATTGGGGAACAATTGAACAAGTTGTGAGGGATGATTGTGATAGAATGTGCTATAAAAAATGAGCTCAATACTCTTAGAAAAACATGGATAGGCTTCATGAAATAACAAAGAATGAAATAAGCAGAACCAGGAGAACATTGTATATAGTGACAGCAATTTTGTTTTAAAAACAACTTTGAGTAGAAAAGCCTTTTGACTATTATAAATATCCAAATTAATTACAAAGGACATATGAAAGAAGATACTTTCTATATCTAGAGATAAAACTGATAAATATGTATAGAATGATTTTACATGCACATTTATATATTATATTTGTTCTAATAGTAGCTATCTGGGGAAGGGAGAAGAAATTTACATGATAACATAATTATATATTTATAGATATAAAAATATATAAATATAAATTATATATTTAAAAGGAATAGCAGGTTGTACTTAAGAGATGTAGTTTCATGTGTAAGCATCTTTTATTATACTATGTTATAGAAATGCTTGTTTTATTCCACAAATTAAAATTAAAATATTTTTTTAAAAAAATAGTAAAGTAGGGAGAGAACTAAAGGGAGGAAATATAACCACTCAGTCATACCCAGGAAGCAAAATGGTGAGGGGAACTAGAGGATACCTCCACTTTACTAAGCCTCTTCCTATTCTATACGCTGACTTTTAATCCTCTCTGAAAGAGAAGGTAAAAAGAAATACCTCCCGGGAACTTTATCAGTAGAAAGCTTATGACCCTGATTTGTATCCTCTAAATCTTAAGTAAATTGACATTGATGATGATTGACAAATATATGCTGGTCAGCTCTGCTCAAAATCCTTTCTTTAAAGAATCTATTTGTACAAAAATGTTTATAGCAGGGAATGCTAGATGTCACAGTGGATGGAGCACCAGCCCTGAAGTCAGGAGGACCAGAGTTCAAATTTGACCTCAGACACTTAGTACTTCCTACCTGTGTGACTCTGAGAAAGTCACAACCCCAATTGCCTCAGGAAAAAAAAAAAAAGAAGAAGAAGAAGAAGAAGTTTATAAGCAGTTCTTTTTGTGGTAAGTCCATCAACTGGGAAATGGCTGAACAAGATGTAGTATATGTTTATAATGGAATATCATTGTGCTATAAGCAATACCAACCAGAAAGATTTCAGAAAAAAATTTGGAAAGACTTAGATGAACTGACACAACATGAAATGAGTAGAACAAAGGAACACTATACACAGTAAAGCAATTATGAAATAAAGATCTGTGAATGATTTGGCTATTCCCAGCAATATTATATAATTCCTTAAATAATTCCATGATCCAAGACAATTACAAAGGACTCATGATGAAACAAACATGCTATCCACCTCTAGAGTTCTTCCAGAGGAAGAATTATTGTAGTCTGAATACAGACTGAAAGATGCCAATTTTCAGTTTCTTTCTTTATTCTCTCTTTTTTTCTTCCTTCTTTGTTCCTTTCTTGCTTGCTTGCTTGCTTTTTTGCTTGCTCTCTGTTCAAGTCTTCTTGCACAAAATTACTAATATGTTTTATATGATTGCACATGCATAACCTATATCATGTTGCTTGCCATCTCAGGAAGTAGAGGGGATAGGAGAGAGGGATAGAATCTGGAATTCAAAGCTTTAAAAAAAAAAAACTACAAATGTTAATTTTTTTTACATGTAATTAGGGTAAAAATAAAATACCATTTAAAAATATTATTAAATAAAGGGATTAGTCTAAAAAAACTCTTTTTTCCTCTTTCTCTTCCTCCCTTCTTTATCAAAAGTCTTCAGTTGACTTTCACTCCTTCTATCTGCCTATGTATAGTATAGCTATACATCCTGAGGGTTCTTTTCTCATTATTGTGCAGCACAGCACAGACTCTGCCTTCTCACCCAAGAAATCTTGGGTATCATCTTTCCTTTCTTTGTAGAAAATATAATAAAGAATTGGCTAACAGCAAGAAATCAATACAATAGGAAATAAAGAGGAAAAGTCATTCTGCTCCGAATTAGGAAAACCCAGTTTCATTGCTTAGAGTATAATATATAAAAAGGAGAGCAGGAAATGACATACAAAGACTGAAGTGTCTCATTAACATGCTGTGAATGAAGCTATGGGATATCTTTATCTCTTCCACTAACCATGTGTGAAAGCTTCACTCTCTGCATGCTTGTGTCTGAACCTCAGGAAGGAAAACTGTTTGCCATCTGAAATGACTGGTGTTGTATTACAATGTGACAACCAACTTTGGATGGTATGCATTTTGAATATTAGTGCTGGGTGCTTAAGGAAGACTCAAAGTATATTACCAAGGTCTGCCCTCAGGATTTTACTTAATCCAATAATTACATCATTTCCATACATGAGATATCACAAGATGATTATTAATCACTGTTTGAATTCTTTGAAAATTAAGTGCAATGAGTTCAGAAGCAAGAGAAGATGTGAGATGGAAGAATGATCTGGGATAGCTTCAAAGAGGAGGGGCATGAATAGGACCTTAAAGAATGAAGCAGATTTTTAAATCTCAAAAAAGTAGGGAGGCATTTCCGACAGGAGAGTTTAGAACATACATGGCTTATTCAAAAAAGAGTAAACAGAGCAATTTAGCCAGCATGTTGAATTTATTTAGGAGGATCAGAGAACTTTGAAACTTAAAGGATGCTTACAGACCAGTTAGTACAAAGCTACTTAAGCATTTTATGTTAAGGATAAATTTTGGTAGTCTAGTGTGGATTTTAAATTCTTTTTCAAAAATAATGTTTTTAAATGTATAAAACAAAACAAAACAGGATTACAGAGGAAATCAATTGTTCAGAATAGTTACCAAAATACTCTTTTAAAAAAATTAGCTCATAGCATCCAGATCAAGAACCCTTAATTTAGTCCAAGCCCTTCACTTTATATAGGATAAAAATATATAAGGTCCAAAAAGCTAAAGGGCCCTGCCCAGAGTCACATAATAACTTAATGGCAGAATTGACTTCTACTCAAAAATATTTTTTTCAGTATACTATGATAAAAATGAAACAGTGACTTTGAAGATGATTAGTGAAAGCTGTTTCTAACCTCAGATGATTGTTTTCTTCAAAATAACAGAGAAAATCATTTACTTCAGAGATTAGAACAAGAGGGCAGTTTCAGGTGGTAGGGTTAGAAACTAAACTAAAGGATGAGAGAGAAAGATTGAAGAAACTTTGCAGAGAAGAGAATCAAGAAGTCTTGACCTCCTGTGAAGGGAAATGAATATGCTGTGTAAAACCCAAAGTGAAAGTTATCACAGTGTTCCAGTCCCATTACCTCAAAATGCCAGAATCCTGGCAGAACCTCAAGGATTGTATCAAAGATGAGACTGTCAATGAAGCAGCTGTTGCTGACCTTTTAACACAAATTTATCACCACCAAACCCTCCTTTGTTCTCTTTGCCCAAGCTTCAGTCAGCTCAAAGTCTAGTCTGGGATCTAAGTCTTTTTAATTCAATAATTCATAAACATTTATTAAACTTCTTACTAAGTGGAAAGCACAAAAAGAGGCAAAAAAAAATCCTTATAATCTAATAGTAGAGACAATATGCAATTCTCTACAAAGCAATCTAGGTACAGAATAAATGGGAAGTACTTAAAAGAGAGAAAGCATTGGAATTAAGATGGTTGGGGGATGTTTCTTGTAGAAGATGGAATTTAACTGAGACTAAAAGGAAGCCAGGGAGGTCAGATGTTAAAGCAAAGGAGGGAGAGTGTTCCATGCATGGTGAACAGCCAGATTAAACACTCAGAGCTGAGAAATGGAGTGTCTTATTTGTGTATCAGCTAGGAGGCCAGTGTCACTGGATCAAAAGGCGTCTATAGTGTCAGAGAGTGCTAAACCCAGCCAAAGGAACATAGAAAAGCCAATCACAAACAACACTCTTAGCGTTGTGATATTTTGCCATACGGGGCCATCTCTGCACTATTTTCTTTTTCCTCAAGGATAATCAGCTCTGTAAGCCACAGCATATTTGGCTTTTGTCATTTCAGTCGTGTCTGACTCTTCATGTCAAAAATCACTATTTGGGGAATTTCCTGGCAAAGATACCAGAGTGGTTTGTCATATCCTTCTCCAGCTCATTTTACAGATGAGGAAACTGAAGCAACAAGTGACTTGTCTAGTCTCATATAGTTAATAAGTATCTGAAGTCAAATTTGAACTCAAATCTTGCTGATTCCAGGTTGGTCTCTTTATCCACTGTACCATCTAAGAGCCCAACATATTCAACTAGCCTGGAACATTAGCCATGTATCCAGATGTTCATTGTTCAATATTTTCAAAAGAATAAAAAATTACAAGTAATGTAAAAGGCAATATTCATGTTGGGCAGAAGTATGATGAATTGTCAAAATGATGACTATTGAAAAGTGGCATAAAATGCAGAGATACATGTGGTCAGAAAATGTATGCCCTGATATCTTTAATATCTATGACTATATAACTTAGCAAACTCACCATAAATCAAGTAAACCTTATACTCAATGGAGAAAGAGTTAAGATAGCAAAAGAAGTATAAAGTATTTGATCTTCAGTGGGAAAAGAAGAAAAAAGGCGGTATTTAGACCTAATTAGAGTCATGATTGCTGGTAATTTAATTCATACCAGGAGGAAAGCCAGAATGGCTTCTATTTGCATTTAGGTTTGGCAGGAATGTGCTAATTGCCAATCGAAGGTAGATGAACCATATAGATTAGGTCATATCTTGAGAAAAAGTAGGGAGATTGCCATAAGTAAAGTAAGGCTTGTTCAGAAATTTCTTGTGACTGAGTCCTTAAAGGAGATCATAGGCAGTTTGCCACAAGTTAGTCTCCCTTTAGCCACTAGAATGACACGAGACTGTAGATCTTATTTCAAGCAAATAAGGAGGACAAAGAGAATTTAGTAGTGACCTGCAGTGAAAGCATCATACTTATATTCATATTAACTTCAAGGTATGCACAAGATTCAAGATTAAGGCAAACTTTTGAAAAGACAGTGAAAATGCTGTGGGAAATTAATTCATTCTTGAATTATCATGGAAAATAAAGTTTTTCTTTAAAAGATGGAAGAAAAGTTTTAAGGAAGGAACAAAAAAGAAAATGGATCTCAAGTAGCAGAGGAGGATACTAATCATAGGATAATACATTTAGAACTGGATCATGGAGACCAGTGAGGTTTGCAAAATTGTTGGTTGATTGTTCAGTCATTCAGTCATATTTCAATCTTCAACCTCATGGACTATAATGTCCATGGGATTTTCTTGGCAAAGATACTAGAGTAGTTTGCCATTTTCTTCTCCAGTGGATTAAGTTAAACAAAGGTTAAGACTTGCCCAGGGTCACACAGGTAATAAGTGAGAATTTATCAGTGCTGATTCACTTTGAAGCCAACAATCCCATTTATCTTTGAGATAATGATTCTCAATATCATTAAGTCTCCTACTGTTGAAAATATTATTTTTGTGAAGATAATTATTCTCTTTGTATAAGATTAGATCCCAATAAGTTAATATTGCTCTAGGTGGAAAACAGTTGAGTAATTCCTTGAAATATCTGGATATATTTCTCAAGCTACTGATGCTCAGATGATTTCAAAGGGTGCAGATTAGTTACCCCTCTTTAGCTTCAGTCATACACTGTTTTTCTCAAACATACACTGTTGAGTGAGACCCCAGAGTGGTTTAGTGAAGAGGGCACAATTCTTCACAAATTTTCAATAATTGTTTCCAAATCTGAGTAAAGTCTTCAGTCTAGTGATGCTTTGGATGGGATTAGCTACCAAACACTTAAGTCTTCTTGTGGGTAGTGGCTCAGTTCCTTTATGACACTATTTGGTCCGTATACAAGCAGAGCCTCTGAAGGACTGGCTCATGTTCACTGGAAACTTCAGACTACCATCTTCTATGTCATTGAACACTTCAATTACTCTTTTTAAACTCATGCTCTTTGAAAGATGAGTTAAAATATGTTATATCTTCCAGATAATGTCACCAACAGCCTTCTCCATAAGCTACTAAAAAGGGTCAAGTACCAATCCTTATATAGCTAGAATTACCTGGGGTATGCATTCAAACTGGAAGAAGTATACTGGTCAGGATAATTTTCCTCTGCCAAAGGGATTTGACAGGAGAAATGGAACACTGAAAACCATTAACTGCTTAGCCAAAATCTTGAGCTCTTATCATGGTTCATTTTAGCTTCCTTTTTCCAAGTCTGGCGTGCTACAGTATATTAATGTTCCAAATCTTCTTATATAACATCACCAGAGGTATTGTATATGAATTTCTAAAATTTATGATAATGTCATTGATGAAAACTCTTCCAGAGGAATACCACATTCTACCCATGTGGTAGGAACACATTAGACCTAACACTGAGTTTATCTCCTATTATCATTCCATTTCTCAGTACTAAATAATCACTGATTCCAAGTGTTTGTGTCCACTATTGTATATCTTTAATGTTTTCTGACCTGACTAATCCCAACTTCTTATTAATTTCTCCACAGTAAGCTTCAACTGTCCAGAAATCCAGGTTGTTACCCACAATATCTTGAAGAGACTGCAATTAGTCAATATCAATGTTGATATATCGGAGATGATCACCAGATTTGGATCAACCAGAACCCTAACCCTAACCCTAACCCCTATGACTTCCTTTACAAATTCTTCATTTCACCCATGGTACAATTCAGTCTCCTCCATCATGTCCCCCAAACTCTTCATCCTGGAAGATTAAATTAGCCCTGGAATTTGGCCAAGCCACTCGCCAGCATAATCAATGTTTGTCACAGATTTTTCCAAGATAGCATTTCATCACATGTTTAGCCTCTGTGGGTTATTACCAGTTACAAAGTTATGAAAAAATAAATTGAACATCATACAGTACACTTTATAATTTTGCTTAAATAAAACTTAAGTGAAATATAAATAACAAATTCTTGGTATTTGCATGCTTTTTATGACATATTTTGGACAATATAGATTCACTTTTTTTTTACTTGTATCAAAACAAGGGACAATTGATTTCAAGTGAGAAAACATTTTAAAATCAATGAGTTATGAATTCCCAAACAAAATTTTTAATGTTCTATATGTGGTCTAGCCAAGTGGAGAGTTACTTCCTACTTATCACCCCTCTGGAAAGGCAAGAATCTATTTCCATTCATTTGACCCAGAGTATATATGAAATGTGTAGTAGAAGTAGGAAAGCTTATGGTTTCTGTCCCATGACAGCAATCTTGCCTTCAAACCATTGTATAATCTATCCATCCCTGGATTGCCGTCCCTTCTCACCTTTGTGTTTTAGCGCACCCATCTTCTTTCATGGTTCAGCTCAGATAACATGAAACATTTCCTTGACATCCTAAGTTTTTGTGCTTTCACCTCAAATTAACTTACATCTATGTTATATTTTCTAGGTACTTATATGTGTTCACAGTATCTCTGATAATAGAATGTATGGTTCTTGCAGTTAGTAACCTTTTTTTTTTTTCTTTATATCCCAGCACCCAGCACTGGTACATAATAGTATCTTGATAAGTACTTGTTGATTAGTTGATTCTCTTGTGTCTCAAAAGAAACCTGTTATAACTTCAGAAAAGGCTTTTGATTTAAAGGGTTAAGTTGTGAGACATAGATCTTTTATAAAACAGACAGACGAGAAAGTTCTAATGATCTTGTAGAAGAAAAAAAATTGTTGTCACATACCAATGACTTCCTTTAAAACCCTGGTTTGTATATTTTATATATTATATAAATATGAGGGTATTGGCTAAGATAGCTTTTTCCTCTTTTACTTTTTTTTAACCACCTGATACTATGCTTTGGCTCCTTAAGTATTAAGGATTGATCCTTGTTTTTTGTCCCTTTCAACATTTCTTAAAATATAATAGTATTCTATTACATTCACATAACATAATTTGTTCAACTATTTGCCAACTAGATGGAAATCAGTTGTTTCTGGCCAATTTCAAGTTCTTTATCATCACTAAAAAGGAAAATTAAAAATATTTCTGTAACTATGAACCCTCAACAAGCATTTTTAAGATCTCTTTATGTTCCAGGAACTGTGTGAGACTAGAGATACAAAATCAAACCTGAAACCTGACCCTGCCCTCTAGAAATTTTCTTTTTACTGTCCGCATGTACTGTTTTACCTATGTACACCATTCTCATTGCAAAAGAAAATGGAAGAATAAGGTTTTCTTTCTCATTTATCTGACATTCTATTTATACTATGCAGTAGCCCAATCTCTTCTTTGAACTTTCTTTTATATACTTAACCTAAATTTTATAAATCCGTTTTTGTTATCCTTAGCACTCAACAGCAGTCTCAGCTCTCTCTTTGTTTTAATACTCCTGACATCATTCTTTCAGGACCACACCATTTATTCCCTATTATGTCATTACATATCTTCTTTAAGTCATTTTTAATATGAATTGGCCAAAGAATTCCCCATGAAATCATGATAGTCTCTTTAGATAGCTCCCCTTTTCCACTTCATCTGAATTATTTCTGTTCATGTCCTCAGCATTTTATTCAAGGCATCTTCTTCTGCCCCCTGGATTGACTTCCCAAGTAGAATTCTCAATTACTAAATCCTTCCTATCTATTACCTGAACTCTGAAATATCTCCTTGAATCTAGGATGAGTGTCAGCCTGTGACTGACTTTCATTTCTTTTCCCATCATGAATTCTAAGATAGTGCTCTCTCACCTCAAGGTTCTCATCATTTGCTCTTTAGGAACCAGTTTCTCCTTGTCAGTTCAATTCAGATACAGAAATGCAATTCCCTTTTGTCACTTCCTATATCTTTTGAAGAATGAAAATATCATTAAGGCAAATTTATTAGCTAGTCTGTTTTTGGCAGAGAGCAAACTCCGGCAGATGTTCCCATCATTACCACATCATGCCTTCACGTCAAGCTTTTGATATTTTTCCAAAACTTCTCCTTGAGTTGTTCTCTCTATGTTATACTTGTTATTTTCTATGGTATTTTGCTATATGTGTGTGTACACATATACACATACACACATATATAAATCATATATTCTCTTCATATGTATATGTTCTTATTCATATATGTATGTATATATATGCACAATAATTGTAACAATATAAATGAAAAGAACAACTACACATGGAAAAATTTTAACGTGAATTTTTAGTGCAAAAGTGAGAAATTAGGAAGAAAGAAAAGGACTTTAAAAAGAGATGAGAAGATGTTCTTAATTTACCCTTCACAGAGGTGGGAGGTCCACAAGTGTTGCACATCACACATATTTCAGAATTTTTCAATGTATTAAATGATTATTTTTTTCTTCTTTTTTTCTGTTTTTTTAATGCTATTTGTTAAATAATATTGTTCTCTAGGAGAGGGAAGAAGGGTGTTGGGAAAAACTGATGATTTTTAAAGCATCAATTAAAAACATTGTTTTAAAGTGTTTTACAAAGACTTTTTTTGTCAGAAAGCCAACTGTTAAACATTTAACAGTACACCACTGGTTAGGAGTAAGCTTTTTTAGCATTTGGGGAGATCTGAGCATATTTGTAGATAAATGAAAAGTAGCCTATAGAAAAGAGATTGAAGATAGACATTATAACTCTTAGAGAAGAGGTAAGGGGAAGTGACGTCAAGGGGAAAAAATAGAATCAAAGCATTAGAGAGAACTGGGGATACATCTTTTGTGCTCAGAGAGGGAATAACATTGCTAAGACATTTTGAGAAATAGAGCACATTGGGAGAGAGAAGACATAAAGCCAAAGGGCATTGATGAGGGATTCCTGGACCCTCATAAGCCAGTCTCAGCTGGCTCCACCAAGCTCCTGATATGAATGAGGACTGGGGTTGGAGCTGGGAAGTCCTGGGTCAAATTCCACATCTTACATTGCCTAGCTGTTCAGTGAACAATCAGTGTGCTTCTTCAAGCAGCTTCCTGGGATTTAACAACAAAATCACAAATGGGTCACAATCTATTGGTGAATGGAGTTCCCCACCATAACAAAATCACAGATTCTTTCTATTTTTCCATGAGAAGACCAAGACACTAGGTAAGAGAAAAGAAAGTTATAATTGAATTCTTCTTCTCCACTCTAAAAGAGCTGGCATTCTAAGTTTCCATGACATCATCCATCTACCATATTCTGCCCTTTCCCTCCTTTAATCCTTTCCTTACTGACATGATAAAAGATGTGATAAGTCCTTGAAAACTCCATTCCTAGCCGTTCTGCCCCCAGAAGCCCCACTGAGTGACTTAGGATCGTGGGAATCTGTGATAGATGTCATTAATTCAAACTGAAGACCACACATGGACTGTTTTACTGTCATGTGGGCCTTTCCATATGTCCAGCAAATGTATCTATGCTATCTCTTCTAATTAGAATGTGACCTTCTTGAATTCAGAGATTATTTTGATTTTCTATTTTATCCTCAACACTTAATACAATGCTTGGCACATAATATAAAAGATTCAGGGGTGGGAAATTTGGTAGTGACAGCCAATAATGGCTTAAAAGAGCCAATTGTTAAATTTTTCAGTGGCAGGATTTATACCTTGGAAATCAACAAATGCTATAAATAAGTGCTTGATTTATTGTTTTACTAATTATATGGATTTCAGAAAAGAATGGAGAAAATGTTTAAAAACGCAAATTAAACTTTAAAATGTCTTATATGTTATGTATATGGTTTTTTTTAACCCAGAAAGTTGGATATCAAAAATTTGCAAAATTTAACAAGTACTTTTCCGTGCTATCTCACACACTAGAGAAACACAGATCATCAGAAAAGAGGAAAATAAAATGAATTAAATATTTATTAAGTTCCTACTAAGTGCCAAGCATACACTAAGCTATTAACAAATATTATATCATGGGATCCTCATAACAACCTTGGAAGATAGATGCCATTAATATCCCAATTTTATGGTTGAGGAAAATGAAGTAGGCAGAGATTAGGTGATTTAAACAGTGTCATACAGCTAGTAAGTGTCTAAGGTGGTATTTGAACTTGGGTCTTCCTGACGTCAGACCCAGCTCTCTATCTAGTTTGACATTCCACTTTTCAAAAATTTGATTACACTGGCAAGCATGTGATTAAAAGTGTACAATTTAGCTGTTAAAGAGGGCTACTACTTTATCCCAAGCAAAATGATGTAACTGGAACATCGAACTTGCAACCAAAGGGCAGGAAATCTTTCAAGGCAGAAGGGAACTTGAGGGTTAAATCAAAGGATGAATCTTCAACATAAATTTTATGTGCTTGCCCATCAATCATTTATAAGTTTGGGAAAATCTGTCAGAGTCCTATCGAAGGACCAACATAGTAATTTCCTCCACATTTAACATTCTGCTGCTTGTGATATTTTCTTAATCAAAGGGAAAACCAATATGGACTACTTTCCCTGAATATTGCTAAATCTCAGTGAAATATATAGAAACTAAAAACACAGGCAAATTTTGAGTCCATAAGATACCAAGCTATGCTAAGTGCTCATATTTTGGAGAAATAATAATGATTTAAATAAACATTTATTTCATTCCTATCTTGTGAAGGTCAATATACTAACTGAAGCAGCACTTGCCATGGAAATAGTCCTAGGGCTCAGTTTCCTTATCTATAAAATGAGACAATTGGACTCAATGACCCTTAAAATCCCTTCCAGCTTTAGAGTTATGTCATTCTAGATCTAATGATTAGGAAATGAATTCATAAATTATAGAATAAGAAATAAAACATAGACAAAATAAAGTGAAAATTCATTTAGTTTCTGAATTTTTGCATTCTAAAAAATGTTGCTGCTTTCCAAGTCTTTCTAACCAATTAATTCATTAGGAACCATTGGCTCCTCACTATAATCCCTGTCCTCATGGAGTTTACAATCTGGAGAGATCCTCTCATTTTACACACAATGAAATGAAGTCTAAGGAAGTGAAAGGATTTGCCTAAATTAACAGCATAGAAGAGACTTGAACTCATATTTAGCTTGTACTCAGGTGGCTAAGTGATGCATTAGAGTGGAACTGGAATCAGGAAAATCTAAGTTCAAATCTGTCCTAGGACACTTCTTAGCAAATCACTTAATGTCTGTTTTCCTCAGTTTCCTCAAGTATAAAATGGGGATAAAAATAGTACTTGCTTCCCAGAGTTATTGTGAGAATAAAGTAAAATAATTCCTGTGAGAATAAAATAAAAATAATTTTATATGGATAGATAAAACTCTATCCTTATAAAAGGAAATTAAGTAAGAAAGCCAAACTATTGTCTGGTTATGAATTTTTTTAATGGGGGTTTCGAGTAATTATGATTTTATCCCTAACTTTTCACTGAAACAAACTCTGAAAAGCAGCAAAGGAAGGAACATGGAATTGAGAAACTATTATTTTGCCCCAGGATTAAAATTTATACTTGTTTATTTAAAAGAATATTTCTATCAGAAATTTTATAACAGTCAACTGAAAAAAAAATGTATCCATCAATTGAGGAATGCCTAAATAAGCTGTCATAAAAATGAAAATAATTTATTCAGACAAATAAGGAAAATCTTGCATGAACTGATATAGAGTGAAATGATCAGAACAAAGAAATGAATTTATGATAATTTGAGGACAAACAACTTTGAAAGGTCTGAAACTTCTGCCCAAAACAACAACTAATTATAACTTTCAAAGACTGATGATAAAACAATCTCTTACTTCTTGGTAGAAACATGTTATAATATAGTGGACTTGACAAACATTTTTTATAAAGGACCAGATAGCAAAATCAAGGATATCATTATAACAAAAGAGAAAATAAATTGCCAGAAAAATGTCATTAATGAAATACAAACTATAACAATAATTGTTTATATTTTTTTCTTTTCATTCTTTTTTTTGGTGATATAGGTCTATTCATGAAAAGAATGAAGTTCTTATGCAAAGGATACCATTTTACTTAATTAAGATTCGAAGTTAGAGTTCTCTATTACCAAAATTATTTGTAAATATTGATGTCTTAGTGCAGATCTCTAATGAGATTTTGCATATTTCATCTTTGAAATGCCTTTTTCACATAGTTACTCCCAAATACTGATATCAATCCATGAACATATGATTTTAACTGAGCATATTTTCCACTTGGAAAGCATTGATAGAGTTCTACTGCATTCTTCTCTTGATGTTTGCCTTTTAGCAGATCATTACATTGCAGAGTAATCACTTAACAACTGAAGTATAGATGGAAGCTCTTCAATTGCACAGTAAAATAGATTCCGAAGTGAAGAAATCTCTTGTACTTGTATTAAGAGTTTAAAAATGCTGCTGGAGCAGTAGTTTGAGCTTAGAAATTCACTGCAAGTTTGAGTGGGAATACAATTTATAGCACAAGAAGTATATAAAACTCTTGACATTACTTGTGATTCAAACAGTAGTTATCACATTGACTTGTTTGCAGTATATTTTTCATATAAGTACTATTATTGCCTAGTACTTCTAGGTCAAATCATTAAGAAAGATTATATATGCTGCAAAAGCTAATTTCTACACATATACACATACATAAACACATGTGTATATTATATATATATATATAATGTACACACATGTACACATAATCTGGACCAGATTGAAATTTTTTTTAATTTTTTGAATGAGAAGAACCACCTTCAACTACTATTATCAAGTGCTTAATGGCCTTGGAAATTAGCTTTTACATAGTTATTTTATTTTATTTTTCCCCAATTACATGTCAAGGCAATTTTTAGCATTCATTTTTATAAGTTTTTGAATTCTCTCACCCTCTCCCTCTCCTTCCCTCTGCTCTTAGAACAGTTTTGTCTGTTGATGATTAAGTTCAAAATAAAAATTAATTTAAAAAATGTATATCTCATGTAACATAATTTTAGTTACAATTGTAACTAACAATTTTATTAATCTTTTGTTTTTAAGTGTTCCATTTTTTGGTTCAACATGAGCCAAGTCAGTGATTTAAAGAAAAGCCAATTACCATGAACCACCTCAAAACAATGACAAACATGACAAATAAAATGGAAAACAACACAAAAGAGAGAGAGAAGGGAAAATTGAAAAGGATGAAACCACACAGTAAAACAAGAAGACCAAAGAAATAAGCAAAAAACAATCCCCAATGTAATTAACAAATACCATATAATAAAAGAAAACCAGGAGAAGAGGGAAATAATATCCTTCCTGAAGAGAGACAAAGTATTATCTGGCATCTCTAAAATTGGAAATAACCACTGAAAGAACTCAAGAAAACAGACATAGTGTTACACTGGTAAGTATTACAAGTGACAAGAAGTGTTAGAAAATCTCAGTGAAGCAATCTGAGGATTAAAGTGACACAAAATGAAAAAAAAAAAATCAGACAAAGGAGAACAAATAATGGAACAAAATCAAAGAACTGAAAAACCAGAAGGAAGATTTTAGCTCCCTATGGACCAAAACAAATGGATTTATAGAATAAAACTCAACATGACAATTTGATAATTACTAATTTCACAGAATGATATGAAGGCAATAAAAAGTCTGTATGCCAAGTGCTAGGAAATCATGTAAAAAAAAGAAAGCATCTATGGCCAAAGAAGAACTAGAGTATAGTATGAAATCCAAAATGGATAATTTTAATACTAAATTTAAAAGGTTTTGTACAAACAAAACCAAGGCAGACAACATTAAAAGGGAAGCAAAAAACTGGGGAAGGGAGAGAAATCTTTATATTCAAAGGTTCTGATAAAGGTCTCATTTCTGAAATATATAGAGAATTGACTCAAGTTATAAGAACACAAGCCATTCTCCAATTGATAAATGGTCAAAGGATATGAATAGACAATTTTCAGATAAAGGAATTAAAGTCATTTCTAGTCATATGAAAAAATGCTCTAAATTAATCTAAATCACTATTGATCAGAGAAATGAAAATTAAGACAGCTTTGAGGTACTACTACATACCTCTCATGTTGACTAAGATGACAGGAAAAGATAATGATAAATTTCAGAGGGATTGTGGGAAAACTGGGACACTAATACATTGTTGGTAGAGTTGTGAACTGATCAAACCATTCTGGAGAGCAATTTGAAACTATGTTCAAATCTTGATCCAGCAGTATTTCAGACATCATTAAAAAAAGGAAAAGGATCAACATGTGTAAAAATGGTTGTACCAGCCCTTTTTGTAATGACAAGAAACTGAAAAAGGTGTGGATGCTCATCAATTGGGGAATGGCTGAATACAGTATGATATACGAATGTTATGGTATATTACTGTTCTATAAGAAACAATCAACAGGATGATTTCAGAGAGGCCTGGAGAGGCTGACATGAACTAATGTTAAGTGAAGTGATCAGAACCAAGAGAATACTATACACAGCAACAAGAAGATTATGTGATGATCAACTCTGATGAGCATGGCTCTTTTCAACAATGAGGTGATTCAGGACAATTCCAATAGACTGATGACAGTGCTCTCTCTATCCATCTAGAGATGAGAACTGTAGGGATTGAATATGGATCACTGCATAGTATTTTCACATTTTTTGTTATTATATGCTTGATTTTTTGCCTTTCTCATTTTTTCTTTTTGATCTGATTTTTCTTGTATAATAACTGTGGAAACATGAATAGCAGAATTGTACATGTTTAACATATATTGGATTTCTTGCTGTCTAGGAGTGGGGAGGGGAGGGAGGGAGAAAAATTTGGAACACAAAGTTTTGCAAGGATGGATGTTAGAAAACGATCTTTACATCTATTTATTATTGGGCTCTATCCTTTCCTCTAATATAAGTCAATATATGCCTAACTAACAAAGTATAAATCTACCCCAACCCAAATATAGATAATATAATTACCAATACATAATTAGTTAATTAATTCTGATCTATATAACTCTTATTATAAGTGTTAACTAAATCAAGTTTAATTCTACCCCAACTTGTTAACACAATCACTGATATCCACTAAATCACTATGAATTGAGTTAGTATATATATATATATACATGTATATATATATATGTATATATATATACTAATTAAATTGAATAAGGATATCAAAATTATCTTCACAATAATGACACCTTAAATAATGAAGAAATATCAATATTAAAAACATATATATGGTATGACATGGAATAAACATTCTTAAGAGAAATGATCTCAAGAAAAATACTAATTCTAGGTGACTTTAATGGTTTTTTAATAAAAGTGATGGATTCTGGAGAAAGAGAAATAAGAATGAAATTAAATACTTGAACACAATTTTTAAAAACCTAAGTTTGATAGACGTATGGATATTTGTAAGTGGGAATAGTAGAAGAAATGATTCCATGCTAGGGCTCAAAAATGCATAAATAAATACCAAATATGAGAAATATTAAACATATGTATCATGTAATAAAATTATAACAATAATGGAAATATGAACACATGATGCAGATGTAAATGACATGCTAAGAGACTCTCTGATATTTTTGTCAAATGTTCTTATGTGAATTTTTCCAATTTAACACTGACAAAATTCATTTCTTCATTCTATAAAACTGTTTACTCAATAAATGGAATATAAAAGATGAGTATTTGCAATATGAACCTAGAAAGTATCCTTCTCCTTTTTGTAGATCCCATGAGGGGAGAACATTGTCTTTTTAAGGAAAAAGAAAGGTCAAGGCTAACATGGAAAAAGAAATGTTGTAAAATGAGTAATGGACTTATGCTAAGAAAATTATTAAAATATGTATATTCTTTGACCCACTGTGACCCCACAAACCCCACTGAGGGTTTGTATACCCTCAAGGAAGTCACAGATATTTAAAAGGTTTCAAATGTACCAAAATATTTAGAGCAGTATTTTTGTTGTAATGAAGAACTTAAAAAAAATAGAAGTCCATCATTGAGGAATGACTTGAAAATTGTAATATATAATAGAATAGTATTTTCTATGTGATTATAAATATGAAGAATTATGGAAATGCTTATATGAACTAAGAACCAGAAAAACAATATTTGTAATGAAAATAATATAAATGATAGAACAAAAACTTGAAATAGACTACTGTTTAATTATAATGATCAAACTTGACTCCAAAGAAGAAAAGAGGTAGGTATGTAGGTAAATGTTAAATAACCAGTTCTCCAGGGGGGAAAATATAAGCTGGCCACAGTTTTAATCATAATCTGTATTATTAGCATTTTTCTATCATTTTCTTTAAGTCTAGGTAATCAATAAAATAACAAATCAAGCACTGATTTATAGCAATTGCCAATTTCTGAGGTATAACAATCAGCTCTTGAGAGTTTATTCAAACTGACTCCAAGCCTAAATGTAGAACCGTCCTAGACTGTTGAATTTGAAACCTGAACTGTTTTGATTTTTCTTTATTATTTTTTATAATCTTTGTTATAAAGAATGGCTCCCTGGTTGAGAAAGGTGTAGATGTATAGAGGATGGGAAGAGACAAGATAATAAATAAACACAAAAGGTAACAATAAGAATTTATTTTTTTTAATTTTTATTTTTTTATTATAGCTTTTTATTTACCAGATATATGCATGGATAATTTTTCAACATTGACAGTTGCAAAACTTTTGTTCCAACTTTTCCCCTCCTTCCCCCCACCCCTTCCCCCAGATGGCAGGTTGACCAATATGTTTAAATATGTTAAAGTATAAGTTAAATACAATGTATGTATACATGTCCAAACAGTTGTTTTGCTGTACAAAAAGAATCAGACTTTGAAACAGTGTACAATTAGCCTGTGAAGGAAATCCAAAATGCAGGCGGACAAAAATAGAGGGATTGGGATTTCTATGTAGTGGTTCATAGTCATCTCCCAGAGTTCTTTCTCTGGGTATAGCTGGTTCAATTCATTCCTGCTCTATTGGAACTGATTTGATTCATCTCATTGTTGAAAATGGCCACATCCATCAGAATTGATCATCATATAGTATTGTTGTTGAAGTATATAATGATCTCCTGGTCCATCTCATTTCACTCAGCATCAGTTCATGTAAGTCTCTCCAGACCTTTCTGAAATTGTCCTGTTGGTCATTTCTTACAAAACAATAATATTCCATAATATTCATATACCACAATTTATTCATCCATTCTCCAATTGAAGGGCACTCACTCAGTTTCCAGTTTCTGGCCACTACAAAGAAGGCTGCCACAAACATTTTGGCACACATAGGTCCCTTTCCCTTCTTTAAGATCTCTTTGGGATATAAGCCCAATAGTAGCACTGCTGGATCAAAGGGTATGCACAGTTTGATCACTTTTGAGCATAGTACCAAATTGCTCTCCAGAATGGCTGTATGTATTCACAATTCCATCAACAATGTATCAGTGTCCCAGTTTTCCCACATCTCCGCCAATATTCCATATTATCTTTCCCTGTCATTCTAGCCAATCTGAGAGGTATATAGTGATATCTCAGAGTTGTCTTAATTTGCATTTATCTGATTAATAATAACTTGGAGCATCTTTCCATATGACTAGAAAGAGTTTCAATTTCTTTGTCTGAGAATTGTCTGTTCATATCCTTTGATCATTTATCAATTGGAGAATTGCTTGGTTTCTTATAAATTAGAATCAATTCTCTATCTATTTTGGAAATGAGTCCTTTATCAGAACCTTTGACTGTAAAAATATTTTCCCAGTTTAACAATAAGAATTTCTAAGAGAAAAGTGGGGAGGGAGGGAAGAATGACTCAGCATGTCAACTATCTGGCTACTGTCCCTATTGTCTGAAAACTCAGTACACCAACTATCCAGTCCTGATGCTGGTCTTAATTTCTGATTGTTGTTTTGCTTAATCTCTCAGATTCCTTCTAGTTCATTCCTTCTCTAATATCAATTCACAATATTTTTGTGTCTCAGACTCCTTTGGAAGTCAAATGAAGCTCATGGACCCTCCTCGAAATAATAGTTCTAAAAGCAAAATAAAATACATGGAATTGCAAATGAAAACAATTATATTAAAACAAAAAACATAAGTTAAATGCCAGTTGACCTAAAACTAGCAACTATAACCAAAAATATATTTCCCAAGACATCTGTGTTCATTGTCAGAGAATATTATCTTTCTCAATTCAAAATTGGAAATTAATTAGATTCCTTATTTACTATCTTTTATACCTTTTACAGTTGCACTTAGTTCTAATCCTGATAGAGGTATTCCCAGAGCCATCAATATATGGGAACATTTGAGATACTTTGAGGAATGTTCCAATTTGAAAATATTAGGGCATTAAATTGAAGCTATCCTGCCTCCCCCCCCACCAAGTTATTTATATTTTCTTTATTCATAACTATTACTGAGGTCCCCTTTGCCTATAGCCCTACAAATGTCCATTCTATTTTCAGAATATTTTATTCTATTTTTATTCTTTTCCATTCCTTTTCATAGTGTACAAAAGAGCTCAATTTGGCAGAGTTTGGGAGTCGCACCAACTTTAGTCATTGGCATTAATTCAATTCAATTCATCAGACTAAAAGGATCATATAACCATCAAAATGGTTGAGAAAATACTTGGTACAAACTTCTCAAACCTCAAAAGAAATGAATTATGTGTAAGATGTGAAGTAATTACAGCTGAATTCCTAAGATAAAAAGACAGACCCTCCAACCCCAACAAAGTAAAAATCTCATCAAAGAACTCTGGAGAGCATTATACTTAGAGCTTTCATTTAGCAGTATCTCTTCCTCCAAACCCACTTCATATATTGTCATCAAAGGTAGGGATAAGCATACTAAGAAACATGGTTTCCCACAAAGCTATACAGATCTCCATAGCAAGGACTCTTTCTCCTGCTCTCCCTCCATTCCTAGAAACAATAGGCACAAATTCTTTCTAACCACATGAAAGATGGAGTTTGGAATGGAACTGGGTAGGAAAGGACATCAATAATTGGACATGGCTGAAAACATCACCTACCTAGCACTCAGGGTCACAGACTAAGGGAAAACAGTGTTGGGTAGATGAAAAGCTGTCCTACACTTGGGGAGTTTGTATAGTAGTTTAAGGGAGGGACCACAGAGTGAGAAAAATGATTAGGAGGATGGGTTAAAAACCAATAGATAAAGAGAAAAGGCCTAAATTAAAAACTCAAACATGAACAAATAAACCAGAAAAACTCTTCAAAAGAGAAGAAAAATGTAAAAAAAATCACAGTACAAAAGCATATTTAATATTATTATATGGAAGAAAGCAAATTAATTTATTTGATGACAGAATCCTACTGACTCCTCAGTGGTCGCAGAATAACAGCAAGAAATTCTAGACTTGTTTGAGAGATAAAACTCTTAGATGGAGAAATTCTTAATGGATTTAGATTAGAAATAAGAGTTTTCAAAGCAGAATTTCAAAGTACAAACAATTGTTTGAAGGCTGATTATATGATAGAGAATCTCTCCGTAAAAGCTGTGAGGAATACAAACCACTGAAATGATGGAAAATTTGGAGAAGAGAAGCAAAAAGCAATCAATAAGAATAGTGATAAACCTTCAAGATAAAGTACAAAGAGGTAATTTAAGGATCACAGTTCTATTGATGGAGTTATGAACATTATGGCAAACAATATGAAACTATGCCCAAAAGGTTATAAAACCGTTCATATCCTTTGATCCAACAGTACCACTACTAGAGCTCTCTCCCAAAAAGGTCAGAGGTTTAAAAAAAAAAAGGAACTATATGTACAAAAATTTTCTGGTATCAAAGAATTGGAAATTGAGAAAATATTCATCAATTGGGGAATGGCTGAAAAAGTTGTGATATATGATTGTGATAGAATACTATTGTGCTGTAAGAAATGATGAAGACCTCTAGGATTTGATACAGAATGAAGTGAGCAGAACAAGGAGATCACTGTATAAAGTAACATCAATATTATAATAATGATCAATGGTGAAAAATTCTGATCAACAGAATGATTCAAGACAATTCTGAAAGACTTGTGATCTAAAATGTTATCAGTTTCCAAAGAAAGAACCAATGAACTCTGAGTGAAAATTGAATTATAATTTTTTCAATTTCTTTTTCTTTTTTTTTTAACATGGAAATGTTTTATGTTGTTTCATCTGATATTATACTGCTTGCCTTATCAATCAGTGAGGAATGGATTGTAGGGAGAAGCAAAAGTTGATCTTCAATTTTTTTTCAGAAATCTAAGATAAATAATAAATTTGGAAGGAAAGTTTTTTTAAAAGATCATAGGTCTTTTAAAGTACATGTCATAAAAAAAATCATGTCATAATAAAGATAGGCAAAAGTAACAAAAAAAATTGTACAGAATTCCTTAATAAAACTAAGAAAACATTGAGAAAATTCACAGATAATCACTGATAAAATATATTTCACTGACAAAAACAAATCCACTCCAAATCAATTAAGCAACCATTTATTAAGTATCTATTAAATGCAAATGATTGTGCTAGGTTCAGGAGATATAAAAATTTAGATTCCTGGCCTCAGGAAGCTTATGTTCTAATAGTGAATTGCAAGATATATGATAGTATGAAAAATCATTTGGTATAAGCAATAATTTTGACATGGTTTCATTTTGTGACAATAAATGCACGCACTTTCATAGAAAACTACAGTGACTCAGAACATCTGACCTTCACCAGCTAAAAACACATTGAACTGAGTTTCCTATGTTTACTTCATTTTTTGTCAGTTGAATGATGAATTTCATATAATACACATTTCACTCTTTTCTTTTGTTCTGTTTTTAATTCTGTGATTTTAACAGCAATAATAATTCAACAACAATAATAATTGCTAATATTTATGTAGCGCATACTATGTGCCCATTGCTTTAAAAATATTATTTCACTCAGTCTTTGTAACAACCCTAGGAAGTTAGTGTTCTTATTATTCCCATTTTACAGATGAAGAAACTGAGGTAGATTAATTTGCCTAGGATTAAACATTTAATAAGTATCTCAGTTCATATTTGAACTCCATGCCTAGCACCTTATCCACTGCATCACCTAGCTCATACAAGAACACAAGCCAAAGTTGTAGAGCACACTTCAATGACTATAATAGACACTGCAAGGAGCTGTTACTATGGAGATGCCAAGAATTTTGAGATGCATTCAAATTTTTAATGAAAAGGGATCAAATAAACTAAAGAATAAAGAAAAGCAAAGTTGAAAAAAATCTGACATAGTACCACTGTGAAATTCTGATTAATCTTCAGAAAATAAGCAAAGACCTTCAGTGGAACCTGACAGTTGTTATTTACTCTCTATAGTAGAACTTTTGTGAAGTCATAAAAACAACAAAAATAAAGAAAAAACAAAAAAGTAACTATTAATACTTTTTTGAAGAAAAAAACAGTTATCATGACAAGAAAATACAAAGACTATATAGTACTGAATGCCAGGAAAAGGCAATTTTTAGTGAAGACACTTTTTTTATTCAAGGCTCTCTACCAAAACTATTGTTAGAAGAGGTTCCCCATGCATCTGTAAGGAGGAAAGAAGGAAGCAAACATTTATTAAGCATCTGCTATGGTCAGGAGGGGAAGCTACATGGTACAGTGAATAGAACACTAAGCCTAAAGTCAGGAAGACTCATTTTGCTGAATTCAAATCTGGTCCTAGTCACTCACTAACTGTGTGAACCGTGGCAAGTCAGTTAACCCTGTGTGCCTTAGTTTCCTCTTAAGATAAGCTGGAAAAGGAAATAGCAAATCACTCCACTATCCTTGCCAAAAAAAACCCCAAATGGGATCATGGGGAGGTGCACATGAGAACAACAACTCAATAACAGCAACTTGTGCAGATTTGATACTAAGTGCTTTTATAAACATCCTCCGTGGCCTAGTATGAATTCAACTTCCAAAATATTTTTAAATTTAAATTACATTTTGTTGATGCCTTTTATTACATTAGATTTTACTATTTTATTATTGCATCACATTTTATGTCTACATTATCTTCTCATCCTTTCTTTCCAGTTTGAACCATCCTTTATGACAAATAAAAACAACTGAGCAAGAGTATCTGATCCACCAACATTTCCTTATGATTTTTTTCTATTCTAGTGAAGTTTCACTGATTTTTTCTATTACTCAGAGTTCAATTTTTTAAGTGATCTTCATTTTCATTGTCCTTGTTATTATATATATATAAATATATACATATATATATAAATATAAATTTCCATATTTGACATGTTATACAAGAAAAAGAGGTTCTATTTATTTAGTTTTACACCCGTTCATTCAGATCTTCCCATGTTTCTATGAAGCCCTATACTCATAATTTGTCACTATACAATAATTTAGACCGGACATAAGATCATAGATTTAGAAGCCAGCTAGTCTACTCTCCTCATTTTTACAGACAAGAAAACTAAGGGTCAGCAAGATCAAATTAGTTTCTAAAGGTTACATAGGGGCAGGAAACATCAAAGATTTTAATTTTAAAGCCCAAGGCCTCCCACAACATCTGGGGCCATCTCTATCACCCTGAACACTCTCTTGCCACTGGACCAAGGTAACTCTGGAGGAGAGCGTAAGGCTGGTAACTTTGAAGCTCTGATTCACTTAAATCCAATTTACTTGCAAGTCAAGACATCGCTTTCATGATGTCATTGATCCTCTTTGAGAAGGGAGGACAAAAAAAACCAATAAATATTATCTCATTTGATCCAGGAGTCTTTATCAGATTGTAACACATCTATTAAAAAAAAGTTGGGAAGATTTTTATTTTACTTCCAGTGAATCAAGAAATTTTGTCCCCATTGAAGGAATGGTGAACACTGATAAATATTCTGATAGAATGAGAATTGTTCTGAAAGTATAGAAATTCTCAAGTGACAATAGCTTCATGCTATATAAGAAAGGTTAAGAAATTGATTTAATAGATCAAGATTAATATACTTCAAGATTTAAACCCCACTGAAACCTATGGACTCTAATTAAGGCTAGACTTGGAGATATGAATTATAAACTAAAGGTATATTTAATATCCAATGTGATCAACATATTTTCACAATAAGAAGATAAGCAGTGTGTCAGAGTTTTAGGAATTCCATGCCAAATTACGTAAAACAAATTCTGCCAAAGGAGAACGTTGCATATTGAGTTTTTTAAAGTACAAAAAGTTGCAAGTTTACTGGGTAAGTCAATAAATTTAATCATTTTACTTTGTTCCAATTAATTTGCATAGCATCACAGGCAGAAAAGTAAAATGAGGTGGAAACAAACATTAACCACTTAGGGGCAAGCAGAAGGTTTCATGGAAGAGGTGGTTCACCTTCACTGTGATTCTAGGGGAAAAGACAGGGTAAAAACACTGTGACTCCTTCAGCCATATTGTGATGCTCAGTCAATCATTCAATTTTATGAAGCACATACTCTGTGTCACATGCTGTGCTAAATATTAGGGATACAAATAAAGGCAAAAGCCAGTTTTTGCCCAGCTCAAAAACAATCTTTTCCACTGATTCATTTAGACTTTCATCAGAAACTCCATTTACAACCACATACAGGCTAGTTTCATCCAGGAGACACAAGAATCTTTCTCGGAGCTACCTAGAGGCAGGGACCTTGAGACCTTGCTATTACATGAATAAGATGCTCCATTTCTCAGCTCCAGGCATATTTTTTTGGCTACCTCCCATGTCTGGGATGTTCTTCCTCACCTCTGCCAACTGGCTTCCACAGCTTCCTTTAAGTTGTCACTAAAATCTTGTCTATGGGAAATCTTTCCCAATCCCTCTAAATTCCAGTGCCTTCCATTTCTTACTCATTTCCTACTTTTCCTGTTTAAAACTTGTTTGTATATTTTGTTTTTCTGTTGTTAAAGCAGGAACAGTCTTTTGCCTCTCTGAATTTCATCACTTACTACAATTCCTGAAACATAGTAGATACTTAAGAAACACTTACTTATTGATGGGCTGAGGCAAGTGGTATAGTGAATAGATATCTGAGTCTGAAATCAAGAGTATCTGAGTTCGAATCCAGCCTCTGACATTGGGCTCTAGACAAATCAATTATCCTCTGTCTGTACAATGTTCACAACTGTAAAATGGGGATAATGATAACACCTTCCTCACAGGGTTATTTTGATAGTCAAATGAGACAGCACAGTAGCTAACACATAATAGATATTTAATAAATGCTTGTTCCCTCCCTATTCTACCCCCAATTTTCTGACTCCCTTAAATAGTCTGACATAAGTAATAGGAGATCATTTGCCACTTTATTCAGTTGTTTTAAACAGTCCTGGCACCAAAATAACATCCCAGAGGAATCTCTCATCTACTAAGCAAAACTTCATCTTTTTTTTCTTCTACTTTTGTGTCCTGAAATATCCCATTCTCCTTAAGACAAATTGGAAAGTGCTAAAAATATTCCCCCCACACTAGCATGATATATGTGGAAATATGTTTAGAATAATTGCACATGTGTTATCTATATTAGATTATTTGCTGTTTAGGGGAAAGGGAGAAGGGGAATAAGGGAGAAAATTTTGGAACAAGAGGTTTGGAAAAGATGAATGTTGAAATATGTGATTCAAGGTAATTCCAATAGACTTGTGATGGAAAGTGCCATCCACATGCAGAGAGAGAACTATGGAGACTGAATGTGGATCAAAACAAAGTATTTTCATGTTTTGTTGTTGTTTATTTGCTTTTTTTTAATCTGATTTTTTCTTGCACAGCATGATATATATGGGTATATATTTAGAAGAATTATACATGTGTAACCTATATTGAATTACTTGCTGTCTAGGGGAGGAGGAGAGGAGAGGAAAGGAGAAAAATTTGGAATACAAGGTATTACAAGAGTGGATGTTGAAAACTATCTTTGCATGTATTTTGAAAAATAAAAAGCTATTTTAGAAAAAAATCTTTCACATTGAAGTCTGAAGTACCATCATTCACAATTCTTTCACTTGTGTTCATGTTATCTTCCCTTTGGGAAGGTGCACGCAACCTTATGCGCTGAATGCATCATATCAGATGACAGAAGAAGTCAAAAGTACCCCAGAGGGGAGGTAAGAAGACTGCTGGTAAGAATGAAATGGTGAGGAAAAAAGAGGGCAGAAAGGGAAGGCAAAACCCCACTTCACCATGTCATCTAGAGCTAGTCTTGTTTCCATATATTTGAACAACAGATTCTTAGAAGAGACTGATATTTCCCTACCTGCAAGGTAGATGTCACCTCCAACAACTTCTGACAGTGAACAGACCACCTATTCCTACAGATGTCCAAGGCAACTCTACAATCTCCCTCAGCTAATGGCTTCCCTTGAACTGCCTTCTAGCTGAGAGCTTCTTGAAATGACCTTGTTTACTGCTAATGCTCCCTCGGAATCATTAACATCCCCTGCAGAGCTGAGACTAGACAGAAAGATGTGCTTCCAATTAGCAGGTGTTTGAATAACCTCTTCAAACCCCTAATAGAGATTCAGATTCATTTTGCCCACAGGTTTGGAGTTAAATTGAGGGCATCAATGAGGTATGCCAGGTGTTTGCACATCAGCTAACTCAGATTGAAAATAATTAATATTATCAGCAGCAATGGGGATATAGTTTGGGGACCAGAACCTGGTTTAGAAATAACAGATGTTCCTAATGGCTAGGGACAACACTTAAAAGAGGCAGCACGGTTAGGAAATAGGTTTGGAATTAGGGAAGTCCTGGGTTCAAGCTCTGACAGATAATTGCTAAATATGCTTTCCTAGGTAAGTCACTCCCTCCAGGTCTCAGAAAACTGTAAGATTCAGTTATAGATATACTATGTAAGTGGAGGAAATTTCCCCACCACATTGTGAGTTTTCACACTGACAAAAATCACATGTTCTTGCTGCCGTGGCAAGTTCAGGAATTCTGGTTTCTTGACCAGAATCCACTAGTTGAGGTCATTTAAAAGTCATTAAGAAGAATTTCTGTGTTATTTCTGGCATTGGAATGGACCAGGATAATTATACCAAAATGTCAGGCCTTCCCCAACAAGGGCATGAAAAAGGAATATCACCATATGAGAAAATTTACATAACATTTTATTGCTGATATTTAGATAGTACTTGAAAGTCTTCAAATATCCACTACTTTACTTGACATTAAACAGTCCAGTGGTGTCAGTAGAAAAATTGTCGTCTTCATTTTACAGATGAGGAAACTGAGGCTCTGAGAGGTTGAATGGGTTGCTTATGGTTACAGGGGAAACAGAATTCAAACTCCAAGTCTGTCACTCTGCAGATTTCCTACTTCATTTCTTCTCATTCTCTTCTAAGCTCTCTGCAAAATGGTTTCTGAGCCCATCACTCAAATGAAACTGCTCCTTCCAGAGTTCTCAAGGCTCTCTCAATTAACAAACTTAATGGTCTTTTCTTAATCTTCACCTTTCTTGACCTCTCTGCATCATTTAACATATGCTTTTCCTCCAGAAGACTTTTTCTTTTCTAGGTTTTTGTGTCACTCCTGATTCTCCTCTTATCTGTCTGACTATGCTTTTTCGGTCCTAATTCCCAGATCTTCCTCTAGATCATGCTTATTAACTGAAGATGTCCCCAAATTTCTGTCTTGGGCCCTCTTCTTTTTCTTTTCTCTTCTTCCTATGGGTTTAATTAATCATTTCTATGTAAATGAGTCATACATACACACAAAAAAATATATATATATATGCATTTTTACAGACATATACACATAAAAATACATACACATCTGTGTGTGTGCATTTATCTGGCTCTAGTCTCCCTCCTGATCTTCAATCTTGAATTACCAGTTCCCTTTTGTACTTCTTGAACTGATGGTCCCAAAGAATTCTCAAATGAACACCACCAGAATCGAATTCATTATCTTCCCCCAAAATCCTTTCCTCTTTCTAGCCTTCCTATTATTAGCTAAGGTACCACCATCCTCCAAGTCACCCAGGTTCACAACTCAGATATAATCCTTGACTCTTTACTTTTATTCTGTATATCTCCAACCTGTTACCAAATCTTGGTTGTTTCTATCTTTACATCATCTCCCATACATTCTCCTCTACAGTCACCTAGGCACCCCCATCTAGTTCAGGCTTCAAGTCTCTTCCTACTCCACCTCATCTTCCACTCAGCTGCCAAAATATTTTTACTAAAAATCAACTCTGACCATATTCCTTCTTTTACAGACCAAAAAAAAAAAAATTACCAATGGATCCCTATGACTTCTAGCATAAAATATAAAGTCTTCTTTTTGGCACTTAAAGCTCTTCACAAGCTAGGTTCTGCTTGCTACCTAAATTTTACTTTATTTCACATACTCTACAATACAGAAACATGAATCTACTTGTTCCTCAAACTTGACATTTTATTTTCTGTCATGTTGCCTTTTTATGTCTTGTCCTCCATGACTGGAATACTTTTCCAACTCACCTTTTAGTTTCCTAGTTTCTTTCAAATCTCAGCTCAAATCCCATCTTCTGAAGACCTTTCCCAGTTTCCTAACTTCTTAAACCTTCCTTCTGAGGTTGCCTTCCATCTATTCTGTTCATAATTTATAATGTGCCAACTGATCTGTATGTTGTCTCTTATACTTGAAGCTGAGGTCTTTGAAGGTTTGAACCCATTATTTCCTTTCTTTGTATCCTCCCTGCTTAGCACGGTGTCTGCCACATATAATAAGCAGATAATGTTTGTTGCACAAAGATGTCCATCATTTGGAGGATATCTAAACAAAGTGTGGTATATAAATGTAATGCAATGTTACTGCATTCTGAAAAATAGCAAATATACAAATAACTTTGAAGTACCACTTCATGCCTTTCAGATTCAGATGACAGAAAAAGTGAATGATAAATGTTGGAGTAGGTGTGGCTAGATGATGTACAAATGAAATATTTCAATAAAAATTTATTTTACAAAAATAATTAAATGCTTTTTGCCTGACTAACACTAGACGCCAATGAATTTTCACATATAGGATCAGGGTAGTGAAATTGCTGAAAAACATACCAGGAGGTTTTCATGGGACCCATGACCATTTTCTAAAATTGGAATGTATCCAAGCATCATTCAAGAATAAACATGTAGATTCAGTGAATGTGATTTATTTAGCCACAATGGTGGCAATGGCAAGGTTTCTCTGCTGCCTTACCACCTTCTCTATCCCGACATCCCCTTGTGAGAAACAAACATCTTACTCAGAACTCCACTAATTCCCTGATTAATGCATGAAAGATTTATTTTACTTTCTTGCAAGAATGGGTGCCTAGGTGACCTAGGTGAGTAGACACACCTTTGAAACACCAAAGGCAACATTTTATTTCCCATCCTGAAGCACAAGTCCCTCCCCTGATTCCTCATTAATTGGATGTTACTGAAGTTACATGACATGACTTTCTATCTATCCCTCATTACATAGCCAGTCCTTGCTCCCAAAGGAGCTCACATTCTAGAAGAGGGAAGATTACAGAGGAGGGCTAAGGGCAAAGAACTAAAGATTCTTTTTTAAAACTCAGATCACCACCCTGATTACAAAAGTCATTCCCTGCCCCCAAGGAGTTTTACATTCTTTAGGGGAAAAATAAACTTCAACTTAATTATTCCTTGATGTCCTTGTGGGTTTCAGTTTTATAATTAAAGTTTCATTTCTCCAATTTAATTTTCGTAATTGTGAAAAACAAATGCCCACCCATTTTTCACATCCTTCTTAACCACGGATGTCCCAGGGGGTCAGTGGATAGATTTAAGTTTATCAGGGAACTTGGGTAAGGAAAATGTTACAACTTTATTTTCATTCATCTAAATTAAATTTAGCATTTCCTTTAATTATTTAGAGAGCTTGTCCTGAGAGCTTTAAAGTTTCACCAGACTGCTAAAACAAACCCAAAAAAGTTAAGAACTTCTGTTTTAGAGACTATTTCATTATAACTTTATTAATCGTGATATTAATGACTGACTTGTCATGTTTTGAAGTTCACACATTACTTCCTTTTGAAACTATAAATTAGATCATATGGTTTAGACCAGTCATTAAAGCTAATTGCAAGCACTCTCCTGGGTAACTATAGGTTATGACCTTCATATCAGAAATTTTGCTCCTTCAATCTCCATCATAAACCGGTCCAAAATGAGAAGAAAGACCTACCTAGATTTTCTGAAGGATTCTCATTTAGGGGTTGACTCATCTGTACTTCATGTAGAATCAAAGCAACATAATCTTAAGGTTAGAAAGGATATTAAAAAATCATCTTGATTTCAGGCAGTCCATAAACTTAAATGGGAAAAAATTACATTAGTATTTTCACAAATCTCTAATTTAATTTAAGTTTCTCTAATTTTAGTTTCATTTCTCCAATTAAATTCTTATAACTGTAGACAACAAATACCCATCCATTTCTCACAATTTCCTCCCTTTTTTAAAAAAAATAATTTGGTTTTCACATGCTTTTCAAACTCTCCGAATTTAGCTAATTTTTATATCCCCTCATAAAAGTCTATTAATCCCTTCATAGATCTCCTTATGTGGGATGGATAATTAATTCCTGAATTCTCTGCTAATTCTTCTGATAGGGCTGTACTAAGAGTGATTTTGGAATCTTTCATCCTGTCATGAGAAGCAAACTGATTGATCTCCAGAGGTAAGAGACTAGTATAAAACACTGCAATCTTCCCAGGAATGTTATTTTGGGAACTGGAGGAATTCACTCTCATGTTCTTCCATACCCAAAGGGAATGATACTATCTGGGCATGGGGCAACCTATAGCACAGACATAGAAATTGCTTTTTGGTTCAGACTCTTTACAGAGTACTTTCCCGATTCTGTCCAGGCATTAGTGTCTATCATGTGCCTTAAGTTCTTAACTTGATTCCAACTCTTCCTAAGAGATCTATTGCATAAATAACTAATGTACTCTTTAATCTGCATTTTATAAATGTCTAGCTCTTGTAGCAAACCAAACATTATTCCAAATTGGATTCTGTCTCTATTAGGAAACAAGTGTACCTACTTGTCAAGGCTAGTCAAGCCTCTACAATTCTGATGCTTTGACAAGCATCAAATTGAATTGTCTGTGGGATTAATCCTACATAATCGCCCCCCTTCACAGGATTGATGGACTCCTGACAGGAAACCCCTCAGACACTGGGTAGTTTGGGGTCCATTCACCAACAGTTCCAGTTTCTTCCCAAACAAATGGAGCACAAAGTCTTCTGGGATATAGGGTGATGATCTCATCTTCTGAAACTACTTCCCGCTGAGAATGGTGTTGAGCTGAGACATCCTACAGGGTCCTATTTGAAGGGTCTTGAGCTGATTGAAGATCCAGATTAAGTCAGACCTCTGAAACTGATCAGAACAGCTGTCTAATCTGAAGGTGAATTGTTCAAAGCCTAGAGGAAAACAAACCTAAGAAAGCTAGAGATAGAAAGAGAGCAAGTACAAAGAGCAGAACCCTCAGTCTTGGGAGATGGATTTATACCTTGCCTGAAGATTCTGTAAATAGTTAGACATCATCTTTTTTTAGAGACTGCATTGTACCCCAAAGGCAATTTTCAGAAAGGGGGAATCCCATCAGAATAACAGAGGTATTCACAAAATCCTTCACTAACAGGTCTAATTTACCTATCAAAAGCAGAACAGTGATAGAGATTAACCCAGACTTCATAAGTGTAGAGCCTCTGCCAGTATTTTTAAAAATATATTCCCCTTCTTTTTCCAAGATCTATTGTAGGATGGATTGGGAAAGGCCAATATAGATTGGTCAGCAACTTTTCAGCATAAATTGTTCAAAAGAAAACACTCTTTACACTATACAAAACTGTATAAACAAATGTTATTTCCACATTAGTAACAAACTTAAATAAAAATGACTTTCCCATTGATGAAACAAAATATTCTATGTAACATACTTCTAAGAAAACTTGAGTACACCAAAATCCTCTTCTCTAAATAACATGAAATATATTTCAGCTTCAGTTTCAATAATCAATAAAATAAAAGATCCCACAGACTATTGCATCAATTGTTTTTATATTTACATAAGGTCCTTAAAGGAACCTTATTTCATATAGACACATTTGTCTAACAACAGATAGATGACCAGACCAAATAGTCATTTACCTAAGTATAAGATACATTGACTACATATACATAACATATACTACATGTGGTCAGATTGAAAACAAGAAGATATTACATACTTGAATTGTGCTTATAGTTTCTATTAACCATTTACTCTGATTATAGAAATTTGCTGTAAGAGGAAAAAAAAGGCTTGATTATAACTATCAATCCCACCTTATGGCCAACTCAGGAATCCGTTTAAATAACTTAATGGTATTTCTCTCAAATGGTGGGTTACTAACTTAATTCGGATAATCATTCCCAAATTCAAAACTCAAAACAGTTATCATTTATAATTCCAAGAGATTTCATCTCGATGGGCACAGCCAGAACGAGATACTTAAACTGTCAGATTGAGCTCCTGCTCCAGGTACTTCAAGAAAGAGCATTTGCTATCATATTCATTAAACAATGAGACCATGATGCACTTAATAAATTAGATAATTTGCTGAATGGATTTTGAAATAACCATTCTCAGAGAATTTACAGTTAACCAGAAATCTAACAAACTTCTCTTAGAAGTTCCTTGCATTGCTGAGCAGAAGAACCTTTGATATAGCATCACAAATGACTTTGCCTTAAAATGATCAGACTTGAAAAAATAAGAGCATTCAGCTATGAACACTGTCAAGCTCCTGAGACCCACCCTCTGTGGAGGTCTTTTAACAGTTTCACCTTGCCATGCCCTGTCAGGAATCCTAGTCATATCCCAGCAACCATGGGAGAGCTGCCTTCCTTTGGGTCAGCCCACCAAGACATTTTGCCTTTCCCCTTCCCGTGATGTCTCTCCTAACTTCACTGTGCTTCCCAACCCCACTTCTCCTCCTTCTAGATGACTCTTTTAGGGTGCTAAGTTCCTTTCAGGATTTAGTCTGCCAGCTAAAGCATGCACCAACCTCATGAGTGTCTCCTTTCTCCTGGCAATTGGCAAGTTCCATTAAGGCACTTGCCCTTTCCAAATTTGGTTATTAAAATCCCTTTCTATACTTTCCCATTCTATTTCATATTTACCATTCTTGGCGTCTATTCTATCCCTCCACTTTTGGATCCTGGAACCACATCATCTGGTGGCAGCAAAAACACCCTGTGCCCACATCTTGTTTCTATCTCTCCAGCATCCCCTGTCTCTGTTTATGTCTTTCTCTGTCTTTCTGTCTCCTTGTCTCTCTCTTTTTCTCTAACTTGCCATCTCCCTCTTTCTCCAACATCCCATCACATCACTAAGTTTTAACAATTTACACTATTAATCCCAAATAAATTAATTAGCAATCTCACAATTTTCCTAACTGATAGCCAGATAGACATAACCTAGCCTATCCCAAAAATGGATAGGAATCTCATGTATTTTAAAGTCAAATTTCCAATTTTAACATACACACCAATTTTTTAAAAAGTGACTTTAAAAATCAATACTTCAGCTTGTGAAATTCTGGATATTCCATTCAAACTATCGATTGCTTTTGCAAATCAGTCTTTCTGGTTTCTTGTTTTTAAAACTACCTTTTTTAAACTTTAAGATTCACAATATAGGTGATATCTAAATAACTTTGAACCAATTTTCATAAAACTTATACATAACATATGTCCAACAGAGCTGACAAATTTTAAAGCATAGCTCAATTTTTTACAAATTATCCAACATACAATTTAGAAAGAAATTATTTCATCTAACTAGGAGATACAAGCATGTGACCTATTTAGGTAAAATCCCAGTTAACTTTGTTTTAATAATCATTTTTTTATTTAAAATCAGATACGGATTTAAACTCCTAGTAGCAATACTATATTAATGCACATGTATTTCTAAAATCTTATTCCCAAATGCCTCAACTAAAAATAATTCTATCATATACCATTTAAATTTAAACACAATAATTTAGATCACATTTTTGGGAGAAAACTCCTTTCACCTCAAAAACTCCATTCTCCTAAATTGCCCCAAATCTTTGAAATGGCAGTAAACTATTTAAGACCTGAATTGTAGACACAGGCCCCTGGGGGCAAACTGATAATGGTTCCTTTCTCCCCCTAAATTTTGTACTCTTCCCTATGTGAACTACTGGTGAATTGGGAAGGGAGAAAGAATTTAAAATGTAAAATGAAATTTCTCTAGATTTCCTCAAGTCACATAAAATAAACTATACCCTTTAACAGCATCCAGAGTCCACTGAGAAGAATTTTGGGACTCTGAGGGGTGTTGGGGAACATAGGAACTCTAGAGAGAAACTGAGGCTGATTCCAGAGCATGGGGTTTTAGAAGAGCTTACGGTGCTTTGGAGAGGCTGGACTGGATATAATTCTGCAAACAGCAGCCTTGGTCATTCCTAATCCCCTCTAGGGAGAGAAGCTTGAAAGCTTAGGAAAAATTCAGGTTATTTTGCATCATGATGCCTTACAAGCACTTTTAAATCCCAAAATGACCACATTTTTTTTCCTTTGTAACTCAGCTGACTGGGAGAAACATAAAAGACACACACACACACACACACACACACACACACACACACACACACACACACACACACTGCTTTTAAATTCCTTTTCTTTCTGTCTAGTGCAGAATTGTTCCTTCCCTACAACCTGAAGAAGAGTCCCACTTCTTTATTATACTTTTTTGTAAATTTTTCTTTTGCAGATTCTTCCTGCACTCCAGTGTGGAGATCTCTACAAACTCCAGTGCCAGATCACTAATATTTACTCATCTCTAGTTGACATCCCCTTTCTTCCAGGATTATATGAGAGGTATGTCTCAGGAATCTCCATTCCTTGACACCATTAAATTCCCTATCTTACTAACCTGTCTGATACTTCAGACCCTGTAAGACATCCCCAACCACCAAAGGCGATACTAGATAGTCCATGTTCTTACCTTTGGTCTGGGCACAGAGTTTGCCTGGCTGCTGCAGAACCTACTCTAGCTCTCTTCCTGATTCCTGGATTCCTCAGTGACCTTACTTACCAATGTGGTCCTGGGATGTTGGACAGTCTATGAGAGCTGAAGCCCAGGCTCACCCATGAGGCTGTTGAAATCAACTGGACACATTGTGCTTGACAGGATCACTCTGAACTCTTTTTTTTTCCATTTTCTTTATTTTGTATTAAAGATTTTTATTTACAAAACATATTAATTTTTCAACATTGACTTTTGCAAAACCTTTTGTTCCAAATTTTCCCCCTACCCCTTCCCCTAGATGGCAGGTAATCCAATACATAAATTAAAATATATGTTAAATCTAATATGTATACATATTGCTATCTTGCTGCACAAGAAAATTCAGATCAAGAAGGAAGAAAAAAAACTGAGAAAGAAAACAAAATGCAAGCAAACAACAGAAAGTAAAAATGCTATGTTGTGAATCACACTCAGTTCCCACGGTCTTCTCTCTGGTGTAGATGGTTCCCTTCATCACTGAACGATTGAAATTGGTTTGAATCATCTCATTGTTGAAGAGGGCCACGTCCCTCAGAAGTAATCATCATATACTCTTGTTGTTTCTGTGTACAACGATCTCCTGGTCCTGATCATTTCACTCAGCATCAGTTCTTGTAAAGTCTCTCCAGGTCTTTCTGAAATCATCCTGTTGGTCATTTCTTATAAAACAATAATATTCCATAACATTCATATACCACAACTTATTCAGCCATTCCCCAACTGATGGGCATCCACTCAATTTCCAGTTTCTGGCCACTAGGAAAAGGGCTGCCACAAATTTTTGCACATACATGTCTCTTTCTCTTCTTTAACATCTCTTTAGGATATAAGCCCAGTGGAAATACTGCTGGATCAAAGAGTATGCACAGTTTGATAACTTTTTGGGCATAGTTCCAAATTCCTCTCCAGAATGGTTGGATTGGTTCACAATTCCACCAACAATGTATCAGTGTCCCAATTTTCCCACATCCCCTCCAACATTCATTATCTTTTCATGTTATCTTAGCCAATCTGACAGGTGTGTAGTGGTACCTCAGAGTTGTCTTAATTTGCATTCCTCTGATCAATAGTGATTTGGATCACTCTTTCATATGACTAGAAATGGTTTTAATTTCTTCATCTGAAAATTATTCATATCCTTTGACTATCAAATGAAGAAGGGCTTGAAGTCTTATAAATTTGAGTCAATCCTCTATATATTTTAGAAATGAGGCCTTTATTAAAATCCTTAAATGTAAAAATGTTTTTGCCAATTTATTGCTTCCCTTCTAATCTTGTCTGCATTAGTTTTGTTGGTACAAAAACTTCCCAACTTAATATAACCAAAATTTTCTATTTGGTGTTCAATAAAGAGTTTCAGTTCTTCTTTGGTCACAAATCCCTTCCTTCTCCACAGATCTGAGAAGTAAACTATCCTATGTTCTTCTAATTTACTTATAATATCACTCTTTATGTCCATTTAGACCTTATCTTTCACCCTGAACTCTTAATGTCTGGATCCCAGACAGAACCCCCATTTGTAACAAACAAAATATCTTACCAAGAACTCCACTGACTCACTGATGAATGCAGGAAAGATTTACTTAACATTCTTGCAAGAATGGGGTTCTAGGTTAGTAGACACTTTGAAACTCCGAAGGCAACATTTTATTTCCTATTCTGAAGCACAAGTCCTTTCCTTGATTGCTCATTAATTGGATGATAGAGAAATTTCATGATATAAATTCTCACCCCTCATTATATAGCCAGTGCCTGCCCCCAAAGAGCTTACATTCTACAAGGGGGAAGGTAACAAGGAGTACTAAGAGCAATGAACAAAAAATTATTTTCTAATCTCAAGCCCCCACCCCTGATTACAAAAGTCAGTTCCTACACCTAAGGAGCTTATATTCTTTTGAGGAAAGATAAACTCCTTTGATTATTCCTTGACATCTTTGTGGGTTTTAGTTTTCTAATTTAAGTTTCATTTCTTCAATTTAATTTTCATAACTGTGGAATCCAAATACCCATCAAATTCTCACAAAAGTTAACATGATTTTAATAATTCCTTCAATTATAATAATCCTTTAGTAATTCCTTCAATTATAATAATTCCTTTAATAATTCTTTCAATTACTTAAAAGCATTATTCTGGAAAGGGGTTCATAGGTTTTATCAAAATTCCAAAGTCATCCATGGCACAATTAAGGGAAAAACCCTGCTCACAATCAAATTCCCCCCATTTATAGGTGAATAAACTGAGGTCCCACAGAGGGCAGTGAGTAGCAGAGACTGGGTTCCAATGTCTTGAGATAAATCCAGTACATTAATGGAATATCTTCTCAAAAATATTTTCCTTGATGCTTTGTCTTTGCTATTAAACAAAAACTGCTTTTCCTTCCTGCTAGAGGTATTGGTAGCTTGAAATGAATGTTCAGAATTTTTTCTCCTTTGGCATCCAGCTGGACTCCATACCTTCTCTAACTAGGCAAGGAAATGACCACATTGAAGAGCACACAGACAGTTGTTGAATCTAAGGCATGCAGTGTTGAGGAAGCTAACATCCAAGCAGGCAATTTCCCTAAGGCTGAATAGCAAATTTCTAAATTCCTTGAAAGGAGGAGGGAGTATTCTAGAATAACCATGCAAATGAAGCAGATGGGAGGAAAATGTTCTGCCCAGGCAGACCCTCTGACAATAAGAGAAAAGGGCAAGTGTTCCCAAAGGCTCAGCCTTTGATTGACAGTCCTAATGACTCGTCCTATATCACAAGAGCAGGACCTAGCCCTTTGTAGTTGCATGAAGCTGGACTTTCTCTTGGTCCTGTGAATTCAGCATCTTTGTTTTAAAGTAGCACAAGAAAAGATTTTAAAATAGTCATTGGAAGACAGCACCTTTAAATCTATATATGCTATTACTATGTTTATCATTTGGGTGTATTAAAAAAGTGCCCATTCTGGCAAGTTTCTAATTGCAAAACAAGGTATAATATCCAGGATGATAGTTCTAGAGCCGAAAGGAATTCCATAAGGGGCCAAAGTGGAAATATCTGAGATTGGGAAATAGGAAATAAGCTGACACAGACAAAGCTTGGGTGTCAGACTGGGCTAGCAAGGCAAAGATTGTTTATTTTTTCATATCATAGAGTAATAGAGCAAGAGATCAGAGATAAGCTAGTCTAACACCCTCATTTTAAAGATGAGTAAATCAAGGCATTTCTTGATCTCCCTAGATCATAACAGGCAATGGGATCGACACCCAGGTCCTTTGATTCCAAAAACAGTGCTTTTCTCCCCACTGTATACAGCAGCATATTTGAAGAACAAGTACACAGAGAAATGTCTAGTATGCACAGTAAGGGAAAAAAAAGTACTTTGTGGAATGCAATAGAGGATGCAGGTGGTGCCTGATGCAATGTTTGAAGATTTCTCCAGGATTATTCCTGCCATGCTGGAGTTGCAGAAATGAATGGGTCATTGATATAATCAGATCCTGGAATTTCCACCAGAGACCTTGGCTTGCTATTATTGAAGGAAGTCAAATAGTAGGGAGAGAGAAGATAGTATATTGATGATCAGCTGAGCCTGGAGGCAGAAAGACCTGAATTTAAATCCAGTTTAAGTCATTTGCTGGCTGTGTAACTCTAAGCAAGTCACTTTAAAAAAAATTTCTACCTGTCTCAGTTTCTCCACCTGCAAAATGTTTTTGTAGTCTACATAGAGTATTCCCATGTGTCTGTTGGTCCAGGATAATATTTCTCAAACTACAAGAAATCCTGAAATACCTCTAATTATTGGAGGGGTTTTAATGAACCTTTTATTATATTTGTTAATTGGTTATTAATATTTTAGTTGATTTTGATCCATGAATTCTGCCAAAAATTTATTTAAACTTAAGGGTTCTATCACTGCAAGAAAACTTGACTATTTCTAGACAAGGGTCATATTTTTGCTGCTTCAGAACTCTGATAGAGTGTACATTGAAATAGAGGGTATAAGCCCTAATGAAATGATTTTATTATGGAGCCAGCCTACTTAATTGTCCCAGCTGAGCTTAATCTTGCATGCTTAAAAAAGACATGATGCCCTGCAGCAGATCTCAGGACATAGCAAGGTACTGTTAAACAAATGTCCAATCTGAGAATGTCTTAAATAATAGTGGTTAGTATTTCTATAATACTTTCAGGCTTAAGAGCTCAAGTGAAACATACTATATAACAATATTGTGGACTGATCAGTTGTGAATGACTTTGCTATGCTCAGTAACAAAATGATCTGTGACTGCTCTGAAGTATTTATGATGAAAAATCTTATCCACACTGAGAGAAAGAACGGATTGTATCTGAATATAGATTGAAGTATACTTTATTTTTCATGAGGATTTTTTGGGGGGGAGGTAGGGAGAAATCTATGTTTTCTTTTACACCATGACTTTTATGGAAATGTTTTGCATAACCTCACATGTGCTTTCTTAATGGAAGCTGGGGGTGGAGATAAGGAAGAGAATCTGGAACTCAAAGTTTTAAAAACAAATGTAAAAAAAAAAGAATATTTTTAATGTGACTGGGGGAAAATTAAAAATTGTTTTAAAGAGCTCCTTTGCTCATATGAGGAAAATTATGCTCAGTGGGTTAAATAACTGGCCCATAGTCATCTAATTAGCAATTACCCAAGGCAGGATTCAAACTAAAGTCTCTCCTGGCTCCAGATTCAGGGCTCTTTCCACTACAGAATGTACCATGTCCTTGTAGGGTAAGACAGACAAGGTCTTAGGAAGAAAAGATTAATGGAAGCCCAAATAAGCATGCAAGCCGTCAGTTGGCATCAGGCGTTGCCCATCTTCATGGAAAAAGAACATCTCCAGCACGAGAGAACAAGAGCAGCATATGCCAAGCTGTTTGTACCATCTTAAAGAGCACCAATTAGAAATTTTGTTTGAAAGACACAGGCCAAAATGACAAAATACAAAGACCTTGTCCAAATTTTAGGAAAAAGCAATGGGGCTCATTTGGTGTTGAATTAGCACTAGTTACTCTAAGTCAGTGGTTCTCAAAGTGTGGTCCAGAGAATTCTGGGTATCTCTGAAACTCTTTCAGAGGGTCTACAAATTCACAATTAGCCTTTATTTTTAATATGATAAAGATCTATAAATATAATCCATATAAACAAATTATTGAAGGAAGTCAAATAGTAGGGAGAGAGAAGATAGTATATTGATGATCAGCTGAGCCTGGAAGCAGGAAGACCTGAATTTAAATGCAGTTTAAATCATTTGCTGGCTGTATAACTCTAAGCAAGTCACTTAAAAAAAAAAAAATTCTACCTGCCTCAGTTTCCCCACCTGCAAAATGTTTTTGTAGTCTTCATAGAGTAGTCTATTGGTCCAGGATAATATTTCTCAAACTACAAGAAATCCTGAAATGCCTTTAATTATTGGAGGGGATTTTAATGACTATTTGTTAATTGGTTATTGATATTTTAGTTGATTTTGATCCATGAATTCTGCTTGCTCTTTAGACAGAGCGCAATAACTTTTAATAGTGTACGGGGATATTGCAAACAAAAGTTTGAGAACCAGTGCTCTAAATCAACCATTGTAGTGACTTTTGTTATAGTTAGAGGCTCAGTAATTTGTCCAGGAGCAAACAGCCATGAAGTGGCAGAACTGAGACCGAAACTCAGGACTTCTCAGATTAGTATTCTAAGCAGGGCAGCACCACGCTCCCATCCTAATACAAGACTTTCACTTGGATAACTTTCACTTGGATAATGTTCCAATATTTTGTCCTTTGGAAAAAAATGTAATAAAGATATATCACTGATCCTGCAAATTACTTCATAATCTTTTGTGAGCTGATCTTATCCAATTCCTATTAATGTTAACAGTCTATAAAGGTTGAAACAATATGGTGTTCATGTTAGTGAGAGACCACTGAGGGATCTCCAGCATGCTGATCTAAAGTAGAAATCCCTTTCTTAGGTTTACCAACTTTGTGGATAAAGGCATATCCTAAAGCAAAGACCAGGTCATTAAACTGTTAGCTCTGTGAAAGCTCTGTTATTAAAAAAAAAAAACACTTAAAAACACATTTTTTGTATTCTAGAGTGCCTGGCATTATTGTTCAGTCATTTTAGTCATGTCCATCCATTTATCACCCCTTTTAGGGTTTTCTTGGCAAAGATGCTAGAGGAGTTTGCCATTTCCTTCTCCGGTTCATTTTACAGGTGAGAAAAGTGATGCAAGCAGGACTAAACAATTTGCCCAGCATCAAACAACTAGAAAGTGCCTGAGGCCAGATTTAAACTCAATAAGTTGACTCTTCCTGACTTCAGGTCGGACCCCCTAACCACTGAACCACCTGGATGCCCTGACATGTAATAAATGTTAGTTGACTGACTGGCCTGGCCAAAGGTAAAGGCCACATTCTCACTAGCAATTCGATAAGCATTGGCTCACCTTGAACCAGTGATTAAGTGGCAGATGAAAAAGTTACAAGAAACCTTGCTCCTCCTCCTCCTCCTACACTGCACTCCACACCTACTATGCCAGAAATGTGGAGGAAGGAATTTCCACTCAAGCAGAAAGTGAGAAGGGCATGAGTCATTAGCACCATCCCCTTCCAACTCTGCACTAATACTATTAACAGTTCTTTTCTCCCATGCCCCACTTCCCCACTATTATTACCCCCCCGGCACCCTATTACCTAAACAGATTTTACGTCTAAAGTTGTTCTCTTCTACCTAATTCCAGCCATTTCTGTGCTGAAAACAGGAGACACGTGACTTTTATTCTATTTTATTCACCAGCATGGAAAGCTGACTGGGCTTTCTTTTCTTTCAGTTGAAAGATGCTGTGGCTCCTGAAAGTTTATGGGACCCAGGGAGAGGAGGATGACACTCTATTTTACTCTACTCTCCTCAGGCCATATATGGAGACTTTTTAGGAAGAACATTAACAAAGAACATGCAGAGAAGGGAAATCAGAATGGAGCACTGTGATTGGCAAAGGCAACTGAAGATATTTAGTCTAGAGAAGAGAAGACTCAGAATGGGTTTGGTAGCTGTCAAGAATCTGGAGAACCATATGGAATGGGAATTAGATTTGTTCTGCTTGGTTCCAGAGGGCAGAGCCAGGAGCAACAGATGGAACTGCAGACAATCAGATAATGACTTCACCTAAGGAAAAAAAACTACCTTAGCATTTCAGTTAGTGGGTTGGGTTGCCTCGGGAAGGTCTCAGATCCAGATCTCCAGATGTTTTCATTAGAAACCTGAATGATCACTTCTCAAAGATACTGAACAGAGGATTTTAGAAAGCTCTTATAAAAGTTCTTCTTTGATTGTGAGTGAGCTGCTAAATAATACTGATTTCCCACTGGTCAGTGCCCTCTACAAGGTAAACAGACAGAAAACTCTTAGTGATCCAGACAATGTAGCTACTCTCTTCAAGATCTTGGGAAGCTTACTTGTATTGGATCTTCTCTGCTTATAGCTAGATCTCTTCAAAGGAAACAGAGTTGTAACAAGTCTTATAATCCAAAAATATCAATACCCACTCTTCTTGCTCTTACATGTACTAGTTACGTATCTATCACGCAGGGGCTTAAGTCTCAATGAAAGCCACTTGCTTCCAGACCTATTGGTTCCCTTCCTCGTTGCACTAACACCTTGGCTGATCCATCTGAGCATGATCCTTTGTGGCGATACCCAATTCTCCTAAACTATCCTTTCCCAAACATATTCTACATCAAAAGTTCCCTGTCTTATACCCCATTCACATTTAGACAGATATGTCCTTAGAAATCATCTTCACAGATACTTCTTTCTGAATAGTTCATGAGGCACAATGGCTTCAATCAAAGAACTAATCTACAAGCATTTATTAAGTGCCTAATATGTGCCAGGCACTTAATTTGTTCTACCCCCTTGAAGCATTTGCATTTTAATTAATGATTCCTTTGAGCTCAAATCCTTAGCCTAAAGAAGTGAACCTCTAATGGTGAGAGTTTCAAGTATCAGGAATGTTAATAAAGCAATTGAGGGAGCAGTCTGAGATGAGGAGGAAGGAAAGCATCAAGTCAAACAGCGCATAACCATATAATTACAGAATCTTAAATCCAAAAGAGTTCTTAGAGTTCATTTAGTCCAACCCCATCACTTTACAGATTAAGAAACTAAGTCTTAGAGAGAATAAGTGACTTGTCCAGTAACATTAATTTAGCTCATTAAAGTTTAAGTGTGCACAAGGGACAGGACTGTCATTTCTTTCTCTTTTCATATAAATTAATGCTGCATTTTCATTCCCATTTAAAGCCTTCCCTTCCTTAGAGCTAGCTCAGAATCAGTGAGAGCAGACATTAGCTTAGGCTTCTGGAATATTTAAAGGCCAATATACTCCTTTATGTTTCTGAACTTACCTAACTACTCAGATGTTGTTTTTGTTTTCCATTTAGACCAATATACTTAGCAGAATATTCTGAGTATAAAATAAGAAATTGTGATGTTAGCCAGTGAAGCAAAAGGAGCAGCTGGGAGCTGATGCAAATCGTTATTCTATAGTTAGGTGGTCTAATTGATAGAGTGATAGAGTGAAGTACTTAGAATCAAGAACAAATTCTTCCTCAGATATATAATTGCTATATCACTTATCTGCCTCAGTTTCTTTATCTATTAAACAGGAAAAATAATATTACCTACCTTACTGGTTTGTTAGGAAGATCAAATTAATTAAGATATGTAAAGAACTGTGTAAACTTTAAATTCCTGGTCATAACTAGCATTTATATAGCTTTAAAGTTTACAAATACTATCTCATCTTATCTTTATCATAATCCTGGGAGATAGGTGCTAGTTACTGAGTTTTTTTATCTATGTAGTGAATCTGAACCAAAAAAACCATGTCCAAAACAATCTCTCCTGCTTACTAGTCAAAATGACTGAAATTGCATCATTAAAGATTAATGTTCAAAAAAATGTATATATGTAATGTAAAGTTCCTCAAACATAGCTTCTGAAACTGATTTCAGCTGCAATTATTTTAAAATAATCTTCCACTTCCCTTCCACAATCTCAGCTTACCTGTGCAATAATTGGTGACATGGGGAGACAGGGAGCCACGTGAAAATAAAGTAAACATAATAATATATAAAGGCTACAGTTGAATGGTGTCCATGGTGCTGATCAAACTCTCCCAGTTTGGTGAGGAGAAAGGAGCAAGAAAGTACCTATACATAGAGAAGTCAGGAATATAGATCTAATAAATCAATACCAAGAATTAGATAGAAAAGTCAAGAAGCTAAAAGAGCTAAAGCAGCTCTAAATGAAACAGCTACTAAATGGGAGAGGGGAGTAAAATGAGGAATAACAATGAAGTCCAAGAGAGGGTTGGTGACAGATGAGGTACAGAGTTCAGGCCATTATGTAGTTTGAAGCTAGTTAAGAAATAAAGGTATAGGGAGTGGAAGGAGGGAAAAGAAGAGAAGATCTTAATTTGTCATGTTGCCATTGCATTAAAGACTATGCTGTAATAAATACATGTGCAATTGAAGTTACAAACAGAAGAAGTACTCTAATACTTATGTTAAAGACTATGGAGACTGGTGAGTCCTAGATTTTTTTCTAAAAGAAGGAAGAAAAATAAATTAGGGGACAAATGAAGATGTATTTCAGACACAAAGTCCTCATCTTATTAGGAATTATCTATTTTTTCATAGAAAACTTATTTCCAAATGACTATCTTTAATTTATAGAAAACAGAGATGAAAAGGAGAGTTAGAAGGATAAAAAAAAAATTCATCTACTTCATAAATTTTTAATCCATGTATTCATTCAACAAGCATTTTTAATGTGCTTATTATGTACTCAATACTATACAAAGTTTTGGACATGCAAGAATAAAACAGTTCCTACCCTAGAATCCTTTAATATTCATGGATTAAAAACAACACATACATAAATAAGTAAATACAAAAACAAAGTAAATAAAAACTAATTTGGAGGTGCAGTAGCTGAATGAATTAGTACAATCTCCCTGACCTCTCTGCTTTCTTTTCACCATTGATCATTTTTTCAGATTTTGGTGACACTGTTTCTTCTGATCTTTCTTCTACATTCTAACTAACCACTCATTCTCAGTTTGCTTTGCTGAATCTTCATCTATCATCTATCTATCATCTATCATCATTTCTATCAACTATAGGTACCCCACAAGTTCCTGTCCTGGACTCTTGTCTCTTCTCCCTTCATGCTCTCTCACTTTGTGATCTCATCAGCTTCCATGGGCTTAATTATTTAATTATTTTTTAAAAAAATATTCCCAGATCTATATGTCTTACTCTGATTTCTCTTCTGAAATTGGTCTTGAATCATTAAATGCCTTTGGACAGCTCAAATTAAATGTCCCAGAAGCATTTCAAATTCAATACATACAAAATAGAATTCATTTTTCTCTTATCAACTTCTGTTACCTTTGAGGACACCACCAACCTTTCAGTAACAATTCCATAGTATACTCAAACTCTCATTCACATTTACATCATATATGCAATCTATTGCTATGTTTTCTCCTTTCCAACTTCACAAGATCTCTATCATATGGCCCTTTCTCCCTACTTACACAGATTTCACTCTGGTAAAAGGTTTTATCACCTCATGCTTAAATTATTGCAGTAGCCTTCTAGTTGGCCACTTTGCCTCAAATCTCTCCCCACTCCAATCCATCCTTCATTCTGCTGACAAATACTGCTTGTATTTTCCTAAGACAAGGTCTTTCCATGTCATCTCTTTGCTCAATAAACTCCATAAACTTCCTCTTACCTCCAGAATAAACTATATAATCTTCCACTGGGCATTCAAAGCTATTCATAACTAGGCCACTGCCTATCCTAGAGTTTTTTTGCGTTTTATTACCCTCCAATTATTTTACCATCCTTGTATATTTATATTTATTTGGCCTTGTATATTTATATATTGTCACTTTCATTAGAAGCTAAGTTTCTTAAGGGAAAGAACTTTAGGGTTTGGGTTTTTTTGGTTTGGGTTTTTTTTTCATTTATACTTTTAACATCTCATTTGACTGGAGGAAGAGAGTACAACCAAAAAGCTGTGGCAATAATCTAAGCAAGAGATAATTAAGAGTCTGAACTCTCCTGATTCTGATGTTAGTAAAAAGAAAGCAATTGAGATGAAAGATGTTGAGGAGTTGATTCTAACTCCAAATATTGTTGGCAATATTTAGCAATTGATTGGATATTGGTGGTAACTTTAAAACTATGAGCCAAGGTAACCAGGACACTGTAGTATCCTTCACAGAAAAGTTAGAAAGAGAATTAGGTTGGAGGAAAAGAAAATAAGTTATGTTTGCAATTTGTCTCTACTGCTCCTCCTCATTTTAATTCCATGAAACAAAACATCCTAGCAGACATACTGGAATGGTTTGCCCCTTTCTTCTCCAGCTCATTTTATAGATGAGGAAATTGAGGTTGGGTGGCTTGCCCAGGGTCACACAGCCAGTAAATATCTGAGGCCAGATTTGAACTCAGGAAAGAGTCTTTCCAACTCCAGGAGTAATCTTTACCACTTAGCTCATTACTTCTAAACTCACCAACACACTGATAATTCAAACCTTGATTGATACTGACTCCTTCACCTCCTTTACCTTCTAATTAGAAGTCTGGAGGGTGGTATATCTAAGTCCTTCCATACCTTTCTTTATAGTAGACAGAAACTGGACTCTCTCTCATAGTACTCTGCATCTGCTCTTCTGCTTGTTTTCAAATCCATGAAACAAAATATCTCCTGATATCCTGCTCCTTGATATCCCTGTGAATCCCTGCTTTTTTCTCTCCTTTTTTGTATTGTCTCTCTCTTTAGAGATGTCACTCCTTGAGGGAAGAGACTCTTTCTTTTTATTGATTATATCTCCATCTCTTAGCATGGTGAATAGTATACAGAAGGATGCTAAAGACATTTTGAATTTTAGGTGTCTATGAAATATCCAGTTGGAATTGTTCAAAAGGCAGTAACTAGTGATATAAGACTGGGGGTGGGTATAGAAGAAGATATGAAGACAACAATAATAGCAATGATAATAAGACACATATCTTTAAGTTTTACAAAATGCTTTGTATATATTAATCCATTTTATCTTCATACCAACTCTATGAGGTAATTGATATTATTCCCATTTTATAGATGAGGAAACTGAGGTTGAGAAAAATTAAATAATTTATTCAGTAACATTCAGTGTCTGAAAAAGATTTCAAATTCTACTCTTCCTGATTCTAAGTCCAATAGTCTATTCAATACCTAACTGCCTAGCTGGGAACCATCTATATAGAGATTTTATTTGAACACATGGGAGCTGATGAAGTCACCAAGTAGGAAAGTGTAGAGAAAAGAAGGCCTAGAAGACAATCCATCCTTTCTGGTCTTCCAACTCAGTGTGAACTTTTCTATCACTATACTCTTCCTCTGAAATATTTGAAAACATTAATCCTTATTTTTCCTTATAATTCTAAAAACTATTAAAGCTTGAAATGGCCCTAAATGCCTTTGAAATGGATATACAGACTATATATCCATATTCATATGAAAGTGTCATGAATTACAAGATTGAATAGTAGTTCCAATAAGCATTTGCTACATCTTCTTAAATCATCATCTTCCTTTCATTCTTGGAGTTTAGCCAAAATCTTCTCCTAACTTTCTCATCATCCAGATCCTTATGACAGCCTTGGGAATAGTGTCTCCCCACCGAGACAGAGCAAACAGGAATTTATGACAGATGAGTAAAAAAAAAGGGATACTAGCACAATTCATTTTGGTCTCAGGTGACCAATAGAGAGAAAGATAGACTGGTCAAAAATTCATGTGGGTTTATAATTTGTAAAAATGTTTTTACATGGTGCTAAATCAATCTCTTCTGATTTATTGAAGTATCTGGCCAATTGGGAAAATTATCAAAGAATGACTGCCACATAATTGATACAATTTGGTCACTGTGAAAATAGAAACCACAAGACACCATGTATAGAGAGTATTCAAGCAAAAATACAGCCAATTAATTCAATCCATCTGAGATTTAGGTTAAATTATGGGATAGTTTGATTGAATGAATATTCAGCAAATTAACTACAAAACCATGAATGTACCACCACACAGAAAACATAGCTTCTGGAGGTGTCAGACAACAGGGCAAAAGTATTAGGAGTTTCGGCTGCCACTGAAAGAAACTTTCAGATTTCAAGGCACTAATATTAACTATGGTTGCCTAAAGTGGTCCTGGCATTCAGCCTCCTTTGCCAACAAGCATTAATGTAAGATACAACCCAAAGGACCACAAGCACAGAATAACTGGCACATCTGCTCCCAGAGTATAGTCAGAAGGGGTGCTTGCAATAGACAATGGTTCCAAGAGAGCATAAACACACAGGAACAAATCAGTACATATTTTCACATAGTTATCAATGAATGTTTTATCTCCAACCTTACTCCCTAGTTTGGCCCTCCACTGAAGTTAGTGAATTGAACCTATAAAAACCAGCAGTAAGGATACCCTGATCGAAGAGAGAGAGAATTCCTGCAAGTCACTGCAGCAGAGCAACTCAGCAAATTTATTAATGTAAATGTATACAAAGCTGATAACCCTGGAGAATTCTATGCCTGTAATAATCTGGCAACCCCGTTCCTTATTGCCTGGATGTCTTTCCATTTCCTTGTTACTTGGGTACTTTTCCTGGAGCCTGTTCTCATAGATTTGGTTCAAGTAAGGTATATTTTATCTCTTTGTTCCTCAAACAATAGACAATGCCAGTGGAATATTATGTTGTTTTCTGACTGTGGGCAGCAAGAAAGAATCATACATATGATCTGAGTTGATCTAGTTGCTTCATCAAAGTAACAAAGAATGAATCTTGGTCCCCGCTTATGTTAATTAAACCTATGTTTGAGAACTTATCCCTGAGATTTCCTTTTCTCCTGTTAAAAGGAAGAAACAAGCTTTCTCACAGGTCTTTATCTTGACCCAAGGACAAAGTAGGGATAGATAATTTCCGAGAGTACTTTCCAGCCCTAAGAGACGCCCACATATCATCTTAAAACTTTCATCCTTTTCATAACCAATACTTCAACGCACTGATGGTTCTGTGATCTGTTCGGTGTAATCCTCCTTCTGATGGTACATAGCTCAATCTCTTCATGCCCTTTCATCCTTTATGAATTTTTGAACATTCCTCAACCCTATGAATCCTTCAAAGGAGGTCCTCCAACATTCTTACTCTGTTTCTTTTAATATTGTGTAGAAACAGATAGAATATATGATCCATCCCTTCTTTGCTTTTTCCATATAACTAGCCCCTCTTTTCCTAACATAAATTTCCCAGGTGATATCCATTATAACATTTCTCCTCTGCATAATTCCTCATTAATAATGTCCTGCTCATACCTACCATTTATTATTCCTTTGCCCTTTGGGAGACCTTTAACTTTATTTCTTCAGAAGCTGTAGCATTCCTGGACTCAGAGATATATGGTATCACTGGAAGGATATTGTTATTTTAAAATGTGGCCTTTGCTTAAGGGGAATGCTTTGGTCTCATCCAAACCTTTAGGCAGTTTTGTAAAGAGAATCCAGTCAGTTCTGCCTCTCCTGTTTAATTCTTGGCCTAATGCATTATCCATTCCCAGTATCTGTCCAAGATATATGTATTAATGAACCAATTCTACCAATTCTAAAGGTTGCCGATATACCTGAGTATCATAAACAGTAGACATTCTTCATTTGCTAGCTTTTTCTAGTTTGGGAATCAGACCAAAGTCTTTTGAGTGATTATGGATATCATAAAAGAAGTTCTTCAATTTTTGAAACTTAATACAGTCAATATAATATCATCCACAAGCAGGAACATCTGAAGGATCTTCTTATGTATCCCACATCCATTTGGATTCTGTACTGTATCTCCATGATGATGAGAAATGTTTTTAGTGATCATGTGCCTTTCTATTTCATGCCTCCCTTGAAATTGTGATCAGAGGATCATTGAACAAAATTATCTCTATTTTTATATCTTTCAAGGAATATTGCATGATTTTGGGCATATAAATGAGAGATAACTCTCTTCCCTCAATTTTCATAATATTGCTTTCTCCTAGTTCTCTTTTTATCTATGTGATTGCTTCTTTTTAATCTTCTTTACTGGAGATTACCAATAATTTGGTCCCTAATTCTGGATGTTTCAAGTATTTGTCCTCATTTCTCTTTTCTTTTCTTGATGATCTCATCACCTATCATGGGTTACATTATTATCTCTCTGTAGGTGATTCTCTAAATTGCATGTCCTAATCTTTCTTCTAAGTTCTGGTGGCATATTTTTCTATTAAATAGGTAGATAGATGATAGATAGAAGTATACTATAATACATCTGACAAGTGGTCTTATAATTGTGACTTAAAGATTTTCAGTGAAAAAGAATCTACTCCTTTCCCTAGCAGCCCATTCTACTGTGCGGTAGCTCTAATTGCTAAGATTTTTTCTCTGACATGAAGCTTTAATTTGCCTCCTTATAACATTAATTCTGGTTTAATCCTTTAGGGTCAAAGAGCAAGTCTAACCTCTCTTACATGTAAGATGCTTTTCAAATGCTTAAAAGGTAATTATCATGTCCTGCTTGAGTTGCACTTCTCTAGGCAAAAAATTCTTATGTGAACCCAAAGCCCTTCTTCCTCTGGATTTTTCCTAGGTTTACAATGGCCTTCCTAAAATATGGTAGTTAGAACTGAAAATCATATTCCAGATATGCTTTGACCAGGTCAGAGTACAGCAATCAGTCAGAAAACAAGTATTTATTAATAACTTAATATTTCCAGGAAACACTATCACCTCCTTATTCCAGGAAGCTCTGTTTCTCTTAATGTAGTCCAAGGTCAAATTAAGTCTTTTTGTTACTAAGTACCACTGTTACCTCATTCTAATGTAGTACATGCAAAGAAATTTCTCTTCCAAATATTATTTTCATGGAAGGATGGATCCCTAGAACACAGCTACATGTCCCTGAAGATTTATAGGAATTAACTTGGAAGAGTTAGGAGGTAACTAATGGAGATTCACAAGTTTCCACCAGTGTGTTTCCATCATAATTATTGGTTGATATCAATTATCTAGGCTTAATTAACTCATATTTAGGAGTATTTACTGAGGTGATATTAGAAATGGTATAATTGATATCATATATCCCCACAAAAACTTGTGACATACTCTCTTACAAAGGGGCATAGAATTAGGAAGCAGGGATAGCAAAAGTATCTTTTACATTTTGGTTACTAGAAATCTTTAAGATGTTTTCAGATATAGTATAACTTTTCTGCTGGTCTCCATATAGAGACTTGAACCAGGCTTTCTTCATTGTGTCTGATTTATCCTTGGCTGAAGACACTGCCATTAGCTGTTCTGGAGTTGCTTCTAGGATACCACTGAAAGTCCAAAATCCTCCTCCAGGCCCTTAACAGCTGATAAAGTTCTCCTTCTGTCTGAGGAGTGGAAGATGGAGTGGAATGGAGCCTGAGAAGGAGGCCAAGGCTGGTGGCCAAGTTCATCCTCTCTAGTAAATTTCTTTTCACAGGTTTTCGTGGAAGTTTCTTTCACTAAGCCCAGTTACCAAATTTTATCCCAAATTAACTAGCTAATTTTAGACAAGCCCCATAGAGTATAATCAAGTACCTTCACCAATTAGAATACAATTATTATTTCATGTAACTCAATATCTTTCACAGATTTCCAAATTAATCAAGGACTTTTCATATTCAGTTTAAAATCTTTGATCAATCAATTTATGCCTAGGCCTTGTTGATACCTTTGATTTGTTGATTGTTTTCACTTAACAAAGATATCAGAATATAATATTTTCTCACTGTGGGCATAAAGTGATTTGATTGATTAGTTCAATCAATCCATAATCCTAACACTGAATTTGCATCAGGTCTTTTTAGGCAATTTGATACATAATCATGCCTCCAACACTATGTTCTTGTGAAGTTGATTTCTTGAGTCCAGATATAAGACTTTACACTTTCATCTCATTAGATGCATCCTAGTGACCATGTCTGTCAAATCTTTTGTTAGATTTCCCTCCTATCCTTACATCATCTTCAAATTGGATAAAATGATCACCCATGAATTTATTCATATCATTTAAAAATGTTAATTAACAAAATTAGACTAGCACAAATCAATGATGCTCTCAGGTTGAGATCTCCTCCCAAGCTGACTGCACTTAGTCATTCTGTTAAGCTCCAGATCATCTTAAAATCTTCTTGACAAAATCAATCTAAAGTTGTTCAAAAGTTTAACAACTTTCACCCTGGAAAAAGCAAAGTAGATCAAAAATAAATTTCTCCTAATCAATAAACACCTAGTTAAGTGGTTATTGTGCTATTTACACCATGCTGGATACAGAAAATACACACAAAAATAAAACTTTTCCTGCCTTCATTGAGTTTACATTCTATTGAAGGAAATGACATGTATGTAAATCTATGTAAAATAAACTCAAAGTAATAAGAAGGGCCTATAATCCACCCAAAACATATGAGAAAGAGAGAGAGAAGAATGAGAGAGAATGAAAAAAGACAGAGACAGAGAGAGAGCATATAGTAAGAATAAGATATAATTAATGAGTAGCCCAAGGTAGACACCAGTACTAGCAATCCTGGAGATGCAGAAAGTCCCAGAGGAAGACCTCCTGAGCATTTTTTGGATGTGCTACAGAGAATGGACAAGAATTGCACAAGGCGATAAAGATAAAGCAGAGGTGGGAGGAGTTGAGTTATAACAGTAGAGGAAACACCCATTTACAGTAGAATTACAGATCCACACAAATTTTAAAATGCTACCACTGGTATGTGTGCACACTCATAACCACAAAGGGGGGGAAAGAAGGGGTGGATAGGTTTTAAATGTAACTGATTACCTTTGTTACCATACATTTTGATGACAAACAACAATGCCATTGTGTTTTCCATTAATCATTTGTGCCTAAAAGACATGATAAATGGCTTTTTTGATAGGAAATCCCTTGTTTTTGACCATAATAAATCATCTTTCATTAAAAAGATGACAACTCTATAAAGGGAAGAATGCACATATAAATGCAGGGGCAAAGGAACAAAGAGAATGAACAGAAGAAGAGAGGGTGTACCATAAATTGTTATGGGTATTTTAAATGTTGAAATTTATTTTTACTATAAACAGTTATAATTGTATAATTACCTGCTTTATATTATTGTTTAAAATTACATTTATAATAGATTTGGGCTGGGTTTTTTTTTTGTTTGTTTGTTTTGTTTTTTAAAGGACTGTGCCTGCCTTTTTAGAGCTGGAGATTAATTGCATAGTTGTCAGGATAGACAAAAACCCAATAAGCTTTTAAAGGACACATACATAAAATGGACTATGTGGTATTACTCTGTGGCCTCTCCTTGCTCTGGCATTCAGAGCTGTGTGACATGATTGTGTCACTATTTAAGTGGCGTGATCACTCACTGTCACCAAGCGAGCAAACAAAGAAGGAAGGATCTGGGCTTCGTTGGAAAGCTTACTGAAGGATTTCCCTAGATTTGGGGGCAATTCCAATACCAGTCTTAAGGGTCCATTCAATTGAGGGATTTCTTTCAGGGCCCCATTGTCTTTTCCTTGTCTTCGCTTTCTGTGCAGCTGTCATGGCTGTACTTCAGCTCCATCATGAAGGCAGAGGCAGATGTCTCCCTCTGGAGTCATTGCCAACACCACTCCACTGGCAGCTGTTCCAGCAGTGCTGTGAGAGCAGCGTGACCACCAGCGTCAACAGAGTGAGTACATCACATCTGTAAAGCTTTTAGCTTCCACTGGCTCCAAGCCTGTTGTCCCAACTCACTTCTATACAATGGGATCCCCAGCTGGCATCACTTTACACAACCGGTTCTCCATTAGACTGGGGAGACTAGAGTGATGTGATTTTTTTTTCAACTCTGAGATGTTGTATCCTATTATTGGGGTGGATTTTTGTTTTCTTTATTTTGGGTTGATCTGTTTTTTTTAACTTCTTTTTTTCAGACCTCTGGCCTAGACCCACTGAATAAAAATTGTTTTCTTAAAATGTTTTGGTGATGTCCTCTATGAAATGAAAATCAACATGATGCCCCCATAAAAAGGAGAAAGTGATATTTAGAATGTTCTAAATAAGCTGAAAAAAGAGAATGTTTCCAATAGAAATGTCCATTTTTTCTTTTTTTTTTTTTTTTGGTGGTTTATATATGGGTTTTTTTAATTTTTTATTATTATTATAGCTTTTTAGTGATAAAACGTATGCATGGGTAATTTTTCAACACTGACCCTTGCAAATACTTCTGTTTCAAATGTTCCCCTCCTTCTCCTCCACCCCCTCCCCTAGATGGCAGGCAGTCTCGTACATGTTAAAGTATATGTTAAATACAATATATGTATACATATTTATACAATTGTCTTGCTACAAAAGAAAAATCGGATTTAGGAAGAAGGTAAAAATAATCTGGGAAGAAAAACAAAAATGCAAGCAAACAATAACAGAAAGAGTTCAAATGCTATGTATGATCCACACTCATTTCCCAATGTTCTTACACTGAGTGTAGCTGGTTCTGTTCATTACTGATCAATTGGAACTGATTTGTATCCTCTTATTGCCGAAGATAGATATTTTCATCAGAATTGATCCTCATATAGTATTGTTGTTGAAATGTATAATGATCTCCTGGTTCTTCTCATTTCACTTAGCATCAGTTCATATAAGTCTCGCCAAGACTCTCTGTATTCCTCCTGCTGATCATTTCTTACAGAACAATAATATTCCATAACATTCATATACTATAATTTACTCAATCATTCTCCAATTGATGAGCATCCATTCAATTTCCAGTTTCTAGCCATTATGAAAAGGGCTGCCACAAACATTTTTGCACATATAGATCCCTTTCTCTTCTTTAATATCTCTTTGGGATATAAGTAGAAACACTGCTGAAACAAAAGGTATGCACAGTTTGATAACCTTTTGAATATAGTTCCAAATTGCTCTCCAGATCCATTCACAACTCCACGAACAATGCATCAGTTTTCCAGTTTTCCCACAGCCCCTCCAACATTCATCATTATTTGTTCCTGTCATCTTAGCCAATCTAAGAGGTATGTAGTGGTAACTCAGAGTTGTCTTAATTTGCATTTCTCTGATCAATAATGATTTGGAACACCTCTTCATATGACTAGAAATAGTTTCAATTTCCTCATCCGAAAATTGTCTGTTCATACCCTTTGACCATTTATCAATTGGAGAATGGCTTGATTTCTTATAAATTAGAGTCAATTCTCTGTATATTTTGGAGATGAGGCCTTTATCAGAACCTTTAACTGTAAAAATGTTTTCCTAGTTTGTTGCTTCCCTTCTAATCTTGTCTGCATTAGTTCTGTTTGTACTAAAGCTTTTTAACTTGATATAATCAAAATTTTCTACATTATGATCAATAATGATCTCTAGTTCTCCTTTGGTCACAAATTCCTTCCTCCTCCACAGGTCTGAGAGGTAAGCGATCCTATGTTCTTTTAATTTCCTTAGAATCTTATTCTTTATTCCTAGATCATGAACATATTTTGATCTTATCTTGGTATACAGTGTTAAGTGTGGGTCAATGCCTAGTTTCTGCCATACCAATTTCCAATGTTACCAGCAATTTTTGTCAAATAATGAATTCTTATCCCAAAAATTGGGCTCTTTGGGTTTGTCAAACACTAAATTGCTATAGTTATTGACTATTTTGTCCTGTGAACCTAACCTATTCCACTGATCAACTAGTTTATGTCTTAGCCAACACCAAAAGGTTTTGGTGACCGCTGCTTTATAATTTAGTTTTAGATCAGGTACAGCTAGGCCACCTTCATTTTATTATTTTTTTTCATTAGTTCCCTTGAAATTCTTGATCTTTTATTCTTACAGATGAATTTTGTTGTTATTTTTTCTAGGTCATTAAAATAGCTTCTTGGGAATCTGATTGGTATAGCACTAAATAAATAGAAATATTTTTTCAATTGTTCTAGATCTGACTTTATTTGTGTGGAAAGTGTTTTATAGTTTTGCTCATATACTTCCTGACTTTCCTTTGGGAGATAGATTCCCAAATATTTTATAATTATCAATAGTTATTATAAACGGAATTTCTCTTTGTATCTCTTGCTGTTGGATTTTGTTAGTGAGATATAAAAATGCTGAGGATTTATGTGGATTTATTTTGTATCCTGAAACTTTGCTAGAGTTGTGGATTATTTCTAATAACTTTTTAGTAGAATCTCTGGGGTTCTCTGAGTATACCATCATATCTGCAAAGAGCAATAATTTGGTTTCCTCATTACCTACTCTAATTCCTTTAATTTCTTTTTCATGTCTTATTGCCAAAAGCTAACATTTCTAATACAATATCGAATAGTAATGGTGATAGTGGGCAACCTTGTTTTACTCCTGATTTTACTGGGAATGGTTCCAGTTTATCACTATTACATATGATGCTTACTGATGGTTTTAAATAGCTAGTGACTATTTTAAGGAAAAGTCCATTTATTCATATATTCTGTAGTGTTTTTAATAGGAATAGGTGTTGGATTTTATCAAATGCTTTTTCTGCATCTGTTGAGATAATCATTTGGTTTTCATTAATTTGGTTATTGATGTAGTCAATTCTGTTAATAGTTTTCCTGATATTGAACCAGCCCAGCATTCCTGATATAAATCCTACTTGGTCATGGTCTATTATTCTGGGGATGATTTTCTGTAATCATTTTGCTAATGTTTTATTTAAGATTTTTGCATCAATGTTCATTAGGGAGATTGGTCTATAATTTTCTTTCTCTTTTTTTGTACTACCTGGTTTAGGTATTATTACTATGTCTGTGTCATAAAAAGAATTTGGTAGGACTTCTTCAATCCTCATTTTTTTCAAATAGTTCATATAGCATTGGAGTTAATTGTTCTTTAAATGTTTGGTAGAATTCACATGTCAATCCATCTGGTGCTGGGGATTTTTTCTTGGGGAGTTAATTAATAGCTTGTTCTATTTCTTTTTCTAAAATGGGACTATTTAACCAATTTACTTCTTCCTCTGTTAATCTGAGCAACCTATATTTTTTAAGGTATTCATCCATTTCATTTAAGTTATCAAATTATTGGCATAAAGTTGGGCAAAGTAACTCCTAATTATTGCTCTATTTCCTGTTCAGTAGTAGCAAGTTCTCCCTTTTCATTTTTAAAACTAACATTTTGGTTTTCCTCTTTCCTTTTTCTAATCAAATTTACCAAGGATTTATCTATTTTGTTGTTTTTTTCATAGAACAAACTCTTAGTTTTATCTATTAATTCAATAGTTTTTCTTTTTACTTTCAATTTTATTAATTTCTCCTTTTATTTTTAGAATTTCAAGTTTAGCATTTGATTGGGGGGGAGGGGTTAATTTACTCTTTTTCTAGCTTTTTAGTTGCAAGCCTAATTCATTGATTTTCTTTTTCTCTATTTTATACAAGTAAGCCTCTAGAGATATAAAATTTCCCCTTATTATCGCTTTGGCTGCATCCCACACATTTTGGTATGCTGTCTCATTATTGTCATTTTCTTGGGTGAAATTATTAATTGTGTCTATGATTTGTTGTTTCACCCAATCATTCTTTAGGATGAGATTATTTAGTTTCCAATTACTTTTTGGTCTATTGTCCCCAGGCTTTTTACTGAATGTAATTTTTATTGCATTGTCATCTGAAAAGGATGCATTTACTATTTCCACCTTTCTGAATTTGAATTTGAGATTTTTATGTCCTAATATATGGTCAATTTTTGTATAGGTTCCATAAATTGCTGAAAAGAAAGTGTACTCCTTTCCGTCTCCATTTAGTTTTCTCCAAAGATCTATCATATCTAACTTTTCTAGTGTTCTCTTTACCTCTTTAACTTCTTTCTTATTTATTTTGTGGTTTGATTTATCTAGTTCTGAGAATGCAAGCTTGAGATCTCTCACAATTATAGTTTTGCTGTTTATTTCTTCTTGCAGCTCTCTTAACTTCTCCTTTAGGAATTTAAATGCTATATCATTTAGTGCATATATGTTAAGCATTGATATTGCTTCATTCTCTATGCGACCCTTTAGTAAGATATAGTGCCCTTCCTTATCTCTTTTAATTAGATCAATTTTTGCTTTTGCTTGATCTAAGATCAGGATGGCTACCTCTGCTTTTTTTTTACTTCACCTGAAGCATAGTAGATTCTGCTCCAGCCTTTTACCTTTACTCTGTGTATATTGCCCTGCTTCGGGTGTTTCCTGTAAACAACATATTGTATAATTCTTGCTTTTAATCCAGTTTGCTATCCTCCTCCACTTTATGAGAGAGTTTACCCCATTCACATTTATGATTAAAATGATTAATTCTGTATTATGCTTTTCTCTTTCCTTTCTCCCTTACCCCCTTCCCCAGTATTAAACTTATGAGCACCACTTGCCTCATGCAATCCTCCTTCTTTAGGATCACCCCACTTGGAGTCCCTCCCCTTTTCTTAAACCTTTTCTTTACAATTTCTGTATTCCCTTCTATTTAACCTACTCCTTCCCTTTTCTATTTTCCCCTCCCACTTTTCAATGAGATGGGAGAAGTTTCCCTATCAACCAAATATGTCTAATATTTTCTTTTTGAGCCAATTCTGATGAGAGTAAGATTCACACTATGTTCATCCCCCTCCCTTCTTTCCCTCAGATAGAACAAGCTTCCTTTGCTTCTTTGTGAGATGTAGTACCTCCACTTCTTTTCCCTTTTTCTGGTACAATTTCTTTTCTACCTCTAGATCCTTTTTTATATCATAACAGTAAACCAAATTAAGCATGTACTCTTTATGTATTCTCATAACAGAAATATAGGTCTCAAGAGTTCTTTTTACCTTTTTATGCTTCTCTTGAGTCCTATATTTGGAGATCAAACTTTTTGTTTAGTTCTTTTTTTTTTTTTTTCATCAGAAATAAATGGAATTTACCTATTTCAATGAATGTTCATCTTCTTCCCTGGAAGAAAATACTCAATTTAGCTGGGTAAGTTATTCTTGGCTGCATACCAACTTCCTTAGCCTTTTGGAATATCAGATTCCAGGCCCTTCCATGTAAATGACTGAAACTCTGAATAGATGCACTTGAATTAGATAACTGAGCACTTAAGGCTAATTACCTATTCAAATTAAAACAATGACTCTATTAGCATATATTTGGAATTGCTCTTCTCAGAGTTAATGCTGGCTCAATGTTTGAGGTTAAGAGAATTGTAGGTAAGGATTAGGGGGGTAGGGTGAGAGAGTCCAGAGAACTTTACTTTTCAGCAGGAGGAGAAGAAGGGAAGTTGGTGGTGAATCTTGTGGAGGTTTGTCTGTCTCTTCACTTCTCCCCTTAAAGACCAAGGACTTTTATTTGTTCTGACTCTGGCTGTTCCTGAGGCCTCCAGGGAGCTAGCCCGGATTTACACTTCAATCCTTTGATGTGGACATTGCTATGTTCTGAGTAATCCTATTGTGGCTCCTCTGTATTTGAATTGGTTTTTGTGGTGGTTGTTGTTGTTGTTGTTGTTGTTGTTGTTGTTGTTGTTGTTGTTGTTGTTTTCTGGCTGCTTTTAGTATTTTTTCCTTAGTCTGATAGTTCTGGAATTTAGCCACAATATTTCTTGGAGTTTTGATTTTGGGATCTCTTTCAGTAGGTGATCAGTGAATTCTTTCAATTTCTATTTTACCTTCTGTTCCTATAACATCTGGGCAGTTCTCTTTGATGATTTCCTGAAAAATAGTGTCTAGGCTCTTTTTTTCATCATGATTTTCAGGGAGTCCAATAATCTTCAAATTATCTCTCATAGATCTATTTTCCTGGTCTGTTGTTTTCCCAAGTAGGTATTTAACTTTTTTTTCTACTTTTTCATTTTTTGGTTCTGCTTGACTGATACTGGTGTCTCCTCAAGTCATTCATTTCCATTTGTTCAATTCTGATTTTTAATGAGTTATTTTCTTCATTTACTTTTTAATTTTTTTTTTTTGTGATTGAACAATTGTGTTTTTAAATGAGTTGTTTTGTTCTATGGATTTTCTTTCCATTTCACCAATTTCATTTTCATTTTTCCAATTCACTAATTCTGTTTTTCAGGTAATTGATTTCTTTATTTACTCTACTTTTTAATGAGTTACATGTCTTATCCATATCCTCTTGCAAAGCTTTCCTTTCCTTTCCCCATTTATCTTCTAGGTCTCTTTTAAGAGCCTTTTTAATTTCTTCTATGAGAGCCTTGTGTGATAGGGACCAGGTTATATCACCATTTGGGGCTTCATCTAGAGACAGTCTGCTTTAGTCTCCTCAGGGTTTGAAGTCTACTCTCTATCATCATAGAAGCTATCTATAGTTAGAACCTGTTTTGCCTTTTTACTCATTCTAACAACAACAACAACAAGCTGCAGTCTGCTTTGGGGGCAATGTGGGGTTACCAAACTTCCTCTACAGACAACAGGAAGTAGCAGTGCAGCAGCAGTGGAACAGCAATGGCTGTGCTGGGATCAGCATCTGCACTGGGATCAGCGGTTGCATGCTAAGATCGTGCTGATTCCCTCCAAGTGCTGGGTGGGTGTGTCCAGGTCTCAAAATACCCTAGCCTTTTGGGGTTATAGTCTTTACCCTTTGTGTTTATAGCTTCTCTGCTGATCTACTGGCTTGCTGCCAGAGCAGAGTAGTCAACACTATCGTAGAGTTCTCCCTGCAAATTTTCAGCCTGAGAAGACCATACCCCTCCAGCATGCTCAGCTGAGCTGTTTCCCATGCTCTCACTACCTACCTGGCTAATTCTGTACTTGGCCTAGCCCTGTTCCATCCCCACACAAGCAAAAACACACCTTTTCTGGTGAAATTTCGAGATTATCTTCTATTGGTAATGTGTTGTACTCCCAATATTTGGGTTTTGACAGTCAAACACAAATTCCGAGGCTGCTTTTCATAAAAATTAGTTTGAAGGTAAGAGAGAGCTCAGAAAGACATGTGTGTTCTCTCCACCATCTTGGCTCTGCCCTTGAAATGTCCATTATTTCTTCTAAAAATCTTTCTCTCTTGATCATTTTCAAAAATGGCCAGAGCAATCTTATCTAAAAATTCAGTTTCCAAAGAAGTACCAATGGTATTAAAAGTACCTAGTAAATGAAAAAACATTCTGTCTCATCTTCATAATCTTTTTACTCTAGGGCAAAGTAGAATCTCTAAGTGAATCTTAGTTCAACACTCTCTGGTTATTCAATTTTTTAATAAGATACACACCCTTTCAGTATGGATAATCAATAAAAAAATTAATCTCACCAACCTAACCACTTCTTCAGGTTGGCTGTTGAAGTTCTATTAATTGGATAAGATACTTATGGCCTCAGTTTCAACTCTAAATCAAAGTCAGTATCATGTGAATTTCCTAGGAGCTGATGTTAGACTCTTTAAAAGAATTTCTCCAACTCCCTTCAAAGACATGAAAAATATTTCATTGCCCTTGATCAGTTATTGATTGTAGTCTTTTTTTCTCAAAGAAGACCAGAACCACTGTTTTAGAGTCAAATTATGTGTCAGTAAGTGTTTCTGATCATACCAATATAAGCTTGAAATACTCTGCCCCAAGTCCAGCAGAAATAGTCTAAAGTAATTGCAATTACATATGATCAGTGTGCAGTACATCCTTTTAAAAAGTGAAGAGTAAGATCAAGATTCTAAGTCACAGCTATTTCCACAGAAATGTTACTTCTTATTGGCACAAGCTTCCTCAAAGAAGAATCTAAAAGTATCCTTTGAGGTTAACAGGAATTTCTTGTTTAAATCAAGTTTCCAGATGACCAAGTAATTTGAACAGATGTCATGACCTGCCTGTGGTCAATGTCCTTGCCTTTCCCAGTCTAGTTATGTTAACCATCTGATCAATCCCCTAAAATAGTTCATTTGCATCTCTTCAAGTCTCATTTGTTCCATGGATTAAAATTGAGATTTGCATCAGTAAGAAGCATATTTGTTCAATATCTCTGTTTCTGGTTCATCACATCTGTTTTTTGGACTGTTTAGCCTTTCCTCACCTCATCCATATTGTCTACACTCTCTAACACCAACATGTGTGGAAACATATCCTAAGGAGAGGAAAAAGTCTCAGAAAAAAATTTCAAAGCACAGCTGTTGATTATTTTTAAATACAGATTCCTCCTTGCCAACCCTTTTGGTACTGCCTATGTCTCAGACCTCAAACAGCTTGTTAGCACCTAGAAAACAAGATTTTACCAAGAAATACAGCAGAAGGGGAATATAAACAGGAATACACAAATGACAGTCTTGATATTCTGTCCTATCAACTATATTAAACAAAACTACTCAACTCTAATTTTGCTTTTCTTTCTTCTTTTGAGGAGGATTATCCTTAGACAAGGAAGAACTGAACAAAAATAGGCGATAGGGAATTAAAACTAAAAATAAGTGAAGTAATAGACAGGAAATAGAAACATTTTTCTGAATCTATTGATAGAATCATGTGATTTGAGCTTTCTTTTTAATATCATTTATTAAAATGATTGGTTTCCTAATGTTGAGTCCTCTGTAAATACATGGTATAAATCCAATTTGACCATAGTAAATGTAATAGCTAACATTTGTATGGTATTCACTATATATCAAGTACTGTGCTAAGTGCTTTATAATTATCTTATTTGACCCACACAGACCATTTTAAATTCACATCTCCCAACTCTAGAAGTACATACATACATATGTATATTGTATGTATATTGATGTATTGTGCTGTATTGTGAATATGGACATGCATGTATACATGCATATAATTGCTGTTTTGTTGATTATTAATGTCTAACTCTTCATGACCCCATTTGTGGGTTTCTTGGCAAAAAAAAAAAATGCTTTGCCATTTCCTTCTCCAGTTCATTTCACAGATGGGGAATTAAGTGACTTGTTCAGGATCATATAGTGGTTAAATATCTAAGGTCAGATTTCAACTCATGAAGGTGAATCTTCCTGATTTCAAGCCCAGTGTTCTATCCACTAAGTCACCTACCTATATATATATATATATACACACACACATATATATATATATATACACACACACACACACACACACATGTGAATATATATATGAATATTGATGAAAGGGTACAAAATAAAATCCTAGGAAAAAGAATACAGATATATGTGTATATGTGTGTTTAGATGTGTGTGTATAGATAATATGTGTGTGTGTATACACACACACACACACACCAGAGTAAATCTTGTGTGGACTAATCAGAGAGAAGAAAGACTGGGAAAAAATATAAACAAAACTACCTTAAAGGCAGTGAAATTCAGATTAATTGCAAAGACTTATCTTAGCTCCAGAGAATACACTTCATTCTTTTCAAGAAGAATGCAAAGGGATTCCAGGAGCAGAATGGTCCATAATTTCTTAGATGAGGTTGTTGATTCAGTCCATTTTGTCTTGATTTTTACTGCTTCTATTGTTACTGTTGTTATTACTGGGAGGGACGTTGATTCAACAGTTTATCTGAAAATGGTTATTATATAACACCCTGAAAGCAGTGATAATTTTTTAAAAGGCATATTATCTAGATCAAGGCATCTTAAAATTTTTTCACTCAAGAAATTTTTACATGACCCTGAATATATCAAATAAGTATAAAAATCAAATATTTACTGATAATAAATCATAATTTTATGATGCCCACATTCAGTTATAAGACCCCATATGGGATCACGAACCACAGTTTAAGAAGGTGGGAAGGACTGGATGTAAGGCTTACTAGAATGCCTACTCAGGCTACATTTAAAATCTTGATCAACTCTGAATGCCAACATTAACAGATTGCTGTTGATAAATGAGAGGGTAACCAGCATGGTGAATGGACCAGAGCTCCTGCCATATGAGAATTATTTAAAGGTAGTAGAGAGGGGCAACTAGGTGGCGCAGTGGCTAGAGCACTAGCCCTGAAGTTAGGAGGACCTGAGTTCAAATCTGCCTCAAACACTCAATTCTTCTTAGCTGTGTGACCTTGGGCAAGTCACTTAACCCCAATTGCCTCAGCAAAAATTTTTTAAAAATTTAAAATTTAAAAATAAATAAATAAATATAGGTACTAGAGATTATTAGTCTACAGAAGAGAAGATTTAGGGGCTGGGTATGGGGTGGGAAATATTGCCCCAGGAACAAAGTTTAAGATCAGGGCTCTCTGAGAAAAAAAAAAATCTATTATAACGTACTTTTCAATTTAATCTGCTTTATTATTATTCATCACTTTCTGAAATCTACACAATCAACAACAACAAATAAGCCCGAATTTGTAGCATCTATTATTTTCCCAGATGTAAATACTTGCATTGATCATTTAACATTTGATCTTCATGAGCAAGTAAATAGCAGGCTTTAGCACACAGTAAGGGATGAAATATGTTTGTTTATTCAAAGTGATTATGGACTGATGCATGGAGGAGGTATTGAATTTGTACTGTTTGGTTTCAGGAGGCAAAACCAGAAACAGTGGGATAGTGGGAATTGCAAAGTGGTAGATTTAGGCTTGATGTCAGGGAAAACTTCCAAAAGTTCAAAAATCAAATGGGCTGTGATTTCGGTGGGCGGAGACTTCATAACTCCAGACGTTGTCAAGTGAAGGAGAATCGATCACAGTCAGGGACAAGGAAGAAAGGATTCAGGTTTAGATATGTGTTGGACTTCCAAGGTCCAGTTTGAGGATATAATTCTGACATTTCTGTCTTGTTTCCTCTCTTTACATCCTGTCTTTCTTTCTCCCCCACACCAACATTAGAATATTTTGCCAAAGAAGAATTGGGGAAGTAATCTGAAGCACCTCGGGTGAAAAACTTCACTCGCCCTGTTTTTAATGTGTGGGCCTAAGGCAGTGCCAGTGGGAGAAAAAGTCGGTACGTTTTTCAGGGCAGCTACAGACTCTTTCCTTACACACACACACACCCCTCTGCAACCTGAGCCTTTCTTGATGAGCAAACACAATTTCCGCAGATGTTCCAATGCCTGACTTTCCATCCAGCCTTTGACCGCCTGTTGTGTTTGCTCTAATCCGTGGTGTGACTTCCTTCTGTTCCCCAATCTCAGTATCTCATTCCTATCTCTGCCTAGACTGCCAGCTTCTGGTTACTGCCAATTTTCACCCAGCTTAAGCCATTCCTAGTTTGAGGTCCATTTCTGTTTTTCTGACTGACTGCCGCCCAAAGGACCTAGAGCTAACAATAACAGCAAGAGTACAAAGGCTCAAGATAGATTCTAGGTGCCTAGAGGGAGAAGGGAAGAAAGAAAGAAAGAGAGAAGAAAGAGGGAGGAGAGGAGAGGAGGGGGAGGGGAAAGGAGAGGAGGAGGGAGGGGAGAGGAAGAAAGAGAAGAGGGAAAGAAGAGGGAAGGGGGAGGGGAGGAGCAAAGGGAAGGGAGGGAAGGATGAAGGGAAAAGGGAGGAGGAAGGAGATGGGAGATGATGAGAAAGGAGAGGTGGGAGATGGGAGAGGGAGGGGAGAAGAGGAAAGAAAAGGAAAGAGGGGGAAAGTGGGGGAGAGACAAAATAGTCAAAGAGAAGAAAGGATTGGAAAAGGAAAAATGAGATTAAAAGGAGGGGAAAAGGGGTGAAACAAAAAATGTGAGAGCCCCTAACTCACAGAATTACTGAGAGGTTAAATGAAGTAACATATGTAAAGCACCTTTTAATCCTTAAAGTAGAATCAACACAAGTTATTATTATTCTTATATGAGAATATTTTTGCCTTGGGGCCATATGACTTAGTGAACAGAAAACTAGCTTTGGAGTCAAAAAGATCCCTGGATTCATTTGACCTCTTAAGATCCTCAAGCAATTCTCTAAGATCATAAATTGTAGAGCTATATTGGTAGGCTTGATAAGACTATTGAAACAAGTGTAAAACGAAGAAAAAAATTTTTTTTGCCAAAACTTACAGTGAATCCCCAATCCATTATGTGCATGTATAAGTCATTACAGGCTAGAGCCCATGTTTTGGGCAATATAAAGTGAAAAGTAGGCCCATTTCTCCTTTATCCAGAAGTAGCCTTGTCCTGTGTCTGAGTATTCTCCAGGGTCTTTGTTAGGCAAGCACTGTTATAACAGAGCCCTGCCCCAGGATAGTTATTGGGAGATTTTTAACTTGCTATAAAACTTTTGTTGAAAACATCATCTGAAAGGTAATATCAGTTCTCCTCCTCCTAGTTCCCATGGGACCCATGGCACTAAGTTTGATGAGTTCATAATTCACTCAGAAACATACCTAAGTTATCAACATAGAGATACAGAATGCCTTTTTAAAGTTTTAGAGAATGGCTCTCCTAATCCTAGTCAGAGGTAAACCTATTTAGTTCGTGGCAATAAAATTAGTCTTAGACTTGCAATACAGATCAGTACCTCTGTAAGTTTTCAATAAATTGAAGTGCGCTCCCCCTCCTACCCCTTAAAAATCAGGATAGTTCTAGATTGTTGTATAAATCCTACTTCATATACATATTAATAATAGTGTGACTATGAACTTTATTTTTTTATTTGTAAAATGAGAATAATCACATTTATACCACCTACTTCAAAGATGATGAAGAGAGTGCTTTGAAAACCTGAGAGAGAGCACAATAAAGTTTTGATTATTTCCTCACTGGTATTTCATATAACTATGAAGATTTTGAACTTGGGAAGGTGTTAAAGCCTACAATATTATGATTTGATGAAGGAATATCCTTGTTCTTTTTAACATGACTTGTAGATTAGAACTCAGAATTGGAGTGTTCTCTGCCCCCCCCCAAAAAGGTGAAAATTTCCACAATAAATAATCGGACTAAAGTAAATTCTATGAGTATCTCATTAAAAGCAATTTTCTGTCCTAGAAGGGATCATAAGGGAAAGAGTCTGGAAGAACAAATAGCAAGAATCATAAAGGCATCCTTTCTAATGGAAAAAAAAAAAAATTAAAGATGTCAATTTTTTTCTTTTTTTTTTTCTTCATTAGATTTTGAGTGCTTTTTTCTTTGAAATTGCCATATATTCACTTCAACATAGAGAAGAGCTAATCCAATACCAATTGATCAATGATGGACAGAATCAGCTACATCCAGAAAAGGAACACTGGGAAATGAGTGTAAACTGTGAGCATTGGTTTTTTTGTTTTGTTTTGTTTTGTTTTGTTTTGTTTTTCTTCCCAGATTATTTTTACCTTCCCAATACAATCCTTCCTTTGCAACAACAACAACAACAAAATTCGGTTCTGCATGTATATATTGTACCTAGAATATATTATAAAATATTTAATATGTATGGGAATGCCTGCCATCAAGGGGAGGGGGTGGAGGGAAGGAGGGGAAAATTTTGGAACAGAAGGAGTACAAGGGATAATGTTGTAAAAAAAAAATTACCTATGCATATGTACTGTCAAAGAAAATATTATAATTATAAAAATAAAAAAAATAAAAAAAAAAGAAATTGTCATATATTCAGATTGGCTTGTTTGAGAAGAGAACTTTTTAGCATTACAAGATTCTGGATTTACTCTCCCAAGCCCTAAGAAATATAAACTAGAGTATGTGTATGCATGGACAATCTAATATAAAATGACTGAACCACATATATAGATAGCTGGATTTCTGATCTCTGATTTGTCAAAGCCCATTCCATGCCTCCAAAATCAGAATGTGATTTTCATGCTTGTGAAGACTAAGAAGAGAGCTTTGGTTGTACCTCCCAGTAGCCTAAGGGGGGAATGGCAGGCAATATCCAGGACAGTCATGGCTGGACAATCCCTCCTTCACTTTTCTTTTTCTAAAAGACATATTTAATTCGAATTAAATCTATCTACAATACCTTAAGTATTATTCATCTAAGGGTATACTTCTTTTGGGGTCCATGATAAATATTATTTTTCTGATTTTATCTCTAAAAAGAAGAGTATCACAGATTACTCGGGCTCCCACCACACCTTCATTACATGAGGAAATGATGTGAACAACACATTAATCTAAGTCAATGTGGTAGAGATATGGTAGAAATATGTAGAAGAAATATGTTAGAGCTTCTCATATTATGAGCCACAACCTTATAGGGAGTGGCTTAACAGTGTGAGGGTCAAGAAATTGTGATGTATTACCAGTAAATACTGAACTTATATACCCATTTTGTCTGCCCTTAACCTAGAATTGAGTAAAAATTTCTCAGGTAAAAAAGGGAAAAATTTTAAGAAGCCCTGATCTAAGCAAATGGAAGTTGTGCTGATCAGAGTAAATGATAGCATGCACAAGAATAAATGAGGTCTTTGAGGAGACCAAGAATGATCTCATAGGAAGTCTGCTCTGAGCAGTCTCTAGGGTTGCAGGTGTTGGAAGTTGAGGGATATGTTAGGGATTGGCTTCCTCACATGTCTGCAGCTCTAGGGCACTAGGTAGCCATTTAAAAGTTCACATCTTGACTCTTATCCATGTCTCTTGATCAGTTCCTTCCAGATCTCTCCCCAAAGTATCCTAAGTTAACAAAAGCCATGTCTCCTTGCATGCAGGCAGGGCTGTTCCAGAATACTGCTCCACTGGAGTTACATTAAAATTCTTACATAGTAGATATGGAAATATAGTAGAAAGAATACTGTATTAAAGACTAAGAAACCTAAGTTCAGTCCCAGCTCTTCTTTTTTCAAGATATGTAATCATAAACAAGTCTCTTGATCCTTTCAAGCCTAAATATTCATATTTAAAATGAAAGGATTTGATTATGTTAATTTCCATCAAGCTTTAAATGTCATTATTTACCCTCTTAATCATTTTATTTTATTTATATGTTGAAATTTTTACTTAAATAGACACCCTGGGCCTAAGGAATATTTAATAGCCTAATAATTAACTATTGTATTCATTTATTATATATCATTTTATGTTATTATATATACATGATTAATAACAATGTCATTACTGATATGCTTGGGAAATAATGTCAACGACCTCGAAAACATTATTAATAATGAATACATTAGTAGATGTAACAGAAATTAGTAAGCATTGCCTCACCTCAATCTGTAGCCTATAAGGGTCCTTTAAATGGGTGGGCCACAGTGCAACAGGAGATTTGAGTGGCTCAGAAGTAATTTCTGTGGATATAGGACTGCCCTGTGGGTGGGATCCTGGCCATATTGAGATACCTTTGTAATGGGTGACGGCTCTCTTGATGATTGGCTGTGTGTGTGACCTCACAGGCCCTTTATAAGCCCACTGCAGACAACAGTCGCTCTCTTTAACCTGGCTCCTTAACCTGGGGTAGCTGAGCCAAGCTGATGGAGCCATGAGAGGTAAGGAGTTTGGTAGTGAACATCTGGGTCTTCAGACCAGGTGTTCATTAGGGAGCTAACAAGTCAGGGCATTATATGAGTAGGTATAATAAAGGCTTTTAAGATTACACGTGGCTGTTCTTGAGTGCGCTACCGGTTATTAAACTATAGATTCAAGAAATTGTGGCCAGAGACCTTTGAAGGCCTCAGAGGAGGCGAGCTGGGTAGAGTTGACACTGCAAAGGTCAGTGGTCAAAGGTACTCTGTTGGGCCTAGGAGAGACTGGTAATTGTAACTGCCCGGAGGGCATGTTACAAAATGGCACCTGAACAAGGGGCATCAGAAAATATCAGGTTTTGAAAATTAATATTTAATATTCAGAATTAAGATTCTGAAAGATCTGGTAGAAACGCCACTTTGGAGGGAAGGCAGGCAATATGGACCCAGGTAACTCCGGGATCAGGCTCAAGGATACAGCTGAATGGGAAGATCTTTTAACAAAGATCACCACTGAAGAACAGCAGGAATCTTGTAATCAAGCTCCCAGAAGGCTATCCCCACACCCATTAAATATAGCTCGGACAGGGAGCAACCTAGAGCTAATGCATATGTATGACAGTATAGAGTATAAAATGCAACAACTAGAAGTTGAGTTAAAAATAGAACAACAAACAATTAAAAAAGAGTTACTGGAATTACAGGTTAAACTACAGATTGAGATAGAGAAAGAAGAAAAAGCTAGGTTACTACAGATAGAACAGGAAGAGTTCAAACCAGTGGCTGGAGCTAAGGAGGGAAATAAACGAACCACATGGACTTCAGTTGGAGAAATTCTTCTTAGAGTTTTGTTGGTTTACCTCGTGTATTATTTTTTTTAAGGAATTTATTCATTACCCTTCCATTGAGAAGAGGTTTAGTTCTTTTTATGTGCAAAGCTTGGGTTGGATTCTAAATCAGCCTTTGGGGAATTTTCCAATTCCTGACCCTTTTCCCTCAGCCCCACCTTTGTGGGCCAAGGGAGAAGGAGGAGGAGGAAAAGGAAGGGTGATAATATCATCAGCACTGCCCATTAATCCATTCAAAACTCCTGGGTCTTCATTTCAAAAGACCGGAGTAGGCTTTATGGCCCAAGGCAAAAGGGAATTGTGGTGTATTGACTATAATATTCAGAAAAAATTTTTAAAATATAGTTCGGTTAATTTCTAAGAAACCTTACAAGGATAAGACCTTGCAATTAGAGAGAGTGGAGTTTTATACTTTTAAAACTGCTAGGATAGTCTATGGAGAGTTGGAACTCCTCTTTTCTTACCTCGTGGATTTTTCACTTCCCCAGGTAGGCTTGATTTCCCAACCCCCTAGGAGTATTTTTAGAATGGTTTGGAAAATTGCTGTTTTAATCACTAGAATAAATAGATAGTATGTGATCTTTGACCCAGGAGGAGAAGTAACATCAGATGTGTTGATTCACACTCCTGAAGTACAATTCAGTATCAGAAATTCAAACTTTGATTTTAGGCAAAAGAACTCGGATATCAGGGACTGAAGCTTTCATAGCTGAGTGTCCTTTTCTCATCTGTATGAGTGGCAGACCACTGAAAAGGTATCAGCTCTTTTAAGAACTTCGAGAGTGAGTGAGAGAACTTCAAGAGTGAGTGAGAAAGGGCTCAGATAAATATTATACCCTACATGTCCATTTTCAGAGAGGACCTTCAAATTATATCTTTTATAATCAGGCTGCTAGAATCTTATATTTGCAAATTGTGATAACTAAAAAAGAAGCTAGGAGCATGGCAAAAGGCTATATAGCTTATCTTTCTTTCATTCTCTTATGCTCCCTATAGGACAAAACCCTTATAGTTTGAAATTTAATTTAAGACCATTGGACATTATGGATTCATTCCAATCTGGAGAAGAGGCATATGGATTGGCTTACAAATATTTTGCCTTTAGGTGTTTTTGCATTGAATTTGACTTTGCCCATTCCATTGGCATTTCTTATAATCCTACTAGTAAAGTCATTACTGCACAGACTATATCCCCAAGATCTTCTCTTCTAAACAAGAGAAGGGAATTTTGGGATATGCACAATTTATGGCAATACATATATGTGATTGCTTGCAATTTTTAAATTTTGATTTACATTTTTAAACACTTTTGATTTTACAGTTTTAAGTTATCTTGATTTTACATTACTAAGTTATTTTGATTTTATATTTTTAAGTTATTTTGGTTTTACATTTTTAATCTATTTTGGTTTTACACTTTTAAATTATTTTGGTTTTACATTTTTAAATTCTTTGCATTTTACCTTAGCAATGCATTTGGGCATACACAGAAAGTGAAGCTAAATGACAGACTGACTCACTGATATTTAATTGTTAACTAGAATTGTGATGTTTTACCTTGTTGACTTCCCACCTCAGTGTTGACATCCTACCTCATTGGCATCCAACCTCTTTGGCTTATTATCTAGAGTATGACTTTGATGAATGGGTTGAACACTTGGGCCACTGTTGAGCCTGGTTCTCATTGTCATACTTCTGTTTACTGATCTGCTGCTTTGTACCTCCTTGGGCATAACACTCTGTCATCTCATGGATCAAGTGAACTATAGCTGGTGCTAAAAGTTTAGCTTGGTGAGATGTGCGGTTCCCGCAAAACAAGAGAAGGGAATTGTAAGAGCCCTTTAAATGGGTGGCCACAGCGCAACAGGAGATTTGAGTGGCCCAGAAGTAATCTCTGTGGATATAGGACTGCCCTGTGAGTGGGATCTTGGCCATATTGAGATAGCTTCGTAATGGGTGACGGCTCTCTCGCTGGCTGGCTGTGTGTGAGACCTCACAGGCCCTTTATAAGCCCACTGCAGACAGTAGTCGCCCTCTTTAACCTGGCTCCCTAGCCTGGGGTAGCTGAGCCAAGCTGATGGATATCCAAGAGGTAAGGAGTTTGGTAGAGAACACATGGGTCTTCAGACCAGGTGTTCACTAGGGAGCTGACAAGTCAGGGCATTATGTGAGTGGGTATAATAAAGGCTTTTAAGATTACACGTGGCTGTTCTTGAGTGCGCTACCGGTTATTAAACTACTATTCAAGAGACTGTGGCCAGAGACCTTTGAAGGCTTCAGAGGAGGTGAGCCGGGTAGAGTTGACACTGCAAAGGACAGTGGTCAAAGGTACTCTGTTGGGCCTAGGACAGACTAGTAATAGTAACTGCCAGGAGGGCATGTTACAGTAGCCTCCCTTCACTATTGTCATCCTGTGTGCACAGGTGATGATTTGCACTCAGGACACAATTGCCCACTTGGGATGGAGAGAGAAGGGTATTATAGCAGTAAATTCAAAATCACTATCAGAGTTTAAATCATATTTAATGGAATGCTGTTCTCAATGAATACTGAACCTCAAAAACTCATCACTCAAGTTAAAGCTTTATTAAAAAGAAAAAAGAAACTGCTGGGATAAAACCTGTTTCAAGCCACCATTTGGTATGCTCAAAAGTCAAGTCAAAAAGTAAGTCAAAAGATTATTATACAAAAGGTTTGGTAGCTAATATATCCTCTTTTCCCCTGAATGTAATAGATTATCAGAATTATAAGCTCAAGAAACACAAGAACTGGAAGAAACATGTGATGTCTTCCATTCCAATCCCCTTATTCTACATGGGAAAAACTTGTGCCCACAAAAGTTGGGACTTATAGGGGGCAGTTAGATGATAGAGTGCATAGAGCGCCAGCCCTGAAGTCAGGAGGTTTTGAGTTCAAATTTGGCCTCAGACACTTAACACTTCCTAGCTGTGGGACCCTGGGCAAGCCATTTAATCCTATTGCCTCAGGACATAAAATAAAATAAAATAAAGTAAAATAAAGTTGGGACTTACCCAAGATTGCACAGTGTAAAACCAGAAGTAGGACAAAAGACACAACATAATTTAGTAGGAAGAGTACTGGATTTGGAAGCAGGACCTTGCTATAATTCTAACCTCTACTATATACTAATTGTGGAACCTTGAGCAGGTCATTAAAATTACTTGAGCATCAGTTTCCTTTTGTGTAATAATATTTTTAGCTTAAATTTATATAGAACCTACTATGTGCCAGACACTATGCTAAGCACTTTACAAATTTCATCTCTTTATTTAGATGCTAACAACCATGGTGTGGAAGCACTATTATTTAAACCATTTTAAATTGAGGAAACTGAGGCAGATAGAGATTAAATGGTCCTAGGGTCACACAGCTAGTAAGTATTTAAGGCAGGATTTCAACTCAGCATTTCCTGATTCTAGCCCCAGAATATTCTGTTGATTTCACCACCTAGATGCTAGAGTAGTGAAGAGAAAGGGAGAAGGATGTCCTAATAGAACTAATCTTTAAGGTCATTCTAATTGCTATGATCCTATCATCTGCTGACTCCTTGCCCAGGGCTCTTTTCACTGCAGTGGAGTTACATCTTACCTGGGGTTTTAAGTTCTAAAAGTCAGAGCTCAAGGCAAACCATGTATTGTCAAAATCACTTCTAAAATTGTTTAATTGGCCCACAAAATATAGAATGGTTTCTTTTAAGTAATAATAGTTGGAAAGAAGCTATGACCTCTTCCAAAGACTCTTTATCAAATTCTTATATGGATCTGAATTGACTGCTATAAAAATTTTATTGAATGTGAATCTTGTTTTTCACTATAAGCAGGAATCAAGACTGCTACTGAAATAGGAAAAAACAAAAACAAGTAAAGACTTAGTTGGTGATTGGGGAAGAATACTAATTCAAGGGCTTCACAAGTTCAGAATGCTTCAACTTACATAAGTTACAAGCTACATAACTTTGTTCTTCCTGCTTCATCATGAGGCAAGAGTGGACATGATGAACTCAAAAGGAAAGAGAAAAGGGCTTTTCGTTTACTGCTGTTTGAATACTACAAAGGAGAACTGGGGTTGTACATTTCATTTGTCCCCCCAGCCAAAGGAGAATGAATGAGTTGTCTGAGTCTTTAATGAACACAAAATCTAGAATAACACTCAGAAAAGAGATGCTCACACTCTGAGAGGCAGAGGAAATTGAAACTTATGATCAACAGATTCCTAGTTCATTCTTGCTTCAGGACAAAGGCTCGCTGAGGAGAATGAAAGGCAAAAGTGGCCACATTATTTAATTCGGTGGAGGGTGGGGAGAGACAGAGAGAGAGACAGAGAAGGAGACACAGAGAGAGAGAGAGAGAGAGAGGGAGAGAGAGAGAGAGAGAGAGAAAGAAAGAGAGAGAGAGAGAGACAGAGAGAGAGAGAGAGACAGAGAGAGAGAGAGAGAGAGACAGAGAGAGAGAGAGACAGAGAGAGAGAGAGAGAGAGAGAGAGAGAGAGAGAGAGAGAGAGAGAGAGAGAGAGAGAGAGAGAGAGAGAGAGAGAGAGAGAGAGAGAGAGAGTCTGGCTTTCTGTCTCTTAGTCTTGATCTCTTTCTCTCTGCATCTGTCTCTGCTTGCCTTTCTGTCTGTCTTTTTCTTTCAGTGTCTGTCTCTGTCTAGATCTATCTCTCTCCTCCCCTTTTCTTCCTTCTGTCCTTTCTACCCCACCTCCAAGCACATTTTTTGATATCTAGGTATTACAAAATTATTGTACACCATGCTTCCTTATAATATCCAATGCCCATGGCAAAAACAATCCCAAATGTTAGCTGGACAGTCAAGATACTTCATAAACTCATAGACCACCACATTGATAATTTAATATTTGACTTTCCTGATCACAAGCTCATAGACCAAGAGGAGAAACAAATTTCAGAGATCATCTAATAGAACCCCCTCATTTTACAAGCAGTGAAGCCAATATCCAAAGGGACCTGGTGGAAAAAGAAATGCAGGTAGGGAGGAAATAAAGAAATGGTTGACTTGTGCATCTTTCTTAAAGAAAGGTTCTAGGAAAAGCTTTCTACCCTTCAATCACAAGGTCTCCGAGGACAAAAGATGCTGATGGAATTTCCTAGGTAAATTCTGGAGCTAATGTGATATTCCAGGATGAAGAGATTCCTGAGGCTTGATAAAGGAGGTGAGCAGGTCGGTGACTTGTATTCTTTCTTCAACTTCAAGTAGTGCCATGGACAACATTTCCAGTGAAGAAGGGGAAAAGGGATAGCCTTATTTCCAAAGATCAGGGTCCCCTGGTTGTCTTCCTTTGATTTCCACAACAATCTGGTAAGATAGATATTATTTTCTCTACTTTGCAGTAAAGGGAACTGAAACAGGCAGAGGTTAGTGATGTTCACAGAATCACCCAGCTAAAAAGTGTCTGAGGTTGGGATTTGTAGTCAGGTGCTTCTCACTCTAGATTCGCCCTCTGTCCATTGAAACATCTATCACAGGATATACTAAACTGTTCCAAAGTGAACTTTGTGAGAAAAGAATGGACATCAATGTCCTGCAGTTTCAGAGTTGTGAGTTGCCTGTATATTCCCTATATATATGTCTTTTAAGTTTGTACCCCATCTTCCCAATCTCAGAATCTGTGTCACTGTGAGAGATTGCCCAAGTTTCAGGGGAGGGGAGATGTTTTGTAAATATTTGTCTTCTTTGAGTAAATGTCTTCCCTGACAGCTAATTGACTCTGTCAACTAGTTATTAATAGATATATGTCAGTACAATGTTAGGATTAGTCACTCACAGAGTTATCCTTAGTACCTAAGGCAGCAATGACTCCTCTGGGAACATATGTGAATTGTGGGAAGAGACCAGAGGGGCTTCTACAAAGATTTGTAATTTGGTGTCAGTGGGAAGATAGAAGAGAGAACAGGCATGGGATAACATGGATAAGGTCTATAGGACTCTGTCACTAATTAAGTGGGATATATGAAGCAAAAGCAAAAATTAAAATAATTCTAAAATTTGCAAGCTGTGGTCATTGAGGTAATGGGGATGCCAGTAACAGAAATAGGGAAGTCAGATAGAAGTGGTTGAGTGAGAAAATGTTTGCTTTTTCCCAGGATCACCTGATAGCAATCTCTCAATGTCAACTTTCCAAACTCCCCTGTCACTATTGAGATTTATTTTGGAAGGGGGGAGCTGAAATATTACAACTTAGATGATAATTAGAATGGCACTATAGGGCAATCCAGTGATTTAACCTTTGTGATATTCCTGAGAATATTATTCATTCTTTTTCTCTGTTATTACTCTCATATTGTCTAAAAATCACATTTTTAGCACTTTGCAGGGGCATGAGTCTCAGCTGTGATATTATTCACATTTATGCATATACTATTGACTGCCAATCAAAAAATATTTTTCTTAGTACCTTCCCTATTATAACAGAAAACAGTGGTTTAAAACAAATATCTTGATTGAAAGTTTCATAGAATGAAAAAAAGTTCCTTTACAAATAAGAATAAAATAATTCCTTCTTGGTAGAAGGTTTTAAATCCAATGAATAAGAGCCAGAAGGAAAAATAAGGTCAGGTATAGTCAGCATAAGTCACACCTCCTCCTCCACACATTCCCAGGCAGTCAGGGGAGCTGTCAGCATGGTAATAGAGAATGCAATAATACAAGAGCAAAGGTAACTATTATTGAATTTAAAAGCCAGAGGCAAAGATGACTCTGATACTGGTGATCTGTTTGACCTAAGCTGTGTGCCTTGCCATAGCTAGGCAACTTCTTGCAGCATAGTTGTGACATAAATTACAAATGTGAAATCTATACTCAGACCAAAGAAATAGTCTGTGCCTTTCTCCCACTCTCACCTCCTGATTCAGGATGCCTGACCCTTAATATCCAGCCATGTGTATGTAGGGATGGATATATTTAGTATTCCATGTCCCCAGATCCATCCCCAAAGAGACTTGCTCATGGGAAACTAAGCTCCTTGGGTAGGGAATCCATACCTCTAAGTGGGTTTATGAACAAAAGAAACAAACTAGAGGACCAATCTGGAAGAGTCAGATCTCAAAGGGAAATAGTCAGTGAGGAAATCTGGCCTTAACTTCAAGTAACTAAATAAATAAATAAGTCAATTCAGGTAACAAATTAATAAGCAGTAAGGCTCCTCTTGTCTCCACTCTTAAGAAATAAGACCCACACAAAAGAGCAGTTTGCATTTCCCAAGATTTTTACCAATGGATAATTGCTAACTAACCTCTATGTATATTGTTGTTTGGGCATTATACCCAAACAGCTGTGGGACCAGCACCTGTGTATAAGAAGAGTCACAAGTTGCAAGGGTTCATGCACCCAAATCTTGCTGACTAGCCATGATCCGTGTACCTAATTTCCCTGATATATTTTCAGCGTTCTGTTTCTGACCCTCTAACATCATTTTCCTAGTAGAGCTTCCTCTGTCTTCCTTGCAGAAAACACTGCATCTGGTGCACTGCCTTGCCCTTGGAGGGGGTGACTCAGCCTCCAAAACCCTGCTTGGCACGAAACTGCTGGTGCCATCCAAAAGAAAAATTGCTGCCCGAGCTATGGACACAGCCCTTCCCCCAGTGGCCCACACAGATGACTCCAACTGTGACTCTGTCTACACAAATCAAATTTAGACTTCGGAACCTGTTATTGAACAGGTTTGAGAACAGAGTTCTGAATTATCCACACTGGCAGTCCCTCTGAATAAAAATTCAGAGGAAAATTTCTCAACTCACTACTTCATTCTGTCTATGTTGACACAGGGAGAAGGGCCTTTACCCAGGAGACAACATCCTGAATTTCTTGATTCACTGGAAATTGTATTAGAACCTGGTGAAGCATTGGGCAACATTTGTTATTTTCTTAGTTGAAAAGTCAAGACAGAGGTGTTCGGCTTTGTTGTTTTTTTTAATTTGCTGTTGCTAGATAAATTGTCTGGAAAATTGAATTTTAAAAGATTAATTAGAAATCTCAGGGTTCTCATAGGAAACCCAGCCATGTTATTATTAATAAAAATTGTTTTTAAATAGATTTGTATTGATCTTTTGTTTCATATTACCTGCTTTTCCCTCTGTATTTTCCTTATCTTCTCTCTCATCCCTTATAATAAGTTTTTCGTAAAAGAAAAAAGAAGAAAAAGAGAAAATTCAGCAAAATCAATCAACAAATTTAAAAAACTCTAATATTATACACAAAGTTCCATACTTTCTTGTATGAAATCAAACTCTTTATAATTTTGCAACATTTATTTTAGATTATTTTGTGGTTGTTCTTTCTATTTGTAGTATTATTGTAGTCATTATATATATAGTTTTATTAGCTCTGTTTACATCACTTTGCACCAGTTCATGTATGTCTTTTCATGTTCCTCTGTATTCACCATGTTTGCCATTTCTCAGAGCACAGTAATCTTCCATTATAAAGATGTAGTACAATTTGTTTAACTATTCTTCAATCAATTGACTAAACATTGTGAATAACAATCATTCTATTAGGAAGTGTTTCCATTCTATGCAGTGCTTTATAACTAATCACATTGTTTTGCTCTCTAGCCTGGAGCACACACACACACACAATTTACTAATGCAAACCAAATAAGGCCATTTCGAGTTAAGTAAAAGTTCCAATCACAGAATATGTCTAAAGATTTATTGCTTTATTATTTTCAAATTGTTATTATTTAAACATTCCCATCATGTCCAATCCTTCATAACCCCATTTGGGGTTTTTGTGGAAGAGATAGTAGAGTGATTTGCCATTTCCTTCTTCAGCCCATTTACAGATGAAGAAACTGAGGCAGACAGGATTGGATGACTTACCCAAGGTCAAACAATAAGTGTCTGAACTCATGAAGATGAGTCTTTTTGACTCTAGCTTCCGTGTTCTATCCATTGTACCACTTACCTTTTTCAAGTTTGGGATATAATTCATTCTTCAAATAATTATTTTTCTTCTACTACCATTAAAGCACTATAGTCTACCCTCATCCCCACCCAAATTACCATTTATTAAAGCATTATATTGCGAATACAAGCACTTGGATTCAAATCTTGCCTCTGTTACCTACTAGTTGTGTAACCATGAGCAAATCATTTAATCATTCTGGACCTTAGTTTCCTTATATGTAAAATGAGAGGTTTGGGCCAGATGACTCCTAAGTTTCCTTCCAGCTATACATATATTAATCTATTTTGCATATACTTTTATAGGTATGTGTTATCTTCCTCAATCAGATAAAAAATTAGAAAGGAGGCTTCAGTCATGTATCACTGCCCCGAGGCAGCTTAAAATATAATTGAGAACTATTTAACAAAATCAATAAAAATATAATAGAACAGAGAATACCAATGTAAATATATAATTTTCTAAGTCAAGATGTAATCCACAGGAATCCTTGAGTACAGTTTTGTGACCCCCATTTGTTTGAATTTGACACCATTGTTATAGATCATCAAAGAATTACAAGACCCAACCCCTACTCTTGTTGCTCAAAGCATCATTGGAAATATAAAACGTATGAATAAGAAACAGTTATATCTCACTCTTTATGACCCCATTTGGGGTTTTCTGGGCAAAGATACTGGAATGGTTTGTTGTTCCTTCTCTGGTTCATTTTACAGATGAGGAAACTGAGGCAATCACGGTGGTAACCTACTCAAAATCACACAACTAAAGTGTCTAAAATCAGATTTAAACTTGGGAAGTTGAAACTTCCTGGTTCCAAGTCCAGTGCTCTATCCACTGTACCAACTAACTGAATATGTCAAAGTGAGTTATAGAGGATAAGTGCTCCAGAAGTTCAGCTTTGGGCTCAAATGGTTGGAGACCCCTTGACGCTTAAGTGGGAAGGACTTAACCTAAACCTAAAGGACACACAGAGGCCATCATCAGTTGTCTTGACCTAAGTCTTCCTGGACTCTGATAACTCTGGAAGACAGAGTGAGGCAGATGACTTTGCCCAGTTCTACCTCACTTAAATCTAATTCATTTGCAAATCAAAGACATCCCCCTCCAGATGTCCTGTTCTTCTCTGAGACAAATATTAATAGCAAGGATATACAGTGTTCAGATAAGGGAAAGTAAGAGAGTATTTCTAGCAGGTAGATATATGAAAAAAGATCTGGAGGTTGGGCTATATATATATATATATATATATATATATATATATATATATACTCCATTTTTGCTGGATAGTGAGAAGAGCTAAAGAAATTATGGTGATAAATTGTGGAGTGATGGGAAATAGATGTAATAAAGGATAGAACCAGGGTATGGAGGGCCTTAAAATCTGGGAAGAAAAGTTTAAAATTTATCTTGGGGTCAAAAGGGAACCAGTGAAAGCTTCCACAGACCAGAAGTCATCAGGTAAAATGTTTCACAAAGATTGATCTGGGGGTGATTTACAAAATGTACTAAATGGTTAAACAAGTATTTGCAAGAATAATGAGGTAATAATAATGGCCTTGACTAGAGTGGTGACTGGAATAGAATGGGGGAAAAAATGGAAAATAAAGGATGATTTCAAAAGATAAAATGAAGAGACACAGTGCTTAATAATTATTTGGATAGGGGAAGATACATACTGTACGTATATCGTGTGTATGTGTATGTGTGTGTGTATGTGTCTCTGTGTGTGTGTGTGTGTGTGTGTGTGTGTATCCTTTTTTGGCATTGTTGTCTTCACCATTACAATATAAGCTCCTATAAGGGGATGGAATGCTATTTTAGCATTTCTTTGCATGCCCAGCATCTAGCATAGTATTTGGTACAAGGCAGGCACATTTAATTGAATTCAATTTAGCACAATCAAAAGAAATATAGGACAAGTGATGAGAAAAAAAAAGTGTGTAGAAAATTATTAACTTGGTTCAGTTTCAGGTGGTAATAGGAAGAGGAAATTTAAGAGGAAATGTCTAGCAGACAGCTAGAAGCAAAATTCACAAGAATTCACCTAAGAAAGTGAGTTCTATTGATGCTGAGTGAAATGAGCAGGACCAGGAGATTGTTGTATTTACTTCAATAATAATATATGATGATCAACTCTGATGGACGTGGCCCTCTTCAACAATGAGATGAACCAAATCAGTTCCAATGGAGCAGTAATGAACTGAACCAGCTACACCCAGTGAAAGAACTCTGGGAGATGACTATGAACCACTACACTCTATTTTTGTCCACCTGCATTTTGGATTTCCTTCACAAACTAATTGTACACTATTTCAAAGTCCAATTCTTTTTTTACAGCAAAACAACTGTATGGACATGTATACATATATTGTATTTAAGTTATACTTTAACATATGTAACATGTATTGGTCAGACTGCCATCTGGGGGAGGGGGTGGGGGGAAGGAGGGGAAAAGTTGGAACAAAAGGTTTTGCAATTATCAATGCTGAGAAATTACCTATGCATATATATGGTAAATAAAAAGCTATAATAAAAAAAGGTTAAAAAAAAAGAAAGTGAGTTCTAATTGAGGTCCTAGTAAAATGATATTTGGGAGAAAGGAAGCAGACCTGTGATTTCACTAGAATCAGAAATTTCCTCTACCAATGCAGAATAGACACTATTCTGTAATTTATAAATTTAGAGAGTGAGCTGGGTCAGCATAAGTTTTAATGACCTTGTTCAAAGTCACAAGGACAAAAACAAGTTTTGAATCCCTAGGTCACCAAAACTCTATTCAACTTCATTCATGGCAGCCTAACACTATTTGCATAGAAATTTTGAAATCCATAAACTAAATTCAAACATGATCTTAGAAAATCACCAAATTTCTGAATTAAAAGATTTCTCGTAAATGATTTAGTCCTACTTACCTTTACCTAACCAAGAATCCTTTCTGTATCAATGGCCTCCAAATATTTTCCCAAGCATCTGTATTGGTACAAACACACATGCATATGTATGTATGTGTATGTGCATACCCGCCCATGCATGCATATATATATATATATATATATATATATATATATATATATATATATATATATATATATATATACATGTGTGTAAGTAGATAGGAAGGAAGGAAGGAAGGAAGGAAGGAAGGAAGGAAGGAAGGAAGGAAGGAAAGAAGGAAGAAAAAGAAGAAAGGAAGGAAGGAAGAAAAAGAAAGAAAGAAAGGAAGGAAGGAAGAAAAGAAAGAAAGGAAGGAAGGAAGAAAAAGAAAGAAAGAAAGAAAGAAAGAAAGAAAGAAAGAAAGAAAGAAAGAAGAAGAAAGAAAGAAAGAAAGAAAGAAAGAAAGAAAGAAAGAAAGAAAGAAAGAAAGAAAGAAAGAAAGGAAGGAAGGAAGAAAAGAAAGAAAGGAAGGAAGGAAGGAAGGAAGAAAAAGAAAGAAAGAAAGAAAGTAAGTAAAGAAGCAAGGAAGGAAGGAAGAAAAAGGAAGAAAGGAAGGAAGGAAGGAAGAAAAAAGAAAGAAAGGAAGAAGGAAGGAAGAAAAAGAAAGAAAGAAAGGAAGGAAGGAAGGAAGAAAAAGAAAGAAAGGAAGGAAGGAAGAAAAAGAAAGAAAGAAAGGAAGGAGGAAGGAAGGAAGAAAAAGAAAGAAAGAAAGGAAGGAAGGAAGGAAGGAAGGAAGGAAGGAAGGAAGAAAAAGAAAGAAAGAAAGTAAAGAAGCAAGGAAGGAAGGAAGAAAAAGGAAGAAAGGAAGGAAGGAAGGAAGAAAAAGAAAGAAGGAAGGAAGGAAGGAAGAAAAAGAAAGAAAGGAAGGAAGGAAGAAAAAGAAAGAAGAAAGAAAGAAAGGAAGGAAGGAAGGAAGAAAAAGAAAGAAGGAGGAAGGAAGAAAAGAAGAAAGAAAGAAAGAAAGAAAGAAAGAGAAAGAAAGAAAGAAAGAAAAGAAAGAAAGAAAGAAAGAAAGAAAGAAAGAAAGAAAGAAAGAAAGAAAGAAGAAAGAAAGAAAGAAAGAAAGAAAGAAAGAAAGAAAGAAGAAAAGAAAGAAAGAAGAAGTAGAGAAGAAGGAAGAAGGAACGAAGGAACGAAGGAAGGAAAGAAGGAAAGGAAAGAAGGAAGGAAAGAAGGAAGGAAGGAAGGAAGGAAGGAAGGAAGGAAGGAAGGAAGGAAGGAAGGAAGGAAGGAAGGAAGGAAGGAAGGAAGGAAGGAAGGAAGGAAGGAAGGAAGGAAGGAAGGAGGAAGGAAGGAAGGAAGGAAGGACACACACCCCTCAATATGTGGAGCACTAGTCACCTCTTACCATTGAGCTGACATGAAGCTGAGATTGCATGGCAAAGGCAAGTGAGAACTGGCCAATAAGCTTCATAAACTTGTACAGAATGTTCAGCTGATGCAGTTCCCATGTAGACTTTGGATTCTGAACAGATATCCTGTAACTGGTTCTCATTTACTAACCACAGAATAAAAGCCTCTTTAGCAGCTGTAGCTCCAAAGCCAGAACTGAGAGTTTTTCAAAAGTGCTAGTTGATATCTTCTTTTTTTTCACGTGACTTATGGTCTAACAGCATCTCAGTGATACTGTGAAGGCAGAGTCCTTGGGTCCTCCCTGCCCAAGGCCAGTACTTGGTTCATGAACCCACACAGTTCTTTGCCTCAGAATTTTTTCTTTCATGTTATGTAAAAAGATGGCTATGGTTTTGTGAGCCCTAGAGGTCGAGAGAACAAGCCACCTAATATCTGGGAGTGTAACTCATGCTAAAGCTTGCATCCAGCCAGTCCAGCTTTGGAGCCTCAAGGTTTGAGGAACAACTCTCAAAATCCAGACCACCAGGACCCTTCCCAGTGGTAGTGGATGCTATATTGGACAGAAACTTACTTAGGGGAGTGTTATATAGAGACTGATTTAAATTTTAAGCTATTCTTTTCGGAGACTTAGATGACAAAGGGGAGGATATAGATGAGGTGTTCGAAGGGAAATGTATTTTATTCTTTATAAAAGCTAATTGATGTTAATTGGTTAAATGGAACTGATACTGTTCACTGGCAACCAGCAGAGGTGGGAAATACACCAGAACGGGGGCTGACCCTTGGAAGATCTGATTTAATTCCTCATTAGGGACCTTACTTAAGGTAAGGTAATGACATACATTGGACTTATGCAATGGAGAGCCACTAATCTCACAAACAATACCAGGAAACAGTGGGTGCTGCAACATGCATTTTGTGCTATTGTCAAAAAGGGATTGCAGAATCACTAAACATTTAGGTCAAGAGAGAATCCTTGAACTTGTGAGAAAGATATTTTACTATCCCCAAGTTGCAACAGGTAGAGATGTGAGTATATGTATGCATTCAGATTGTGTTCATAAACAGTCTGTATCTTGGTTAAAAGGTAGATTGATGGTTAAGATGAGAGGAAAACATAGTAATAATTATTGAAGGAGATATGGGAAAACTGGGACAATAATGCTTTGTTGGTGGAATTGTGAAATGATCCAACCATTCTGGAGAGCAATTTGGAATGATGGCCATCAAACTGCATACCCTTTGATACAGTAGTGTCTCTACAAGAAAATCATAAAGGAGAGAAATGTTTGTAGCAGCTCTTTTTGAGGTGGCAAAAAAACTGGAAAATGAGTAGATGCTCTTAGGGAATGGCTGAATAAGTTATGATATATGAAAGAAATGGAACATTATTGTTCTATAAAAAATAATGAATTAGCTGATTTTAGAAAGGCCTGGGAAGGCTGAGCAAAACAAAAAGAATCAGAAATGAGTTGTACACAGTAACAGCAAGATTGTGCAATGACCAACTGTGAAAGATTTAATTCTTCTTAGTGCTTCAATGATCCAAGGCAATCCCAATAAACATTAGATAGAAAATTCCTTCTGCTTCTAGAGAGAGAACTAAAGAGACTAAATGTAAATCAACACATGCTATGTTCACTTTTTTTTTTCTTTTTTCTTCTGTTTTCTTTTTCTTTCATGGTTTTTCCCTTTTGTTTGGATTTTTCTCTCCCAACAGGAGTCATAAAGAAATGTCTGTGTGCAGGGTGTATATAAATATATATATGTACATATATAACCAGAAAAAAAAATTTTAAAGATATGTTAAAGGAGATTTATTGACTCACAATAGCCTCCCAGAAGACTTCAAGAGAAATAAGCAGCTATATAATGCTATTGCTCATTCTCAAGTTTTGTTTGCTAATGACATGGTTCTCAGAAAAAAATCTTAATGTGCCAGTGACACTGAGCTTTATTCACAGCAGTTTTGTCCCTTCTTTGATCTCTTTCCTTCCCTCAATAGGTTTATTTAAGAATACCCTATCTTTTATCCTAAGCTTTCTTTACTGTCCTCAGCTCATTTTGAGATTTAACACCAAGTCACCACTGTTTTTGTTTTTATTTTTATTTTTATCTACTCTAGCCCCCTGCTGCCAGAAGATCTATCATGTTAAATTTCAACTCCTTCCCCAGGGTTCTTCAGTGCCTTCAAAGAGAAGGGTTGAGTTCAGAAGGATCTACATTTTGCCATTAATTCCAGCCTTCACTGATTATGCACTCCCCAATTCTCAGGAATCAAAATACCCCAGTTCCATTTAACCACTTAACAATTAGATTATCTCCCACAAAGGAATGTCTACTTCAAAGGCATAGTAAGAACAAACATACAATCATTCCCTCTTTAACACCTGGAGGGGCTTAATTCCCCTTTACACCAATCATGTCAGTCTTTGGGGAGTGAAGGAAGATTAGATTCACAGTTTAGCTCAGTTCCTATATGGCATCAGTTCCACCAGATTCCAACTCCAGAGCCCTCCTGGGCTTACATCCTGTTGCCTTACTTTCTCTGGACTTTCCAACTGGGCTAGCAGCAACATCTGGCCTGGAATTCTGGTTCCAAGGTAATTCTAGCTCAAGCTCCCAGGTTCAAAGACTCTATAAACTGTAGCTAGAACTGAAAAGGACAAACAAAACAGAACAGATTTCCAAACCTGTTTAGCAGAACCACAGAGCCTAAGGGTAAAGAAGCCGGCTTCTTTAATCAGCTTAATACATGTGCTCAGGCTTCAGGTGACAAGACTTTGGACTACTTCATGCTCATCACTAGAAAGAAAAAGCAAGACTTCACAATCCATTGTGATTACCTGATCAATAGAAAGAAGCTGTTCCTATCCACATGTTGGAGAATGGACAATGTCTTCTCCCAGAAATGGGTACCTGCCAAATCTTGTGATGATTAAAAACATTAAGACAGAGTTTCTGGGTAATTTAATCATTTTATTAGTTAGGTCAGGTTATTAAAGGATGGTTATTTGACCCTCCCTAATGATGGTGGGTTCACAGTTTATAGGCCCTTCAAAGAAAAAGTGTGAGTTATATTAAAATGAAAGTCTTGGGATAGTGACAGATCACTCAAGTCTTGGGCAAAAAGAGATATAATTTACATATCCCCTATCTTGATAATAGGGAGAATCAACCTTTCCCCAGACCTATTGGAGCAAACACAATAATCAGGGATACACCCCTTAGCCCAAACTTAAAGAGGTTTTTTAAGTTGGTTTGTTTGTTTATTTACTGATTAGATCTTTTCTATCTGATTAGATTTTAATGTGGGTAGATCTTTAAGAGACAATTGCTATACTCCTTGTTTTCTGGATGAGGAAGTAGAAAAAGGGAAAAACCTTGGTCCTAATACAATAATTAGTTATTAAATATGAGAGGAATATTCACTTCTCACAAAGCACATAAAAATCTTCCCATGCTTCTCGTGCTTCCACATGAGAAGCTTTATTTTGGGTGATCTAAGCACACCTGGGTTTCCACCTTGGATGCTTATTAGCTGTGTGACCTGAACAAGAAAATTAACCTCAGTTTCCTCACCTATAAAATGGGGGTCAGTAATAACACATACTTCAAAGGGTTGCTGCAAGAATTAATAATAATAACAAAGTGGTTGTTTTTTTGTTATTATTTCCATTTGCATTGTGGTAGTCATTTCAAGTGAGATATACTTTAATTATAAAATTCAACATTCCCAAAATATTATATTATTTTTACCAACTAATATTACCAAAATAATGTCATATAAAAAATCTACTCTTCTGTAAAGAGCATCACTGCCCTTCCAATTACAAGGTTTGCAGCCTTAGACATATCTTCAACTCTTCTACCTTGCCTCATAAATTCAAACAGCTGTTGAATCTCATCATACTTTAACAGCTTTCACACCCATCTCTCCTGTTTTTAGATAAGTAATTGTCTATTCCACTCCTTAAGCCTCTTAGGCCAACTCTTCTCTCCACTTATTCTACAAAGGACCTTATTTCATACCTCACAAGAGAAATTTGAGGGCATTCACTAAGAATTTCCCCTCTCTCTTTCTCTATACTCAAGAACCTCTTCACATCATCTTTTCCTTTGTTCCAGGGTATGACGAAGAAAAGTATCCTCTCTTCACTTGAGCAAAATCTTCCTTAAATCAATCTCCTTTCATCTTCTCTTGTACACTGTCCTCACAATTATTTCTTCTTTCTCCTTAACCTTCAGTCTCTCCCTATCTACTAGTTCTTTCCTGGCTACCTCCAGGCAATCCCAATTTTCCTCTAACCCTTAAAAATCTTAACTAGACTTTGCCATATTCTCAAGATATTATATTATATATCTCTTCCCTTATTCAACCAAACTTCTAGAAAAAGCTATCTACATTGTCTCTTCTTCCTCTCTTACTTGTCTCTTTAAACTTAAAGCAACAGGGCATCTAACTTCAATATTTAACTACAATTGCCATCTCCAAAATTACCAATAATTTCTTAATTGTAAAAATTAATGTTTTCTTCTCAGTTCTCATCCTCCCATCCCAGACACTTTCTCTTCTGTAATTTAGTGACAATGTTCTCTGTTAGCTGTGTTCCTACTTCTCGGGCTACCCCTACTCAATCTTCTTTGATGACTCATTATCCATTTATGTACTCAAACTGTATTAGTACCTTAATGTTCCCTCTTGGGGAACATTTTTTTTCTCTCCATATATTATCTGGTGACCTCATAGGTTCCTATGGGTTTAATTATCATTTCTATGAAAATGACTTTCAGATAGAGAGATAGATAGATAAATAGATAGATAGATAGATAGATAGATAGACCGATAGATAGATAGATAGATAGACCGATAGATAGATAGATAGATAGACCGATAGATAGATAGATAGATAGATAGATAGATAGACCGATAGATAGATAGATAGATAGACCGATAGATAGATAGATAGACAGATAGATAGACCGATAGATAGATAGATAGATAGACCGATAGATAGATAGATAGATAGATAGACCGATAGATAGATAGATAGATAGATAGACCGATAGATAGATAGATAGATAGATAGATAGATAGATAGATAGATAGATAGATAGATAGATAGATAGATGATAGATAGATAGATATCTTCCCTAGGGTCTCTCCTGAGCTCTAGTCTGCATTACCACTGTCTATTGAGCATTTCAACCTGATTATCCTGCAGCATTTCAAATTCAATGTGTCAAAACAGAACTTATCTTTTATCTAAAACCCATCCCTCTTCTGAATTCTTCATTGCTGTCAAAAGACCCACCATTCTCCCACTCATCTAGGTTCAGCCTCATTCCTAACTCTTCATTCTATCACTCCAGATATCCCACCTATTGTTAAGCCTTTCATTTTTGCTTTCCCAACATCTATTGCATACTTTTTTTATTTCTGCACATACAAACACCATCCTAATCCATGCCTTCATCAACTCTTACCTACACTATTGAAAAAAGCTCTTAACTAGTTTCCTTACCTCAAGTTTCTTCCCTTTCCAATCTATCCATCACTTGGCTATCAAAGTGATATTACCAATGCAAAAGAGTGACTACATCATTCCCTACTCAATAATTTTGCATGTTTCATTATTATCCCTAAAATTTATATGGAAGTTTCCCTATTCTAGACAATTCTAAACAAAATGCTTTTAAATCAGCCTAAGATATAAAATTCTTTTGGCTACTATATCATAATATCAATTAATGTAGTGACTTCTTATTGTTCAATCACTTCAGTCTGTCCAACTCTTTGTGATGTCATTTGAGGTTTTCTTGGCAAAGATACTGGAGTGGTTTGCCATTTTCTTTTCCAGCTCATTTTACAGAAAAAGAAACTAAGGCAAATAGGGCTAAGTGATTTGCCCAGAATCACACAGCTAAGGGTTTAAAGCCATATTTGAAGCTTCAAAGCTCTTGACTCTGGCCCCAATTCATCTTTCTAATTTTTAACTCACTACTCTCTTTTTATACCCTCAACAGCCAAACGGATACTCTGACCTTTCTTTACACACAATAGTATATCTCTGATCTGCTTATAATGGACTGCCTCATTATCTCTGCTTCTTGCAATATCTGCTTTCCTTCAAAATTCTACTGAAGTATAATCTTCAATAAAAGATCTTTCCTGATATTTGTTACTGGGAGCACGTTGTCCCTCAGATATTTCATCATATTTATTGTGATCGTGAGTGCTTGTGTGTGTGTGTGTGTGTGTGTGTGTGTGTGTGTGTGAAATATATACATATATATACACACGGGACAATTAGGTGATGCAGTGGATGGAACACTGGACACTCATCTTCCTGGGTTCAAATTTGGTCTCAGACACTTACTAATTGTGTGACCTGGATAAATTACCCAATCTTGTTTGCCTTAGTTTCTTCAGCAATAAATGAGCTGGAGAAGGAAATGGCAAATGCCGGTATCTTTGCCTAGAAAGCCCCATATGGGATCATGAAGAGCTCAATAGAACTGAAAAGTGACTAAACAACAACATAATATGTCCACATGGCCATGTGTTTGTCTAGACAATTAAAATTTAAGCTCTCTGAGGGCAGGGTCTGTTGCTTTTGTCTTTGTGTCTTCAACACTTAGCATAGAGCCTGGAAAGTAGTGGATTTTAAAGTGCTTTGTGATTGATTGATAGCTATAGCACTTTGAAGTTTATTAAACACTTTTCTTACAACTACCCTATGAGATAGGGAGGGAGCCAGATAAAGTCTTCATGATTCAAGACCCAATATTCTATCCATTGTGTTATTTAGCTGTCCCAAATAATGGCTCCTTATCAATTAAAACACTAAAATATTTTTTTACAATAGCTGTTGAGTATTTTCAAATTACTAATTTCCAAATGTAACACTGAGGATATTAAGTCAAAGAAATTAAATAACTTGTTCTAGAGTACACTGAAAAAAAGATTTAAAAGGAGGTCTCCTCATTCCAAGTCCCATGCTCATTCCACTATACCATGCTATCGCTCTTAAACAAATTCTAATCTTTCTTCCACATGGAAGACCCCAAAATATATTTTGTAACCCTAAGACTTCTTTTGTCCACTCAAGCACCTCTATCCTTTTGACCTATCTTCCTATGATATGATTTACAGATTTTTCGCCATTTTGGTTCCCTCTTCCGTATGAGCTTCATCATGATTATGTACTTCATAAAAATGTGACAACTAAAATCAAACATTTTATATATACAATATATACCAATATAGAGTAAAGTGAAACTATCGCTTCCCAAATTCTAGACAAAATGCTTTTAAATCAGCCTAAGATATAAAATTCTTTTGGCTACTATATCATAATATCAATTGATGTAGTGACTTCTTATTGTTCAATCACTTCAGTCTGTCCAACTCTTTGTGATGTCATTTGAGGTTTTTTTGGCAAAGATACTGGAGTGACTTGCCATTTCCTTTTCCAGCTCACTTTACAGAAAAGGAAACTAAGGCAAATAGGGCTAAGTGATTTGCGCAGAATCACACAGCTAAGGATTTAAAGCCATATTTAAACTCAAGAAAATAAAGTCTTCTTGATTCTAGATCCAGCACTCTATCCACTGTGCCATTTACCTGGCCCAAACAATGGCTTGTTATCAATTAAAACACAAATACTTTTTGTAATAGTTCTTGAGTGTTTTCAAATTACTGATTTCACTGACACTTCCCAGTCTGCCACTTCCTAAAGGCCAGGTATATTACATTTTATCCCTCCCTTAGGTTCTCCCTTAAGGGAAATCAGAGAAATATTGACCTAGATTTTTCAAGATACATTTAGATCCTAAATGTTAATAATATTAAATATCCCTCCCAGATTCATGACATGTGCAAATTTAATAACTTTGTTTCATCTCCAATAACTAATTAAAATATTGAACAGTATAGGACCAAGGAAAAAGCCCTGAGGCACCTCAACAAAAATCTATAATTTGACATCAATTCATTAGTAATTACAGTTTGAATCTGATCAATCAACAAGTTCTCTGTCTATTTATCAGCATTATTGTCTGGCCCATGTCTTGCTATATTATCCACAAAAATAATATGAGAGGTTTTATCAAATGCTTTGATGAAATATATGTATTCTCTGTCCCCTGACCTACCAATCTAGTTACCCCTCAAAAAAATGAAATGAGGTTTGACTAGCATAACCTGTTTTCAACTAAGCCATGCTGGCTTTGATGATAATTGTCTCCCTTACTAAAGTCTAACAAACCATCCATTTAATGACGTATTCTAAATTTCTTTTTCCAAGAATAGAAGTCAAACTCACTGACAACACTTGAAGACTCCACTGTCTTCACTTAAAAAAATAAAAAGATATTTGTCTGTCTTTCTTTCAATGTCATTTGATCTATTCTCCACTAATTATCAAAAATCCTTAATGATGGCTAGTTCTTCCAATATCCTGGGACCTGAATTTGTAGTTATGAGATCTGGGTTTCAGTTTGAGCTCTGTGTTTCACCATCTATTGGAACTTAGGCAAGGAATTTCACTCCTCTGTGCCTCAGTTTCCTTCATCTGTAAAAGGAAAAAGTTGGACTAAATGATCTTTACAGTCTCTTCCATCCTTAATTGCTAAGTCTATAATACATGATATCTATTTTAAACTTTTTTGGTCTATGTTTTATAAACTGAAGTAAAATAAGAATTGCTTTGTTTCATCTCATTAATATAATTTATTATCATAGTCTCAGTTACCTCCAGCACTAGTGATCCATTTCAGGATCTTCCTTATATAGATGCTTTTAATAATCTCTCTCTTTCTTCCTCCCTCCTCCATCTCTTCTTCCTCCTTATCCTCCTCCCTCTTTCTCCCATTCTAGAACCACCTTATAAAAACTAAGAGTTCTTAGCCTACAGGTGGCAAAAGAGCTGACTTATCAGAAAGAGATTACTGGAGACCCTTTGCTGTCTCTGGATTCAAAACCCTATTGTATTGCCTCTATAGTTCCAAGGCAAAGAAAAGCACTAATGCACTGATACTCCTGCCACAGGAGAATCAACGGTCCTGGTGACAAGTCCAGAGTAGAAAAGAGTGCTTGTAATTGGTCACAAGAAAGAAGGGCCCTGGTCTCAGTTCTAAGACAGAAAGGAGCACTAGTGCCTGTACTGATGGGATAACAGGGGCCTATGTCACACTTTCCAGGCCAAAAGGAATGACAACACTTGCAGCTGCAAGAAAGATGGGGCCCTGCTAACAGTTCCAGGGCACTGAGGAGGGTTTGTGCTTGCACATAAGGGACTAAGGGCCCTGGTAATTTCCAAGGTGCTTGTGGCTGCAGAAGATCAGGGTACCTGGTCACAGTTTCAAGGTCAAGAGGAGCATTAGCACTTGTGACTATGGGGAATCAAGATTTCTTCTCAGGAAGACTAGAATATAATTCAGAACAGCAATGACTACACCTCTCTTTTTATAATATTACTTTTGAAGCAGTGAAAACTTAGCTCTGAAAACACCACCATAAAAAAGTTGAAGCTTGGGAGAGTGTCCCCTCCACTCAAGAGCAGAGTCCAACTTTAACACAAAGTTAAAGTCAAGAAATTTCCCTGGAGAAAAAGAATTCAAAAAACAAAAAAGGACCTAACCACAAAATGTTTCAATGGTGACAAGGAAGAGCAAGATACAAAATCAGAAGATGACAATCTTGTCAAAACAACTAAAAGCAAAGCCACAAAGAAAAATGTGAATTGGACACAAGGTCAGCAATAATTGCTGGAAGGGGTCTTTATTTTTAATTTCAAAATCATCTAAGAGAGGAAGAAAGGGAACAGGTTTTGATTTGATTTTATTTATTTAATTATTTCCCATTTATATTCAAAACAAAAAAAAATTTATATTTGTTTCTAAATTTTTTGAGTTCCTAGGTTCTCTCCCTTATCCCCATCCACAATTAAGAAATTACTTGTGAAGTTATGCAAAGCATGTCCATAAAAGTCAAGTTGTGAAGAAAAAAAAAAATAGATCCTAGCTCCTTTGTCTTCTGGAAAATCATATTCTTAAGTTCCCCAGTCTTTTAAAGTGGAAGATGCATTATTTTCTCTTTTATCTGGGAACGCTGAAACTTGGCTACAATATTCCAATATTCCAGGAAGTTTTCATTTTGGTATCTCTTTCAAGAAATAATCAGTGAATTCTTTCTAATTCTATTTAACCCTCTATATCTAAGATATCAAGGCAGGTTTCCTTGAAATTTCTTGAAATATGATGTCTAACTGAGTATAATCCTACAAGGGGAAATAGATATTTAATGAAATAGAGAACTTTCAAGCATTCCTGAAGAAAAGACCAGAACTGAATATAAAATTTGAATTTCAAACTTGAATGAAGAAAAATACATAGTTAGCAATTATAAATGTGAATGGGATGAACTCATCCTTAAAATGTAAGTGAGTAGAAGAATGAATTAAAAATCAAGAAAAATACTTGAAACAGAGAGACATACAGAGTAAGAATGATGCTAGAGCAGAATCAATTTTGTTCCAGGTAAGGTTAAAAAAAGAAATAAAAAGCAGTGATAGCAATCATGCTCTAAAACAAAGCAAAAGCAAAAATGAACCCAATCAAAAGAAAGAAGCAGAAAAACTCTTTTATTTAAAGGTAATTTTTTAAAATTTAAATTTATTTATTTATTTTTGTTAATTTATTTATTTAAAAGTAATATTTAAAGTAATATTATATTACCAAAAATGATATAATATCTAAATTCTCAGAGAAAAAGTTAAATAAAAAAATAGTCAATAAAAACTATACTAATGGGATACATCAACATTTTTCAGAACTAGATAAATCTAACCAAAAAAATAAACAAGAAAGAAGTTAAGAAGATAAATGGAATTTTATAAAAGTTAGTTATGATAGACCTCTGGGAAAAAATGAATGAGACACACATTCATGAATGTCTGTGTCATCTACACAAAAATTGACCATGTATTATGACATTAAAACCTCAAAGACAATTGCAAAAGAAAAAAAAGAAAAGAAAAGCAGAAATATTAAATGCATTCTTTTCAGGCCATAATGCAACAGAGATTATATTCAATAAAAGGCTGTTAAAATGTATTAAAAATTATTGGAAACTAAATAACCTAATCCTAAAGAAAGAGTGGACCAAAGGGCAAGTTATAAGACCAATCAATAATTTCATTAAAGAGAATGACAAGCATGAGACAATATACCAAAATTTATTGGATGTAGCCAAAGGAGTGCTTAGAAGAAAATTTATGTCTCTAGATTTACATCAATAAAATAAATAAAAACATTAGCTAATTTCACAGGGGAGAAAACAATCAAATGGATACATCATCAGTTAATTTAACTAAAAAGAAAAAAACCCAAATTGCCAGTATCAAAAATGAAAAAGATAATTCACCATCAATGAAAAAGGAAATTAAAGCAATTATTAGGAGTTATTTTGCCTAATTATATGCCAATAAATCTAACAATCTAATCTAAGTGAAATGCCCAGATTAATAGAAGAGGAAATAGAATGCTTAAATAACTCTTTTAGGAAAAGAAGTTCAACAAACCATAAATGAGCCCCCTAAGAAAAAGAATCCGAGAGGACCAGATGTATTCTTGAGTGAATTCTACCAAACATTTAAACAACAATTAGTTCAGATTCTATTTAGCCATTTAGCTATAAAATAGCTACATGATTTAGACATGAAGGATGATAGCATAAATAAATTGGGAAAGCATGGAAAATTTTACCTTTCAGATATATGGATAAACAAGAGATCAAGAAGACTATGGGATATAAAATGGATAATTTTTATTAAATTAAAAGGAGTTGGTCAAACAAAACCAATGCAGCCAAGATAAGAAGGCCTCATTTCTCAAATATATAGAAAGATGAATCAAATTTTAAAAATAATCAGTCACTTCCCAAATGATAAATGGGCAAAGAATATGAACCGTTTTTAGAGGAAATCAAAACTATATTGATATCAAAATGTGCATATATTTTGATCCAGTAATATTACTAGTAGGTCTATATCCCAAAGAGACCAAATAAAAAAAGAAAAGGGAATATATGTACAAAAATATTTATCACAGCTCTTTTTTGCAGTGGCAAAAAAAAAAAAAAGGAAATTAATGCCTATGATTGTGATGAAATAACACTATGCTGTAGGAAATGATGAGATGTATGCTTTCAGAAAAATCTGGAAAGACATATAAACTGATGCAAAGTGAAGTGAACAAAACCAGGAAACATTGTACATAATTACAGCAATATTATATAATGATCAAATGTGAATGATTTAAACTTTTCTGAGTAAATACAATGATCCGAAAAAATTCCAAAGGACTTATGATGGGAAAAAAAAAAAAAAAAGCTCCCTGCCTCCAGAGAAAAAACCGATTGAATCTCATGCAGATTAAACCATACTTTTTAAACTTTATTTTTTCTTGGGTTTGGGGGGAAAGGAGGGATATATTTTCTTTTATTGTTGTTTTGTTGGTTTTGAGCCATGACTTTCATGACTACACTTAGGTTTTTTTTGACAAAGATACTGAAATCATTTGCCACTTTCTTCTCCAGTTCATTTTACAAGTAAGAAATTGTGGCAAACAGGACTATAACTGAGGTTCACACAACTAGTGAATCTTTGAAACCAGATTTGAACTCACAAAGATGAGCCTTTTTGAGAGCACTTGACTGCCTCTGGGGTTTTGCTTTTTGTTTTTTGCACATGAGTAATATGGAAATATGTTTGCATGATTGCACATATATCAAATTATTTACTATTTCAAGGACCAGGGAAGTGAGGGAGAAAAGGAACAGAATTTGTAGTACAAATTTTTTAATTAATATTTTTTTTTTAATTTTACATGTAATTGGGAAAAATAAAATGAAATATGAAAATAATAAATACATTTTCAATTTCAGTACTTACATCTTGGAAATAGGGCAAATACTACAAATCAGATCTCGATATGTACTTTTGTTGATTGTCTAGGCTTATGAAAACGATGGAGAAATTATTAATAATGCAGATTAAATTTTGCATACTTTTTTCTATTTTTGTTGAGGTGATTATTAAGCATTTATCAATATTTCACTCCTTTAGCATACCTGAAACTTTTCTGTCTCTCAGATATATATATATATATATATATATATATATATATATATATATATGCATATATATATATCCTCCCTTATCTTCCCTTGCTTCAGTCTTCTACAGATGTCTGAATTGTTTAAAGTGTTCCCTATATATCCACTTTGTTATCCTTAGATACCTCCCACTATTCTTCCTTAAATTAAATTGTATTTGTGTCATTAGAATTTCATTATAAAAATCTAAATCATTCGAATTCTACTCTCCCAAAACCAGTTTCACATTATGAAAAGAGTATTAAATTTAGACTCACAAGACATAGGTTTGAATTTTAGTTTTACCATTTATTATCTATGTGACCCTTTCCAAGTCAATTAGCTTGTTTAGATTCCTTACCTTTAAAATGATGGGATTGGAGTAGATATTCTCGAAGTTTCCTATCTGCTATAATTCTATGATTTACTAATAACCCTATGACGGCAAGGCAAGACAACAAATATTTTAGGCAACAAGAATCTAAAGTGCTGATCAGTAATTCCCACAATCAGGGAATTCCTCAAGTCAGAACAAAGGGAGACACTCATGAATTTAGGGATTTATACAGCCTTAGGGTGACATTACAAGAGAAATCAGCCTATCAGAGTTATAACCTGTGAACTTTGAGGTTTTTAGGAGTTGCCAAATATCAGATTTTTTCCAATAGTTACTCTGTAGTTGCACTTATCAGAATATCTTGGTAGGATGGGAGATCCATAAAATCTAAGCGTCCTTCAACATAGAATCAACCTGTTGTTGAGTAAAACCCAGCCCAATGGTCTGTTTTCATTTACACAAGCCTGTAGCTATTTTTCTTTGCCTTAAAGGTTACTTTTTCTGGGGAAATCGTTCCATAAAACCAATAGTCTGCCTCTACACCATTTTCCTTTGTCACTTACTCTAAGATGAAGCATTCACTTCTAAAGTTCCTTTCTATTTCTACTTCTATTCAGTAAGCAGTTATTTTTTTTTTTCTTTTTCTTTTTTTTTTTTTTTTTACCAATTATCAAATTATTTACCAATTTACCATTCCAGCTAAATTTTTCTTTTCTTTCTTTTTTATTTTAATAGTTCTTATTTACCACATATATGCATGGGTAATTTTACAACATTGACAATTGCCAAACCTTTTGTTCTAATTTTTCCCCTCCTCCCCCCCAGATGGCAGGTTGACCAATACATGTTAAATATGTTAAAGTATAAATTAAATACAACATATGTATACATGTCCAAACAGTTATTTTGCTGTACAAAAAGAATCAGGCTTTGAAACAGTGTATAATTAACCTGTGAAGGAAATCCAAAATGCAGGTGGACAAAAACAGAGGGATTGGGAATTCTATGCAGTAGTTCATAGTCATCTCCCAGAGTTCTTTCATTGGGTGTAGCTGGTTCAGTTCATTACTGCTCTGTTGGAACTGATTTGGTTCATCTCATTGTTGAAAATGGCCACGTCCATCAGAATTGATCATCATATAGTATTGTTGTTGAAGTTAAATTTTTCTTTTTACTAGGGAATTTATCATATAATAATTATAATCATATAATAATCATATTTATCATATATATCTGCTTTTCCCTCAGAAGCAGCTAAGTGACATAATGAGAGAATGTTTGGTCTGTAGTCATGACCTAGATCCAAATCTAGCCGCAAACAGGTACTAGCTCTGTGAATCCCAGGTAAATTCCTTAATCTCTATTTGCCTTGGTTTACTCAATTATAAAATGGGCGTGAAAATGCAGGGTTGTTGTGAGGATCAAATGAGATAATATTCATAAAGCACTTATCACAATGCTTGGCATATAATATGTGCTCCAAAAGACAAAGGAAAGATTTTTGAGAGGGAGAGCAGGATTAATAATAGTAATATTAGAAAAAAAGGAAAAGAAGGGAGAAAAAGATCATTGGAGTACTTAATGAACAGAAGATAACAGAAAGAAGTTCAGAAGGAACTGCAGACAAGGACATCCTTAAAAAGACTGATTTTTTTTTTTTTTTTTTAGTGCAATCTATATGTACTAAACATGTGATTTTACCATCAATCCTCTTTTTCTTTTCTTCTCTTTATGTGTAAAAGTTTGCATTTGTCAAGTTTAGAATAACAACATATGGGAGTGTTTGTACACACATGTGCAGTATTATTTCACTACTCTTTAATCCAGTATGTTCTTTTCAAATAAAATGTGATCTTTCATAAGCATAATTATAGACCTGAGTCCCAACCCACCAAATGTCAATGATACAATTTGCCTCCTTATATTCCATTAAAATGTAAATTCCTCGAGGGAAATTTTTTGTCTTTCTTTACATCCCTAACACTTAAAACAGTGCCAAAAATATAGTAAATACTTAATAAATGCTTGCTATTTCATTAAGCTGCTATATTGCTTTGTGAATTTGTGTATGGAAACCTGAGGGTTTTACTACAAGCTCTCTTAGATATTATTTCCTCTAAATTATTATGTCTCTTTGCCAATAATCTTCTGTTGCAGCCTTCTTAATATCGATTTGCTTCTGATAACGCTAATTGTTGCAAGTCTTAGCATACCACAGTTTCTAAATAATCAAGATTTTGGGGTGATTCAAAAACAAGAGCCAAATGAATAATTTATTATGTACCTGTCTTGTCTAAAGCAAGAAACTCAGAATTTTTTCAATCACTCTATGATAAATAATAGTATGCTGTAACTCTAGCAATTACCAATAAAGAATTAAGTATGTAATAAAGGTAGATGTATGAGTTTAAAAAAAAAAAGTGGGCGGTCATTTAGCAAGAATTGTGGCAATCAGAAAGATAGTCAATGTGCTCCATTGGTTCGTCTGTGCAAAGGTCAAGAAACCAAGAGAAGGACTTCCAGCACCTTGAGTAAATCATCTGTGGAAGATTTATGGAGAAAACAGGAAGAATCGTACTGAATGAAGTGTGTATAAGTTGTATTCTGTTCTATTAAAGGGGAAATTCCCAAAAGAAAGACCAGAGGTCCACTGAAGAATCAGCTATTGTTTGTGGTACCTGACTTGGCAGAAAAAAATGGATAGATGTCTTCCTCTATTTTTAATTTAAGACTCACTTGATCATTTTCACAAGACTCTAGCATATATGTGTTTGTGTGATATATGTATATATGTGCATATACAGAAATTACATGTGCATACGTGCAGATATACATACATAACACATATCTTTTAACATATGTTGTATGTGTATGTATGTTTATATATGTAATATTCTTCATTAGCTATATTCTATGTCTGACTAGAAATCTCTGCAGAAAAAAAGCTGTGATCCAGAAATTCAAATCATATTATCAGTTACATTTTCAACCAGTTTTTTTACTTTCCAAATCTATTTTTCAATAGTGAAAACATCACCTATGGTCCTAAAATTCTGAATTCCTTGCCCTAGGCTACATAATCCCCAGAAATGCTTTCATGTGATTTTTCTCCATCAGAAGTAGATAATGGTGACCAGGGCTGGTGAGTCTCGGGAGGCTCTCCATTTCTTTCTGGATACTTGCCCTGGGAATATATCACACCTTCCTATTGTTCATGTTAAGTCAACATTTGGCATTATTGACAATTTTTTATAAGGAGTAACCAATCACCCTTATTTGTTTTTCTTCCTTTGAGCATGACTGAATGGCCTATTTCCTGATGGTGTTTGTGTTTCAACACCATCGTTCTTTGTAGCACAAAAAACTACTTCCTCCTTAGTAGATCCAATTCTACTCTATATAGAAAAAGCTTCATATCAATTACTTAGTTCCAAATCCCTACGGTATTTCTTCTTCCTTTCCATCTCTGTGACGAATTTATATATTGTCCAATCTTCTGGCACATGATGAAATTTCCTCCAACCTCCTCAACTTCTTTGGTCCTCTTTGTTCTTTATTGCATGCATTTCTTAGATTCTGACAATGACCATTTCATTTTCTCTGATAATCTGGAAAAATAATCTAGTTCTTCAATTTTTTTCTTCAATTATGGAAAAGAACTTTGTATTTTGTGCATAAACTGCAATAACAGAAATAGAAGAATAGCATATTATCTGCTGTTCACTTGAAAAAAAAATCCCCTAAATTCTGGTAGAAAACTTTCCACTTCTCTGAAAATTTTGTGGTTTTATTATAGTCCAATATCAAAGAAAAGTGCCTTTTCATCATGCTAATGATAGTTTTTTAAAAGGAAGTTGTCTATATTAGGAAAAATAGAAGAATTTTTTTAAATTTATTTATTTTGAACTTAAATATAAAGACAAAAAAGAAGACATTTCCATACTCACAAGATAAAAAAAAAGAATCAATATAGAACCATAAATTTCCATTTCATTGTTTACTTTAAAAAAAAAACTCTATGTAAAACAAATCATTTTCAAAGCCACCGTGCTTTTCTATGTTCCTTCTACTTTCTCTTATTCTTCTGCAATACACTTTTTTCTAAAATAAATTTGTTTAGATAATCTTCTGTTATTCATATTCTCTTCTGTTAATATAGGCATTTTATATTTTTGTAAAAATTCTTCCATTTCACTTAAATTATTAATTTTTTGGCATATAATTGGAAAAAATATCCTTATTCTTGTCCAGATTTCACCTTCATTAGTGGCATAAAAGGATGAACTCTTTTAACTTTTTAAAACAAGTGATTTAGTTTATATCTCCCTTTTTTAAAAATCATGTTAACTAATGGTTTTTCTATTTTACTAGTTTATTCATAAAATGAATTTCTGGTTTTATTTGTTAATTCAATTTTTCTTACACAAATTTTTTAATCTCACTTTTAACTTTTAAAATTATCCAATTTGGTATTTAATTGGGGTTTTTTATTTTGGGTTTTTTCCCTAGATTTAAAAAAATTATTACATATTCAATACTTTCATCTGCTCTTTCTATTTCGTTAATATAGGTATATAGAGATATAACATTTTCTCTGATTACTACTTTTTCTACATCCGATAGGTTTTAATATGTTATCTTATTATTTTCATTGCTCTCTTTAATGAAATTACTGTTTCTATGATTTGTTCTTTAACCCATTCATTCTTTAAGATTAGATTGTTTAGTTTCCAATTAGTTTTTAATCTGTGTTTCAATGAATATAATATTTATTACATTGTGATCTGGAAAGGATACAATTAGTATTTCTTCTTTTCTGCATTTAACTATAAGGTTATATGCCCTAATATGTGGATAATTTTTGTAAAGGTGACATGTACCATGTATTACTAAGAAAAAAGGTATTCTTTTTATTTACCATACATTTCTCTGCTTATAATTATCATATCTAGTTTATTTAAGAGTCTATTGACCTCTTTAATCTCTTTCTTATTTATTTTTTGATCAGATTTATCTAATTCTGAGAAGAAAAAGTTCAAGCCTATTATGGCATTACTATTTCCACCTATAATTTATTTTTTTTTCTTTAAAATTTCAGATACTATAGTATTCAGTGCATTCAGGTTTATTAATAATAATAATAGTAACAACATTATAGCATAGATATACTCTTTTAAAAGCCACTCCCTTATGTTCTCCCTTTACCTTCTTATTTCTTTATAAATTCAGATCTTTATCCCTTTCTAAATGTATATTATTTTCTCTTTAACCCAGTTCTAATGAAAATAAGGTTTCAGCCCTACCAGTTCCACCTGCCTCCTCTGTACAATTTTTCCATTCATTCCTCAGTTTATGGAATAAATGCTCCATTTTATTTTTCCATGCCCAATTTTACTTTTTTAGCATCATCCCAATATGATTAACTCAATTCCAAACCTTCTATTTATGTGTTTTTTCAAACTACCCAAATAAATGATAACGTTCTTTATTCTTTCCTTTAAATAATAACTCTTTATTTTCAACATACATGCAAAGATAGTTTTCAAATTTACCCTTGCAAAACCCTGTATTCCAAAATTTTCCTTCCCTTTCTCCTTCCCCTACAAGTAATCCAATATATGCTAAATATATACAATTCTTCTATACACATTTCCACATTTATCATGCTGCACAATAAAAATCAGAAAATAATAACATGCAGATATTTTCTCATATGAGAAGTAAATATTATGACCTTATTAAGTCAATTAAAATTGGTCTTTAATATTTACCTTATGTTTCTCCTAGATCTCATATGTCAAATTTCCCATTGAGCTCTGGTCTTTTTGTTACAAATACCAGGAAAGTCTTTCAATTCATTAAATATTCTTTCTTTTTTCATTTAAAATTATACTCAGCTTTACTGGATAAATTATTCTTAGTTGTAAGCCCAGCTCCTTTGCTCTTCAAAATATAATATTCTAAGCCCTTTGGTCTTTTTATGTAGAAGCTGCTGGGTCTTGTTAACACAATTTTGACTGGAACTCTAAAGTATCCAAATTGTAACTTGTAGCTTATATAACCCAGGAGCTTCAAAACTTGGCTATGATGTTCCTATGAATTTTCATATTGGGATCTATTTCAGGTTCTTGACAGACTAAATTTTTTTCTATTTTGATTTAATCCTAGGATTCTAGGATTTCGGAACAATTTTCCTTAATAAATTCTTGTAATATCATATAAAAACTTTTTTATTATAATTTTCAGGTGGTCCAATAATTCTTAAATTGTCCCCCTTGATCTGTTCTCTATAGCAATTGTTTTTCTAATGAGATGTTTCAAATTATCTACTATTTTTTTCCATTTTTTAAAATTTTGTTTTATACTTTTTTGGTGTCTTATACTATCATTAGCTTCCTCTTGATTGATTGTGGTTTTTAAGGAGTTATTTTCTTCCTTAAGTTTTTGGACCTCTTTTCTCTGATTCACTGACTTTCTTTTCATAATTTTCGTGATTTTCTTGGTGAGCTCTTTTTTTCTCCCTAATTTTTCCTCAATTTCTCTTATTTGATTTTTAAAGTCCTTTTTAACATCTTCCAAGAACTTTTTTTGGATGTATGACCACTTAACATTTTTTTAAGTAGTTGTGTTTTGTTTTTTTATAACCTCACTATCTCTTTCTGAATATGTATCTAGATCTTCTCTATCCCCACAATAATTGTCTATGGACAGATTCTCTCTTGTTTACTCATTGTTTTACCAACTTATTATTATAGTCATGTTCTAGTTTGGAGGTATGGGGGATGATGCTCAGGCTTCAGGTATTTTTTTTAATTGTTGTTTTTTGAGATCTATAAAGGTACCCAAACTTGTACAGTTCTCTTTGACCATGAATCAGGGCTGGAACCTCCAGCCATGCTGTCACTACAAATTCTCTTGCTCTGTGAGTTCCTTTCTGTGGCTGCAAATTTCAACTCACCCCCTCTACCCTGGAACTGAAATCAGATATTCCACTTTCCTGTAAGTGCCTACAGCCAGGGGTCCCTTCCCCTCTCCTAACACATTTACCAGCTGTGTGGTCATTCACCCATAGTCACAGTCCTAGACAGCAATTGGTCAATAGAACCATGCAAAAATCCACAAAAGCAGAGGGTCCTTCAATCTTCCTTTACTCTGATGTCCAATCTCCAACATGGTCCATACGGTGAAGATTGCTAACCTAGCTGGGTAAGAGTCAGCAGAGTCTGCCTCAGAAGTGTTTGCACTTAAATCTGGTCCAGCCTCTCCCTCAAGAGGTTAGATCTTTCCTAAGGATCTCTCGAATTTTAGCCTCCTAAGACTAAACTAAGACAAATGCTTTTCTCCAAACTTTTAATCATTTCTGCCACTCAATAAGGCAATGTTTTATCTTGTGTGGGGGAGAATTTTGCCTAGTATTTCCTGTTTTATTCTATCATCTTCCCAAATTCCTTTTCTGGAAATAGGAGAAATAAAGAAGTTCACATACAGTTGTGGGTGGATACGACAATGATAAATAACAGAAAAGAAACAGAACTGCTCAAGTTTTACTTTGCTGCTTCTTTCTGCCAAAGAGAATGATCATAAAGAATAGAACAAAGATGGCTAATAAGGAATTTATACCCAAGATAAGGATACTAAGAGAGAATGCTTATCTGATCTTAATGACTTCAAGTCACTTGACTCAGAAGAAACTGTATCTGAGGACACTGAAATAACTGGCAGATATAGTTGTTGAGACCCTCTTATTAATTTTTGAAAGATTTCACAAAATGGGAGCCACAACACAGGATTGAAAAACAACAAATGTTACTATGATTTTTTTTAGTTTTTACAAAGGGATGATTACTTCAAAAATATAACAAAAACAAACATGTAAACATTTCCCCCAATATTTATGGATCATAATCTCCTAGAAGAGTACATCATCTCAGTCTCCAAAGGCTGAAAACTTAGCTCAGTTGCTATACAGCCTTAGTCCCACCAAATTAATGCCCAGATCTAATATAATGGGTAAGACTGACTAGCGTCCCAAAAGATACTCTCAAAGATTTTCTTTGGGGCATCAATGGTATAAAAGCCAAGGTGTCCTTTGAAATCCCTCATCTCAACAGACTGAACAGTCTCTACCTCCTACTTTTATAATGAACAAATGAAAATGCCAAAGGATTAAGATTTGTTTCTTAGGGGTCACATGACTTCCGAGGGGAAATGAGCCCTGAGTCCTTTCCTCTTACAACAGTCTCTGACTGAATTCCATTAAAGGAAAGTCACTGAGCTCTTCCACATGTGAATAAAGTCAAAAAGCTTGAATTGCAATAAAGGGAGAAAGAGGGCATCTGCAATCCATAATCCAGAGGACTTGACTTTGATTCTTGTTAAAGTTCCCAAAAATAATATAAAGAGATAGTTAATGAACATCTAGAAAAGAAATATGTGACCAAAAAAAAAAAAAAATCATCATGGCTTTAACAAGAGATCATGCTAAACTAACTAAACTTGCTTAAGGGATTACTAGACTGGCAAATGTGGGGAATAATAGAGATATGAGTTACTTAGATTTTTAACCAAGTATTTGACAATCTTTCATTGTAGTCTTATAGAAAAATGTAACAGCAGTGGATAAAGTGCTGCACCTACAGTCAGGAAGAATCAATGACAAAATTCCACCTCTGACACTTATTAGATGTGTGACCCTGAGCAAGTGTTTTAACATGTGCCTCAGTTTCCTCAGCTGTAGAATGAGACTGCCTCTCAAGGTTGTTGTGAAGATCCAATGAGTTTGTGTTTGTAAAGCACTTAGTGCAATGCCTATTACAAAGTGAGCACTTAATAAATGCTTGTGGGAAGAAAAAAAAAAGAGGGGAGGGGGTAGTGATGTGATACTGCAATTGATCCACTGACACAAATTGAATGATCAGATCCAGAGTAAGTCATTAATGATTTGACATCTTTGAGTGAAAGCTCCAGGGGAGTGCTTCGTGATTTTATACTTGATTTTGTGCAGTTTAACATTTTAATGACAACCTCCATAAAGACATAGATGTCACCCTCATCAAATTTACAGGTAATACAAAACAGAAAGAGAAAGAGAGCACAATGGATAAGAAAGTTAGGATCCAAAAGGGCCTTTATAATCTACAACAGTAGATAAATTTAATCACATGAATTTTAATGAGTATTAACACAAGACTCCTTAGGTTCAAAAATTATTCCCAAAGTATAAGACAGAAAAGGAATGAATAATCAGCAGTTTATCTAAAAAAGATGTAGAGACTTTAGTGGCCTTGAGGCCCAATACAAGTCATTAGTATGCAACAGCAACCAAGAAAGCTAATCTGATTGTAGTTTGCAGTAAAAAAAAAAAAAAAAAAAGAAAAGAAAAGAAAAGAAAAGAAAAAAGAAAAGATCACTACATCCAGAAATTAGGAAGTAAAAGTTCTAATATAATCTCCAAGATCAGAGCATATCCAGAGTACCATGTTCTGGCCATCACATTGTAATAAGCTATAGTGTCCAGAGGAAGTCATCCAATATGGTGAAGGATTTTGAGATCATGCCCTATACAGGTCAGTTGAAAGACCTGAGGATGTTTAGTCTGGAAAAGAAGATTTAGGTCATAGTAGATGGGTTGGTAACTATTTTCAACAATTTAAAGGGCTGGTAGGTGAAAGACGGATTAAATTTTTCTGCAAGACCCAAGAGGACAGAACTAGGAGAGATGGATCTTAGTCGCAAAGAGATTTATATAAGTTTGATAAAAGGAAAATCTTCCTAACAATTAGAACAATGTAAGTAAGAGTAGATAGGCTGTCTTTGGAATTAGTAGGTTCTTTCTTTACTTGAAGCCTTTAAGTGAAAATTAAATGATCTCTTATCAGGTATGATGTGTTAAGGGAATGCTTTTTATATATAAATTGGATTTCAACTCCTTCCTCTGAGGTGCTTTTCACATCAAAAACTGCATGATTCTATAGTATTTCATATTACAGTGGGAAGAGTATTGACTTGAGAGTCACTTTTTGCTATTATGACATTAGAAAAGTTCTTAAATCTTTTAAAGCCTTATTTTCTCAGCTGTAAAATGACGATATTATCAGCTCTGTCTACCTCATATAACCTTTTGAGGAACAAATTAGATAAAACATGTAAAGGTGATTTATAACTTTAAAGCACTACGTCACCATAAATTATTATTAATCTCTGAGAATAGGTTAAATATTATAGATGATGAGAGAAAACTCAGTCATCAATTTCTTTTCCTGAGTTTCCATTTCTCTCTCTAATGATCAATAGATATTGGGGGAGCTCAGAGTCCTACTTATTGCCTCATATCTCTGAGACTGACTTGACTCCAGACTGGTAGGTCCTTGGGATGCTACAGTGTAAAGAGGGTCCTTTGGTTAACAGTTCACCCTCGGGTGGGAAGGGAGAACAGATTCATGCTGCTGTTGCTAGGTGACAAACCTAGAAATGACCATAGCAAATCAATAATAAAACCAGGATTAGAACTGCAAAATCACTGAACTGGAAGGAACCTTCAGAGGTCTGCTTTTGCTCTCGTTGCTATGACTTATTCTCTCCCTCTTGGTTGTTTTGGTTTTGTTTTTTTTCCTGTTCTTTCCTGGAAGAGTTAAGTAAGCTTTTCCCCTTAACCAACATATCCTGTATTTCAAAGAGCAGGCCACAGCAGAGTCTGCCAACTACTTCCCACATGCCAAGTCTTCTGACTATATTTATCTGAATGCACAAATCCCCTAGGGCTGGGTGGACACGGTGTCAGCATTTGCTGGCTGGACACTGCTGTTTGCCTTGCTCAGGTGTTCACAATATCTATCCCCGATCTGGGTTGAGATTGTTTCCTGCCTTCATAGGAACTACATAAAAACTCTGAGCCCAAATCCAGAAAACTGCTTTGGTCATCAAATTCATTTGTTATTAGTAGTGCCTCCCACTGGTTTCTGTTCTTTTGTCTGCAACTTCATTTCTTAGAGAGCTCTTGGATTCTACCTTTGATTTTTGTGTTGACATTCTAGAGTTTGTATCCTCATAGATCTGGCCTAAACACTATATGAGCTTGCTGGACATGTCCAGGGCTGGACACATCCATTTCTCAGAATTGTTATGTGATATTACTTGAGATCCAATCTCAAGTTCAGCTCAGCAAGTACCTGCTACGGATTAGAGTTTAACCACCATTGTGGGGAGGAGAGTGGAAAGAAATCCCTTCTGCCTGTTGGAATACATGGGAGCCACCTGACAGTGGCTGCTGGAGATCCAACCCAGAATGCATCTCCTCTTGTGAGAGGATGATACCAGGAGACTGAGAGGCAGTTGCTATTCTCTGACCTCTCTCCTCTTCCCTCTGCCTCCAATTTATCTCATTCCCCATCTACAACACCTGTGTCAGCAAAGGCTGCCCTGAAACTCCTTCAGATGCTGTGATCCATAGCTGTGGAGGCTCTCGGAGAATTGAGCTGTCCCTTAACATCTGCCCCTTGATGGAAGTTCAAAGAAAACTTGTATTGGTTCTGTCCCAGAAGAAGGTAGCCCAAATGAAAGAAGGAATAGAGCCTTTCAACTTTTCTAGCCTGCTGAGGGGTAGGAACTCTTCTTGGATCAACTTCCAAACATTTTCAACAAAATTCCTCACTCACAGGGATCAAGGGACCAATCAGAAATTGCTCAGTCATACAAATCCCTTAGCCAGCATCTGGGACACACAACCCATAGAAAATGACCAGAGTGAGTCCTTTTCATGGGAAGTTTCCCAGTCCAGATAAAGTCTTCAACATTTAGCCAAGATCTAAGCACTCTGCACCACCTGTTTCAGCTGCCTTCAGAACCACTGGAAAAAATTATTCTCATCTACCCATTTGACTGGGAAAAGTCTTCATATGTTTAAGGTAGACATCCCCCTAACTCACCAACTGGTCAGTTATTCTCACTCTGGGTTAGCCCATGCACCTGAGACACTTACTGGGATGTGGTCACTTTCTGCTACAGCTTCTTAGAGTTATAGGTGAAAGTTTGGATAAATGTCAATGAGGAGCTTTAAAAAGGTTCAGGAAGCCCTGAGCTGCCAATCCTCCTGAATATACACCTCTCATAAAAACATACACACACAGATCTACATGCATACATACACACAAATATAAACATGTATATTTAAGGCATGCTTTGTTTTTGAAGATCAATGAAATCACAGATAATATATTTTCTTGTGCATGAGTTGGATTTGTATGTACCTATATAATGTCCACGTGTATATACATACAAATGACATATCCATATGTTCTCTTATTCGGTTTCTTGGGGGACTCTGGAAGCAACTTTCTTTTCAATTCAGTAATCATCCCAAGAACAGCCAGGTGTTAAAGTCCAAATCCTTTATTGTCTCTTTCCAAGTCTTGTCTCCTTTCCTGGGGCCCAGTTAACTTTCTTAAAGTCCTATCAATCTCCTTGGTTCCAAGAGCTTGAGCTCCCACCTGTCTTCTCTGCCCTCTGAATCTCTCCAAATGAATCCTGGCTGAGACTCCTAGCTTATATGCTCTACACTGACTATAAACCAATCATTATATCACTAGGAAACCATTATTTGTTATAGAATTAAATCAATCATACTGAACCATGCTAAAACTAGATAACCATTGTCTCATCAATTCTATTTAGTACCTTGTAAGTATCCTTGTTTCAAGTTCAGAGTTCTGTCCCATAACATCTCTCTCTTTCTTTTGTCTTAAAACATAGGGTGGTCTCTCTCCCTGACTTCTCAAGGAGATGAGAACCCCAAAAAGGAAGTGATCACACTTTCCCTGATTCCTCAAAAAAGGGGTGAAAACATCAAAAAAGGAGGTGATTACACCCTCCCTGACATCTCAGGAAGGGAGATGAAAACACCAAAGGGAAATGGGGAATCAAACCAGATTAGTGGGTTCCTGAAGGGTCTCACTTAAAACAGATATACATAATATCAACATGGGAGGTATTACACATAATTATATAAATTACATAAGCACATAGTAACACATAGTAACATTTGATGTGACAAATAACATGAATCAACATGAGGAATTATACATGTTCATAAGTCCTAGAAATAGTCCAAAAGGAATCTATTGTCCATTACTTCATGTGTATAGGGAATCCAATGATTCCTGCAAGATTTGAAGTCCTGTATCAATCTTAACATGTCTCAGGGAATCCAACGATTCCTGCTGGTTTTAAAGTTCTACAAAATCTTATCAACAATTTTTTATCTCAGGAAATCCAATGATTTCTGCTGGTTTTGAAGTTCTATGGCAATCTCATTATTAGCCATGCTCTTTCAGTGTCAGATATTTCTTAATTCTACTCCTTTGTTTTAAGATTTTTCTCTTTTTCTGTCTCTCTCCAATGGATAAGGCGAATACAGCTTGTTGCCACTCATCTGATTCCTTCTCCATCTGTAGAAATACAAGCAAACCCTCTTCCCCAAGCAGTTAATCTATCTAGTCCCTTCTATTTACCATTTTCTAGATTTCTAGATTACCTGGCAATTACATTGGAGCTGTTCATTATATTGGAGCTACTCGCACTGGACACTGCCCTTCTGTTGGGTTAAAAAGCCTATATTTTCACCAATTGTAATCCCTTTCTGCTATCTGATTGCTTTTTTCACTGATTAATCATGTAATCTCTTTCTTCTATCAGATTGCTTCTTTGGTGATTGATCATATCAGAGTCCTGAACTTCTAAATATTCTCTGGGAGTAACTTTGGCTGCCATCATGCCCCACCTGTTTTTTGTTTGAGGTTTTGGAGCTGGGCCCTGCCTCTCACTTCCCTGGGTCAATCTACATTCTGAGGCCTAGTGGGAACCTCAGTTGCATTTTGATAGGATTTTGGTTCTTATTCTCTCACCCTGTCTTCTCACTCTATCTCTACCTACATTGGGCTTTGAGATGCCCTATTTTTCTACACTGAAAGCATCCACAAATCTCTCTAGAAGTCCCTTGCCAAGAGGGACCCTGTCTTCCCATGTTTATCATAGTCTGGATATAATAAGCATTTGTGCCTACTGTGGCACAGCATCTTATGATCTCCTCCAAGATGCTCTAAGGAGCATCTTTGTGTATTCCCTATATAATTCTTCTACAAATCTCATTAGCATTTTCCTTAGCCAATTATCTTATCATAATTCTAGTAGCTGCATTTTCTCCAATGGTTCTTGTGACAGCTGTTTGCAAATATCCCACAAAATCAGCAAAAGGTTCATTGGGACCTTGCTCTATTTTTGTGAAGGCTTCCCCTCGATCTTTCTCTGGAAGGGTACCCCAAGCTTTTATAGCAGCAGCAATTTGCTCATATGCTGCTATGGGGTGATTAATCTGTGCTAACCCTTCACCTGCTATTTGGTCAAAGGTGATTTGTATATTAACTCCAGTTTGCCTATTTTGTTGGGCTTGTACCCTGCATAGTTCACTATATTTCAAAAGCCACAACAAGTTTTGTCCAGGTTCTAAACATGTTCTTGCTATAGATTTCCAATCACTAGGGATTTGGACTTCATAAGCCAAATTCTCTAGTAACATCTTAACATAAGATGATGTAGCCCCATAAAAAGTGCAACCCTTTTTCAAATCTTTAATTTTTTCCAGATCAAAAGGAGTATATCTTCTTTTTTGACTTGAAGAGTCAAGGTCTTCAATCACAGGATATCCATTTATTTTTAAGTCAGATATATCCTGTCCTTCTTTTTTTGCTTTAACTAGTGCCTTTTGTGATCTTGTCATATGCTGCTTCATAGATGGTGCTGATTGTGTCTCTGCCTCTCCCCCTCCTCCTTCTCTCTCCACCCATGAAGGATTAATTGAGAGAGGTAGGTCAGGGGATGGGGAATGCATTAATGGCTCCTACTGTAAAGCACCATACTCAGAATTGTACTTAACTCCTTCCTTATCTGATTCTTCAACCTTTTCACCTAGTTTATCTGGATCCTCCCTCTCCTGCTCTTTCTTCTTTTTTCTTATTCTAATACTTATATAATTTCTTAAAGCCAGTTGTATTAAGTTATATGTATAAAATGTTTCTTTGGAAATTGAGTCAGGTCCATTATCATTGTACTATTCACATAGTTGCTCTTCTATTAATTGCCACTCATCTGAATTTAATTCTTTTTCCTTAGAGAACCAAGGAGATGTGTACTGTATTGTTTCTAAAAGTTCAATGATCTGCTCCCGTTACAATTAAACCTTGATTTTTTATCAGTCTGACCAAGCTTTCAACACATTTTCCTTTTGGTGGAGAAATCTCCTTTCTAAACATTTGTCCCATTTAACTAGAATACTACTTTAGCCCTTTACAAAGTTTCCTTCTTGTACTCACCCTAATTTCTGAGTCACAGATGAAGGTTCTTGGCCCCCACATTGGGCGCCAAAATGTAATGTTCTCTAGTTTGGTTTTCTTGGGGTCTCTGGGGGTCTTGGGAGCAGCCTTTGTTTCAGTTCAGTAATCACCAGAAGAGTAGCCAGGATCCAAATCCTTTATTATATCTTTCAAAGTATTGTCTCCTTTCCTGGGGCCTGATTAACTTTCTTAAAGGCCTATCAATCTCCTTGGTTCTGAGAGCTTGAGCTCCCACCTGTCTTCTCTGGCTTCTGAATCTTTCCAAATGAATCCTGGTTGAGGCTCTTAGCTTATATGCTCTACACTGTGTATAAACCAATCATTATATCACTAGGAAACCATTATTTGTTAATAAGATTAAATCAATCATACTGAACCATACTAAACTAGATAGCCATTGTCTCCTCAATTCCACTTAGTACCTTATAATCATCCTTATTTCAAGTTCAGAATTCTGGCCCATAACATCCATATACATACATATACATATCATACATACACACATATATAAAATAATCTAGAAAAAGAAATGGAAAAAACACTCTAATATCTTTGCCAAGAAAATCCCAAATAGGATCATAAAGAATCAGACATGATTAAAACAATTCAGCAACAACGAATTTAATGTATGTGATAAAAATGGAATATTAATATACAATATCCTCTTAACTTCCTAGCATATTGCCCTCCACAAGGCAAACACTGAGTGAACATTTATTGATTAATTGATTGATTTCTTAACTTCAGCAGATATGAAAAATGTCCTAACAGCACCATTGGTCCATGTCAATCCAACAGGAATATGAGGAGAAAAGGGTCATTAATTCACTTCTAAGTCATTTATTCTGAGTCGACATTAAGGAAGTAATGCTGGTGTTAATTTTCATTACTTGGGGTTTAATTTAAAACTACTCTATCAATCTCAATTGGTTTAATACAATCTAGTAGTAATGAAGCATTTTTCACACATAATGAAAAAAAAAATTTACTCCTGAAGAGCAGGGTCAAACAAGACTTCCAGCAGTTACTTTCCCTTGTTGGCTTCTATAGACCTGATTAGGATTAATGTCCATGTAATTTCCTCTAGGCCAAAGCCAGTCACATCTGGACAATCAAAGAGAGACTGGTTTAGACCTGTTATTTTATAATCTAACATTGACTTTTGGAATTGCCCGGTTCACTCAGATTATTGTTGGAGAAAAAAAAGTTGTCAATGTACCGGTCAAAATGTTCCTCCAATAACATTTACCCTACAAGGTCCAATCCTAAAGAATTACCTCATGTTGAAATACCATAAGTGAAGAATAAAATTCAATTGACATTAATAGAAAAGGAAAAGAAGATTTGGGTTGTACCCTAAATAAATAGCTTCCTGTGCTTGTTTTTATCTCAATATTGGTCCCTTCAACATTAGCCTCTTATATTCATTTGTAATTCTTCCATTGCCTCATGTCTCTACCAGAAAAGTCCTTCAACACAATTACTATGTTCCAGGTGATTTGGGACCTGGACTACACACTCCCCTTAGAAGGCATGTATTTTTATTCTTAACATCAATAAATATGATTATTTACTGCATCAGGCCTCTAGCTGCAGATGTGGGAAGGGTAAGGGAGGTTTAAGCAGTCATGAAGAATTCTGGAAAAAAAAAACCTATTTAAAAATCAAATGAAACAATCACAGCAGGCTTAAACCCATCAAATCCTGCCTGCTGCCTTTTAAAAAGAGCTGAAAATATTGATGGGCAAGGGAAGACACTGAAGTTTAGTGACATCTTTAAGATGAATTGTTTTAAGGATGAACCAAGATTTCTAAAATATTTAGTAATCAAATAAATCTAAGGAGGCAATAAATTAAGGCCACTTATTTATTCTGCTTCCTCACTTTCTTGCTTTCTTCAAGTGTCAGCTAAAATACTGGCAAGAAGCCATTCTTTCCCAATCTCCCCATAATTCTAATTCTTCCACTCCATGGTTATCCTTAAATTTTTCAGTATATATATTTTGCTTGTGAGGCAGGAAGATGGCACAATGGAAAGAGTACTGGGCCTGAAATCAGAAAGAGTTCAAATCTGGTCTCAGACTAGCTGTGAGACTCTTGGCAAGTCTGTTTGCCTGTTATTGTTTACCTCAGTTTCTTTCATCTGTAAAATGCTCTGGAGAAGGAAATGCTAAAGTATGCTAATATCTTTGCCAAGAGGACTCCAAATATGGAAATGAAGAGTTGGACATGACTGAAAAACAGCTGAACAAAATATTTCGTTTGTACATAGTTGTTTGTGTATTGTCTCATTCTGCTGGATTTTTAACTCCTGAAATAAAAAGATTGATTCTGCTTTCCTTCAGATTCATAGTAGGGTCTTTAAAAATTATTGGTGTTCAATTGTGTCTGATTATTTGGAGTTTTATGCCTTTTTTTTTTCTCCAGCTCATTTTACAGGTGAGGTAAACAGGTTTAATGACTTTTCAAGGTCACACAACTAGGAAATGCTTGGGATTGGCATTAAACTCACAAAAAATGAGTTTTTCTGACTAGAGGGACTACACTCTTTCCACTATACTATCTAGCTGCCTTTAAAACTGCACTTAAAAATGCTAATTAATTGATAATTGTTCATTTCTTAACTAATGAAATTAATTTCCCACACAAATTGAATATATTTAGAAATACTTGATAAAGTATAAGACCCACCTCCAAAATTACAAACTCTTGAAGTCTTATTATATCTAAACAAGCCAAAAAATATATATATATAATATATGTAAAAATATATATATATATAATCTATGTAAAAAAAAATATATATATATATATCTAGAGAGAGAGAGAGAGAGAGAGAGAGAGAGAGAGAGAGAGAGAGAGAGAGAGAGAAAGATGAGCACTTAATCAGAAAAAGTATTCTCTAATAGCCAATCAGAATGTCAGTTTTTAATTAAAGAATTCGGCTACACTCAGTCTGTAGAACTCTCAGGTAAACTTTGGGGAATTGCCAAAGACAAGAATTATGGGGATTCCCCAGGGTCTGAAAGCTAGTGAGGTGTCAGAGGCAGTATGTGAACCTAGTTTTTGAATATGCAATTTAGCATATCCTCCAACTTCTTGGCTAAAGCAACCGATTGCTTTATTCTGCATGTATCAGTAAAGCCAACAGACTATGACTTCAGATCTAAAAACTGTCAGTCAGCTTTCAATGCCTCCAAAAGACATTTCAGAAACAATTTATTTGTAAGTTCAGGAAGTGGGAACAAATGGAGAAGAAACCTGTGTGCTCACACCTTGAACTCAGGTAATGGCTGTAAGCTTCTGCCAGCAGACAGTCGAGGTTGAAGGGAGATCTCCTGTGTGATTCACTGAGCTACTTCCAGGAAGCCATGCCCCAGTCCCTGATGAATTGAAAAGGGCAAAGTCAAACATCAGCCAAGGAAAGAAGTTTTGATTTATGTTAATGTGTGGAACCTTCAAGAGGATTAGCTTTCTTTTTCCCTCTGCATACTAGTATAGATAATAATTTAAATTTAGATTATAATAATTATATCAAGATTGTCCTTTCTGACAGATTTGATGTCATTCTACAGAAAGGTGTTATCAAAAAATCTCAATGGACCTGTGTGGGAAATGCCCTCAGCATTATCCTGCCAGCTCTGGGGGTCTTGGAAGAAGAAGCAGAGCTTCTGGAAGTTAAGCTGCTCCCCACATTTTTGAGGTCACCATCATTTCTGCAGTACACCATGGGAGAAGACAGAAAATATAAAAATGTGAATAAAAGAAAAGGGAGATTTTCATAAAGCAAAGATGGTCCAGGGGAAGGAAAAATCACATTTGTTGTACATTTATTTAGAAAGTACTTTAACAAAAAATGGGTCAAGGTGAAAGAAAGAGGAGGAAAATCTCAGTGCATTTTGGGGCTTATTTGCTTCATTTAAATATGTGGTAAAAAGAGAAATTATTGCATTTTATCTTTACATAGTAGTAATAGTAGTTCTAATGAGACTCTTGTGTCTGTTCTTCTCTTCTTCCAATTCATCTTTAACATCTCTACCAAACTCATCTTTCTCATGCAAAAATCTGGCACCATAATTCCACTTTTCCTTCATAACTCTTTATTATCTCCTGCTTATAATTCAAATTCTTTTGCTATGTATTCAGGGCCTTTCATATTCTGAAGTCAAAATATATTTTTAAGCTTTCTTCACACTAATTCTTTCTATACATTCTACATCTGAACCAACTGGAAAACTTACTCTCCCCTTTAAATGCCTCAACATTTTTCTATCTCATTGCATTTACTTATAATGCTATGACTATAATGCAGTTTTCTATACCTCCATCCCAAAGGTTCTGAAGCATATGTTAGCTCTTTTAGGAACCTTATACTCTGATCATTAATGGACTTTCTCCTTTAGAATTTACAAAGTACAGTTAACTTCTCCTAGGCACTTGCCATAGCAATGTTTGTGTCATAGTTATTTGATCTGGGACAGCTGGATAACCCAGTGGATAGAGCAATGGCCCTGGAATCAGGAAGATCTGAATTCAAATGTGGCCTCAGACACCTAACACTTACTAGCTGTGTGACTTTGGCCAAGTCCCTCACCCACAATTTCCTTTCAAAAAAACAAAAACAACTATACATTATTTGTATTGGATTCTTGTCCCTCTATTAGGCTATGGATTCCATGATATTAGGATAAAATCTTATCTAATTTTTTCATCATTCCCAGATGCTAGAGATTCTGGAAATAGTGAGTACTCAAAGAGAAGCTTAATTTGAATTTCAAAAAAATAAAACAAAGGGGAAGATTCTGGGAAGATGGTGGAGTAGGTCACAAAATTTCAAGCTCTCCAGATTTTCCCCACAACAGAACAAATTTTTACCTCAGAGTAAACATAGACTGGTGAAAAAAAACAAAACAAATGAAACTTAAAGCATAATAAGAATTCTCTTGGGACAACCTGAAAAAAAATCAGAAGACCCTAGGCATGAGATTAACCTGTGTGAAGTGTAAATACTTCCAGGCTAGCTCTACAAAAAGTGGGGAGCCTTGGAGCTAAATGGTTTTGGCTGGAGACTCAGCAGGAACCACAGAGACTTTCACCTCCAGGACTCTGGGGGTCTGAGTCTGGGAAAACTGAGGGAACATAAACTAATTAGGGCCCTAGGCAACAAGGAACTAGCACTTAGTGAGTGCAATGGCAGTGGGGCAAGCCCTTGGAGGGAAGAACTTTAGGTTTGGAGTTACAGGTCAGAAGGGAGAGCTGAAATAAAGCTAAAGGCACCATTCCCTGGCCCAGCAGTTAGAGGTCCTTACACTAATAGCTCTTATTGAGAAAAAAAAAAAATGAATCCACAAAGAACCCCCAACCATAAAAACTTATTATGGGAATAAGGAAGACCAGGTTCATCTTCAGAGAACAGTAAAATTTAAAAACAAAACAAAACAAAAAAAAAACCTTCTCTTCTACTCCAAAGAATAACATTAAGTGGCTACCTCCACAGAAATAATTTATATAATACTTTTAAAAGATTTTTAAAATTAAATAAGAAAATTTTAGAAAAAAAAATTTTAATTATCCAAAAAAAAAACCCAAAAAGATTATTTAAAAAAAAAAAAAAGTTAACCAACTAGAAAAGATCTAGAGTCTTAAAGAAGAAAAGAATTCTTTGAAAATTAGAATTGGGCAAGGGGAAGCCAGTGAAGCTATAAGAGACCAAGAAATAACAAAACAAAATATAAAGAATGAAAAAAGAGAACAGAATGTGAAACTTAAGAGAAACAACAGATCTGGAGAACATATCAAGAGGAGAAAACATAAAAATGATTGGACTACATAAAAGCAGTGATCAACAAAAAAAAAAAAAAAAAAGAGGAACCTTGATACAATAATGCAAGAAATAATTCAAGAAAATTGTCCTGATGTGGCTCTTTTCAACAATGAGATGATTGAGGCCAGTTCCAATGATCTTGTGGTGAAGAGATCCATCTACACCCAGAGAGAGGCCTGTGGGAACTGAATGAGGATCACAACTTAGCATTTTCACTCTTTTTGTTGCTTGTTTGCATTTTGTTTTCTTTCTCATTATTTTTTCTTTTTGATTTGATTTTTCTTGAGCAGCAAGATAATTGTATAAATATGTATACATATATTGGGTTTAACATATATTTTAACATGTTTAACATATATTGGATTACTTGCCATCTAGGGAAGAAGGTGAGGGGAATTGGTGTGTGTGTGGGGGGGGAGTATTTGGAACACAAAGTATTGCAAGAGTCAATGTCAAAACATTATCCATTAATATGTTTTGAAAAGAAAAAGCTTTAGTTAAAAAAAAAGAAACAAACAAACAAAGGAAAGAAGGAAGGAAGGAAGGAAGGAAGGAAGGAAGGAAGGAAGGAAGGAAGGAAGGAAGGAAGGAAGGAAGGAAGGAAGGAAGGAAGGAAGGAAGGAAGGGAGGGAGGGAGGGAGGGAGGGAGGGAGGGAGGAAGGAAGGAAGGAAGGAAAGGAAGGAAGGAAGGAAGGAAGGAAGGAAGGAAGGAAGGAAGGAAGGAAGGAAGGAAGGAAGGAAGGAAGGAAGGAAGGAAGGAAGGAAGGAAGGAAGGAAGGGAGGGAGGGAGGGAGGGAGGGAGGGAGGGAGGGAGGAAGGAAGGAAGGAAGGAGGGAAGGAAGGAAGGAAATTGTCCTGAACTGATAAAACAAGAGGGGAAAAGAGAAATAGAAAAAAAAAAATCCACCAATTACCACCTCAAAGAGATCCTACATGGAAAATTTATAGGAATTTTATTGCCAAATTTCAAAAACCCCAAACCAAAGAGAAAATTCTACAAGGAATAAATAAACAAATTCAAATATGCTAGAACTTCAATTAGAATTAGAGAGAATTTATCAACAGCTACAATAAAAAACCACAGATTCTGGAATCATAGATAGATAATAGATAGATAGATAGATAGATAGATGATAGATAGATAGATAGATAGATGGATAGATGGATCAAAAGAACAAGGCCAGAAACCAAAAATATCATATTCAGCAAAACTCATTATAATATTGAATAGGGGAAAAAATGGATGGCAGAAACTAGGCATGGACCCACATTTAACACCACATTCTAAGATTAGATCAAAATGTGTCCAAGATTTAGGCATAAAGAATGAGATCATAAATAAATTAGAGGAACATAGGATAGTTTACCTCTCAGACTTGTGGAGGAGGAAGGAATTTGTGTCCAAAGGAGAACTAGAGACCATTATTGATCACAAAATAGAAAATTTTGATTACATCAAATTAAAAAGGTTTTGCACAAACAAAACCAATGCAAACAAGATTAGAAGGGAAGTAAAAAATTGGGAAAACATTTTTACAGTTAAACATTCTGATAAAGGTCTCATCTCCAAAATATACAGAGAATTGACTTTAATTTATAAGAAATCAAGCCATTCTCCAATTGATAAATGGTCAAAGGGTATGAACAGACAATTCTCAGATGATGAAATTGAAACTATTTCCACTCATATGAAAGAGTGTTCCAAATCACTATTGATCAGAGAAATGCAAATTAAGACAACTCTGAGATACCACTACACATCTGTCATATTGGCTAAGATGACAGGAAAAAATAATGATGAATGCTGGAGGGGATGAGGGAAAACTGGGACACTGATGCATTATTGGTGGAGTTGTGAAAGAATCCAACCATTCTGGAGAGCAATCTGGAATTATGCCCAAAAAGTTATCAAAATGTGCATACTCTTTGACCCAGCAGTGCTACTACTGGGCTTATATCCCAAGGAAATACTAAAGAAGGGAAAGGGATCTGTATGTGCCAAAATGTTTGTGGCAGCTCTTTTTGTAGTGGCTAGAAGCTGGAAGATGAATGGATGTCCATCATTTGGAGAATGGTTGGGTAAATTATGGTATATGAATGTTATGGAATATTATTGTTCTGTAAGAAATGACCAGCAGGAGGAATACAGAGAGGCTTGGAGAGACTTACATCAACTGATGCTGAGTGAAACGAGCAGAACCAGAAGATCATTATACACTTCAACAATGATACTGTACGAGGATGTATTCTGATGGAAGTGGATATCTTCAACATAGAGAAGAGCTAATCCAATTCCAATTGATCAATGATGGACAGAATCAGCTACACCCAGAGAAAGAACACTTGGAAATGAGTGTAAACTGTGAGCATTTTTTTCCCAGATTATTTTTACCTTCCAAATACAATTCTTCCTGTGCAACAACAACAACAAAATTTGGTTCTGCACATATATATTGTACCTAGGATATACTATAAGATATTTAATATGTGTGGGAATGCCTGCCATCTAGGGGAGGGGATGGAGGGAAGGAGGGGGAAAATTCGGAACAGAAGGGAGTACAAGGGATAATGTTGTTAAAAAAAAAAAAATACCTATGCATATGTACTGTCAAAAAAATGTAATTATAAAATTAATTTTAAAAAAAGAAAAAATGGACATTCAATAAAACTTGCAAATTTTCAGGACTTTATCTCAACCAAACCTCATAGAAAATTGAACATATAAGAATCAACATCAAAGATTAACTTCAAGGGACTCAACAAGGATAAATTGTTTATGTTTTTTACATGGAAATGTATACTATAGGTTTAAGATTATTATCAGTAATTAGGTAGCTCATAACAAAGATTGGGGCAAAGCTGAGTACGATATGAAAAAAATTGTCTAGGAAAAGATAAAAATAATAATTTTGCTATGCGAATGAGATGCAGAAGAACCAACACAGAAGCATTTGAGTGAGAAGAAAGGCTGGTAGTTCTGAAAACCTATTCACATTGGGAATGGGTTAAATAAGGAACAAAATACACACACACACACACACACACACACACACACACACACATGTACCATTAAGGGTATAATACTCTGCAAAATCTATAAAGAAATAAGGGGAGAATACGATGATAGGATAAGGTGGGGTATATAAAGGTGTATAGAATTAGGGCAGTGGGACAAGTTGTGTAGAATTAAAGGGAAATGGATAGAGAGAAAGCAAGGGTGGTATAAGATAAGTGGGGCACAGCAGAATGTTTAGATTTATAGAAGTGGGATAAGATGTCTGGATAATGGGAATGAGATAAAGAAGGAGGGAAAAGCTGGGGAAAGAAGATAAAGGAGGGCTCAGTGGGTGGGGGGAGGTTAAGCAATAGCAAAGCAAGTTAAGGAGTAGAATTAAAGTAAAAAAATTAATAGGCATAGGAGATGAGATATAAACAAATGCTATAACAAGAATTGAGAGTAGAATTAATTAGAAAAAAAAAGTAAAGCTAATAATCAGACAATCAAACTTAAAGATTCAGTCAAGAGAAATCTATATTATATGTCAGCCATATAAATATTGTTTTAGATGCATGTTTACATATATATAAATATGTGTGTACATGCATGTAGGTATTTGTATTGTGAATTAAGATATATAATGTGAATGTGGGTGGGTGTGAATGTGAAAAAATGTGTATATGTCTAAATGCTTAACCATGAAAAAGGGAAAAAAGAATAAAGTTAAAAAGTACACAGCAGAAAACAAAAGAATAATCCGTAAGGAAGCAAAAAAAAAAAAAAAAAAAAAAGATGGATAGTCATAAATATAATCCCTCCTTATATTATATGTGGTTTACTGCAATAGAAATTTATTGTTACACATTTTGAATCCTTTCTGATGTTCTGCTAGGCACATGTTTGTTTTTGTTTTCTTTTTCTGCCTTTCTTTTTCTATTTTGTTTTTTTTTCCTTATTTTATACTTAGTTTTAAATAAACAAAATTTAAAAAAATACATTTGTCAAGAATGGCATTCTCAACAAGTCACACATTCTAGTTGAGAAAGTCAGCAAATTGGGCTATTTTAATTTTTAAAAAAATTCTATATAACTTGCTCTATTTTTTATAGCATTTTAACCAACAGGACCACAATGTATCTTCTAATGAACTCTCTGCACAAGGGAAAAACATTTATTATACTACATTCTTATTATCTAGTGAACAGTTCAAAAGGGCTTGCTTAAAATTAGGAAATTGGACTATATATCAAAAAAGTTCTGCAGACTATCACAAATATACTGCTGGCAAGTCCCCAATGGAAAATGAATGCAGAATCTTAGAATTAGAAGGGACTTCAAAAGTCATGTATTCCAATCTATACACAAACTCAGTCTTTTCCTTTTTTTTTAAATTCAGTCTTTTTAAAGACCTCTGTTGCTATGGGCAGGGCTATGATGGAGTCAGCTCAAATTTTTTTCAGTAAGAACATTTATCTTGGAAATAAGCAAGTGCTACAAATCAAAGCTTGATTTATTATTTTGTTGATTGTCTCACCTTAAAAGAATGATGGAGAAAATGGTGTAGATTAGACTTTAAAATGTGTCTTCAATTTAGGTTGTTAAACATTTACCAGCACAACACTGGGAAAATCACTATCTCCTGAGGCAGTCCATTTCACTTTGGGATAGTTCTGCTTCTTTAGGAAGTTTTCCCTTTATTGTCCAATTATTTCAGTCACATTCAACTCTTTGTGACTCCAAACCTAAATTTCCTCTCACATTATCCACTTATTATTCCTAGTTTTGTCTCCTGGAGCAAACAGAATAATCAGTCTTATATATATGACAATTTTTCAAATATTTTAAGGACAGCTATCATGTCCCTCCTAAGTCTTTTCCAGGTCAAACATCCTCATTTCTTCCATCATTTTCTTAGGTAATATGGACTCAAGAACTTCTACCATCCTGGCTAATCTCCTCCCCTAATGCTCTTAATCTTATTAATGTCTGTCCTAAAAATGCTCAAAACAACAGAACACTCTAGATGTGCTCTGATGAAAGAATATTATAACAGAATTAATATCTGCTGACCACATTATCAGTACTTAATCTACATTTTTACACCAGATAAATTTATGAGTATCTGTTACTTTTCAGCAGAGAAGGTGATTAGAAACATGAATTGATAAATTTAGTAGTTTCATTGTTTTTGGAAAGACAATACCAAATATTGTCAAAAATATTAGTTTGTCTAAGACAGACAACTATTAATAAGTGCCCATTTTGCAGATCCCAGATTTAATATGTGGGTTACATAGTGTCTTAACAGAAAGTAAATACAAATTTAGGGCCAATAGAAATATTCATTAGATGAACACATTTAAAGAATCTCCAAAAACAAAAAAGATTTTTTCTGGAATTTATTGCATGCCATCAAACATTTGGGAGGGAAAGAAGGAAAGCGAGGGAGGAAAAAACTTTGGAACTCAAAATCTTATTTCAAAAATGAATATTGAAAACTATCTTTACATGTAATTAGAAAAATACTATTTATAAAAGAAAATTAACATAAATAAAATATAAAATAAGATGTCAAAAATAAAATTAAAAGAAATAATCATTTTTTAAAAGATCTAACTTCCTTTTTCATATTTTCATCAAGGGTGCACTTTGGTAAATATTTTAAATATTCTTATAAAGCTTTACAGAGATGAGAAGGTAGGTATATGAGTGAATAGTTACTGACACCGCCTTGATCACTTTTTTTTAAGTAATAATAATATATGTGATTTTTTCCTAGTCATTGGCATCTCTCAAGACTGTGACAAATGATCCCTCAAGGACATTGTGTCTAATTGTGTTATCTCTTGTATAGATTTGCTTGGTGGTCCAGCTCTTCATGTCCGTTTGTTTTTCTATTTTCTCATGTAGCACATCAAATGCTGTAAATCCAACTATAGCAACTCCACTGGCAGGACAAAAAGTCCTTTGCTTTTGGGAAATCATGACAGATCATTCCAACTTTTTGCCTATTATCCTCTTTCTCACTTCATCCTTAAATATTCCCATAGTGGTCTGGCTTAATTGGGTTTTCCACCAATCTTGCTTTTTTCAAATTCACTTCCCCTCTGTTGCTTGTCTGCTTTATAAGGTGGTGTTGCTCGTAATTTTCATCCATCCTCCTCCATGATATTTTGCAAATAACTTTCTATCCCAGACAAGTATTGTCCCTTGGCTACCACATCTCCCTGCTTGGCAAGGGGATCAAGTGTTTTCTGGCTAGGACAATTTCTGGGTTCTTTTGACTTTCTCCTTGTATTTTGCATTGATTAAACTTCTGTAAGAAACAGTAATACTCAATGTTGATACATTTTCCGTTAGCAGTCTCCAAAATGGGAGAATAGGGGAAGAAAGCAGGATCAATAGCTAATTTAAATAGATGAGGATGGAGCTGTTTTAATTGTTTGCCCTATCATTCATTTTTATTTTTCTAATTTATTATTGATTTTGATCTTTGTCCAGACAATCCAGTGACCTAACTGTTCATAGCCTATTTGGAAATGACTCCGAAATCAGAAAGGAGAAGTATCTTTTGGGTTAAGATGCATTAAACTCCATTTTTAGTTATGTAATTTGTTAACTGCCAAATCATATAGAGATACTCTCTTCTTAAGAAAATCATTTATAACATGTATGTATAAGAAGATATTCTCATTTCTTACACATATCCTGCTTGCAACAGGCCATATGAAAGTGATGTCCCCTGTAGTGAACCATTATCCATAACTATGCCTTTCCCCCAAATTGTCTTACTTCAGGACACCATCTAGGTTTACTTATTGACCACTAGCTATTCCCCCAAACCATTAGAAACATCTTGTTCCCTTTTTTCAAAATCAAATATTTATATAAAATCACTTATATCAAAATTGTATGATTTGAAAAGAAAGACACTTGGTAATATCAACAGCAACAGAAATTATTGCAAACCTAAGTCATCGTTTAGATGAAGCCTCAATCAATCATTAAGTAAACATTTATTAAGCACCTAAAATGTACCACACATTGCACTAGGTTTTGGAGATACAAAGGCAAAAAAAAATAAGTTCTTGTCCTTAAGGAGCTTATAGTCTTCATGGGGAAGGCAACACACACACACACACACACACACACACACACACACACACATATATATATATATATATATATATATATATATATATATATATATATATATATATATATATATATATATATATATATATATATATGTATATATATATGAAAGAGAGAGAGAGAGAGAAATTATAGAGAAGACACCAGCCATATGATAAGAAAAGTGTTGATGGCAAAGTGTACTTAAAGACTGAGTCTTAAGGAAACTAGGAATTCTCACAGATAGAGATAAAGAGTTGATGTGTTCTAGGTAAATGGCCTGGATAAAAACACAGAAATAGAAATAAAGTGCAATGTACGAGGAACAATGGGAAGCCCTATTTGGCTGGTCCAGTTTAAAGGGAAACAGTGTATTGTGAGCATGAAAAGTATGTTGATACCATGGTATTGAAAAAGTATTTAAATGTCAAACAGAGGAATTTCTATTAAATCTTAGAAGGAGATAGTCCATAATAGTCCTAAAGCTAATGGGGATTCAAGGAAGATTGTTGATTAAGGAAATTATGTGGTCTGATTTGCCCTTTAGGAAAATCACTTTGAAAGGCCTGGAGAGACTTACATGAAGTGTAAGTGAAGTGAGTAGATCCAAAAGAACACTATACACAATGACAGCAAGATTATGTGATCATTCTGATGGACATGGCTCTTTTCAACAATGAGGTGATTCAGGACAATTCCAATGATCTTGTGATGAAGAGTCATCTACACCCAATGAGTATGGATCACAACACTGTATTTTCACCTTTGTTGTTATTGTTTTCTTGTTTGTTTTTTTTCCTTTAATTTTTTTTTCCTTTTTGATCTGATTTTTCTTGTGCAGTATGATTAATGTGGAAATATGTTTACAAGAACTACACATGTTTAACATGTATTACTTGCTGTCTAGGAGGAAGGGGAAGTAGGAAGAGAGGGAGAAAAATATGGAACACAAGGTTTTGCAAGGGTGAATATTAAAAATTATTTTGCATATATTTTGAAAAATAAAAAGCTATTGTTAACAAAATGAATGTATATCTATAGTCTAATAAAATACATTTTTTATTTTTTTTTTAAAGAGAGGAAAATCACTTTGGCAGTTTTGTGAACAATGGATTAGAATAGGCAAAGACTTGAGGCAGGAAGACCACTTAGAAACCAATTGTAAAAAAAAATTGTAAAAGCCTCAACTAAGAGAGGTGAGTAAAGAGAAAGAAATATATGCATGCAAGAGATGTTACTGAGATAGAAAAACGAAGAACTGGCAACTGATTAGATGATGTGGAATGAGGAAGAATAAGAAGTTGAGAGAATGATATTTAAGTTGTAAACTTTGAATAACTATGGGTAACAATAAATAGAGCAAGAAAATCCTTTTACCTTTTCCTAATTGATTTTCTATTTCACTTTCCATAGTATGTGTCATACCTTGACCTTTCTCTCTTTAAACTTCCCACACTTCCCTTGCCCCCATCCTTTTGTCTGAAGACAGAGCCACATAATTTATTGAATAAAGGTCATTCTCTGTTCACTTCCTCCTTTCTCTTCCTGCTCCTTCTTCTGCCAAAATCCCTGCAGAAGCAGTATGGAGCAACACAGTACTAAGAGCCATTTTTTATTCATGAGCTGCCTTCACTAATTATTTATATATTTTTATAATATGTATTAATAATAAATTAAATTATTGTATAATAAATTGATAATTTATTGTTGATTACTAAATTAATAATTATATTTATGAATTTTTGTTAAGCATCTATTATGTGCTAAGCACAGAATACCAAAAAAAGAGGCAAAAGACTTTCTCTGTCTTCAAAGAGCTTATAGTCAAATGAAGAATACAATGTGTCAAAAACTTTATAGAAACAAGCTATAAGATGGATAAATAGAAAATAATTACTGAGAGAAAAAAACTATCTCTTGGGAAAACCCATTTCTTGTGAAAAACGTGGATTTGGGGAGAAAAATAATGAGTTCTGTTCTGGACATGTTCTTGATGTTAAGATACCTTAAGGAGGTCTAATTCAAGTTGCTCAGTAGGGAGTTGGTCATACAGAACTGTAGCTCAATATGCAGATTTGGGAGTCATCTTCTTAGAAAAAATAATTAGACCTGTGGAAACTGATGAGCTCAGTAGGCCAAGGTGAGAAAGCATAAAGAGAAAAGAGAATCTGGGGGTACATATGCAGCTGGGGCACACATGATATGGATGATCCAGCAAAGGAAAATATGAAGGATTTGTCAAAAATAAAAGGAGAACAGAGAGAAATGAATCCATTAAAAATACAGTATTCAGGAAGAAGTCATTCATAGTATGAAATACTACCAAGCCAAGAAAGATGAAAACTGAGAAAAAAAAGCCATTGGAATTGACACAAGATCACTGATAACCATAACTTTTAGCTAGCTTGGAAAATATAAGTATTTTTATATAAATAAAGGAATTGCTGAGTGACACAATTTAAAAAAGCATCATCAATGACTTCAGAGAGGGATATTTTAGTTAAGTAATGATGCTTGGAAGTCAAATTTACACAGGAGTGAGAGGAGATGCAATGGAAGCAATGAGAGAAAAACAGCTTTTTTCTGGGAATTTGATCAATAAAGGAAAAAAAGATATTTTTAATAGCTTGATGATAGGATGGAGTGAAACTTTTTTTTAAAGTCTGGGGAAACTTGAGCATGTGTATAAACAGAAAAAGACCCAATAGAAAGGGTCTTTCTATTTGACTTAACTTCAGAGAAGTTTATGGAGGCACTCCACTAGAGAAGATAGGAGATAGAATAAAGAATACAAGTAGAAGAATTGGCCTTGATAAGGTTAAGAATTATCTCTTAATCAGAAACTGGAGTAAAGGAAGACCAAATGGAGTATGGCATCAAGAGGGAGTAAGATGAAGAAAAGGGGAAAGGAGGAAGTCCACAGAGAAAGACTTCTATTCAGTCTTCTCTGACACTTCTGACCCATTTGCAGTCTTGTTGGTAGAGATACTATAGTGTTTTGCCTTTTCCTTCTCCAGCTCATTTCCCAAATGAGGGAACTAAGTCAAATTGAGTCACATAGCTAGTAAACATCTGAAACCAGATATGATGAGTCTTGGGCTTGACACTCTATCCACTCTATGCCACCTAAATGCCGAAATAAATTATATACTTAACTATTCAGCCATGAAGATGGAAATAGAAAACATATGGGAGGTTTAAAGAGAAAAGTGAAGATATGGAACATATATTGTGGAAAGTGGAAAGAGAACAGAGAGATAAAATGATTTGCTTGTACAGGAAAGGCACAGTTGGCTTGACAAAAGTATAATGGAGCCACTCAATGCAGTTGTATGCCTCTGCTGCTTCCCATGCCCTTTAGCGAGTGAGACAGAAATCAGAAAAAACTTTCCATCTCTTGCCACCACAGGTGCAGAGGAGGAGCTCATAATCATTAGTGACACCTGCTAAGAAGTGAGTGAACAGACACAATTAGAATAATTGTAGTCATTTCATTGTTGGGGCAATGCCAGTCTCTATATAGAGCTTCTTTAGATAGTGCAGGTATACCACTGTCTTGGTGATTGACTCAATTCCTTTGATAGTGTAGAATTATTCATAATTAATTATTAATGAATAATTTATCTTTCATTAACAAGTATCTCCTATCTACCATACCATGCTAGATGAATATTTATGAATGGTCTAAAATAAGGTTTATTCTTCTGCTCCTTCTTCTACCAATCTGTCATTATCTGCGTAGAAGTAGAATAAAGCTGCACAGGCTCCTAAGAGCCAATTTTTTTTTTGTTTTGAGTTGCTATAACCAGTTAATCTATCAATAACATTTATTAAGTGACTACTTTTGCCCAGAAATCTCGGGATAAAAAAAGAGACAAAAATTTGTGATCCCAGAGAAATTATAATCTAATGGGGAAGACAACATGCGAAGAAATATATAGAAATTAGTTGTAAACAGGATAAAAAAGAAATAATTAAGAGTCAAGGCAGTACTCTTGAGAAGTGATGGAAAAGATTCCCAGTAAAAGATGAAATTTTAGTTGGGACTTTCAGGAAACCAAAGAGGTTAGTAGTAAAAACAAAGGAGGAAGAATGTTCCTGAGAAAATGCCAAAAGTCAAGAGATGGAGTAGTTTGTAAAATAGCCATCTTATCCCTAAGTGACTAGCCTAATAGTGGCAAGCCTCTCTGTGCTTAGCTCATCTGATACTTGGAAACCAAACCATGACTATTCTCTTCCAGCAGAGGAGAAATTCCCACAGCTTGCATTCTTCTCGATTAATCTTGAGGAGCCCAGGGTCACTTCCATGCCAACATGAAATATGGGAGTAAAACTTTTTTGGAGACTTTGGTCTATATCCTCCCATAAATCCTTCCATGAGGGGAAAGGAAGAGGAGATGAGGATTCTTCCAATGCACTGGAAATGCAATTTCTACTAAATCTTTTATGTTATTTGGTACTAGTGCAGTATGCAATGCTATCCTATTACCTGCATAAGACATTCCATCTTCTATCTTCTATCTCCATGCTTTTCCACTAATCGTCCCCTATGTCTAAAATGTATCCCTTTCTCACCTCCATCCCATAGATTCCATCTTCCTTTAAGATGAAATGCAATCACCACTTATATTCTATATGAAACTTTCCTGATTCCCTTACCTGCTTGTATCCTCCTTCTCAGACTATGGAGTACTTCACTACTTGGTGTTTATTCTCTTTGTATTTATTTTGTACAATATGCCTAAATATATATTGTTTTTTTCCACCAATAATAACATACATTATATGGCAAACTCTCTACTAGGTACTTTAAAAATATTATCTCATTTGATTCTCACAACTACCCTGGGAGGTAGGTGCTATTATTGTCCCCATTTTACAATTGAGTAAACTGAGGCAAATAGAAATTAAGTGACTTGTTAAGGGTCACAAAGCTAACAAGTATCTGAGGTCAAATTTGAACTCAGGTCTTCCTGACTTCAAGATCAGCATTAAATCCACTGTGCCATCTAGCTACCTTAAAATATATTTTTTACAGTAGAGATAATTTCATTTATTTTTACTTATTTTCCATCACTTGGTACAGTATCTGCCTAAAGAAGGTGTTAAGGAATGTATATTAATTTGTTGTGATTGATTGCTATCCAGTTATTATCCCTCACTTTCACTACCTGACTTTCTCAATTATTTTTCTGATTAAACTTCACTTTGATGTCTTATACTCTATACCATTTACCAAGTCATTATACATAAAATGCTAACTCCAATTTTTTTTGTGCAACCTAAAATTTTTATTTTTGGATACTAATAATTAAGAATAAGATAATTAAGAATAACCAAAATAAAATATTAACAGGAAAATAATGGTTTTTTCTCAAAAGGAATTTTTGTTGTTTCAAAAACAACGTAGGGATTATTGATAATTGTATATAGACTATATACCTATAGGTAGAAGGAAGACTGGGCTTGTGAACTGTTTGAGTTCCAGATTTCTAAGCTGCTATAAAACTAAAAGTAGATCAGATCTCAACAGTCAAGTCTGGCACCAATATGGTAATCCCCAGTATTTGGGGATGGAGTGAAGGCAAGGAACAGGATGCCTAAGGAGGGGCAAACTATCCCAAATTAGAAACAGATCAGATTAAAGTTTCTATATGAATCAGTATTGGGATTGAACCCCTAAGAGTTCATAGAATATCCAGTCTGAAAGAGTTAGGAAGATAAGGTCGTTTTTAAAGTCCTAAATGATTTATGATGTATAATCTATTATTACTATTCGATTCCTGGTTCAGTTCATTGACTATGTGTAGTGTTTGTCTAACTTGATGGACTATTTCAATGGATTATTCATGAAATACATATCATACAGTCATTTTTCATTTAATTGGTTTTTCCTTTTAGGACTATTAGGTTGAATGTTTTTCAAGAGCTTTAGAATCTCAATCTAGGAGTATCTGTTATATTTCATGAATTGATGCAACCAGTGTACCATCACAAAATGGAGCATTTGGAAGACCTCAACATCTATATTGAATTGATACAACAGAGTGAAGTAGCAGGTCCAGTGTGACCTGAAAGGAGAACCTATACCTAGAGGAAGCTAACCTGTGATAAAGAATAGTTGCTGGTCCTATCTGTCTATTGAAACTCCAACTAGGGGCAAGGCTACAATGTTACCCAGACCCAAGACAAATTCTAGGACTTGCAGAACTCTAACCAAAAGAGCAGAGATTAAACTTTGCCCTAAACAAGAGCACTTTAAGTACCCTGAAAGTTTGAAAATCTGGGACCTGAGTCACCTCTGAAATCCTTCAAGAACTCAGCATTTAACCCTCCCAAAAAAATAACAGAACCTAAAAGAATATAAAGTCAAGTAAAGCTAAGGTATTCCTTCCAGAGATGAATCAAAGTTCTCTCCTTTACATCTTTCAAGAAATCTTGAATGATTTTGACATATGTACGAGAACATTTTGGAAGAGAATCTTTGAGGCTGCATTTTGCTCTATCAAGTTAAATTATGTTTTAAATTTAATGATAATAATAATAATAACCACAGTGAGATTTTGTATTTTCTATGTAACCAGATGTTATATAAAGCATTCCCAGAGCTTCTTTACCTACTTCATGTGCTTACTCACTGATATGGTACTTTGGTGATGATAAACTCCCTGTCTTCCCACTAATGTGAGATTCAGCACTGAAACGCCTGCACTTTGAGATGATAAAATACCCTCTTACTGTCCACTAAGCAGGAAAAACCAATGACTCCGTCAACCATTGAAAAAGTAGTGACTCTGCCTGTTTTCCTTCCTTTAACTCTCCAGAGATGACAAATAATTCCTTTCAATAGACTTCCCAGGATAGAGCAGGGAGTAGAACATCATACTGTCTTCTATCCTAGCCATAATGATGACTGCCCCTCTGTGACAGCTAAAATAGGGCAACTAAATTAGTTGAGCTTGGACCTGATCTCCTGAATATCTTTCACACTTTGTGCTTTCTTTCATGAGTAGGCAGCAAGATATCAATTTTGAGATGACTTTTCTAGGCGTAAAAGTGACCTTGTGAATTTGAGCTCCAGAGGTCCTGGATATCTGATGGAGCTGACTACCAATAGGAAATATAACTGAAATAGAAAAAATGATCACTGATAAGAGAATAAGCCAACCCTCACCTGACTGACCAATAAGCATGGACTTTGAGAGTACAGAGTAAAGTCAAACTATACTATAGTTTCAATTCCTATTCAGTCATCTCACAAACTACTCTATGTTCTGGAAAAGTTTAAATACCAAACTCTGAGGAAATATAGCAGCACTGTTATATCTGCACTTCAGCCAATTGTATATTTGTAAAGATATGATTGATTATAGAACATTATTTCCTTCTCATATTTTCACTAAATATATCTTCAATAGGTGTAAAGATCATTTTCACCAAAAAAAAAAAAAAAAAGTGAAATTGATTCTACAAATAAGAATTCATTGATATCCTCTCAATCTTCTTTTTCTGTGAATGATTTCATCTAAGATTTTCCTCAACCATTTGTTATCCACCTCTTTCAAATATCTTGAGAGTTAATTACTCAAAGCCTTCAAAATTGTATTCCTTTTATAGCCGTTGGTGTGGCCATGCTGCTCTCTCTGTATTCATTCTCTTTAGTTTCATATTATTACCTTGTGCCACATATTGAGGACTGTGATATTAAAATCCAAATGTGGTTACTGTCACTGATGAAGAAAATTATTTTTCATAGAAAGCTTTATACACATTCACAATTTTTCATCTGATTATTATAATGCTGCTTCCAATTTTATATTTAAGTATTCTTGGGCTGATTGAGTTTAATGGGATTTCACACCAAGCTTAGTAGAAACTCATTTTTCCCTCCACCAGTTCTTGTTGTTTTTAGGAAGTGATATAACTCATAATCTTCCATCAGCATCTGCTATCAAGTTTTCAAATGAATTTATATTCTAAATCAGCATTACCCTTGACTCTGGTTTCTCTCTGCTGGGCAACAAGATAATCGCCACTAAATACAGCAAAATTTCTTTTAGATTAAGAGACATTATAGAAACTCACATCTAGGCTTATTTTTGTAAGAGATAAATAAAAAGGAGATGGTGAATTCTGGCTAGACTCAGTGGAAGAAGAAATAGGAATATTTTATTTCTACAACACTGTGTGCTAATATAATAAAATTACAAGTAGCTAAAAAACTTTGGGAACTGCAGCAGTTGTGGAGTGGCTAGGGGACTGTGAACTCCTGAAGGCACATATGACATTGTTTTTCTTATTTGAATCCTCACACCTAGCATACAGAGCCTTGCATAGATATTTGGTAGACGCTTCATAAATATTTACTGGATTATTTTGTTGAATTAATTGAATATCATAATTAAGAGTAAGAAATGTTATAAATATTATAAATAAAAAAAACCTTTTCATGCTTCAATTGTTGCTGAGACCATGATTTCTAATACTATTTAGTAAGTAGAGGCTACTGAGCTTTTTTTTAGACAATTCAGAACTTTATTCAATCTCCATGTCATGACTCTGAACATTGATGGGGTTTCTGAATGATGATGATCATCACTGGAAAGAGCAACAACTCCAAAGTTAGAAGCCCAGGTTCAAATTTTGTCTATGACAATTCCTAACTCAGTGATTTTATTTAAGTCCTTTTACCTCATTGAACTAAACAAGAGGTCCAACAAGATGGTTCCAGAGTTCTCTTTCAGCTGTGGATCTATGATTCTGAGTCCAGGACTCTCTATGTAGTAGATATAATAGATTGAGTTAAATAGATGCTGCCCCCCAAAACAATGCTTTAAAAATTGAGAGGTAAGGGAGGAGGGATTTAAATACCTTGTATCTGTTGGGGTTTTGTTTTGTTTCGTTTTTTGTAAGTCAAGTAAAAACTATGAGAAGGGGAAAAACTTTAAAACCTAATTAAACATTTCTTCTACTTGGGTTTTTACTATATATTGTATTTAGTAGAGAGAAGTGGAATATGTTGATCTTTCCCCTATTCTTTTCTATAGTTAATTTAAATCCCCCTTTAAAAATCTACCAACATCATTGTTATTTTTTCCTATCCCTAAGTGTGATTATCTTTAAAAAAAAAAAAAAAAAATACCCTGATAGATAATGGATACCCTTTCTTTCCTGCTGAAAATTTACATAATAAAAGACTCTTTAAAAAATTATCCCTACTATTAGGATAAAAGAATAATTTGGGCAACTGCACTCCACACCCATCTGGGGGTCCTTGGGAGGTGGAAAATAGCATTGGTATGCTAACTTTGGCTGCTTTGCCTAACAACTACTCTGGGAGAACACTTATAAGACTTTAGCATATTCAATTCAATTCCTTTCAACAAGCATTTGTCTTGGAGAAGTCCTGCTACTTCTCTCCCTATCCCCCACTTTTTTCTCAAAAGTGGGAGATTGTGAGTGCACAAAAATACATACACAGTAATGTCATATTATTCAATGTGTCAGTCAATAAACATTTGTTAACTGTCTACTATGTCGCGTAAAGGAGCTGGATTACCAAAAAAAAAAAAAAAAAAAAAAAAAAAAAAGGTTAAAAAACAGCCTTTGCCTTTACTATCTAATGGGAGAGAAGAAGTAAACAAATATGTATAAACAAGCTATATATAGAATAAGTAGGAAATAATTAGGAAAGGGAAGGCAGTAGAATTAAGACAAATTGGATCAGGCTTCCCGTAGAAGATGTGATCTGACTTGGGAAGGCAATAGACACATTTAAAGAGGGAGAGATTTCCAGAAATGGGAGACAGACACAGAAAAAAAGACTGGAGCAAAGATATGTGAGTATCTTGTTCATGCAATAACCAGGAGTCTATCTGGATCCCAAAGACAGGAATAAGATTGGAAAAGTAAAAGGGATGATGACTTTTTTCCTCTCTTTTTTTTTTAGTCTATGTTATGAAAGAGGGAGGAAAGAGGGAAGTGTAAGGAAATGCAGATGAATTAGAAATAAAAGATATCAATAAAAATGAATTCTTTTAGTAAAAATAATTGTCGTGCTACTTGATCTTCCTTAAAGGGTCAGGAGTTTGCAGATGTTATAAGATATCCCAAGGGACCCTCACATAGCAATGAGAACAAATTCCAAAGGGAAGTCTTCTACCTTATATGGTCAGAGTAGATCTAATTAAGTGTAAGTCAGGGGAAGCTTCAAGGGTTTCTTCAGTGCCATTAACTTCACCAAATACATTAGTGACACCATTGCCTTTTACACTAAACCCAAAAAATTGCTCCCAGTTTGGAATTTTTCATCTCCACTAGAACATTTTTTACTTTGCATTTTGCTATGGTGGGTTCTGAAGGCATTTTGTCCATCACTTTAAAGAACGCCCATCGTGGTGTGAGTCTTCTTCACTGAATTCCAGTCCATGTATTTCAGTGTCAATAAACTTTGTGAGCATTTGTTATTTTTATACTTAATTGTTCTTTTAAGTTATAGAATACAATTTTGTTTTCTTGGATGGGCCAGTATAGTTTCTATTTATAGTGGAGGATAATCAAAGGAACTCCCTATCTGTGATATCTTGCTGACAAAAATTGTTTCCTTTTTTCTTATTTTTATTCCCAGAATCTGGCACATAGCAGGTGCTTGACATATGTGTAGGTGCATGATAAATACTAGCTGATTGATTGATTGGGGCTCTCAGAACGTACAAGTCTAGGAATAATAAAAAAAAAAAAATTAAGAGCCTATGAATCTTAGCACTTTCTCTTGTTTTCCCCTCATTGATTCCATGACTCATGTATTCTAGCCAAAAGAAAGATTGAGGCATAAAAGTTTGTTAATAAAGAGCACAAATTGCCTCTTGAGCATGTATGTATTAACTTCATAAAAGCCATTTTCTATAGGTCTTTATTAGTTCATTGCAGTATTTTAAAATGTCACTCATTTAACCATGACATGATACCTGTAGAATTCATTTTACTCATATTACTGGAATCACCTTTTCTAGAAATAAAGAGGGATGTCTAATCAATAACCATAATATGTAGAATTCTATGATAGTAAAGAAGCTATTTGGTTCCAGTAGGTAGTTAAGATAGTATAGTGAATAAAACATTGGGGTTGGAATCAGAAAGACTTATCTTCCTGAGTTCAAATCCAGCCTCACGCTTACTCCCTATATAAGTCAACTCCCTGGACAAGTCAATTTAATCCTCAGTTTTCTCATCTGTTAAATGAGCTGGGGAAGGAAATAACAAACTTTTTTACATCTCTAACAAGAAAATAAATGAGGTCATGGAGAATCAGATATAATTAAAAATAACTTAACAAGAAAAAAATGGTTGCTTGTTCCATGGTTCAGCAGTTTGGGACTCCCAAGCCAAATCCTTTGTGAGCATCAATACTAATCAGAGAAAATCTTTACTACTTAATCACATTTATCAAGTAGTAAGCTTTCTTTTTCTCTGGGAATTTGAGCATGCCCAGAGTTTGAGGTGGGTCCTAATATTGGGGTTTGGGGGTATTGGTTTTGTACATTGGGGTTACAAACTGCTATTATGATATGTCTCAAAGAATTTATAAGAATACACCTTCAAATCAAGGGACAAAAATATTAAACCCTAAAAAGGAGTCAGCTGTAACAAGGAGTACACTCAGAAGTAAGCTGGAACTAACTCTTTGGTATGAATAGATCGTTTATAGATGAGATATAACCGCAGGGGTTTGAAAGCATAATTTGCCTTTCTGATTGGATATAGTAAAGGTGGAGTAATCAGAAATCTCCCCTTGGGTGGGGCTATAATCAAGAGTCCACTTAAACAAAAGGCCTACTTAACAACAAAAGATCCCCTTAAGGCAGAAAGGATCCCAATCAAGTTCCTCCCCAATTGCCTATGGGAGTAGCTAATCTTCTAGATGGTTTACAGAGATTCTGGCGGTCTCTGCTAAAGCTCACTCAGCTACCTGGGACTGCTTCACTATGGTAATGACTGGTAATGCAAGGAGTTACTGCAGTGGCAAGGTCAGATTTGGCCAAAGATAACCTTGCCCTAGCCCATATGTTTAGCATCCCTGCCTCCATGTCCACTTCATGTCCATCATAGAAGAGCCAGAGTCCAGACAACCTTCTGGAACATTTAGAGAGCAACTGGCTCTCTTTTGATGGTGTGAGATTTCTATTCATTATTAGCATAGAACATATAAATGGCTAAATGATTATCTCATTCAGTGAATCATATCCAAAGATCTCTGCATCATGGCTCTAGTCTTTAACCCTTGGGTTCACTGTGCCCCAGAAACTGGGTTATGCCATTGACTATGGCCCATGAATAAGTATAAATATGTATCAACTCTCAACTCCAATCTTTGGCATATTTTATTGCCCCTTAAATGTTTAAGTACCCCTATCCTGCCTTCCTATATCTGCTCTAGTTCTAAAGGAGATCTTCTCCCCTTAACAGACTCTAGTTTCATTTTCTATGTGTGTTCTTAAATTGGTATCATAGGATTATAGATTTAGTGGTACCCGGGACAGTGGATAGAGTGCTGGATCTAGGCTTATATTTGGTCTCAGTCTAACTATGTGACCCTGAGAAAATCACTTAATCTCACTCTGCCTCAATTTCCCCTTTTGTAAAATGGAAATAACAAAATAGTAACATCTATCTCACGGTATTGATTGTGATAAGAAAATATAATACCATTTGTTAAGTGTGTTACAAACTGTATAATGCTATATAAATGCTAGCTATTTTTACAAGAACTGAAAGGGGCCTTAGAAGTCACTGAGTTTGTCTCAAATACTTGCTACTTGTTAGTTGTGCAATCCTGAGCAAGTAACTTAACCATCTCCAGACCCAAAAAAAGAAGAAAAGGAGAAGGAGAAATAGGAAGAAGAAGAGGAACAGGGGGAGGATGAAGAGGAGAAGGACAAAGAGAAAGAGGAAGAAAGGGAGGAGGAGGAAGATGAAAAGGAGAAGGAGAAGGAGAAAAAAAGAAGAGGAAGAAGAGAAGGAGGAGGAGGAGGAGGAGGAGGAAAAGTCACTGAGTTCTATTTTACTGAGAGATGAGGGAACTGAGATACAGAAAGGTTAAGTAGGTTGCCAGGAAAAGCAATGGAGTTAGAAAAGAGTTAGAAAAAACAAAGTTCAGATGTTGCCTCAGACATTTGCTGTGTGACCCTGGCCAGGTTATCAGCATCTCTTTACAAATATGTAAAATGGGGATAGAAAAATACCTTCCCTACTTCATAGGATTGTTACTATGTAATATGTTTTGCAAACCTCAGAGTATTTTTTATAAATGCCAGCTATCATCATTAATAATAATTAGTGACTTGCCCAGAGTCATACAGATTAGTTGGTCAGTTACTGTCCCTTATTCTTGAAGAAGACCAAAATGACATGATTACATTGGAAAAGAATACAGTGTGTCTCACTCACTCAACAGACTAACACTAGCTTGGGAGTCTCTACCACAAATCAGGCACAAATAGTCCATGTCAACATTTGGAGTGGAGATCTCTGTGTGCATCTCACATTTCTTTTGAGCTACTGCAGTTCTGCTGCGTTCATAGAGCCCAGCACCTTCTCTGGCGAGGGCACACCATGCTGGGCAGTCCTTGCCAGAGTCTCCCATGTCATGAAACTGATTCCAAAGTACTTGGGTGATATCTCGAGAGCATCCTTGTGTCACTTCTTCTGATCTCTCTGTGAGCACTTGCCTTGTGCAAGTTCTCCATAAAATAGTCTTTTAGGCAAACATGCATTTGGCATTTGAACAACATAACCAACCTGTTGGAGTTATGCTCTCTGCAGGGAAGTTCGAATGCTTGGCAGTTCAGCTCCAGAAAGGACTTCAGTGTCTTGCCAGGTGAGCTTTAGAATCTTCCTGAGAAATATCACACAGATAGTAAGAAGATGAATTTCTATCTTCCTACCTTTAAGTCCATTGCCCTGTCTTCTGCTCTCTCTATGTCATGCTGCTAAAATTAGGATGCAAGAGGACAGAACCCTCCAGGTAGGACTATTCTGTACTGGGGGAGACACTCTTCACTTCTCTGGGGGGTTGTTTTTGTTATCTTTTCTTTTTTCTTTTTTCTTTTCTTTTCTTTTCTTTCTTTCTTTTTTTTTTTTTTTTTTGCCTAGATAGCTCTAGAAGTTCCTTTTGAAATCATTAACATTTTTTTTCTAAGGGACCACATTTGGAGTATGATTTTCTCATTCTATATTTACACTGATGAGACACTTCTCGGCATCATCTGTGCTCAGATTCAAGTGGCAGGAGCATCAAGTGGCATCTAATAGGGGTAGATAAACTGGAGATGAATGAATGGGGCCAAAGGAATCAAAATGTCCCAAACTTATATAGCTCCTCCCACTCTTCCCAGGCATCCCTATTCCATGTCTCAAAATCAAGATCCTCCCCAATAAGGGAATAGAACTTATGCAGATAGACTTGATGGCTTCAGGTTAATTTTTGTTTCAATGTATAATCCACTCTCATAAGCAGAGTCTAAGCCTGTCTTTGTGCTGCCTCAGCTCACTTTTGGCATGCCTCCTAGAATGCTTGCAAAGTTAACATAGGTTGATTCTTCTTGCTTAGCTTTGTTCTGCTTCCTCTCCCTATGACATTTGCTTAAAGCGATAATTCCAATCACTACCATCCTAAACTTAAAGCTAAAAGGGACCCTAAGGGTCATCAAGTCCAACCTCTTCCTCCATGGGTCAATTAACAAGCATTTATTGAATATTATCTATGTTCCAGGCACTGTGCTGTGTTAGAGATACAACTCTTTTAAAAAAAAAGAATAAACTCATATTATGATAGGAGAAACAACATATAAATAATTAGACATATATAAGATATATACAACAGGTAATCTTGAAATGAAAGGCAATAGTGGCAGAGAGGACTGGGAAAGATCTGCAGAAGATTATTTTGGAGCTGAGGGATTTGAAACTAGAAAGTGGAGGGAGATGAGGAGGAAAAGCATTCTAGGCATAGGAGACAACCTCTGAGGATGCACAGAGAGAATGGGGTGTGTAAGGAAGGCAAGTAGTCCAGTATGGCTAGACCGAAGGGGCTAAGGTGCAAAGAGTTTTAAATGCCAAATAGAGCCTTTCTATTTGATTCTAGAGGTAATAGAAAGCCATGGCATTTATTGAGTAAAGGGACAGAAAAAGCAAAACCACTTTAGCAGCAGAGTGAAGGATATGGGAAGACACCTAAGGCAGAGACCAGTTATGGTATTAGTTATCCAGATGAGAAGCAAAAAGAGCCTGAGCAAGTATGGCAGTGTATGAAGGGAGAGAAGGAAACTAAAATGAAAAACACAGTGATGGGGAAGCAATAAGATATGTTAGTTGACTAGAGATGAGAAGGAACAGACAATGAATTATCCAAAGTCATATAGTCATAAGTGGAAGAAAGAAGGGGTATTTGAACCCAGATTCTATTCATCCAAATCTAATACTCTTTCTACTCTCCCACTGAGATTCTATTTTTCCCAGTTTCTTTTCGTGCACAGTATGATCTTGATCCCACAGAAATACAGAGGAGAGACAAACAAGATCCAATGCCAACAGAAATCATGAGCTGGTGGTCCTCTAGTCCAAGAATGGAATGTTAGACGCTTCCATCAGGAGCGGGCTGCAGCCAGCTCAAACTGGCTCACAAAGCCAATTGTTAAATGTTCCTGGTGAGCACTTACACCCCCTGGTTATTGGCAAGGGCTACAAATTGGCACTTTATTTGTGCTGTTTTTTTTTAATCTAGACTTAAGAAAAAAATGTCAATGATGCAGATTTAAATTAAATGTGTGTTGTGTATACTTTCCCCCCAGAGAGCTGGTTATTAAATATTTACCAGCATATCCCTGCCTCTGCCTCATTTGTCTGAATCTCAGCTCACTTGGCCAATTATTTTTTATTTCAGAAACCTCACTTCTACTAATACTATTTGTCTTGGATCATTAACTCTCCTTAATGACCTTAGCGGAGCATTAAAGGAAATTCAGGATTCTATGAGGTAGAGGTGAGAGGAGAGTTCATTACACAAGTGAGAAGGCCACTTTAGCTATGTTTAAGAGTGCTCGAAAAAGAATAATGTACAATAAACCTGGAAAGATGGGTTGGAATAAACCTTGTGAAAAGCTTTAAATGCCCCAAAGAGGAGTTAACACTTAAATCGAGAGACAATGAATCACTGTAATGCTCTCCTTCTGACCTCCTGGACTTTTAAAGTCACATCTAAAATCCCATCTCCTACAATAAGCCTTCTCCAATCCCTCTTTGATTCCAGTGCCTTCCCACTGCTAATTATAATTATTAATTAAATCTTTCCTGTATATGGCTCATTTTGTATATATTTGTTTGCATGTCCTCTGGTCCTTTAAGTTTTAAGATCTTAGAGCCAGAGATTGTCTTTTGCCTCTTTTTGTATCTATCCTCAGGCTTAACACAATGCCAAGTACACATCAGGTGCTTAATAAATATTTACTGAAGTGAATTACTGAACAGGGGAATGACTTGATTAGAACTTGAGTTTAACATAATGAATAACAATAATAATTTTGCTGTTCGTGTTCAGTCATGTTCAGCTCTTCAGGACCTCATTTGGGATTTTTTTGGCAAAGATCTGGAGTGGTTTGCCATTTCCTTTTCTAGCTCATTTTACAAATGAAGAAACTAAGTCAGAGTTGGGTGACTTACCTAGGGTCGTATAGCTAATAAATATCTAAGACCAGATCTGAACTTAGGAAAATGAGTCTTATTGATTTCATCTCTGGCATGCTATCTACTAGACTCCAGCTTTTTAAACTGTGCATCATGACCCCGTGTTAGCCCCCATAACTGAATGTGGAGGCTGCAAAATTATGATTTCTAATCAATAAATATTTGATTTATAGATATTATAAATATAAAAATAGATAGATAGATCCAGAGTCACATAAAAATTACCTGGATGAAAAGGGGTTGGTGAGTGGAAAAAAATTTAAGAAGCCCTGCACTATACCATTTAACTGCCCAACAATAATAATAATTATTAATTATAAATATATTTTACTATATCAATAATTAATTTTCCAAGGATGGGAAGAGCAGTTTGGAGAAGGGGGAGACTGAAGGCAATTAAGACCAAGTAGGTTCAAGCAAGAAATGATGAGGGTCTGCACAAAAATGCCAGCCACGTGAGTAGGAAAAAAGGAGAATATAAGAAATGTGGAGATCAACATAACTTGATGACAAATTAGATTTGAGTGGTAAAGGGAGAGAGAGAAGAGCCAAATATGATGGTGGCAAACCTACCCCTGGAAGATTGGTGGGACCCATATTTCAGGAAGGGAAATTCAGAAGAGGGGTGGGTTTCAGAATGATGATAATCAGAAAAAGGGATGGATGGGAAAATGCTCTTGTGTCTCTCTGGAGTTTTCTAAGAGAGAGAATTCTTACTTGGGTTACCATGAAGGTGTCCCAGACTACAGTTGACTTGTCTTGGGGGGCACAGACAGTTCCACATGGTTCAGTTCTCAAGGCCAGTGACTTCTGGCTGAACAGCTTCGTTCCCTGCTATCATGGAACTGAGTTTTTATGGTTTTCCTGGAGGCCATGGCAGCACCTAACTGATCCTTTCAAAAATTGTATTGACACAGCTCTTGCCAAGTTTGTGTAATATCCTTATTAGGGAAATGCCAGTTTCTTAGCTGAACAAACACCCAGTGATAGATCTCAGTCAGTCAAGGGTGTTGGGGGAATGCCTGGATGGAATTGGCCCATGAGCCAAATGAGATGTTAGAAATACAAAAGCAATACTGTGTGCTAGGAATGCATAAAGCCTGGGCCAGGTGTGTCCAAGTGTACCAGCTCATTCTGAGCAAGCCTACTATTGGGCCTTCCATAAGTATACAGACATACCGATGTATATGTCATAAATGTTAAGTATGCTAAATATTAATTTAGTTTATCTATTCAATTCATAAACCTCTTATAGGACTTTTCTAAGGTTAAACCAGCATGTTTAATTATGACTTAGCCCTGGAGTATCCTATTCAAGTTTTTATGACTACACATCTTCCTATGGACTCAGAAAATGGCAAATGTTGAGCTCTCTACCATAACAGATTCTAAATTATGCCATGGAAGCAATAAATTTTTATTATCATTTTTATATTACAATCTTTCAATAGTACTTCTCTCATGCAATATCTTACCTGAATTTCACAACAATCAAGGCTAATGTTACAGGGGTCACTATCCCCATTTTATAGTCATGAAAACTGAGGCTCAAATAAATTAAATAATTGCCATTAGTCATATAATAGAGGCAGGATTTAAACAAAAGCTATTCTGACTCCAAAACTTGTATCTTGTTTAAGATCCACATTATTAGAAAACCTCATAAATCTGTCTCTTTAGGATGATCAAATTGCACAGCACTAAATTTTGTGCAGCTAACAAAAAGTATTTTGGCTATCAGAAAAATAGCCTGAGAAATTCAAGTAGTTTATAGCCTTCAATGTGAATTATCACAGCCAATAAAGGATTTTTTTTTTAAATGGGAAAATCACTCTGTCATTCCAGAGTTATTCATCACATTTTTTTTTAGTCATGTGACATGCAGACATCCAGGAAGTTTTCATATTAAGTAAAGGCTGTATCTGGTAGCATGAAAGTGATTTTTTTTTTTTTTACCAAAAATTAATTTTAAATTTTTTCAATGAACAAAAATCTATTTTATCTCTCTCCTACTTTCCTCCACCCCCATTGAAAAAGAACAGTTCATGTGACAAAGACCAGCTGGTCGAAAATGACTACAAGCTTTATATGAATCAACAGTGTTACTTAGCTCCTAAAAAAAACTCCTAACATAATCTTAGAGTCTGTGCTACTAGAAATAGAGAATTCAAAGTAATTCTGGGGATGACTTCAAGTTCAGCTGGTGTTTGTGCTTGACCCATGTTTTGTAACTGGTTAAACCAAGATTTATTTCCCTTATAAATTGAATGAAGGTAACTTGTTTATTCCCACTATTACACACATGCTGATTTCAATCAAAGTAATATTCTATATTCTGCCCTAATACAATCACATCTAGAATATCGTGTTAAGTTCTGGGTGGCAAATTTACAAAGAAGGGTAGCTAGATAGATGTAAATATAGACATGGAAAGGGAGATAAAAATGAAGATAAATATAGATCATAAAGATACAGATATAGAATATATATTTAGATATAAATGAGATGATAAAAGGAGATATAGATAGACATGGATAGATGAGATATAAATGGAGAGAGACAGAGCCAAAGTTAGATGGGGGAGGAGGGAGGAGGGGAAAGAGAGAGAGGCAGAGACAAAGAGACAGAGAGGTAGAAAGAGAGACACAGAGAAGAGACAGAAAGAGAGAAAAGCTGCAAGGGATCGTTCATGGACAAACTACAAAGTGCCCAGAGGAGGATTAAGAAGGTCTGCAAACCAAGTCATGTGGCACTCAGTTGAAGAAAACAGATCTTATCCAGGAAGGAGAAAGATTTAAGAGGAATTTTATTTCTGTCTTCAAACACTTGCATATTTGTTATGTGAAAAGGGAGTTGAATTGGTCTGTTGCTACAAAGGGCAAAACTGAGTGGAAGCGAAATTTTACATCTTAAGAGATAATTTAGTTCAACCCTCTCATCCTCCAAAAGAAGTTAGGAGCGTTCTAACATCTAAAATAAAACTGGCCGCCATACCTGAGTATTTTTGCTGGTTTTAGCAAGTTTGCCTTTACAGATAATGTCAAAGAAGAAGCTAAAAGACCATATAGCAATTCAAAGTAGCGGAATGTCAAAGGAAAACGCTTTGGAATTGTGTCAGTAGGCGTTCATTTGAATCCTGGTTCTAGCATTCAGGTATGCTCTGGAACCAGTTTGTGTGAACCGATTATTAAATTTCCAGTGTAAGCATTTACGCATCAGAAATTGGCCAAAGTTACGAATCAGGGTTTCATTTATCATTTTGTTGATTGGCCTGACTTAAAATGATGGAGAAAATCTCACTAATTATGGAGAAAGCTTAAAGGCAAGGCGTGTCATGTGTAAATTCTTTTCCTAGAGAACCTATGGTTAAACATTTACCAGCACACACATGTGACATCTACCAATTGTGTGACAATAGACACATCACTTCACCTTTCTAAGCCTAAGTTAAAGCATCTGAAAAATGATAATTGCAATATTTATGTAAGACAAAGTGCCCCAGTGAGACTTCAGCAATAAAAAAAAGTCTTCCAGGCTAAAAGGCAGAGACATTAAAATGTAAAGGGAAAGGCCTTCAGATGCAAAATAGACTTTCCCCACTCCAGAAAGGGAAGAGGCTTGAATAGCTCAATTGCATATGAAGAGGCAGGGGAGACAATGAAATTGCCTCAGGGGCACACACTGAATTCATTTGTCCCCAGCCACTTATCTACATAAGATTCCTAAAGGAATAAAAGAGCAAACCGAATAAGTTGAAACTAATTACCCTAAGGCAAGGTAGTGTGGCTTACTAGGGAAAGGGGATTTTAAACCTAGGAGGATTCAGAGTAGAAACTCGACAGTATCTGGAGATACAGATGCCCAGCTGCCCCGATTTAGCAGCAGCCAAACCTGGTGAAGGGCCAACAAGCCACCAAGTGACCTGCATGATATATCTGGGCAATGTATGATGAGCCCAAGCAAGCAAAACAACCTTGAGGGAGCAAAACAAAACTGAACTCCCTTTCTCTCGGGGAAACATGCTCTACAACAAGCCAGCCCGAGTTGAACAGATTTATCACTCACCAACACAATTCATGAGGTTCCTCTGGAGAAAGGACAACTAGGCCCCTACACTTCTGAAATTACGAATTACCTTTGGCTACATATTCCGTATATCATTATCATTGCACATAGAGCTCACGTCCACTCCTCTCTCTGCCCCCCACCCTTCTGGTGTTGGAGGAAACTCTTTGTAAACTACCATTCTTCTTGATCAATAGAAAAAGAAATCCTACCTTCCTTTTGTATAGCATAATAAATGCTTCATCACTCATTTGAGCAAAATGGGTATGAAAATTAGGGGAAACATACCAGTGGGAATTCATGAGCTATTGTGAGAAAGATAACCATCTATCTCTCTCCCTAGGATCTTACAAATAGTAGCATCCATCCTCCCAGAGAATCAGCCTACCAGTTCCAATACAAGTTGGGTGAGTAATTCTAGAGAAGCATTGCATTAGTATGGTCTATCTCACAGAATTGTAAAGGAAGAAAAACCTTAAAGTACTGAAGAAATTTTAGTTTTAACAACTTATTTATAACTGCCAAATGAGAAATGCAGGAATGAATTATTGGTAAGTGCCAAAGTGCTCTATAAATATTTTCTGGAGAATAGATCTGAAGCTGGAGGGAGAGGAAGGATCTGGATAGAAGTGAAAAGAGTTAAGAGGTTACAAAGGAGGGCCCTCTGGATGAAGTTCTGGAAAGCTTCAAATCTCAATGTTGAACATTACCTTCAAACTAGGATTTGGTCAAGAAATGCAGCTAAGAATGGAGGAAGAGACAGGTTGTAAGCATCTTATTTCTTCCATGGAAGTCAAAGAAATCAAAGAAATTTGTTTTTGTTTTTAGTTTGTTTTTTCCTATCTTGATACTTTAACTTATTTAGATTTCTAATATCAAAAGTACAAATTCATCTCCCCTTTGAATTTAAAGGGTATTTATTAGAGATACAAAAAGTATGCATATATGTACAAATATGTATATATATAAAATGCATTTTGTATCACATTATCTGTAGCATCCCTTTACCAATGAGCCTCCTCAGGGGAGTGACTACCCTAATTAATCCCTAGATATATACTCCTAAAATCATAGTTTAAGAATCTTTACCTTCAATAGTTAGTCTGTTAACTTAGTTAACTTAAAGCAAAGGCATTTACTAAAATGACATAACATGAGCTATAGAAAGGAAATGCCCAGCCATAAACCTGAGGCATACTTTGTCATAAACACATTTAAATGGGAAGAACAAGAATGTTTATAGAATAAAGTTCTAGAATATCCATACAACAGCCAAGAAACACATATATCGGGAATAAACATAGTCAAATTAACTCAAAATTCTAATACTGCAGCCGTTGATGTCTTTTCTTGTGGTCTCCTGCTTTGCCGCTCTACCTGGGCCTAGCAGGTGGACAAATAGGGATAGATCATTCAACTGGATTCCTTAAAATTGCTTCTTTCCATAAGTGACCTCAATTCTATATCTAAACATTCCTATATTCTCCAGACCTGCCCTTTTCTGGGAATAGTATCTTCTATATGGGGTTGCTCAAATAGCCTATCCTCCCCCATCTTCCTGCAAGATGAATAAAAGAATAGATGCAAAATGATTTCTTACAAAGAGCTGGATTCTTCCTCTATAACTAACTCTCCTCTAAACCCTCAGAAATGAGTCATTAAGCTGACTATATCTACAGAGCTGGAAAGCTTTCAAAAGACTACCAAAACAACATCAAGGAGGTCAAACACAGAGGGAAGGACTATATTTAAGTTCTAAATAATCATAGTAATATTTTTTGGATATAGCAAAGAATAGGAAACAAAATAGGTACCCAGAAATAGTTAATGACTGAACAAAGTATGATATATCAAAGTAGTGAAATATCACCTTCCCATAAGAAACTATCAAAGGGACATATTCAGAAAAATGTGGAAGACATGAAAAATCATATAGAATAAAGCAATAATTAACAGGAAAACAATTTCTATTATAACTATATTATAAAGGAAAATAACTTTGAAAAGTTTAAGAATCTTAATCAATGCATTGACCCATCAAAAATCCAGATGATGAAGCATGCTTTCTACTTACTTCTTGACAGAGGGTGGTGATATATTATAGGTTCACTATGAGATATACATTTTCTGACCCCAATCAATGTGTAAATTTGTTTTGCTTTTTGCAAAAGGTATTTATTTGTCGGTGGAAATACAGTTGGGGGGGAAAGGGAAGAGCAATAGTGATGGAAATAAAAAGAAGAAATTAATGTTAGTAAAGCATTTTAAATTATATAGAAGAGAGCAGAAGAAAGTTTAGAGGGGGAAATAACCTCCTAGGGAAGTGTTGGTTCTATTGTGTTAAAATAAATATATGCTTCAAAAAACAAGCTATACAATACTACAGAGATCAAAGGGAAGAGAAGAAGATCCATATGTACAAAAACACTTAGAGTTGTCTCCTCTTGGGTGCCAGAGAAATAGAAGCAAACAAAATACTTATCAATTGGGGACCGGTTGAACAAATTATGGTATATGGATCTGGACTTGTTATTGTATCATAAGAAACTTTGAAATGGACAGTTTCAAAAAAATCTGGAAAGACTTGTATGAATTTATGCAGATCAAAGTGAACAGATGTAGGAGAACAATTTATATAATAGCATCATAAAGATAACAACTTTGAAATTTGAAGTGTAATATTAAGAATTCTGATCAATGTAATGACCACCCATATCTCTACAGGTCTGATGATGAAGCAAGCTAAACCCTTCCAGATAAGTGAGGAACAGTTCCTAAGGAATATTTTTATATATGTTCATTATGTTGAAACACAGTTTTTTTTGTTGTTGTTGTTTTTTTTTGAGGCTGGGGTTAAGTGACTTGCTAGGAAGTGTCTGAGACCAGATTTGAACTCGGGGCCTCCTGAATTCAGGGCGGGTGCTCTATCCACTGTGCCACCTAGCTGCCCTGAAACACAGTTATTAATAGGGGTAGGGAAGAACAAGTTCTTAGACCCATGTTAAGAACATGTCCTAGATATAGCTTATATATAGATATAGATATAGATAAAGCAGAGTCTAGCAAGACTCTCATGTTTCATATTCTGAATTCTGTGATGCTTAATACAGACTAAAATAGTGTTAGCTTTTTTGTCTGCTTCTGTGTGACATTTTCTTATTCATTTTGAGTTTGTAATCTATATTCCAAGATTTTTTTTCACATGAATGACTGTCTCTTTCCCATCTTGCACTCATGATGTTGATTTTCAAATCTTTATTTATATCTTCTATTTTCATATTACTTTCTTTTCAAAACATCTCCCTCTTTATTCCCTATGCTGTGAGCCATTCAGTATGACAAATAATAATAATAATAATTATAGGAAAAAAAATCAGTTCATCAAAAACAACTAAAAATTAACAAACTTTGGCAGCATATACAAAATTCCTTACCCACAGTCCTTTAACTTTGCAAACAAGAAGAGGGAAAAATATATTTTCTCACCTCATAAAGTTGACTTTTTGAAGTCAAGTAGGGTTTTTTACATCTCCCCCTTTTAAATTCAGCCTTATTAAATCAGTTCATTATTCTAGTCTCTCAATATCTTTTTGGAATCTGATTCTGTTATCTAATGTTTTTAATCTATCCCTTCCAGTTTCACATCAGCTAGAAATTTGCTAAGTATGCTATTTCTATGCTATCCTATACAATGTTTAAAAATGTTAAACAATTTGGAATATTGCTGTGCTATATGAAGAAATGATAAGCTGGTGGATTCTAGAAAAACATTGCATGAAATAATGACGAGAATGTTGAATACAATAACAGTAATATTGTTCATAGAATAATTGTGAATGATTAAATTATTTCAAGTCTCAAATTAACTACAAAGAATTATGAAAGTTGATGATATCTACCTACAGTAAAAGAGCTAATGAGTTCGGGCCTTGAAGTCAGGAGGACCTGAGTTCAAATCTGGTCTCAGACACTTAACACTTCCTAGCCGTATGACCCTGGGCAAGTCACTTAAGCCCAGCCTCAGGAAAAAAGAAAAAAAAAAAAAAAGCTAATAAATAGAAGTATATATAATATGATTTTACATATATGTATATATCTGTGTCAAATAGTGGCCTTCCCTAGTATGGGATGGGGAAGAAGGGAAGAATTCAATTTAGAACTTAAAATGTAGTAAAAATTAATTAAATTTTTAAAATGTTAAATGGTAACAATATGCTGAGACTTACATTCCTGAGGCCCACTACTAGAGATTTTCCTCCATCCAGACATCAACTCATTAAGGAGTATTCCTTCAGGCCTTTTATTCAATATGAATCCAGGTTTTCTGACTCCCAATCCAGTATTCTTTCAATGCTATCACTGCCTCCAGACAGGCAATCACACTGATCATCAAGGAGGCTCTCTGAATCAGGAAAATGCCCTGAGATTTTTGGTCTTTTCCTGATCTTGCTGTAGTATTGGTATTAATTACACAGAGTAGCCAAAGCATTTTACCTAAATAGGGATTTAAAGGCCATGGTGGGAAATCCCGCAGGATGATGGAAGTGCATAAGGCGGATACGATTAGAAGAATTGCACAGTTGAATAGGCAAGGTCAAGAAATGATTAAAATGCTGTGTGCAGAATAAAAGGGGAACAAGTCAGTCTCTGCCCCAAGCAAGTTTCAGGAACTACCCCATTCTCTCCTCCTACTCCTCCCCCACCCCAGCTGTAAATTGCTCCCTTTCAGTCTTATTATTCAGCAGACTGATAGAGCCTTCACTGTCATACACAGAAACTCATTACAAAATAAATATCACTATGCTATGAAAAACTTTTTTGATATGAATAATTGACTCACTTATTTATTTATTTTTGTCCAATTCTATAATTTTATCATCGTGGCAAAGTCTTGAGCATGGAAATTCCTGCCACCTACACACTGATAATGAGAAGCACAAATTCAGCCAATCATTTGTTACTTGTATTGAGAGTGACCTGGACCACTAAAAGGCTTGTCCCACACTCCCAGTCCATACTAACCTAAAAGCTCCCATGCTGTCCCTTTATGTTTTTACAAAAAGTTGCATTTAAAAAGACAGGGATAAAAGTGGGTCCCATTGTTCAAAACCCTACTCTGGGATTTGGCAGATAATAAGAATGCCATCAAAGAGTATTGCTGCACAAAATATAATACTTTCTTCCCAGGGTTGTTATGAGGATCAAATGAGATAACACACATAAGGGGCTTTGCAAGCCTTGAAATGCTATATAAAGGCTAATATTATTATTATTATTTTATTTTTGTCATTAACCAGGGCTTAGACAAAGGATATGACTATGAAATTTGTTTTGGGATAAATATCTCCTTTTTGAATTCATGTGGCGGATAACTGCTGCTATATATATAAGATGGAAATTATGGAGGGTTTTATATTATGCTCAAGCATAGGTTCAAATCTCAGAAAAAATCTGAACAGCCATGAGGATTCTGATAAGGCTTCTTATGTGCAAAATTATGTCAGTGACTGGGAAATCATTCACTTATACATTGCAGTCTTGTACATTCCTTAGGCCAAAAATGTTAAAGAAGAAACAGATTCATAATCTCATGCTTTTTTCAAGGTCATAAAAGTTGAACAAACTTAGTAAAGCATTGTCATAAGCTCATGCAGCCACTAAGGAAACAAGCCTACTCAGACAGACTCTACAAATAAACTAAATCAGTTTACAGATTAAACTATATTTAGAGAATTAACAAATAGAATGAAGAAGAGGAGCATTTATTTATAAGTCCCACAATAGGCAGAAAGAGTTGGGCTTCTTCCTCTGGTTTCCTATCTAAGAAATGCATAAGATTCTTAAGCAAAATTTTGCATCTCATGGGACAAGTTTCAGAAAGTTAAGGTAAGTGTCAACCAAAAGTTTAAAAGGAATAAAAGGACATCCAAAATTCCCAAAACAAATTCTAGAGGAAGGAAGCAAGTTTTTAAGATAATTGTTTTCAGTTGGTTTCCTAAGCTCATTTTTCAAATCTTAGCTTGTTTCTTCCCTTAATTCTTGAAATAATGCCCTACTTTGAGTTGAAATATGTTCTGTTAAATGATTTTTTTCCAGAGCAATCTGAGTCAAGCTGAAGAGCTGAGCTTCATTGATAATTGAGCTGGATTTCTTTGAAAATTGAACAGTTTTCCTCCAGGTGTCCTTTCAATGCTCTGTGTGTATTTCTCATCAAACTCATTTCCTTAGTCCTGGAAGGAGGGAATGGTGGGTATATACAAACTTTATCCCTTTCATATCTACTCAAAATACATCCCAGACACTGATAAATGTGCTATTTTAACATCAATGTATGATATTATAGTGGGGGTTTTTTTTAATTGATAGCTGTTGAAGTAATACACACACAAAAAAGAGCTGGTTACATTTTTGCATTTTCCAGTTGTTATTATGAGGTATAAGGTATGTTCAGGGAAGACTAGTATATTTGGTGTGAGACTACAAAGCCTTTTTTCAGGGGTGCTTTCCGTGTTTGATGTCACCTGTTCCAGCTCTCACCTATGGCTCCAAGAACTTGTAGCATGCACAGGGGCTATACCATGATAAACCATGTCAGCAAGTGGGCTAAATAAACCAGGCTGAGAGCAATCAAGGGGTCTCAAACCTATTGGAGAATTGGAAGGGTGAATACTCCAAGAACATAAAAAATTTCTCCTGATGGAATAGGCAATTGAAAACAATTGATTCCAACACTCATGAAGGCAACTGAAGCAAGTGTTGTGGAGCGCTGAGAGCTGCTTTAATCATTGGAGGTGTCAAGGTACATCTCAAGCCATCCCCAGTCTTCTCGATTCTGTCCTGTCCCTGGACTGTGATTACTCTGGAAGAAAGAGTAAGGCTGATAATTTCATGCAACTCTGCACGTGCAATTCAAATCAAAAATCATCACCTGTACCACTATATCAGACACAGTAATTGGGGAACTTTTGTGGATAAGTTCACTTACCTTGGCAATATACTTTCCAGGGATTGATAATGAGGTTGACGCAAGATTTGCCAAAGCTAACTCAGTGTTTGGGAGGTTCTGAAGTAAAATGTAATAGTGAAGAGATATTAGACTGACTACCAAACTGAAGGTTTGTGCTGATCTCATTGCTGTATACCTGTAAAAAAAAACCTGGACAGCACACCAGCACCACCCTAGCAAATGGAATGGCTTCCATCTGAATTGTCTTAGGAAGATTCTGAAGGATAAAATACCAGACACTGAGCTCCTCTCTCAAACTAAATTGCCAAGTATTTAAACTTTAGTACAGAGAGCACAACTCCAATGGAATAGCCTTATTGTGTGAATGCCAAACATACACTTGACAAAAAGGCTATTTTTAATGGTAAGTGCTTATATGGTAATTAGAAAAAGTGATACAAGGACATTTTCAAAGTTTCTCTTAAAAGCTTTGGAATGGATTATGTGACATGGAAGACCTTGGTACAGAACCACATTGTATGCCCACATCAGAGAAGGAACTGTGCTCTATAAGCAAAGCAGAATTGAAGTAGTTCAAAAGAAATGCAAGATGCACAGATTTAAAGAGTTGAACCCAAATGTTCCTATGGACTATTTTGTTCCAAACTAGTGGTAGATAGAGCATTCAGAGTTTGTATTGATCTGATCAGTCTCAATCAAATATAATATAACTTGTTTGTTTTTTTGTTTTTGTTTTTGTTTTTGTTTTTTTGGTGAGGCTATTAGTGTTAAATGACTTGCCTAGGGTCATGTAATTGGTAAGTATTAAGGGTCTGAGGCTGACTTCAGGGTTAGTGCTCTATCCACTGTGCTGTCTAGCTGCCCCTATAATATTACTTGACACTAACATAAGGGTGTCATTTTGATCTTTTTTAAGAACAAAGAACAACAACCAAGTTAGTACTATTTATGCTTTTTTTTGCCTGATAGAAAGGCTCACAAGAAAATGAAATAATATCTTTTTTTTTCCTTTTTAAAAAATCTAGTATTTTTTTAATCTAATTACATATAAAGACAATTTTCAACATTCTTTTTTTTTTAAAAGATTTTGAGTTCCAAATTTTTCTCCTTCACTGCATCTATCCATTCTCTCCTCTTTAAGACAGAAAATAATCAGATAGAGGTTATACTTATGCAAAAATGTGAAACCCATTTCCATATTAGTTATGTTGTGAAAGAAGAAACAGAATAAAAGTTTAAAAAATGAAAAAAAAAGTGAAAATAATATGCTTTAATCTCTATTCAGTCTCTATTAGTTCCTTCTCTGCATGTGAATAAGCATTTTCCATGCTGAGTCTTTTGAAATTATTTTAGGTCATTGTTCCTGAGAAGAGCTAAGTCAATCATAGTAGATCATCTTTTTCTTTTTTAAATTTTTGGTTATGCCTGTATATTAACTTTTTACATGTATATTTCCTTATAAATCATGTTAGAAGAGAAAAATCATAGTTAAAAAGGAAAAACCACTAGAGAGAAAAAAAAAGAAATAAATGAACATAGCATGTGCTAATTTACATTCAATCTCCAAAGTTCTTTGTAGATACAGACAGCATTTTCTATCCAAAGTTTATTGGGATTTTTTTGGATCACTGAACCAATTAGAGGAACCAAGTCTGTCATAGTTGATCATTGCACAACCATGCTATTACTATGTACAATGTATTATTCCTGGTTCTGCTTATTTTGCTCAGCATCAGTTCATGTAAATATATCCAGGACTTTCTAAAATTAGCTTGTTCAAGATTTTTTATAGAACAATAATAATCCATTACCTTCATATATCACAATTTATTCAACCATTCCTTAATTGATGGGCCTCTATTCATTTTCATTTTTCAATTCTTTGTTACCACAAAAAGAGCTGCTACAAACATTTTTGCAGATGTGGGTCCTTTTCCCTCCTTTGTGATTTCCTTGGGATCCAGACCCAGTAATGGCACAGCTGGATCAAAGGGTATTCACACTTTTATAGCCCTTTGGGCATAGTTCCCAATTGCTCTCTAGAACAATTGAATCAGTTTACAATCCCCTCCAACATTTATCATTATCTTTTTCTGTCCTTTTAGCCAATCTGAGAGGTGTGAGGTGGTACATCAGTTTTAATTTGCATTTCCCTAATCATTAATGATTTAGGGCATTTTTTCATATGACTATAGATGGTTTTAATTTTGTCATCTGAAAATTGTTCATATCCTTTGATAATTTATCAGTTGGGGAATGATTTATATTCCTATAAATTTGACACAGTTCTTTATATATTTTAGACATTTTTCTTTATCAGAAACACTAGCTGTAAAAATTTTTCCCCAGCTTTGTACTTCCCATTCAATATTGTTTATGTTGGTTTTGTTTGTGCAAAATCTTTTAAATTTAATGTAATCAGAATTGTCCATTTTGCATTTCATAATGTTCTCTAATTCTTCTTTGGTCATAAATTTCTCCCTTCTTCAAAGATCTGATAAGGAAATTTATCCCTTGTTCTAATTTGTTTATGGTATCACCCTTTACGCTCAAATCATGTAATCATTTTTACCTTATTTTAGTATGGGGTATGAATATATATATATATATATATATATATATATATAGATCTATGCTGAGTTTCTAACACATTATTTTCCTTTTTTTCTCAGAAATTTTTGTGAAATAGAGATTTTTTTATCCTAGAAGCTATAATTGTGGAGCTTATCAAATATTATATCATTATAGTATGTATCTAACCTATTCTACTGATCCACCACTCCATTTCTTAGCTAGTATCAAATGGTTTTGATGACTGCTGCTTTATAAAATAGTTTAGGTGTGGTACTGCTAAACCACCATCCTTTGCATTTTTTTTTTCATCAATTCCCTTGATATTCTTGACCTTTTCTTCTTCTTCTTTTTTGTCCTTCATTCTCTCTCTCTCCCTCCCTCTCTTTTTTTAATTATAGCTTTTTATTTAAAAGATATATGCATGGGTAATTTTTCAACATTGACAATCGCAAACCTTTTGTTCCAACTTTTTGCTTCCCTCCCCCCCAACATGGCAGGTTGACCAATACATGTTAAATATGACCTTTTATTCTTCTAGATGAACTTTATTATTTTTTCTAGCTCTATACAATAATTTTTTTTAACAGTTTAATTGGTTTGGCACTGAAAAAGTACACTAAATTAGACAGAATTGTGATTTTTATTATTTTATCTCTGTCTACCCATGAACAATTGATATTTTTCAGTTATTTAGATGTGACTTTATTTGTGTGAGAAATGTTTTGTAATTGTGTTCATATAGTTCCTGGGTTTGTTTTGTCAGGTAGACAACCAAATATTTTATTTTGTCTATGGTTATTTTAAATGAAATTTCTCTTTCTATATCTTGCTGATAGGCTTTGACAGTAATATATAGAAATGCATATGAATTGTGTGGATTTATTTTATATCTTGCAAATATGCTATGCTGTTAATTATTTCAAGTAGATTTTTGGATGATTTCCTAGGATTCTCTACAAAGAATGATAGTTTTACCTCCTCATTGGTTATTCTAATTCCTTTATTTATTTTTTTTTCTTATTGCTAAAGCCAAGATTTCTAGTACAAAGTTGAATAACTGGTGATAATGGGTCATCCTTGTTTCACCCCTGATCTTATTGGGAATCTATCCAGCTTCTCTCTGTTACAAAATAATGTTTGGAATAAATCCCACTTGGTCATGTTGTATTATCCTGCTGATAAGTTGAAATAATCTCTTTATTACTCTTTTATTTAAAATTTTTGCATCAATATTAGGAAGATTGGTCTATAATTTTCTTTCTCTGTTTTGGCTCTTTGGTTCAGGTATCAGTAAGCAGAACTCCTTTTTTTTTTTTTTTTTTTTTAACTTATTTTTCCAAATAGTTTACATAGTTTACAATTGAAATCAATTGTTCTTTAAATGTTTGATAGAATTTACTTATAAATTCATCTAGCCCTGTAGATTTTTTCTTAGGGAGTTCAATGATGGCTTGTTCATTTTCTTTTTCTAAAATGGCACTATTTAAGTAATTTATTTCCTCTTCTATTTAATCTGGCAATTTATATTTTTGCAAATATTTATCCATTTCAATTAGATTGTCAGACTTGCTGGCATACAGTTGGACAAAATAGCTCCTAATTATTGCTATAATGTCTTTTTCATAGGTGTAAATTTTTAACCTTTTCATTTTGAAGCTTGTAATTTGGTTTTTTTCTTTCTTTTTTCTAATCAAATTAACCAAAGTTTTATCATTTTTGTTGATTTTTTTCATTAAACCAACTCTTCATTTTATTAATAAATTCAATAGTTTTTTAGTTTCAATTTTATTAATCTCTCTTTTGAATTTCAGAATTTCTAATTTGGTATTTAATTGGGGAATTTTAATTTGTTCTTTTTCCAGCTTTTTTAGAAATGAATATCCAATTCATTGATCTCCTCTTTCTGTATTTTATTTATGTAACTACTTAGAGATATAAAATTTCCCCTAAAAACCTGCTTTGGCTGCATCACATAGGTTTTGGTATGTTTGTCTCATTATTGCCATTCTTTTGCATAAAATTATTGCTTGTTTCTGTGATTTGTTGTTTGATTCTTTCATTATTTAGAAATACATTATTTAATTTCCAATTGGCTTTATTCTAGCTTTCCATAGCTCTTTATTGAATATAATTTTTATTTCATGATGGTCTGAAAAGGAAGCATTTATTATATCTGCCTTTCTGCATTTGGCTAATTTTTGTGTAGGAACTATGACTACCAAGAAAAAGATGTATTTCTTTCTGTTCCTTTTCAATTTTCTCCAGACATCTATCATATCTAAATTTTCTAGAATTCTATTAACCTCCCTTGTTTCTTTCTTGTTTTGTTTTGTTTTGTTTTGTTTTGTTTTGTTTTGTTTTTTTTCTTTTTTTTTGGTTAGATTTGTTTAATTCTGAGAGGGAAAGGTTGAAATCTCTCACTAACATAGTTTTGCTGACTTAATATTTACTCTAAGAATTTGGATTTTCTACTACTTGATGCATATGCATTTAATATTGATACTACTTCATTGCCTATGGTACCCCTGTTTTTTTTTTTTTTTTTTTTGCTTCAGTTTCAGCATAATAAATTTTGCTCTAGTCTTTTATCCTTACTCTATATGTATCTTTCTGTTTCAAATATTTTTTCTTAAACAACATATTATAGGATTCTGGTTTTTAATCCTCTGTGCTTATTTGCTTTTGTTTTGTGGGAGAGTTTTATCCCATTCACATTCACAATTATGATTACCAGCTCTGTATTTCCCTCCATTCTATTTTCTCTCCTGTATATACTTCTTTTCTGTCTTTCCACCTTAGTAGTTTGTTTAACCCATTTAACCCATCCCTGTCCTTAGCTGCCCTACCTTCTGTTACCTTCCTCCCTTCTCTTACCTCTTTCTCCTAATGTTTCTGCCCTCCCTTCTATCTAGCCTCTTCTTTTCTTACCCCTTTCTCCTTCCACTTCTTTATAAAGTAAGAAAATTTCTATAACCAACTGAATAAATATATTATTCCTTCTCTGAGTCAAAACTGAAGAGATCAAGCTTCAAATAATGTTCATCCCCCTCCCTCCTTTACTTCTATTATAATAGGTCTTTTATGCCTCTTTATGTGATCTAATTTGTCCCATTATACTTCCCTTTTCTTCTTCTCTCATAACAATCTTTTTTCTGTCCCTTTAGTGTCTTTTTTCTTTGAAATCATCATATCAGGGTTCATTCTCAATTATATCCTCTATTCATCTGATGACCCAGACACCCAGTAACAGATACAGTTCTCAAGAATTACAGGTACCATTTTCCTATATAGGGATGTAAATATTTTAACCTTTAAATAATATATATATATATATATTTTTTTTTCTTATTTACTTTTCTATGCTTCTCTTGAAACTTGTGTTTAAAGATCAAATTTTCTGTTTAGTTCTGTTTTTTTCAATAGAAATGATTGAAAGTCTTTTTATTTCATTGAAGATTCATCTCCTCCTTTGAAAAATGATGATCAGTTTTACTGGATAGTTTGATTCTTGATTGTAACCCCAGGTCCTTTGCCTTCTGGAATATCTCAGACCCTCAGATTCTTTATTGTAGATGCTGCCAGATCCTGGGTAATCCTGATTGTTCCTCCTTGATGCTTGAATTGCTTTTGTTTGGCAGCTTGCAGTACTTTTTCCTTAAGATTATAACTATGGAGCTTTGAAACAATGTTCGAGTTTTCCTTGTGGGATCTCTTTCTGGAGGTGATGGACAGATTCTTTCAATGACTCTTTCTCCCTCTGGTTCTAATACATCAGGGCAGTTTTCCTTGACTATCAGGTAGACTGATAGTTTTGAAATTGTCCCTCCTGGATCTATTTTCCAGATCTATTTTCTCTAATGAGATATTTCACATTTTTTCCCATTTTTTCATTCTTTCAAGTTTGTTTGACTGATTTTTTGATGTCTCATAGAGTCATTAGCTTCCATTTGTCCTGTTCTAGTTTTTAATGTGTGATTTTCTTCAATTAGCATATCTTTTTCCATTTCATTAATTTTACTTTTCAAGGTGTTTTTTTTTCCAGTGATTTTTTTTTCCATTTTGCCTATTGTGTTTTTTAAGGAATTGATTTTTTTAGTGGATTTTTTTTTTTTTTTGCATTTGACCAAATGTATATATTTTTAAAGCAATTGCCTTTTTTCCCCAAGCTGTTGACTCTCTTTTGCATACCTCTCATTTCTTTTCTCATTTTTTCTTCTACTTTTCTTACTCCCAAGAAGCCTCTTTGGGCTTGAGACCAATTCATATTATTCTTTGAGATTTCTTCTGTGGATAGTTTGTTCTCATCTGAATTGTTTTGTCACTATTGTGGCTTTCTATGATCAAAGTTCTTTTCTGTTTCTTGCTCATTTTCTTTCCTTTTCTTTTTGTGTTTTCTCTTTTGTGACTTTTATGATTGAACTCGGTTCTTGGATTAAAGAAAAGCTGACCCAAACTTCTTGTGAAGTTCTGAGCCTTGGCTTTGAGCACAGGGGTCCCTTGTGTTGGTGTTTTGATCATAGCAGAGGTAGCTTTATCTCCTCTTTCCAGGAAACAGCCTGGTTTTCCAGAATTTGCATTCTGAGCTGGGGCTGGAGGCTGCCTCCCTACTCTGCTCCTCTACTAAGCCAGAACTGAGGGTCTCAGTTGCTGATCTCCTATGTTTAAGACCCTCTCACTGCCTTTCCCAAATATCATCTGAGCTAGACTGAACACCCCTTTCATCCCAGTGAGACTGACCTTTCTTGAAATCTTCCCAATCTATCTTAAGCTGGAGAATGGTTTCATTCTATTATACTCTATTCAAAGGCTTAGTTTCATGTGGTTTTCAAGGGAAACTGGTAGAGCTCAAGCAGCTTCCAGTAGATCATCTTATAGTATTATCATTGTGTACAACATTCTCCTGGTCCTCCTCACTTTACAGTTCATATAAATCTTTCCAGCTTTTTCTAAAATCTGCCTATTCAGCATTCCATGATATTTGTATCCCAAAACTTGTTCAGCCATTCCCCAATTGATAGACATCCTTTCAGCTTCCAATTCTTTACCACTAGAAAAAGAACTGCTATAAATATTTTTGCATATTTGGGTCCTTTTCCCTTTTTTATGATATCTTTGAAATACAGTCTTAATCATATTGCTGGATCAAAGGTATGCACAATTTTCTTGCCCTTTGGCCATATGAACACAATGAGGCAACTAGGTGGTGCAGAGGATAGAGCACCAGCCCTGAAGTCAGGAGGACCTGAGTTCAAATCTGATCTCAGACCCTTAACACTTCCTAGCTGTGACTCTGAGGCAATTGCCTCAGAAAAAAAAAAAAAAAAGAATTCATAGAAGAGCTAAAAAAATTTTTTTTTTAAATTGCAGGCAACCACATGTATGTATTGCCACATCTTGTGCAAATTCCCTTCTGTTGTATGAATGGGAACATCTTGGGGGTATAAATAGTCTGTCTAATGATGGTGTGGCTAGTAGGGTTATATGAAATGCCAATGGAAGGGACAAAGACAAATTCAATGCAAAAAGACCTAAAGGCAGAAGATGTATAAGCTAATCCATTACCTATCTTGAGTGCATGTGAAATTCCAGCCATGGAAAGATGGCTGATCACACACCTAACTGCTTCTCCAAATTGGAATGAAGCCATAAAGAATTGAGAATGTATATCCATAGTTACATGGATGCTCTGCCTCTTAAAGTAAGTAATGTCCATTTGTCTTAAAGCATTAAATTTCAAACCACAAGAGTTTTATCCTGGAGGGAGCATAGAAGAGTAAAAAGAAAGGCAAGTTGTACAGCCTTTTGCTATGCTCCTAGCTTCCTCTTTAGTTATCACAGTTTCCAGATATAAGCATTTAGCAGCCTGATTATAAAAGATATGATTTGAAAGTCCACTATGAAAATGGACACGTAGGATATAATACCTGAGTGCTCTCTCACTTGCTCTTGAAGTTCTTTAAAGAGCTGATAATATATATTAAAAACTACAAATTTTATTTGAGCTGTGGCAATTCTTTGTACCACATCTATTGAATAAGCCGATTCAAAAATTATTTTTACATATCAATGTTGAGACCATGGATATCTTAAAATCAGCCGGAGTCAGGATAAGTAAAAGTTTATTCTTGTTCTTTTGGGGTCACTCTCAGGGGATTAGATATAGGAATCTCTACACCTTCTTCCTCTCTCTCTACCGACAAAGAAAGAATCTCCTCCTCCTACTCCCCCCACCGATCTTATTTCCCCTTCTTTGCCCACACCCACCGATTGAGTCAGCACAGAAAGTTAAGTAGGGTCATCCTCCAAACATTGTCCAAGTGATAATTAGCCTCACATGCCAGGTTACCTTGCATCTGCTCAGTTGTAGCCCTTTACATATCAATGTGCAAGGCTTAGAGCTGTAGCCAATAAATTTTTCCATCCTGGGATGGTTTTACAACATCTATCAATTTGTACATTCATATGAGAGGTGTATATTTTGCCAGGTCTTGTCCCAGAAAACTTTACTACCCTCTCAGCAGCTTTTATTGAAATTCTAGCCACAAGCACTGAGTAAAAATTAAAATTTTTATCTGATTGTGCTGGGAGGTTCACCCACTTCATTATACTATCTCCTTGATGAAGGATTGCTGTGGGTGCCTTTTTTGTAACAAAATTTGATATTTCCAATATTTCTTGAGTTATTTTTTCAGCCATATTAAATAAAGCCAATTCAATCTCTTTTAGAGCCTCTTAGAGCTTCTTTTGTAAGCTAGTATGGTAAGTCTAAAGCACTGTCTTCTCTTAAAGATGGTAACACCATAAATCTTAGAGATGCTTTTCTCACAGGAGCAAGGTCAGCAGCCACAAGCATTTGACACAAAGTAGGGATGCTCTTCCTACCCTGTGGCAAAGCTGTCCATTCAAAGCCTTTATAAGGCTCAGCTGAATTAATGCTGGGCACTGAGAAAATAAATTCTTCATATCCTGTAATAATATTCTTCTCTAAAAATGTAATTTTCTCTGAGAGCAGGTTTCTTGGGGAGCTTCTGGAGGCACCTTTATTTCAGTTCAGAATAATTACCCCAAATGCAGCCTGGAGTTAAAGTCCAAATCCTTTACTCTTTCCTTTTAAGTCTTGCCTCCACTTGGAGCTTGGCTAGTTTTCTGGAGGCCTTCTGTAGTCTTGGTTCTGAGAGCTTAAGCTGCCTTCTCTGGCTTCTGAATCTCCTCGACTGAATCCTGGCTGAGGCTCAGAGCTTCTAGTGGGCTTCTCCTTCCTGACTTCTGAATGTCCTGGACTTAATCCTGGTTGAGGCTCCTAGCTTATGTATGCTCTCTTAAAGGTGTGAATCTTGTAGAACTCTAATAAGTACTAAGGACATTAGTGAACTAGAGAACTGTTAAGTACCATGCTAAATTAGATAACTGATTTAGCACCTTGTAAGAATCCTAACAATATCCTCCTTATTTAGAGGAATAGAAAGACCATTCCTTCGGCAATTGAGGAGATGGAATCCCAAGCTGAAGAGCTTCCATTGTCTCCATCTGTCCATTTACTTTTCTTGGATCAATAAACATTCTCCATTCCCCAAATTTCCTTTTTATAACAAATTCATGGGAATTCCAAGGACTTGGAGAAGTTTGTAAGTGTCCTTGGTTAAGTTGTTCCTGTCCTATGCCTAATGAAGTCTGAATTTTTTCACTTTGTAAGAAATCCCTTCCCCACTGATTAATGGGAGATCTTTCAACTGCAAAATAAATAAAGATTTCTGTCATATTTAAATTCCCATCTCAAAGAGGTAGCATTAATTTTAACCATTATAGATCCTTTTATGCCAGACACATAGGTGTTTGCTTGGTCTTTAACCAATTACTACCTGGCACCTCTAATAGCTTACTATCTACATTTGTGTCTACCAGACTTTTCAATGGTCTGCTATTCATACAGATAATGAGCAAAGGACACTCAGCTGTAACAGCTGCGGTCCATAATATCCTTGAATTCTGTTGCCAGAAGTCAAAGTTTGAGTAACTATCACCAAAATGTATTCCAGGAGTGTGAATCAATCAATCTGATGTTACTTCTCCTTCTGGGTCACAAATCACACACTGTCTATCTATACTAGTGTTTGGGACAGTAGCTACACATTTCTCAGCTTCCCAAATCATTCTCCTTTATCATGCCTGTCATTCTAGTATTAGATTTTGAGAAAATGTGCTGATGCATTAGTTTTTAGTCATGTATACATTTAGATAGAAGACTATCATCATAGTACAGGAGAGGAGAAGAGGGCTTGGATGGGGGAAAGAAAAATATATTTATATGAAGGACATCATGAAGATAGAAATGAGAAGATGGATGTATCATCATTATTATCATTAATATTTTGGGTTTTTTTGTTTTGGGAACCTCTATTTTTATTGGTAGAAATATATGTTAAATCTAATGTATGCATACATATTTATACAATTATTGTGCTACACAAGAAAAATCAAATCAAACAAGTAAAAAAATAAGGAAGAAAAATAAAATGCATACAAGCAACAACAAAAAGAGTGAAACTGCTATATTGTGAACCACATTCAGTTCCCACAGTCCTCTCTCTGAGTGTATATGGCTCTCTTCATCACTAAACAACTGGACTTGGTTTGAGTCATCTCATTATTAAAGAGAGCCGCATCCATCAGAACTGATCATCGTATAGTTTTGTTTTTGTCATGTATAATGATCTCCTGGTCCTGCTCATTTCACTCAGCATCAGTTCATGTAAGTCTCTCCAGGCCTTTCTGAAGTCATACTGCTGGTCAGTTCTTACAGAACAATAATATTCCATAATATTCATATACCACAATTTATTCAGCCATTCTCCAACTGATGGGCATCCACTCAGTTTTCAGTTTCTGACCACTACAAAGAGGGCTGTCACAAACATTCTTGCACATACAGGTCCCTTTCTCTCCTTTAAGATCTCTTTGGGATATTTATGGCTCTATTTCTTTGCCAGTACCAAAGTGGTTTTGATCACCACTGTTTTATAATATAGTTTTAGATATGGTACAGCTAGGCCACCTTCATTTTTTTTTTCATTAATTACCTTGAAATTCTTGACCTTTTGTTCTTCAAGATGAATTTTGTTATTTTTTTCTAGGTCAGTAAAAATTTCTTGAGAGTTTGATTGGTAAAGCATTAAATAACTAGATTAGTTTAGGTAGTATTGTCATTATATCCGCTTAACTTATCCAAGAGCACATATTATCATTAATGTTTATATAATACTTCAAGATTTACAAAGTTACATACAGATAGTATTCACATTTATAATGTGTATATTGTGTCTACCTATATCCTCATAGTTGTTGGATTTTTTTTTTTTTTCTGAAACAGTACAATAGTTTTATACTCCTGGTGGAAAAGATCACTAGTTCCATCATTTCCACTTAGTCTTTTTCAGACTTGTTTCTGAGCTGATTAGTATGACAACAAGAAGCATTTTTGATAGAGGGAAGGGGAGATGTCTCCAGTTCCACCAGTTTCTTTGCAATTTCACTAAGTTTAGTTCCTGAAATTATTAGAAGATGTAGGATAGTAGCCAAAGGCTATGAAAGGAGTAAAAATGATTTTCATATCATAGTTTAGATGAGTTTAATCTGAGAGATACACATGTAGCAACTAAAGAAAATAAGGAATTTTAAAGTTCAGAAGGCAGCACAAACAGGACAATTTTGAAAATATAGATATTACACATATCTATATGCATATAGATTTATGTTTATGTGTGTATATATGTATTAAATGTTGCAACATGAAATGTAATCATTTTCTTCATTCTGCTGGGTATATGAAAATGCTCTTTTTTTTTTGGTGTTTAAGTTAAAAATAAAATCATCTACACACACCCCCAAAAGAGAAAAACAGTAGAGAAAAGTGATTAATGGAGAACTCTAACTTAGTAAATACAACAGCTAGCCTGATGACATCACCAAAGGACATTAGTAGTTCTAAATGTCACAGGGACAAGTTGCCTCTTCCAGGAATCTAAGCCATACATCTTTCCTTGCACATTTCCTCCAATTGCAAACTTGTAAACATGATCCTTATACATGTTTCCATCTATGCATGTTGCTTGGTTACAAAGATTCCCTTTGTGCATTCTATCTCCCACTACTAGTATGGTGATCTATTGGAATAAGTACCCCTAGGTATAGCGGAGAATCTTGTTATGTATTTTGTTATACTTTTTGAGTTATTAAATGTCTTTGATTTTGAACTACTGTGTCCTCTGGTTTGTCTAGTAAAGATACACTGCTGGCAGTGCTTATCAGCTCTGGTTTTGAGTGAATGTTTAGTTCATCTTGTTCTGTGAAACATGGGAAACTTCCTGACTACCCAAATGTAAACAGGGGCTCTTGATGCTATATCTAATTTAATCTTTACAAAAAATGTGAAGTCGATACTATACTTATTATAACTTCTACTTTATAGATAAGGAAACTGAGGCACAGACATAGTGCTTAAATGCTTTACCTATATTCACACAGCTAGGGAATGTCAAGAGAGGATTGGAAGAGGATTTGTTTCTTTTCAGATCTAACTCTCTTTCGATTCCCTCATAAGCTTTTTTAAATATTTCAGGAATTCAGTGATCATGGAAGTTTACAACCTTTCTATACTTTCCTCTATGTAGTTATTATGTCCTATAAATTCTCCACAAAGTATCCACCCAATGGCCCAAAATCATTGGCTTTCCTCTGGATCTTTTTAATATCTCAAGAATATCAGTTTATCACTCAGGCTCTCTATCATCTCTTACCATATCCAATCCAATCAATATTTATTAAGTGCCTACTTATATAACAGGTACTATGCTAAGCTCTGGAAATTAATAAAAAGAAAGTCAGCCTCTGCTCTCAAGGAGCTTACTATCTAAGGGAGAAGACAATATTCAAAAAGAGAAAGCATAGTTGATGACAAGGGGAGACCAAGGAGAACCTGCTACAAGGGAATATATTAATGTACATGTGTGTATATGTAGATTAATTCAATGTGTTCTCTATCTGGTTACCTGTCATAGACTATGAAATACATGTTTTTTCATAATAAATATATGTATACAAATGACAATAATACAAAATGGAATATGAGTAAATAACAGGGATATAAAAATTCTGAGGAGAATCCTAGCATGAGAGATCAGAAAGGGCTCAAGGAGAAGCTACAATGTGAGCTACTAAGCTTGAAGGATGAATAGGATTTTAACATGTGAAGAAGAAGGGATGAGGTATCCAAGCATAAGGAATAGCATGAACAAAGATCATTGAGAGGCAGTGGAGCCTGAGAGGAGGTGGAGTACAGTGAAAAGTGTCCTGGATTTAGGTTCATTTACCTGGGTTCAAATCTCAGCTCTACCATTTATTACCTGTGTGATCTTAGAAAAATAATTTAATGCCTCTAGGCCTCAGTTCTCTCACCTGTTAAATGAGAAAGTTGAATTAGATTGCTTCTAAGATTCATTCCAAACCTTAATCTATGATCATATGAAAAATGAAGGTGTTCTCATCAACATTTCCAGTTTGGCTGGATTGTAGCATGAGTGAAAGGTGTTTTGGACTCAGATTGTGGACTGCCTTAAAAGCCAGATTAAGAAATTTTACTTCATAGTCATTGGGGAATTGTTGAAGGTTCCTAATCTGAGGGGTAGTATAATTTAAATTGAGAATTAGGATGATTCATCTAACAAAAACATTATAAGAATGATTAGAGCAGGTAGACAATGGAAGCAGAAGACAAATTTGGCACCTAATGCAATAACAGTCAAATAATAATATGTAATGAGGTCCATAACTAGGCTAATGGCATTGAGAATTGTAAGAGGATGAATTGCAGATAGGGGCATCCTACTGTCCCTGAAAGCTCCCTGAGTCAATCCAGCTCACTGCTTTAGTGTTATCTTTTGTTAAGTTTTTATGTCTTCCATGTTGTTATTAGTCAACTTGCTGACAATGAAGCCTTTTTATGAGGAATGAAACACATATTCACAAAACCCCATTTTTATTGAAGTAGAAATACGTTTTTCTTGCTTTCCCATTGTGCAAATGTGGGTCAAATATAAACATTAGATCATCTTGCCATGTTGACTTGTTGGCAAAATAATATAGAGAAAATCCACATGTCTATAGTCAAAGAGTTATAAACAAGCCTCCTGACATTGAATAAAATCAAACCACCAGAGAGACCAATAAAATCATTTCTCTTAAAATAATCTTGAAGTCTTGGAATTAGAAATGCCTGTGTTCTAATAAAAATGATAGGAGTATAATATATTCTATTCTAATCCTTCCTCCAACAAAGTAATACTCTAATGCTTCATATCACACTGTGAACATAGTTCTGGGTTCTCAAAGACTGATTCTGTGAAACATTACTTCTCACAGATCTTCCCAACCCTTTGAACATGGGGATCAGCCTGGCCTAGTATGGAAGACCCTCATTCATTATCAGGTTAGCCATACAGCAATAAATATCTTTGTATTCCTCTATTAGATTATAAACTTTCAGAAAACAGAAACTATTTGTTTCTTCTTTATATCCCCTAGCACTTAGCATAGTGCTTATTTAGCAAACACAAAGTAGATGATTAACAAAAACTAATTGATCATTGAACTCAAGACTCATTAACTGCATCAAGATAGAGGAAAATCCTAGGTCCTTTCTTCCAGAATTTATTAATTTTTGGGGGGGTTTGTGAACTCCTCTGGCCATCTGGTGAAGCCTATGGATCTCTTTTCAAAATAATGTTTTTAAATGCATGGAACAAAATACACACAAAGGAAATAAACTATATTAAAATTCAATTATCGAAATGTTTTTTTAAAAAGTGCATGAATCCCAGTTTTAAAATTCCTGCTTTAAATATTTATGTTACTATTCTGCTTAAGTGAAAGTAGCCAGATATTCCAATTTTAATTCCAAGAGTGATCCTGAAATATGGACACTTCCATTGTACCTCATGAGTTTAAGAGTTCCTGAGTCAGGGTCAAGTTATCAGTGGGAAATGATTTATGCAACAGTTTCTTAAAGGAAAAGGGTATCCCCTCTTTCCCAGGAGAATTCTGTGGCTGAAACTATGTCTAGTCAGCCAGATCATCAAAATTTTGTGAATTTTTGAGACTGTGCAGATCCAAGGTGAATATATAGTTGTCTTTACCTCCCAGGAGCATATAATAGGCTACTTTTCCCATATTTTAAACATTTGTTAATGCTTACTTATAAGTGTCCTGTATCTACCATCTATTTCTGGACCTTGAGTATGTCTTATAGAATAGAAACTGTTAATCCACTTTGGGAGATTCTCTAGACATAATTCACACCTAAATTTTGTATAAAAGATTTTTCCTTGGAACTCCTGGGTTAGGACATAAAGATCCAGAGAGAATGGGAAAAGACATCTTTTCCTTCCTTTGGGGATTATGTGCACGTTCCTCTTCCTGCCCAATGCCTTCAATCCATAGCTAGAGTTTGTTTTTTGTTGTTGTTTGTTTGTTTGTTTTTTTAGGGGAATTCCAAGTCCTTTGGCATAATAGACTAAACTATGACACATACACAAATAAATATATTATAAAATAATAAATGATAAGTAAATAAAAGAGGTGCAAAGTGCCATGTGATGTCCAAGGAAAGAAATATCCTTATTAATGGGGACAGTTGAAGAAGGGGTAGCCAAGGACAGCTTCAAGGAGGAGATAATATTTGATACAGGTTTTAAAGATTAGAAAGGGTTGGGAGGGCGGAGGCAGAGGGAAGAAGGATTCCAAGTAAAGAGTAAGATAAAAGGAAGGAAAATAAAAGATGTCCTGTCCAGGAAATAAATAGCTCAATTTCATTGCAGTACAGAGTATGTACAGAAGATAGTATCAGGGAAGCTAGGTGGAACAGTGGATAGAGCATCCCTGAATTCAGGAGGACCTGAGTTCAAATCTGGTCTCAGACACTTAACACTTCCTAGCTGTGTGACCCTGGGCAAGTCACTTAATCCCAATTGTGCCTCAGCAATAAACAAACAAATAAATAAAAGAAGGTAATATGAGGTAAGATTTGAAGACTCAGATTCTTTCTTGGGTAGGAGGAGAGATGTTCACCTGATCCCTAGAGAAAGGAAAATATGTCTTTTCCCACTCTCTCTGGATCTTTATGTCCTAACCAAGAAGTTGTAAGGAAAAATCTGTTAAGAAGAGAAATTTAGGAGGCAATACGGAAGCCACCTTGAAGAAGAGAAATTACCGTAACCAAAGAGGCATGGCAATTTATCAACCAATATCAGTACAGCGAACAAGCAGTTAGTTTTAAGCACTTATTGCTAGGCACTGTGTTCAGTGCTGGAAGCACAAAGGCAAAAACATGGCCTTTCAAGAAGCTTACAATTTAATGGGGAAGAGGCAAGCAAAATAACTATGCACAGAGGAGTTGAATAAAATGTAGGAGAAAGGTAATGTCAATGGGACAGTGATGGCGAGAACTAGAAAAGGTCTCTTGGAGAAGGTAGAATTTGAGCTGCATCTTGGAAGGAGCCAGGAAAACTAAGCATCAGAGGTAATGAAGAATGGCATTTCAGTCAAGAGGTGGGGTGTCATTTAAAGATCCGCAAGAACAATGTTGCAGAATTGTTGATATTATAGTAGTCTCACTTCTAAACTTTGAGGCTGCTTATAGAAACAAGGAGCCAGAAGCTCTGAGATGATGTTTTAGGCTGACCTATATCATTGCAAGTTGTATAATTATATGGATTGAAAAGGAGAAGAGCCAGGCAAAATTTCTTTTTTTAATAAAGCTTTTTATTTTCAAAACACATGCATAGATAGTTTTCAAAATTCTCCCTTAGAAAACCTTGTGTTTCAATTTTTTTTCTCTTTCCCTTATCTCCACTCCCTCTCCTAGATAGCAAGTAATCCAATATATGTTAAACATGTGCAATTCTTCTATACATATTTCCACAATTAGCATGCTGCACAAGAAAAATCAGATCAAAAAGAGAAAAAATGAGAAAGAAAACAAAAAATCAAGCAAACAACAACAACATGTTATGATCTATCCTCAGTTCCCACAATCCTCTTTCTGGGTGCGATGGCTCTCTCCTTCACAAAGACCATTGGAACTGGCCTGAATCACCTCCAAGTGAAACTGCTTGATGGCAAAGCAGTAAGGCTATCTCCTTCTCCCTTTCACTGCAGTGCTTTGCATGTAGATTGTGGTCAAATGCTTCTTGAAATGAATTGAGGTATAATTAGACTGAGGAGCCAGGTAGAGTCTTCCATCTGCCCATTTCTTGTTTCAGCCTTAGATCCAACTTCCTCACGAGAGAAGACTTCAAATTGCTCCCACGCAAGGGCCTTGAGGAAAGGCTGCTAAACCCCAGAGGAATATCTTCCACCTGCCCCAAAGCAATACACAAGCACAAGGCATCTTTCACCTCCTGCTGTCAAAATTATCTCCCAATATTATTGCTCTGTAAGAAATGACCAGCAGGAGGAATACAGAGAGGTTTGGAGAGATTTACATCAACTGATGCTGAGTGAAATGAACAGAACCAGAAGATCGCTGTACACTTCAACAACAATGCTGTATGAAGATGTATTCTGGTGGAAGTGGAAATCTTCAACATAAAGAAGATCCAACTCACTTCCAGCTGATCAATGATGGACAGAAATAACTACACCCAGAGAAGGAACACTGGGAATTGAATGTAAAATATTAGCACTACTGTCTATCTACCCAGGTTACTTATACCTTCGGAATCCAATAATTAATGTGCAAGAAGAAAATGGTATTTACACACATGTATTGTATCTAGGTTATATTGTAACATATGTAAAATTGCCTGTCATCAAGGGGAGGGAGGGAGGGGATAATTTGGAAAAATGAATACAAGGGATAATATTATAAAAAATTAGCTCATGCATATATACTGTGGAAAAAATTCTAAATAAAATTTAAAAAAACAAAACAAACAAACAAACAAAAAAAACCCACTATCTCCCAATTAGAAAGTGGAGTACTCTCACTGAAAAAAGGAGCAACAGTCTCCTACTGCACTGACCTTTTAGGGCAGAGGATGAATTCAATAATGAATATTCTCACACCTGATCATACATACCCTTCCCATCCAGAGGATTCTTGAATTCCTGTAGATCACCATCCAAACCCCATTCCATGCCATTTGCTACGTAATTCTTCATTCTTATGCTCTTCAACTCTCCTACTCCAAAATTTCATCCTAATTCCACCCAGACTTTCACTGTGGCCTCTAGAATCCCTGTTCCATAAGCAATAAACTTTTTTCCCCCTAAATCTTTTCATCTCCTATTCCTTCCATCTGTTAGCTCTGAATGAAAACATGGCTTCCCTCTGATAACACAGTCTCCCTAGCCATCCGTTCCAGATTTGCTATACTTTCATCCATTCTTCTCAAGTCACTGTTTGAAGCAGAAGTGTTGGAATTCTTGCTTTCCATTTCTACTGTCATTTCCTACACCTTCCTCCATCACTTAGTAACCTGTTTTCTCTTGAGGTTTGGGTTATTCATATCTCCATCCAATGAAAACCATTGTAGCTGTTGTCTGTAGACTCCCAAGTCACTTCCTTTCCTTCCACAATGAATTTGATATCTAGATCACAATTTTTCTATCTTCCTCAACTCCTGTTCTCATACCAGAGGGCTTCATATGTATATTGATTCTCTATCAAATATTCTTTTTTTTTTCCCTAACAAATATTCTAACTGCTCAGTCCCTCAACTTACTCCCCTACCAGAGCTACTCCCTCCCTCATACTTTTTATCTTGCCATCCCCACATATGCAAGCTGCTGAAATCCCCTTTTCCAACCATAATCTATTAGTTTTTTATCTCTCTCTCTCTCAATCTTTCTTTATATAACCCTACTCTGTATCTGCACTATGACCTTTAATCCCTTGACTTCTCAATTATCTTTCAGGCCATTATCTCCCATATTAGCCACTCTCTCCCCTTTTCCCATCTTGACTCCAGGATGAACCAGGAGTGGGTTCAACTCTATGTTGTCTTTCTCTTTAGAATTACTAAACTCTTATCATATTGCTGATAATGTCCCACCAACCCTTAGTCTTGGGTCACTCCTATTATCCATCACCTTTACTGCTATGCACATGCTGATGAACTAAGGTGGAAAAAATCGAAACAGTTTTGACAGGGTCTACTACAAATTTATATTATACAACCTCAATTGGGCCCTCATTACAACTAGGCAATCCCAGCAGCTCACTATCCCACTTTCCAAGCAATTCTTCCAAACCTTTTTATTCCTCCCCTAACCTCTCATAGCTCCTCCAACACCAAATCTCTTAGTTTAGAACCTTGTCTCAAATTATGAGAAAAAAATTGAGGATATTCATAGTAAGCTCCCTCTTCTTCCCGCTTCCTCATTTCCTATCACTCATGTATCTTCTATCACTTTCTTCTCTTTCATCCCTGAATCACATGATCCTTACTCTTCATCAAGGTTGATCCTTCTGTTTAAGTAATCCCACTCCATTCCATTATCTCCAACAGATTGTTCTGTCATCCCCACTTTTTTACTTTTCAGTCTCACCCAGTAGAAAAATGACTTCTTTCCTAATGTGTCTACATAATACTTATATTTCCTATCCTGAAAAAAGCTCACTTTATCCTACCATCTCTACTAATTATTGTTTATCTCTTTTGACTTTTGTAGCTGAACTTTTCAAAAAGGAGTCTATAATAGGTGCCTTTACTTTCTATCCTTTAATTCTTTCTATTCTTAATCCTTTACAATTTGGCTTTTGACTTTAAAATTCCATTACAACTGCTCTCTCCAAAGTTACTAATGATCTCATAATTGCCAAGTCCAATGGCCCTTTTTCCATCTTCATTCTTTTTTACCTCTCTGCAGCCTATGTCATTGTTGACCACTCTATCCTCTTTGATAGTCTCTTCTCTCTAGATTTTTGAGACACCACCCTCTCTGGTTCTCTGGCTTCCTATTTAGCTGTTCCTTCTCTTTCTCCTTTGCTGAATGTAATAAGTGCCCCTCCTTTTTTTCTTCTTACTCTTTACTACTTCACTTGATGATCTCATCAGTTCCTATGAGATTTAATTATTATTTCTATGCTGATATTTCTCAGATCTAATTCTCCTGCCCTAAACTCTCTGAACTCCAATCCAACATCTCCAATTGCCTTTTAGAGATCTCAAACTCGATGTCCAATAGGCATTTTAAACTCAATATGTCCAAAATGGGATTTATTATCTTCTCCCCAGTGCAAATTTTCTATTATTGCAGAGGGCAATACTATCCTCAGATTCACACTTTAGGAGTTACCATAGATTTCTCATTATTTCCCATCACCCATATTTAAGATATCTCTAAGGCTTATTGATTTTACCTTTGCAACATCTCTCAAATAGTCCCCCTTTTCTCCTCTGATGAAGTCACCATTCCAGTATAGCCAGATCTTCATCCTCTCGTGTCTTGATTATGACAATAGGCTGCTGATGGGTCTGTCTCCCTCAGCTTTCTCTCCATTCCAATCCATCCTCCTCAGCCTGAAAAGTACTTTTCCTAAAGCACAAGTCAGATTGTGTGACTCTCCTCAATAAGCTCCAGTGACTTCATAGTACCTCCAAAAGCAAATACAAAATGTTCTGTTTGGCATTTAAATTCTTTTATATTCTAGCTCCCTCCTATCTTTCCAAACTTCTTATCCCTTGCTTCCCAACAAATATTCTTTAATCCAGTAACATTGGACTCCTAAATCTTTTACAAATAAGACACTCCATCTCTTAGTCCTAGATACTTTCTCTGACTATCCACCTTGTCTGGAATGTTCTTCCTTCATCTGCCCTGACTGCTGAGCTTCCTAGTTTCCTTTAAGCTCAAATTAAAACCCCATCTTATAGCTTGTTCAATATATATTTGTTTACATGTTTCTCTCTCTTTGGATTATGAACTTCTTGAAATTAGGGACTGAGTTTTGCCTCATCTCCAGATATTGGTACATAGTACCTAGCATTTAGCCAACCAATAGCAAAACACAAGTCAGAGAAGATATGCAGATGACAATATGCCAGACAATACATAATATGAATGAGTTTTCCCATTGGTAGTGAGATATCTCAGCTCAACCAAGAGAGAGTCCTAGACCTTATTTACAAGAAATTCTCTGAAATCTGTGGTGTACTGATCTGGGGATAAGGACATACTCAACATGTCAGGTTCTTTATATGTTGGCTTCTTCCCAAAGTCTTTCCCTCCCTTAAGGGACTTTTTCCTGGAGAGAAGCTAGAACCACACATTTTCTCTCTTGAAGCTAGAACTCAGAAGAATATGATTCTCCTTCCCAAACTCTCACTAATTCCACTTCTCCCACAAGTGCAGAGCATTGCGTAGACAGTTTTTACCAATACAGAGAGGTATTTTGAGCTGTGGATTATATGTATTTTTATGAAAAATAACTATATCTTTCCAAACAACAAAATAATGTGACTTTTTCATATTTTTGCAAATCTCTAATATTTGACTTAATAGAAAAGAGATGAATTCTTATATCTGCTTCTGTATTCAATCTATTATAATATTTTGTTTTACATGAATATATGAAGAAAATCTAGACTCACCCTTATGTGAAGTTGAAAAAGGGAGAAATAATTTATTAGGCAAATAACATCTTAGTTATTTTAATAATCAAATTATGTCTTTGTTAGTAAGTTACTGTCTTAAAGTCACAAAAACCTATGAAAATAGGTTGACCTTGAGAATGCCTTAAAATAGTCTTAGGGGATCTCTATAAAAGTTTCCAGAATACTCTTTGAGAATTGATCTAGGATAGTGAAAGAATTGTAAATGTGATTTCTCAGCAACTACCAACGAAAGAGCCTGGCAAACAAAAAAGATAGTGTAAAAGAAGGGCAAATGTGGATCTAATTTTTAAAAAATGAAATCTTCAAACTTTAGAGCATGAGCTTAACTTAAAATCCTAGCAAAATTCTACAAGGTGTTCTTAATAGGATAGTTAGAAAAATGATTACAAAGAGCCAGCATAAATTCATTGAAAACAGGCTATGAAAAACTAAAATTTTTTGAAAGACTATGAAACTAATAGAGGCTTTGTGCTATACTTATTGTGGAAAAAATATTAGTAGTAATATAGTCTTAATAATAACTACAATAATAGCACATAATATGATAGTAATAATGTAGTTTTAGGCTCATCTGTCAGAAATAATTTTGTTGAATTTAACATTAATCTATATATCCGAGCCATTTTGAATTTGCAGAGATGTTCAAACTGGCACAGTTCCCTCATGCCTTTTGATATGACTTTCTGCCCCAAGATTTCAGGCAATGTTTATAGGAATTTTGAACAGAAAAAAAGATCATGTATTAAAACACAATTTGGGGTTAACATTCACAAATAGTGACCATTCAGTTGACCATGTCCCCTTAAGAGTTCCATCCAAAAGGAACCCACATGTGCAAAAATGTTTGTGGCAGCCCTCTTTGTGGTGGCTAGAAACTGGAAAATGAATGGATGCCCATCAATTGGAGAATGGCTGGGTATATTATGGTATATGAAAGTAATGGAATATTATTGTTCTGTAAGAAATGACCAGCAGGATGAATACAGAGAGGTCTGGAGAGACTTACATCAACTGATGCTGAGTGAAATGAGCAGAACCAGGAGATCATCATACATGGCAACATCAATATTATATGATGAGCAATTCTGATGAACGTGACTCTTTCCAACAATAAGATGATTGATGCCAATTCCAATGATTTTGTGATAAAGAGAGCCATCAACACCCAGAGAGAGGACTGCAGGAACTGAATGTGGATCACAACATAACATTCTCACTCTTTTTGTTGTTTGTTCACTTGCATTAAGGCTATTTACTTTTTTTTAACCTGATTTTTCTTGTGCAGCAAGAGAATTATATAAATATGTTTATATATATTGGATTTAACATATTTTAACATGTTTAACATATATTGAATTACTTGCTATCTAGGGGAGGAGGAAGGGGAGGAGAAAATCTGAAACAAAGGATCAAAGTTGTCAAATTATCAGTGCATATGTCTTGAAAGTAAAAAGTTTTATATAAACAAAAGAGTTCTATCCAGTGAGCAACATCTTAACTTTGAATTTCAAAAGAGGACAGAAATTGTCCCCAAGTGAATCACAGTATCAATCACTCCAGAGAGCAGGGAGACAATGTTAAGTTGGTTATCATCCCCAATGCATTTCAACTTTTGTCTTTTCTACTTTCCTTTTTTTTTTTTTTTTTTTTTTTTTTTTTTTTTTTTTTTTTTTAGGCTGGGGTTAAGTGACTTGCCCAGGGTCACACAGCTAGGAAGTGTTAAGTGTCTGAGACCAGATTTGAACTCGGGTCCTCCTGAATTCAAGGCTGGTGCTCTATCCACTGCGCCACCTAGCTGCCCCTCTACTTTCCTAAAAGGAAAAATCTGGAAAGAGACTATTTTTCTAAAAATGGGGAAAATAATACTTCTTCATTTTTCTAGAGAAACTAAAAAGATTTTTTTCCTGTATACTTTCACACACTAGATTTTGTGCTGAGCATGAATTCAAGAAAATCTAGGTCTAAATGTGCCTCTTAGATTTCCTAGCTATAGTCCTGAGCAAATCTATATTTTTCTATGTGCCTTAAGCAACTTTCTAGAACTTATATGCTAACTCTGACACTGAGAGATCTCCAATTCCATAGAAATAATATATCCTTGCCTATCCTTGCTTGTCTGGGGAATTATGTAGATTTGATTTATCCAGGTTTCTGAGAATCATTTAATTGTCTGTTATGCTACTCTTGGGGAAAAGCTAGAGATTCAGTGTAAACAGACAGAGAAACAATCATAAAATAACTGAAGATGAATGCTGAGTAATTATAAAGAACAAGCTTGTTCCCAAAGAAGAGATATATGATGACATCTCCCCCATTCTGTTACAGAGGTATCAAGATCACAATTGAAACATTAGAGGTGATATCATATTTTTTAATGAACTGATAAATTTTGCTTATTTTTTCTCTTCATTTTTTAAATTTATTTTTAAAAAAATGTTTGTTGTAAATGATGACTTTGTGAGAAAGAGGGGAAAAGGCATACAGCAAGAAATCTAGGATGTGTTAAAAACAAAAAGATGTCTCAATAATCTATTTTTATAAAGAAAATCTAGAAAAATATATAGAGATAATGGGGTAGACAGTACTATAGTACAGTTAGGTTTTTTCCAAATAAGTTGAATGGCTAAACACAAAACATAATCATTAATATTTCACTGTCAATTTGGAAGATCTACAATAATTCCCTCATGATCTGTGTTTATCTCTGTGCTGTTTGATAGTCTTATCAGTGTCTTACCTAAGGACATAAGTGACAAACTAATCAAATTTGTAGATGACACAAATCTGTCAGGGAAGAAGATTCAGGAACCATAAAGCTCTTGACAGACCAAACAATAGACCAAAACCTAATAAATAACATTTCATAAGGATAAATGTAAAGTCTTCTCAGGTTCAAAAAAATTAATTTCAAAAGTATAAAACATGAGATGTAGGACAAGAAAGCAATTTATCTGAAAAAAAGATGAGTTAAAAGACTGTAAACTCAATATGAATAAAGTATGAAATTACTGCTAAAAGCTAATGTTATCTTGATTATATTAAAAGAAGTAGAAAGGTAACAAAGTCCTAGTCAGATCACATCTGGGAGCCACATTTTAGGATGCTGATAACCTAGAGAGCATCCAAAGTAGGGCTACCAGAATGGTAAAGGACCATTAGATCTTACCATATGAAGAGTGATTGAAAGTGGTTTAGTCTGAAGAAGAGAAAACATGATGTTCAAAGGATATGATAACTGTCTTCAAATATTTGAAGGGTTGTCATCATCTGCAAGAGTAATTTGTGATGTTTTTTCTCCTAGGGACAGAGGTAGGAGCAGCAGGCATAAATTGTATGGAAGCAAATTGAGACTCAGTATAGGGAGAAGCTAAGAACATAGATATTCAAAAATGACTTCTTTATCACTAGAAGCTTTTGGGCAAAAGACAGATGGCCAGGTTCTTGTTCAGCTATAGAGTGGATTCTGGACTCTGAGATACCTTCCAATTCTCAAATTCTGTACATCTTGTTCATTTGATAGACTTGAAGATCAATAAGAGCAGGAATTATCTCATATATATTCTGTTTCTCTCCACACTCCTAACACAGTAATTTGACAGATGAAAAGCTTTTTCGAGTGGAAGGCCCTGTGACTCTCCCAGAGCCTGCAAATATAGGACTACAAAAATTTATTGATGATTTTTACTTTTTATCCCTCCACCACCAAAGAAAACAACCATATGTCCCTGTGGCAAAATTCTTAGTTAGGCAATAAGATAAAAGAAAATTGATGATTAGATTATCATGATTCACACTAAGGTGTGAATTACTCATGAACTTGATTCTCAGAGGAGACCTTTAAGAGGAGTGCTTGGTGATTAGATGAATCTATACATTGCTTCTTTCATTAATTCCTACATTTTTCTTTAGAAAGTATAGGTGACCATCCTTTCTTAGTTATCATGTTTTGCCAGGAAATTCACAATAGTTTGTTCCTTGGTCTCCCTTGCTTCCAAACTCTCCCCATCTCTAATCAGTTTTCCATTTTGTTGTTGCTGTTCATGCATTTTTCAGCCACGTCTGACACTTCGATTCCCCATTTGGGATTTTGTTTGTTTGGGGGTTTTTGTGGCAAAGATACTACAGCGGTTTCCCATTTCCATCTCCATCTTATTATACAGATGAGAAAACTGAGGTAAACAAGGTTGAACTCAGGAATAGGAGTTTTCCTTACTCTAGACCCAGAATTCTATGCATTGCATCACTCCGTATAGATGCCTAAATAATCTTTTTTTAAATAATAGCTTTTTATTTTTTAAATATATCCAAAGATAGTTTTCAATATTCACCCTTGCAAAGCATTGTGTTCCAATTTTTTTCCCTCCCATCCTCCCACCTCCTCCCCTAGATAGCAAGTAATCTAATAAAGGTTAAACATGTGAAATTCTTCTATATATATATATCTCCACAATTATCACACTGCACAAGAAAAAACAGATCAAAAAGGGAAAACAATGAAAGAGAAAACAAAAAGTAAGCAAACAACAACAAAAAAAGTGAAAATGCTATGTTGTGATTCACATTCAGAATCAACAGTATTCTTTCTGTATTTAGATATTTCTCTCCATCACAAGTCTATTGTAAGTGGCTTGAATCTCCTCATTGTTGAAAAAGAGTCACATCCGTCAGAATTGATCATCACATAATCTTACTGTTGCTGTACAATGATCTCTTGCTTCTGCTCATTTCACTGAACATCAGTTCATGTAAGTCTCTCCAAGCTTCTCTGAAATCATCCTCCTGGGGGAAAGGTACCTGTATGTGCCAAAATGTTTGTAGCAGCTTTTTTTGTAGTGGCTAGAAACTGGAAGATGAATGGATATCCATCAATTGGAGAATGGTTGGGTAAATTATGGTATATGAAGGTTATGGAATATTATTGTTCTGTAAGAAATGACCACAGGAGGAATACAGAGAGGCTTGGAGAGACTTGCATGAACTGATGCTGAGTGAAATGAGCAGAACCAGAAGATCGCTGTACACTTCATCAACAATGCTGTATGAAGACATATTCTGATGGAAGTGGAAATCTTCAACATAAAGAAAAACCAACTCACTTCCAGTTGATCAATGATGGACAGAAACAACTACACCCAGAGAAGGAACACTGGGAAGTGAATGTAAATTGTTAGCACTACTGTCTATCTACCCAGGTTACTTATACCTTCGGAATCTAATATTTAATATGCAACAAAAAATGGTATTTACACACATGTATTGTATCTAGGTTATATTGTAACACATGTAAAATGTATGGGATTGCCTGTCATCAGGGGGAGGGAGGGGATAATATGGAAAAATGAATACAAGGGATAATGTTATAAAAAAATTTTACTCATGCATATATACTGTCAAAAAATTTATAAATAAAATTTAAAAAAAAAAGAAATCATCCTCCTGATCACTTCTTATAGAACAATAATATTCCATAATATTCATACACCACAACTTATTCAGGCATTCTCCAAGCTGTTTCCACTCAGTTTCCACTACACAAAGGGCTATCACAAACATTTTTACACATGTGGGTCCTTTTCCCATTTTTAAATGATCTCTTTGGGATACAGACCCAAGAGAAATACTGGTGGATCAAAGGATATGCACAGTTTGACAACTCTTTGGGCATAGTTCCAAATTGCTCTCCAGAATTGCTCTCCAGATCAATTTACAATTCCACCAACAAAGTTTTCCCACACCCCCTCCAATATTTATCATTACCTTTTCCTGTCATCTTAGCCAATCTGAGAGATGTATAGTGGTATCTCAGAGTTGTCTTAATTTGCCCTAAATTATCTTGAAGTACTGCTTTATCTATGTTACTCCCCTGCTCAAAAGTCTTCAAGGGCTCTCAATTATCTCAAAGATTAATACATAAATTCCGAGCTCCCTCCTAACTGTCCAGACACATTTCCTATTACCTACTTGCATATTCTGTGTTCCAGCCAAACAAGCCTACAATTCATAAACAGAACTCGGTATTCTGTTTCCTGTTTCTGTGTCATTTCACTAGTTTCTCCCTGGGCTGAAAATTTACTTCTGCCCCTTTTAAGTCTTTGTTTCTTTCAAGATTCAACTCGGGTACAACTTCCCAAATTTTAATCCCCTGAGTTGTTAGTGTTCAGTTTGTGTACAAATTCCTTTGTATTTATTTATCTCTGAACATGTTATATTCACCAATAGAATTTAAGTTCCTTGAGGATAGGCACTGTTTTAAATTTTTTTATTTCTGTGTCCTCAATTTATATCAATCTCTAACACCTAGCACAGTGCCTTAGTAGATATTAAAATGAATCCAATTTCAAGTGAGTAGAATGTAAAGAGATAATTTTGAGCAGAGGTGACTTCCTAGTATGCCTTGACTACCTATATTATCTATTCCACTTCCAGTCTATATCAATAAAACAATAGTCTTCAATACAGGAACTATTTTTTATTTTTTTAGATTTTTTAAAAAGTTAACTAATATCTTTATATTCCTTTTCTCTCCCCTCTTCAGAGAATCATCTTCTTTAAACAAAGAATAAAAAAGAGAAAGGAGTTCAGCAAAATGAATCCATATATTAATCAAGTCTGATGGAATTTTCAACTTTTACAAAGAATAGAGAGAAGTATTCATCTCTTCGTTTTTTCTCATTTCTTGAGGAACAAGCTTTGTTATTATAAGCACAGTGTTCATTTTCATTTTTTTCTTGTTCTTTCCATTTATATTGTTGTTATTGTATATAATGTTTTCTTGGTCCTGATTTTTTCACTCTTGTGTCAGTTCATGTCTCTTCATAAAAAATTTATCTGAATTTTCTAAATTCAGATAAACAGAGTTTCTTAAAGCACCATAATATCTCATTATATTTATTATATTTAGCAATTCTCCCAATAAACATTTTTTTAACAATTCTTAGACATCACAAAAAGTATAGATATGAATATTTTGTTGTAAATAGGACATTTCTTTCTGTCTTTTACTGCCATAACATATATTCCTAAGAATGGAATTTCTGGTCAAAGAGTATGGACATTTTAGTCACTTTTTAAAACATAATTCCAAATTGCTTGTTTGGGTCAATTCATAGCTCTACTACGAGTGTTTTAGTGTGTGCTAGCAACATGCTCAGGAACAAAAATGTGCTAGTAAATGTTTAACAGTTGACTCCTCAGAAAAATAAAAATTAGATATTTTTAGTTTAATGAAATATTAACATTTTCTCTATCACTATCTTAAGTCTAGATAATCAACAAAACAATAAATCAAGCCATGATTTGTACAATTTCTACTGTTGAAATGCTCACACTGATAATGATTGATTTGAATTGGCTTTAACACAACTTGGAGGTCTATTTCTGATACAACAATCATTCAGAAGTGACACAGGAATGCTAAATTTTCTTGTCAAGTACACACTTAAATGTAGGCTGCTTATGTACGAATTATTGAAAATCTTGTGTCAGAATCTTCATTCCCCAAACCTGGGAATAATTCAGAAATCCAGTTTTACCTGAAAAAAAAAAAAAAAAACCCAACACCTATAATCAAACATTAACTAGAATTTAGTATACAGGTTTAAAGCATGGTACCTAGGTGTTTTCATAAATCTATGAAACAGATTTGATGTCATAAAATTTGAATTGCACAGTCCAGAATGGCCAACCTGCATATAAAATATGTTGAAATGCACAAATAGTAGTCCTATTCAGACAGATGAATATGACCAGAATATCAATTAGGTTGTATTTAGCTGCCAGACACAGAGTCACTCATCCCTGTATACAGTAAAATGTATATGTTTCCAACTGAAAATTACATTTTTAAAGGTTGTAATAACTTCTATGGGATTTTTCCAAAGATAGTCACTGGGAGGCAGTCCTCACCGAGGCTTCCATAATCTTAAAGCCCAAAGAAAATACATACCTGAACATTCACATGAGGTGTGAAAACTTTAAACTTGTCCTGTTCATTGAATAATTGCAATTTGTCTGCTGTTTTGAAGGCCAAAGAAAGAATTGAATGAAGGAGAGAAAAGAACCCAAACAAATGGAAGAGGGGAGACAGGCAGACTAAATTTTTTTCTGCTTCTGACCATGTTTATTTAGTCAAGAGTTTTAAATGATTTGTCCTTTTTTTTCCTTTTTCAAAGAAAAATGAGACAAATAAGGGAAATGTCACTGAATAGCAAAGCTACCCCCTAAAGATCAAAGGTTGAGAATAATTCCATCTGTCCTCGGATAGTGTCCTTTGGCTTGCAGGATAGGACTAAAGGCCAAATTGTGTGGAAGATAATATTTTCAGTATTCCCTAAGCCTTTGTCCTTTTGGTTCCCTAAAGCATTCCACTCTAGCATCCTACTTGGCCTGACCTTTAAATGGAATATGGGATTTCAGTGGTATAGGATAGAAGTATCACAAAGCCCTGGAGACTCCCAATGCATCTGAATAAGATTAAAATGTAATTGAGAAATAATTAACAAAATAAATGACAAATATAATGCAATATAGATAATATTAATTTATGGTTTTGTAAGTCAACATGCACCTAGTAGAGAGTCTTATGTACTTTAGTGGCCCTGTTTTTGAAACAATTAGTGTAGGGAACTCTTCTTAATGTAAGTTCCTCATTATCAATCAGCATCTACTCTGTAATTTATAATCTTTGAGGACAAACTGAAGAAAAAATTACTCCAAAATATTTATAATCAAAGATTAAAAAATGACATTTTGGATGTACATTTAACTAGAATTTCTGAGGCATAAAACAAAAGTCAAAATTTAGAAGACTGAGAAGTCTACAAGGAAAAATTACCAGAATAAGAAATTATATTAGTAGAAGAAATTACATTCATGGATGACCTTTTTTTTCACTTCCTTGTAAATTCTTTGGTTCTAAAATATATTTTAAAAAATTTTAAATATATAAAAATATAAGTCATTCCCCAATTGATAAATGGGCAGAGGATGTTAACAGGCAGTTTTCCAATGAAGATATAAAGGTAATTTATAGTCTAATGAAAAAAAATGCTCTGAATCATTGATTAGAGAAATACGAATTAAAACAATCTTGAGATATGATTTTATATCTATCAGTTTGGCTAAAATGATAGGAAAAAAGTGACAAATGTTGGAGGGAATATGGAAAAATTGGAACATTAATTCATTGGTGGTGGAATTGATACAACCATTTTGGAGAACAATCTGAAATTATTTCCAAAGAGTTATTAAACTACCTTCCAAGTCTATTTCCAAAGATAATTATGGAAAAAGGAAAAAATAGTCTAAATGTTTTGAAATGTTTATAGCTGTTCTCTTTGTGGTAGCAGAGAACTAGAAATTAAAGGGATACCCATCGACTGAGGATTTACTAAATAAGTTGTTGATAATTTTCTGACACAGAATCTAGTAGGGAAGTTTGGAAGAAAACCAAAAAATTATTTAACCCACCAACTCAACCCATTATATAGCTACAATTTAAGCCCGTTTTGCCCAGTGGTATGGCATAATGGATAGAAACAGAGCTCCAGACTCGGGAAGATCTAAATTCAAGACCTGGATCTGTCCCATTCTTGATCGGTAATCACAGACAAGTTATTTAACTTCTTAGTGGCCCTCAAACAACTCTTAAAAGCACCAATTATAGAGCCCAGGAAGAGCACTGGAAGCAGGAGCTCCTTTATGGGAACTCCTTACATTGCTTTTATTATGTTATTATTATTAAATACATTGTTTATTATTATTAAATCATCAATATTAAAATTCAATAATGTTACCAAATTATTGATATTAATTTAAATTATTAATACCAAAATTTTTTATATATACACAAACGTTGGACTTATGAAGAATGTGGATTGAGTCAAGAAGAGAGCTACAAAAGCCAGGGGATGAGTTTAGATAGATGCTGGTGGGGTGAGGCAGCCAGGAAGATACTAACTTAGGAAGAAATACAGATAGAAAACACAGTTCTACTGTAGCTACCTACTATTTAAAAACTAGTTTTAGTAATTCCAAATGACTTCAGATTATTGTAAGTCCCCAGGCACATTTCTTTATTTCGAACACAACTGGGGTGTTGATTTCAATTTCCTGGAAAATTACATTCTCTCTATTCAAATCCTCTTACCAGTTACATCCCCTGTCCTAATGTGTAGTGTGGTTATGCACTGATAAGCAAGGGGCTGGGTTGGGGTTCCAGAGGGCACACTTCATTTGTTTGTGAATTAATTCTTCTAAATACTCAACTACATTAGTACTCTATCAGAGGCAAAGCATTATATAACCTTAAGTTATTTTTTGCTCCTGTAAAGTCTTGTAACACAATACATCAGCCATTCTAAGGATCTAAGCGACTCTGGGGAAACAACATTTATTCACATATTCATTATATTCAAAAGTTCATCAAATCTTAAAACAAAAGAACTAGAATATCTAATCTAAATAATTCATTTTACAAATGGGTAAACCGAGGTTCAGAGAGGTAAAGCAAGTCGTTGACATAGCCAGAACTAGAACCCAAAGTACTGAACAGGTCGGTGCTTTTCCTACATTTTCTCTTTTCTATCCCCATTTTTTCTGGCAAAGCTCATTCAGGTGGCTGGCCCTTCTGGAGCTTGGCGTAAACCCATGATATATTTAGCATTGCAGATCTCCCTTTCTCCCTCCATCTCCCTGCCCCCTAAGAAGCCCATGCTCTTGCTCTGTCTCTTTGAAAGATGCTGCACAATTCTGCTTGGGCATTTGTTCAACATGAAGCTTTGAGCTCCTGCCTTCCCTGTGAACCATCTAACCCCAAGGGATTGCTTTGATGAGATGAATTCAAGGCTCCAAACTTGGAGCCTCTGCTATGCTCCTCTGGGCTGAACCTCCCGGGCTCAGTCAGCTTGGGTAACCACACCAAGGTCACGATGTACTGTACTATGTATAGTAGTCTGTTTTCTAATGTTGTTTTTGTTGCAGTGAAAATATACTTCTAAAACAACACTACCACACTCTAACCCAATAGCTAGACTACTTACTTTCATGTAAAGAAGGAAAGTAGTTTGCCGAATCAAATTCTTTGCTTTTTTTCCACCATTTTCTTCTGATGTGTATTTTTAAAGTAAATTGCCCATATGAATAAATGAATATACAGGGTCTGTTTTGAAGGCAATTAATGTGTGAAAAACAAGAAATAGTAAAAGGAAGCAAGAGTTTGGGGTAAAGGAAAAAGAAAGGAGGTGGGGAAAGTGAAAAACATCTTTGACCTTATGAAAAGGTTAAAAAAAATCACCAAAAAAATGTAAAACAAAGATTGAATCTCCAACTTGTCTCTCTTCCTTGTCTTTACAAGGGAGTAATGTGTTCTTTATTATAAATCATTTGCCCCATCCCAATTTCTTCCCACAATGAAAGAGGGAAATTTAGCTTCTGTCTATTCTCCTTTCCTTTGAAAAGTAGGAGACAATGGGAATGAAATGTTGTGTACTTTGTCAGAAATGGTCACTATGTCCATTCATTTTGCTTCTCATTACAAGAAAGCTCACTGAGGATTGGGGAGCTTAAGGAGGTGCTTATCTTGAAATGACTGATGTAAAAACAAGCATCTAAATATAGCCTGAGTCTCCTAGCTCATTGGTTGTAGGACTTTCTCCTCGTTGATGGAGCTGAATTACTTTGCTCCCAAGTGGGAAAGCTCCTTCACTTGTATTATGTGGTGTGTGCGCCTGTATGTGTGTATTCTCTTAAAACTTTTTTATAACTTTAGCTCCTGTCAGAGGTCACATGAAGCTCTATCAACCTGCTGACTAGTTTTCTGGCTTTAGCACAAATGTCCAAGTAGAACAGGATAACATCAAAGTGTCTTTGTATGAACTAGATATAGTGAATTCTTGGGAATTCCATTGTTTCAACAATTGAAAACAATTGTTTTCAGCTTATTGAAAATTAATTAGGTGATGTGAAAGTATTAACCAGAGTATAGAAACTATTTTTAGTAGTGAATTTGAAATTCAGTGACTAGATTATATTTTAATAACCAAAGAAATTAGCACAATTATATGAATGATATGCTTATATGAAATTATTGACCCAATTTTCCTAGATAGTTACAAAAAATTTAAATGCACTCAACTTGGGAGTGTTCTCACAAAACGGCATACCTGTTTCTCAAATACTAGTACTTGGGCACTATTCCACCACAAATTTTTACCAGTCTTAAATGTTTCACAGACTATAAACTTTAAAAAATGACTCCACACTAGTGTCAAAGCTAGCTAACGATGATCAGCTCTGCATGGACAGAGCAGGTTTGAAAAGCAGATACCTCCCATCAATCCTTGGGCTGCTACTGCCAATCTGAAGATTACCAGACAATTCTGTACCTTATATGGTCATACAGTAAGCAATTATTTTGAGTCTCTCAGAAGACTCTACCTGTGTTTTCCCTAGTATGCTGTATAAACTGAATCCTCACTAAAGATCCTGACGTGGACTTGGTAATGTACCATTTTGTACCTTTTTAATGGCGATACTTTCTCTATTATTGATCCTTTGAATTACCTGGCCCAACTATGACACAGACTTGTACTTTCTACCATTTAGTCTCCATCTTTGCCTTCTACATATACACACACACACACAATCTTCAGTATTGGGGTTGTATTGAGAAGGATTAGGTAAATTATAACTAAACTAGAATATGATTAGTGTAAATAGATTCTAATTTTCTTTTCAATTTTTTCAAATATTTTTCTCTTAATTTTTAACATTCATTTTTTTTAAAGATTTTGAGTTGTAAATTCTCTCCTTTTTTGCAGTTCCTCACCCATCTGTTGAGAGGACAAGTGATATGATACTCATTATATGATACTCATTATTCATGTGAAGTTAAGCAAACACATCTCCACATTAGCCATGTTGCCAAAAAAAAAAAAAAAAAACCCAAGAAAAAAAAAGAAATTGAAAAAGCATGTTTTAATCTGCACTCAGAATTCATCAGTTCTCTCTCTTTGGAGGTGGATAGCATTTTTCACCATAAATCTTTAAGAATTGCTTTGGATCAATGTATTAATCAAAATAAGTTGATCTTCCCAGTTGCTCATCAATATAAGATGGCTATTACTATATACAATGATCTCCTAGTTCTGTTCACTTTGCATCAGTTCATGTACATATTTCAAGGTTTATTGCTATTCCCCATGGTACAGTAGTACTCCATCACAATCATATACCACAAATTGTCTAGCCATTTTCCAATTGATTGGCATCCTCTTAATGCCCAGTTTTTTATCACCACACACACACACACACACACACACACACACACACACACACACACACACACACGCTACTTATAGTACATATAGATAGATCCTTTCCCCTTTTCTGGGCTCTAACTTTTCAATTTGCTTCTTGACTGGATGTAGGTTGATCAATCAGCACTTCAGGACATATTCAATTTGTAAGGAAGGAATATATGATCCAGCAACTGATCCCATGTCTCTGGCATGCCATAAATCCACAAATAGGTAGCAAATAAGTAATCTAATCCATTTGGCTAGATTCATGCTGATGAATTTAGGTTCTTAAACCAGAATCAATTTTTTTAAAAAAATATTTTTGATCATCTATATTTCAACATAATTGGTTTCTTTTGTAATCCTATATATTTTATTATATGATTTTAAACTGTTATTTGGAAAAAGAGTCCTGTAGATTTCACCAGAATATCAGAAGTCCATGACACTAGTTAAGAACTATGAAACAGAGAAAGGTTTGCCCTAGGGTGGACTAAGTAAGTAAATAAAAATTTATTAAATATCTATAGTACACAGATATTAAAAAGAAGATACTTCCTGCCCTCAGGAGCTTACAATTAATACCCAAATTCACAGAAAAGCAAGATGAAAAAGGTGGAATGGATAGAAGATACTTACAATGGAGAAGTGCAAAGAGTGTTAGGAAATGAAGAAATGGCTGGTCTCAGCACCCTCCTTAAATGTAGGATCTGGAAGGAGCTCTTCATTCCTACTTCCAGTTAGAAGGCTCTTGGAAGCAAAGTGTACTCATAAAATCAGTTCCAGAGCTAATCAGACCAGCAGGATGTTGTGCAATGTGAGGGTGGTTCCAAAACCAGGCAAAGTGAAAAGATATGCTTCTTTCTTCCAGGGATCAATATCCAAAGAGAAGTACACATGTATAAAGAGAAATCCTAGGAGGGCCACACATAATCCAGAGCAAATGCTATGGCAAGAGATCACAGCCCACAAATGGTGTCCCAAGAGGAAGAAACATGCCTGAAATTTCCACATTCTTCAGCAAAGCTCATGCTGAACCAAACCTGTTAGGACTTTGAACACTCCTGGGAATTGTACACTGTGGAAGTTGCACAGATAGGATATGACTGATAACAGAAAAGTTTTCTTTTTTTAAAAATTAAATTCTTATAAAATCAGCACAAATTCTAATTTTTGTTAAGGGTGATGTGTTGCTTCCAGTTTTCTGCTATTTTTTTCTTCTCTTTCATCTGCGTTTAGTATAGGCCCAGTATAGGATTGCTAGATCAAGAAAGAACTATGAATGATGTAGTCACTTTGCTTATATAATTCCAAATTGTTTTCAAGAATGGTTGGATTCACTAATCCATTGTTGGTAGAACTGTGAACTGATCCAACAATTTTGGAAAGTAATCTGTAATGCTCAAAGAGTTATTAAACTACCTACACCCTTTGATCCAGCAATACCACTACCAGGTCTATTTACAAAGATGATTGTAGAGAAAAGGAAAAGAACCTGTATGTTCTAAAATGTTTATAGCAGCTCTCTTTGTGGCAGTAAAGAACTAGAAACTATAAGGATGCCCATCAATAAGGGAATGGCTAAACAAGTTTAGTAAACAAGTCGTAGGATACTACTGTGCTATAAGAAATGATGACTTCAATGATCTTAGAAAAGCATTGAAAGACTTGCATAAAATAGTGGAGTGAAATAAGCAAAATCAAGAGAACATTGTATACAGCAATATTGTTTTAAGAATGACTGATTAAATAAATTATTTTGATTATTCTAAATATGCAAATTATCTATAAAGGACATATGAAGAAAGACTATCTGCATCCAGAGAAAGGATTAATAAATAGAAATATATATAAAATAATTTCACATATGTGTGTGGAGGCATATATATGTATAAATATATAAATACATAATATATGTATATACCTATTTGTATCTAAAGGTAGACATCTCTGGGGTGGAGATGGATAGAGAGTAGGAGGAAAAAAGAAAAAAAAAGAAATTTATATGGTACTTTTGTTGTATGAAAGGAATAACAAATTTTACATAGTAAATTAGTAGTTTCATACACAATAATCTTTTTAAATTTTATTTTCTTATAGAAATGCTTGTTTTATTCCATGAATTAAAAATAAAAGATTTTTAAAAAATGGTTATGACTCTAGATCAACACTGTGCTATTATTCTGGTCTTTTCACAATCTCTCTAACATTAAATATTTCCAATTTTTGTCATTTTTGCCATTAGCCATTAGCATTATTTCTTTTTATTTGGAATTTGGAGCATTTCTCTTATGGTTATTGATCATTTCCATTTTCTCATTTGTTCATATCCTTTGGCTACTTAACTACTCAGGGAAGAATCCTTCATCTTTTATGTTAATATTAATACCAAATGAAATGTTGGATTTTTATCAGAGATATCATTAATATTTTATATTAATATCATTAATTTAATTTTGTTAAATTTAATTTTTAAATTTAATATAACCATTATTATATTGATAATTTATGATTGTTATATAATTAATAAATAAAATTAATGATAAATTTAATGTATTTTATTAGATTAATATAATATTAATGTTGTTTAAATTATATTAACTTTACTTCTTTTAAAATGAAATCATATTTGGAAGGTGCTTAACACAGTTTCCATCTATAGTAAAAGCTATATAAATGGTAGCTATTATTACAATTAATATTATTCTAGTTACATTATGCAAAAGCTCATAAATTTCATACAATTAAAATTGTCTATTTGGTCTATTCTGTTCCTTGTTTAGTTATGGATTTCCTCTGAGATATAACTTAGAAAGTTACTTTCTTTAGTTCACTTTTTTTTTATACTATGACCTTTTAGATTGTTTATCTAATTGGAGCTTATTATAGTATATGGTATAAGTAATTTGTCTAAACCTCTTTTCTGACAAATTATCCTCCAGTTTTCCCAGAAGTCTCTTTTAAAATTTCTTCCATTATAATTTGTATTAACTGGAAACATTGGCAAGTGCTGGGTGAAAAGTTTCCCAAAAGCTCTAGCACAGGCAGCAGCCATGCTACAGTAACTTTCTCAGCAGAGGGGCTAAACCAGGTTGAGGGTAACCAACGGGTCTCAAAATTGTTAATGTTAGAGACATGTATACCCTGACACATGAAAACCTCCATCCCAAGGATGTTTCTTTTAAACAAATATCAAAGAGTTTTGATGATTTTTACATCATGTAAAATCTTGAAGGGCTGTGCCCTGCCACACACTTAGCATTTTTCCCTTATAATTCTAGTCTTTTGTAACTCCAGATTTTGTCTACTTCTATTAAAAAAAAAAAACCTTTATAGTTTGGTCAACAAAGTAGTAAATTTATAAATTATCTAAGATAGTATCATAATTTTTACTGAGGTGGCATGGCCCAATCATGAAAAATAAATGTCTTTATCATTATTTGAGACTTTATTTCTATAAAGAGGATTTTGGAGTTGTATTTATATAAGTCTTAAATATGTCTCAATAAGTTAACTCCCAAGAATTTGATGCATTTTGTAGTTATCTTTTAATAGAGTTTTTTTCCTCTTCTTTTTGTTTTTTTTTTTTGTCAATATTTTGTAGCAATTCTGATATTTTTTATGCATTGATATAGTATTGGACTGCTTTACTTAAATCATTAGTCACCTTGATTATTTTCTTTATTGATTCTCTGGGAGGGGGAGAGTTTTCATAAACCCTGATGTTATCTACAAATACTGATAATTTTGTTTCCTCTTTATAGATGTTAATAATTTAAATTTCTCTCTTGTCCTATTACTTCATTGTCTTATTCTTATATTGCTAGAATTCCTGGAAGGCTTGAGGACTTTTAAAAATATTATATGAGTTAGAACATACAATAGAAATATTTTAATTCAAAACATGTTAAATTTCAAATAATTCAAAAATGGCAAAAATGGGTTAAAAGTTTGCTAATTTATTAGCTTTTTTTTTTCACTTAGAACTAAATTAAATTAAATCTCCAAGGCACTACAACTACTGTCTTCAATTTGTAAAATAAAATTGGTGTATTGAAGAAAAAGCTAAAAATGTATTTGAAATAATTATAGTTTCCCTTCGTTACCTAAATTCTCAAAGGCACCAAGGTTGAATATAATAAGCATGACAAATGTTACTTGTGAACACTAGGTAACACTTTCTCAAATGGGTAGAGGACCTGAGTGTGAATCTTGAATTTGTTTCTTACTATTTATAGGATCTTGGGCAACTTGCTGAGTCTCTGATTCTTCATTTGTAAAATCATTTTGAAAAATTTTATAAGCCATAAATCCTATGAATTTGCATTAACCCCTTTCTATCAGAAGGGGGGAAATGTCTTTGAGTCACCAAAACATCGATTTCAAATTTTAATTAAAGTCTTTGCTATTAACAAGCATTTATTTTCTCCTTCTCCCACCTCCCTCCATAACCACTGAGAAAGAAAAAAACAATTAATAAAGACCTTATAACAAATATGCATTTTAAAGCATAACATGATAACAAAATAAGCATAGTTAAGCAAAACAAATCTCTATATAAATTTATGTTCCCTTCTGAATCTTGAGTTCCTCATTTCTCCATAAGGAGGAAATTAGCATTATTCATCATATTATTATATTATTCATTATAGTCTTCTGAACCATAGTTGATCAATATGTTGATCAGAGTTGTTAAATCTTTCAAAGTATTTGTTAGGTAGGTTTTTTACAAAATTGCTAATAGTACCTAAAATGTTCTCTTGGTTCTATTCACTTTACTCTATGTTGGTTTAGAAAAGTCTTCCCAAATTTCTTTGAAATTAACTCTTTCACTATTTCTTTTTGGCATAATACCATTGGATTACATTCATATACCATATACCATAATTTATTCAACAATTTTCAGTAGATAGGTACTTCTTCAGTTTCCACTTCTTTAGCACCACAAAAAGAGCTTCTATAAATAATTTTTTCACTTATGGAAACTTCTCTTTCTTCATCTTTTTGGGATTATAGGTCTAGTAGTGGTATTTATGGTTTAGAGGGCATGCAAAGTTTAATAACTCGGGGGGCATAGTTGCAAATTGATTTCCAGGTTGTTTGGACAAACTCATTCTCAGAGATGTCAAAAAAGAAAATCCTAGGGAATTATCTTCAGATTTAGAATTATGACAATCACTTAATCCTACAACTTCACAATTTAGCATAAAAGGAAAGATAGGATATTCCCTTAGCTATGAAAATTTTATTATGAAAATGAAATTTTTATTTTTTCCAAATGTGATTTATAAAAAACATTTTCAGCTCTGACAATAATAAAATCAAAGTAAAGGATATAGATGATATCTGTCCCTGCTTGACATTTTGTTGTCAAATTTTAACTTCAAGGACAGAAAAAATTAGTGAAAACAATAATTAGAATAATTATCTCAAATTTCCATCTTTTCAATCTACATATTTACAGTAACATAATTTAACCTGTGACTAGACAGATAGAGTGCTAAGTCTAAGGCCAAAGAGAACTGAATTTGAATTCTACCTCTAATATTTATTAACTGTGTGACTTTCAGAAAATTATTTCATTATTTTGTGCCTCAGTTTCCCCAAAAGTCAAATAGGGGGGGGGGATTGGATTCAATGGCCTCTAAGGTCCCTTCTCTCTCCAACATTTTTAGAGACACTGACATAGCAGAAAGAGAGTTGGCTCAGGACTCAGAGAGACGAGATCCAAATCCTGCTTTGATAGTTACTCCTTATGTGAGCTTGGGCAAGTCAATCTCAGGGTTCTCCTCTGTAAAATGAGAGGATTGGATTAGATGAACTCTATAGTTCCTCTTCTTCCCTCTCCCTTTGCTTCCCCATCCACCAATTTCTATCTCTTTATTTCTTTATAAATTTGGAGGGTACTATAACTTTCATGGTATATATATATAGTGTTGCCTATTGAATCCATTCTTGATGTAAGTAGGTTTTCTGAACTATGAGCCCTCCTCCCCCCTCTATTGCCTCTGTGTCTATTTTTCTTCTGCACCTCATTGTATAACATGATTATTCTGCCAAGTATACCTTTTATATCTTTCTTTTGAGCTTACCCTATTGTTGATTTAAATCTTTAAAATAAAGTATACATTCCCATGTAAAAAAACAATTAAACATTTTGTCTATGTTTAAATAGTTTGTCCATGTTGAGGTTCTTAAAATTGATCTTTGATAATAGCTCTTATATGTTAAATTTTCTGTTAAGATCTGGATTGGTTGATAGAAAATCCTAAAAATCTGCAAGCTCATTAAATATCCATTTTTTCGGATTCAAAATTTTAAATAACTTGCTAGATAGGGTATTTTTGTCCCTGAGCCTTATTTTTTTGCTTGTCTGTAGATATGATTCCAAGACCTGTGGTCTTTTATTGTAGTTGCTAATAAATCTTGCACAATTCTAATTGTAGTTGCAGTATATTTTAATTGTTTTTTTTCTTGTTTCTGGCAAAATTTTCTCTATGATCTGGGGGTTTTGAAATTTGGCAATAATATTTCTATGTGTTTTCCATAAAGGATCTCTTTAAGATGATGATTGTGGATTTTTAAAATTTCTATTTTCCCTCATGTTTTACTACTCCAGGACAATTTTCTGGGGTTATTTGCTGTATTATTGTGTCAAGATTCTCTTTTTGGTGACAGCTTTCTGGCAGCCCAATTATTCTATTTTCTCTTCTTGATCTGTTCTCCAGATCTTGTTTTTCTTATGTTTCACATTCTGTTCTATTTTCTCGTTCTTTATAATCTGCTTTGTTATTTCTTGGTCTCATAGTTTCACTGGTTTCCCCTTGCCCGATTCTAATTTTCAAAAAGTTATTTTCATCTTAGAGACTCTATGCCTCCTTTCCTAAATGGGTTAGCTTTAATTTTTTTATAATTTTCTTGTTTTTCTTGGATGTTTTTAGTTTTTTACTTTGGTTTTTCCTCAATGTCACTCATTTGACTTTTGAATTCTTCTATAAATTCTCTCTGGGCAGGAAGCCATTTTATCTTACTCTTTTGGCTAGAAACTTTTTTTTTTTTTAATTAAAGTGTGCTCCTCTGAAGATGAATCCTGTTCCTGTTCTTCCCTGTTCCTGTGTTTCTATGGTGGAGTTCTTTCTTATTTGCCAACTTTTTTTTTTTTTTTTTTTTTTTTTTTTTTTTAGTAAAAGGTATTAGTGTAAATACCTGTCATCATGGAATGGGGGGGATGTTGCCTCAAGATTCCCTTCAGATCTTCACTCTGATAAGGAACCCCAAATTAAGAGCTTCACCCTCCTGCAAGGGCCCACAGCCAGCAGTGCCCCTGCCCTACTGGTTCTGCTCTCACCCAGTACTAGTTCCTTCTCTCCCAGGGCCATGTCTCCATGGCCCAGCTGGGCCTCGTGTTCCCAAACGGCTGAGGTTCACTGTGTCTTCCACTCGACAAACAGTCCAGGAGAGATTCCAGCTGAGGCTCCAGTCACCCAGGTAGCCCCAGGGATCCCCACTTGATGTTTCTGCAGAGCTAGCAGGGAAGTGTTCCTACTTCAGACAGGTTAATCCCAGACTGAAGTCTTTAAATCTTCTCAGGTTGTATCAGGAAGACCCCCATTCTGCCCCAAGTCTTCTTGATTTTTCACCAGTCTATGTTGGTCTTGAGGCACAATTTTTTTTCTATTTGTGGAGGAAATTGGGAAAGCTTGAAATTTACCAACCTTCTCCACTATCTTCCCAGAATTCTCCCCCAGACCTCAATTTCTTCATCTATAAAATGAGGTGGTAAGACATTTAAGGATGACTTTTAAGTTCTGTTCCAGCTTGAAATTAACTCATTACCTAATAAATGAGCTCATTGTCTTTTTAGACAGCTGTCATTCTTACCTGGAATTGAGTTAAAAATCTAATGTCCTATACTTAAAAAAAATAACCATGTTGATAAATATGATAAAACATAGTACTTGACATTTATGTAGCACTTTAAATTTTTTAAACTGCTTTGCTAAACTGCATGCATTATTTCCTTTGAGCCAGTGAAAAATGCTGTGAAAGAGGCACTAAAGACATTATCATCCCCTTTTTACAAGTAAGAAAACTGAGTCTCAGGGCAGATAAGTTACTTAACCATGAAGTGTCAGAGGCATTATTTCGAGCCAGGTCCTCCTCATTCCAAGTCCAGTGTTCTATTTACTATAGCTCTCCTCACTCCAATTCCACATTCCCCTCTACCCACAACACATGCACATACATGCCTGTATAATTTTTCATCCAGTAATAGAGAATTTAGATATCTCATTAGTCTCCAGTATAATTTAAGTTGGGAAATACTTTCCTAGACAGAAACATGTTAGTTCACACATATTTCCCTTGCCAAAAACAGAATGTGGACATCTTTCAGACAGAGGTGAAAGGAGACCACCCAATGACAATTCATCAGCTGGTTCTTTAGAAATATGGCCAACCTTATTAAACATTTAAAATATCCATAGTGTCTCTCCCTAAATTTTCCTCTAGGAGAGTTTAGATGAATCACGCCAGCAAAATAAAAATAGAAAACACACGCCATTTTAATATTAAAAGGGTAATTTTCACAACCCTTCTTACTTTAAGATGTGTGTATAGAATGACAAGAGAAGAAAAAGAAATCAGAGATAGACACGTGAATATGACTTAAAACAATCTTTGAAGCATTTTCTCCTATTTCATTTTATTTGTGCAGTTCAGCATAGGGGCTAGAAATTAGATTTGAAGCCAAGAACCCCTGCATTCAAATTTAGTCTCACACACTAGCTGTGACCTCTTTCATCCTCTGTCTCATATTGAAAATGGGAATAATAGCACCTGCATCTCAAGGTTCCAAGAATCAGAAAAGATAGCATATAAGGTATTTTGTAATCCTTAAAGTGACATATATTAGTTCACTGCTATTATTGGGTAAGGAAACAGGTAAATAAAAGAGATTTTAAAAGTTATCCATAGTCATCCCAAGTCTCTCAAAGCTTAATCCAATATTCTTTCTAATAAATACATCATTCTGTGAGTATGGATCACAACATAACATTTCCACTCTTTCTTGTTAATGTTTGCTTGTATTTTTGTTTTTTTCTTCTCAGGTTATTTTTACCTTCTTTCTAAATCCGATTTTTCCTGTGCAACAAGATAACTGTATAAATATGTATACATACATTGTATTTAACATATACTTTAACACATTTAACATGTATGGGACTACCTGCCATCTAGGGAAGGGGCTGGAGGGAAGGAGGGGAAAAGTTGGAACAGAAGTTTTTGCAAGAGTCAATGTTGAAAAATTACCCATGCATATGTTTTGTATATAGAAAAAAAAAATAAATACATCATTCTGGAGGATCAGAAAGTGAAAATGTTTGGGGGAAAGGGAAGGAGACAGCACTGAAAGGAGCTGCTAACTTCTCCAAATCCCAGCAACTCTGACTTACATTCTGCCAGATGTCTTCCTAAGCTACTTGAGATGTTAGGACCTGGGAATACCTATGTTAACTCTTAACACCCATCAGTCCTTTTGAGAGAGTCCCCAAGACTCTCATCAAGAACCCTTTGTCTTTTTACTCTGGTTGTTCAGTCATTTCACTTGTATTTAATTTTTTATGACCCATTTGGGGATTTCTTGGCAAAGATGCTATTGCCTCCTGAGGCAAACAGCATTAAGTGATGTGTTCAGGATTATACAGCGTATGACTCAAACAAATTGGAATTCAGTTCTTTCTGATTCCAGGTCCAGTGCTCTATCCTCTGCTGCCTATGTCTAAAACTCCTTAAAACACCAAGATAGAAAAGCAAATTTTCTCATTTAATAATATTTTATGTTTTCTAATCATATATAAATATAGTTTTCAACATTTATTTTTAGAAGATTTTGAGTTCCAATTTTTTTTCCTCTCTCCCCTTCAAGATAGCAAGGAATTTGATATAGGTTACACATGTACAATCATATTAAACATATTTACACATTAGTCATGTTGTGAAAGAAGAATTACAACAAAAGAGAAAAACCGTGAGAAAGAAAAAACAAAAAAGTAAAATAAGTAGAAAAGCAATTCTAACTAATTTTCAAATAGATGGAGCATTTCTTTTCAAAACAGTTCTATCATTTCTAAAATACGCCAAGTGATTCAATGGGGAGAGAAGCACAGCAGTTTCATTATTGTATCTGCTGTGCCTTTGACATTAGTGTCAACAGCATAGGAATGGTGTAGAATATTAAAGTGATTTTGAATCTGGTCATAACTGTGGAAATCTCTGGAGCCTGATTTGTAATTCCTACAAAGTGATTTAATTGAACAACACTTCTCAATTATGGTTCCTATCTCCTGTTCTCAACCTGAGCTGAGTGAACAGCAGTGAATGTGGATGGAAACTAAAAGCTTCCCCAGAAGAATAATTCCCCCTAAAAGTCTTCTTCAAATAGAAAAAAAAAAAAAAAGCAACAGGCTGTTTCAATCTGATCACTTTAAGAGGAATAAAACACAATAGAAACTCTAGGGCAAATGGTTCCATGACAGAAGTATTCAAGATATGGCTTCCCAGGTAGATCAGAAGCTCTAAGAATCCTACCCTGGAAACCACGTATAACCTTTTCTATGCTAAACTGTCAGGAGGAAAGAAAGCTATGAAGTGGATGGCTTTCCTTCTCAGGAGACCTTTCTACCTTCTATGAAAGAAGGGGCAAGCATCAATATGTCTTAGCCTGCATGAACTCTTTTTTCTTCAAAATAGGCTAACAGACTCACTATTCTACCAAATAGGCTATGCACATTTCTACCTTTTCTCATACCTTTTCCGCATATCCACCTAATATCTCTTTCCCATTGCTCTCTATTTAACTGAATTCTACTTGGAGAAAATAGTAGCTAACATATTATAAAGGAAGAGATAAAAAAAAAGAGGATGAAACTAAGTAAAAAAATATGTGCTGATAAGAACTGCAAACAGTTTAAAGCAGGTAACAGATGTAATCATTATCTAAGTCAGATTAAACAGTCAGCCAGTAAGGAAAAAGTTTGTTATTAAAACCCTACTCCCTTCAGGCAAATATGAACCAAAAGAAAATAGGTTTGGTGACATCATCACAGGAAGAGAGCCAGTGTGGCATATGGAAAGATCCTAGAGTTAATGGATGGACAGCCTCCTGAGAGGGAGGTGGTAGAACACAGCAGAAGAATGGAGTATACATTTTTAGACATGGACAGTGTGTTGATTTGTTTTGGTTGACTGAATCCATTTGTTAAAAGACAAGATCCTATTGGAGTGAAGAGTCATTAGAGAGTGACAGCCATGAGAAAGTGGAAGAAAGAAAGAAAGAAAGAAAGAAAGAAAGAAAGAAAGAAAGAAAGAAAGAAAGAAAGAAAGAAAGAAAGAAAGAAAGAAAGAACATTCAAAGAACATCAAGAAAATTGAGATAATGTGCTGTAATTCTCTATAATGAGGAAGGAAGGAAGGAAGGAAGGAAGGAAGGAAGGAAGGAAGGAAGGAAGGAAGGAAGGAAGGAAGGAAGGAAGGAAGGAAGGAAGAAAGGAAGGAAGGAAGGAAAGAGGTAAGGAAGGAAGGAAGGAAGGAAAGAGGAAAGGAAGGAAGGAAGAAAGAAAGAAAGGAAGGAAGGAAGAAAGAAAGAAAGGAAGGAAGAAAGAAAGAAAGGAAGGAAGGAAGGAAGGAGAGATGGAGGGAGGAAAAGAGGAAGGGAGGGAAGGAGGGAGAGAGGAAAGGAGGAAGAAATAAAAGAAAAGAAAAAAAAGGATTTATAAAATATTTACCCCCAAAAAAAATTTTTTTAAAGAAACTTAAAAGACCCTTGAACTGGGAGACAGAAGATTGAGGCTTTAGTCCCAGCTCTGCCACAAATTAACTATGTGACTTTGGACAAGTACTTTGGCCTTTTGGGGCCTATATTCTTGATCTGCAAAATGAAGGAATTGGCAATACTCATATTCATTCAAGCTCTAACGTTCCATTATTTAAAAAAACTTGATGATTTAGAACTCTCAATTAACTACATTTTTTCCTTCTTGTACTCTACTTGGAAGAAAAAGAGACAAATCACAACAAATTCATCAAAAAAAAATTTGTGTGTATGTTTGTGTATGTTTAAAGTTATCTCTCAGAATGAGTTTTACAACCAGTATACTGTTAGCTTGATTTTATATATATACATATATATATATATATATATATATATATATATATATATATAATATTCTTCTCTAGAGTGTAATATTCTCTGGGAGCAGGTTCCTTGGGGTCTCTGGAGGCAGCCTTAGTTTCAGTTCAGTGATCACCCTAAATGCAGCCAGGAGTTAAAGTCCAAATCCTTTATTGTCTCTTTCCAAGTCTTGTCTCCTTCCTTGGGCCCTGTTGGCTTTCTTAGAGGCCTATCTCTCTCCTTGGTTCCGAGAGCTCCTGCTGCTAGTGCTTTGCCTCTACCAGCTCCAGTCCCCAGTCAGCACAAAGGTGGAAGAAGGAATGAATCTGTCTCAGCCTCCAAGAGCTTCTAGTGCACTTGTCCTTTCTGGCCCTGAGAGCTTCTTACTTAATTGCCCCACACTGAGTACAAACCAATCACTTTATCACTAGGAAACCATTATTTGTTGTAGGATTAAATCAATGCTGAACTAGATTTAACCACTGTCTCTTCAATTCCACTTAGTACCTTGTTTCAAGTTCTGGCCCATAACATCTCCTTGTAGGATTAAATCAATCATAGTGAACCATGCTAAATTAGATAATTATTGTCTCTATCCATTCCCATGACTTAGCACCTAGTAAGAACCCCAACATATATACATACTATATGTCTGTGCTCTGCCTGACTCAGTTTCCACATTTGTAAAATACGGATAATAAGAGCACCTACCTCCTAGAATTGTTGTGAAAACAAAATAAGATAATATTTGTAAAGCACTTTGCAAACCTTAAAGTGATATATAAACATTCTAGTTATTACTATCATTGTTGCTGCTTACTACTATTCTTAAGAGTTTTAGAATTGATTGTATGATATGGAGGACACTGGCACAGGACTGCCCAGCACGGCATGCCCTCCTCAGAGAAGGTGCTGTGCTCTATGAGAAAAGCAGAACTGAATTAGCCCAAAGGAAATATGAGAGGTACAAAATTAGAGAATCCACCCCAAATGTTCATTTGTGTCTGACCTGTGGCAGAGCACTCCGAGCTCATGTTCGTTTGATCAGCTACAGTCAGACACACTAACTGGACTCTAACATAGTGATGTCATTTTAGTCCTCTTCGAGAATCAAAAACAGCCACCAATTAGGCTGGCACCACAGGACTGAACCTTATTCACTGGGGTCCAGAATCATGACACTTATGCTTCATATCACCTTAAATTGTCAAAGAAATATTCAACTGGATTCAAGAAGCTCTAATTAAGAAAGCAAAACAGATTAATATATTCTAGAAAGAAGTGCAACAAATAAAGGTTGAAATCTCTATTTAATCAAATGATTCTGTCAACCAGAGTAATCCATTAATTCTTATTAATTGAGACTTTCTTATAATGTCATGAGATCTGGTTGCATGAGAGCCTCATTGGTATCAAAATAAAATTCATGTATTGAGTATTTAGTTGGGCATCACTGAATAAGATATTGTATTAAGAACATCACACAGGTATATTTTCCATCACTTAGGTCAGTGAATAGCTAACTAAGGCAAAATGCAATAAGCAGAACCTGGAGATCAGTTTCCATATGAAAATAATGTAAAATAAAAAAAGAAAGATTTCAACCTCTGATTAATGAAGTGACATGTCATGACTTCAGGAGGAGTGATAAAGTATATTTCCTACCCCTTGTGTGGAATGAGGCATTATGTTTTCAAACATAATCATTTGTTGATTTCTCAAAGGAGGGTTCTATTAAGGTAGGATGATCACTGGAGAGTCACTGTGACTTTAAAAAAATTACTCAGCAAACTGATAAAGATGATAAAAAATATAAATAATTTCACTTTTGTTGTAGCTTGCTTGCATTTTGTTTTCTTTCTCATCTTTTCATTTTTGATTTGATTTTTCTTGTGCAGCATGATAATTGTGGAAATATGTATAGAAAAATTGCACATGTTTAACATATATTGGATTATTTGTCAACTAGGGGAGGGGCTGGGGGGAAGGGAGAGAGAAAAAATTTTGGAACACAAGATTTTGCAAGGGTGAATGTTGAAAATTATCTATGCATATGTTTTGAAAGTAAAAAGCTTTAATAAAAAATAAAATAAATCACAAGAAAAAATACATAAAGACTTGAAGTGTTAGAGAAAGATAAGTACACAGTTGGCATACCTGAGAGCCAAGAAAATGTATATCTATATTTATATATATATTTATGAATGTATATGTATACATATTATACTACAACTATGTAAATGAAATTTTAAAGGAACTACCCTCAAGACTGTAGTAGATAGATAAATATAGGTATAAATAGGCATACATATATGCATACATTATATACATACTACAAGAAAGTAAATGGAATTTTAAAGAAACAGCCCTCAAAATTATATGATATATAATATCCAAATATAATAGCCAAATTCACTCCTGAAAAAATAAAAAGAAAATTCGCTTTCTCTTTTTCTTGCAAAGTTGAGGATTATGGACATGGAAAATTATATGTACCATCAGGCTCATTTGATGTGTTAGTTCATTTTGCTAAAATGTTCTCCCCCCCTTCGCTATTTCTTGTAATGAAAGATGATGACTCACAGGGTAAGAGAAAGAGAGAGATGTATTTAAAAACTAAATTAATAAACATAAAAACAAAAGGGAACAATACAAATTTAAAATTAAATATGAATAATAATACTACTATTTGTTAGGTTCTTACTAAGTGCTAAGTCGGTACTTAACAATTCTCTAGTTCACATCTTTAGTTCACACCTTTAAAAGGAGTTCTGAAAAGGAGTTTACACAACCTTTAAAAGGAGCAAGTTCATTGGTTGAAGGAGTTCCCACAAGCCCATTCTCTGGGAGGATAAAAGAGAAGGGCAGTCGGGCAAGGAGGCAGTTTGGTTTGCGTCAAAGGGAAGACGTCCAGTGGATTTGCAAGTCCAGCAATCCCACACTTTTGGAAGGGAAGGCTCCAGAAGCCTCCCAAGAAACCTGCTCACAGAGGAAAAGATTATACAGAAAAGAAACCTCCTCCAGAAAAGGATTATAATTGAGAGATGACAGGACATTACAATGATTGAAAAGTGTGTATGTGCATATGTGCTTTGTTTGTGTCTGTATAGACTAATTTTACTCTGGAATTTTTTCTTTTTTTTTTTTTTTTTAATAATAATAGCATTTTATTTTTCAAAATTCCAGCAAAGATAATTTTCAACACTTACCCTTGCAAAACCTTATGTTCCAAATTTTTCTCCCTCCCTCTCTCCTTCTCCCTTCCTAGTTGGCAAGTAATTCAATATAGGTTAAACATGTGCAATTCTTCTAAACATATTTCCACATTTATCATGCTGCACAAGAAAAATCAGATCAAAAGAGGAGAAAATGAGAAAAAAACAACAAGCAAGCAAACAACAACAAAAAAATGATGAAAATATTATATTGAGATCCACATTCAGTACCAATAAACTTCTCTCTGGATGCAGATGGCTCTCTCCATCACAAATCTATTAGAATTGGTCTGAATCACCTCATTGTTGAAAAGAGTTATGTTCATCACATTGAACATCACATAATATTATTGTTTCTGTGTACAATGCTCTCCTGGTTCTATTCACTTCACTCAGTATCAGTTCATGTAAGTCTCTCCAGGCCTCTCTGAAATCATCCTCCTGATCACTTCTTACAGAATAATAATATTCCATAACATTCAAATACCATAATTTATTCAGCCATTCTCCAACTGATGGACATCCACGTAGTTTCCAGATTCTGACCACTACAAAAAGGACTACTACAAACATTTTTGTACATGTGGGTCTTTTTCCCTCCTTTAAGATCTCTCTGGGATATAGGCCTAATAGAAACACTTCTGAGTCAAAGGGTATGAAATTTGATAGCTCTTTGGGCACAGTTTCTGGAATTTCCTCTGATCAATACCTGAAGATGGCTTCTGAAATACAAAATGGGGAAGAGTATTCTCTGTCTTAGAATTTGAGAGAGAAGAGGAAAACTGGACACAGTCTGTTGTATACACTTTAGAAAGGTGAATAAGTGGCAGATTTCAAAGGTTTCCAAAAGATTTTTCTTCCCATGAATCTATACAAATAGGTATTGCCTGTCTGATAGTGGTTACTGGGTGGCAGATCTTGAGAAATGTTTGTAACATTTAAGATCAGTTGGTTGATTGCTGTCCTTTGTACTCAAAAAGGACCAAAATGACATTGCTATTGTTAGAGTCAAGTGACAAGTTACTGTGGCTGATCAGACCAATATGAGCTTAGAGTACCCTGCCAGATTGCCCACAAATAGTCCGTATGAATATTTGGAGAAGCTTCTCCTGATTACAACCCCCATTTGCATTATCTATAAAATGAGCTATAAAAGGAAATGGCAAATACTCCAGTATCTCTCCCAAGAAAATCCCAGATGGGATCAGCAAGAGCCAGTTAAGACTCAACAACGACAACATGATTTCAAATAGTGTAAGAAATTCTTGGTTTTAAAAAACAAAATCCTTGTCAATACTGTGTGGGATGGCAACCCCTCAAAATGACTACTCAGAGATTTCTCAAAGTGAAGATCAGAAGCTTTATTAGAATCTCACAAGAAGAGGGGGGTCTGCTCACTGAATTCTCAGAGAGAGAGGAAGTCACTGATTACAGTTAGAAGTTATTAAATAGTCATAGGAATCTATGAACCTCCCTTTCTCTTATCTGGTTAACTTTCACTGCTTGCTCAGGTGGAAGTAGCAAAGATTTGCTAAATTCTAGTTAAGTCTGACTTCTTGCAGATGTGTTTGCTTCAGTTTATTGTGTTCAACTTGTTATAATGTTTGCAAATGCTTGCTTGAGCTGATAAGAGCACTCTATTGTAATGTTTGTACAAAGATTTTCATTTTTCCCAAATCCATCAGACCTTCATAAACTAAAATTTAGGTTATAGGTTCAATCTACCTTAGTTAATGATTTTATGAGAAATCACATAATCCCTCACAATAAGGAGATTCATTTAGAGGTAAGTAATTGATTAAGCCAGAGGGGTCAAAGGTTTCTAAAATAACTAAGAGGACTTGGTTTACCTCAGGTTTTCTCAATCAACAAATAGAGATAGTCCATTAAATAATTAGTCAGGTTCTTCTCTAAGCAGTTGAGTAAAGGTCAAAGGATTGTCTCTTAGCTGTTTTCTGCTGGAAGAGCAAGAGCCTTAATAATTAACAGACCCTTGGTGCTGAGTCTTGAATTACCCAAGGTAATTATTCTGGGAAGTCCTCAGTTTCCCATTTCATTCAATACAGATCTGCAACTATTCTGCAATATATATATTTAAAATAGAGAGTTTTAATACAGTCTCATAATTCAATTTAAGGCTTTTTGCCCAGAGGTATATTCCTTCTCATCAGTATATTCCTCAGTTTATTCCATTCATTTAGAGCAAACACTCATATCAGCTTATTTTTATCTAGAGATAAAACCCATTATAAAAGCACAGACACAAATAAACAAGATTTAGAGGAAAGCAATGACAGTTCATTAGAACAGGTGTGTCCAAGATAGGGGATAGAAATGGAAAGGAAAGAAAGGCACCAGGTCCTAGTATTAGCAGCATAACAAAATTCTCTCCTAGGAGATCACTTTTTAAGCAGATCAGTGAGCCAGAGAAGATTCCAACTGCTCATGATTATATCAAGTTCCGAGTAGTAATATCATTCACTTCCAATCAGCAGACCACTGAAGCTGGCACATATCTGCCCCTTTCCTTTCTCTCTGAAAAGCTCTCAAGCTCAGGAGATTCCCTCTGTCTATTTCAGCTTCTGTCTCCCATCATCTTTCAGACCCTCCTTCCAACTCACAAAAATGATACTCCCCATCAGCCCACTTGTCAATAATGGGCTACATTAGAAACAAGAAATAATTTAAATAAAAGGGTTAAAGGAAGGATTTAAAAGTCATTATCAATTGTTTATTTTTCAGTGGTTATAAATTACTTGAAGAGAGGGACTAGGTCCATTTTCTAAAATGTTTGATCTGGTATCCATGTGACATTGGATAAGTCATTTACATAGATTTTTAATTCCTTGAAGAGACTGGCTCATTTTTTTCATACTTTTTCATCCCAGACACTGAACACATAGCAAGCACTTATTTATTGATTTGAATTGTTAATTGAATTCTAGGTTTCAGTTTCCTTGCCTGAAAAATATGGAATCTGGACAAGATAATCTTTATCCTCTTCTTTAGCTCTAATATTCTGTGATTCTTGGGATTTTTAGGATACCATGAGCACTTGGTCTTAAAGGAAAATCACTACAAGTACTTTGGTATGAGATCAGTTGTGAAGCAACTTTTAATAACTTTCACTTCATCTCTTACAAGGCAAAGGCAATAATTGATATGTTTTACAAGATCTTCTCAGGGCAAAATTTTGAGGAAGACAACTTTCCTAGGACTGTATTTTACCACAGAGGCTACAAAAAATCTCATTCAAAAGGAGCTTCAAATAATATAAAAATTACATATTTAGAGACAATTTTCTAAAGTTAAAATAGTCTTAATTCTAGATATGTACCTGAATACCAAATAGATTAGAGATAAATCTTATTAGCAATAATAGAGAGCATTTATATAGTTCTTTCAGATTTGTAAAGCACTTTACAAATCTCTCATAATAGTAGTTAAAGAATGACACCTTGTAAGTGGTACCCTAGACTCAACCTAGGAGAACAGGCACACTCAAATTCCATTGTATCCAGGTTTCCGGGTTGCTCCTGGCAACCAAAAAGAACCCAGAGCATAAAGGAGCCCAATCTTCTACCTAGCAAGTAAGCATACAGAGAACACAATCAGGCACAGAAAGAATGTCACTAATACTTTGAGGGTCTCTATAAAGAGATAACCAAAATAAAAGCCATCAAGAATTTAGCAATGGGATCTTTTGTACCCAGTTACATCTAAAGAAAAACCCTAAAGATTGAAAGAAACTTTCTTGTGGTAAATTTCCTCCACTAAGGATGTGTCACTAGTGTTAAAAAAAATCATTCTTTAGAGAATAATCCATGATGGATAAGCTCCCTTCATTTATTTAATCCATCCCTTTTGATGGGTGGCTACACTCCTTGCAAGACAATATTTCCTTAATAAATTCAAAATTAATATGGTTATCCTGATGCCAAAAAAGGGTAAAATTTATTTGTTTAGGTTACCTGTGGAGGGGGAAAGGTTAGCTAAAATGGTTTCAAATTACAAGGAATTGGACCTCATAAACAATGTTAAAGTACGATGTGAATTTTATTTTTTAATAAATAAATTTTAATAAAAATGATAAGTTTTTAATCCCTCAAAAATGTAAAATGTGGAATAAAACATATTCATGAGTGACTATAAAAGAATTACTGGTTTTTGATAGCAAATCGTATCTATATACACACATATAAATGATTCACACATATTTATATACATATACACATATATGTTTATATATACACACATGTAAGTCAAGTATGTATGTATTAGATTTGGGAGTGTACAAAAATATATGGGTGTATGTATATATATGTGGGGTGTATTATCTTTCAATGTTGTCATCTAAAAAGATTCCGTGTTCCATTGATACTGGAAGTTCTCTTCTGGAATTGCCAAATAAAGATTATACTTACTGTCAAAAACAAAAGAGAACTGTGGAAAGTTGGTGATTTGGGGAATGATATAGAACATTATCATCTATTCTTACATAATCCCCATATTTAACAGATAAGGATGTTAAACCTCCAAGTGGTAAAAAGTACTCATTGAAGGTAATATAGTAAGTTGGTTTTAGATACAGAATTAGAATCCAGATCTCTGGTAGTTCTTTCAATTTGTTAGGATGCCCCTATGATAAAAACAATGTTTTATGAAGATTAATCTGGCAGTAAAATGCTATATGGACTTCTTGAATGAAGAAATAAGAATTGAGGAAACTAGTAAAAAAATTATGATATTAGTCCAGGCATGGGAAAATAAAAAATTAAAATTATGGAGGGAGTAATGAGAGTATAAATAAAGGGACAGATGCAAGGGACATTTCAGAGGAAGAATTGACAGGGTTTTGCAAGTGTTTAAATATGGAGGACAAGAAAGACAAAGATTGACCCCAAGAATTTATGTCTAGGTACCTGAAAGAATGGCATCATCAACAGAATTAATAACAATAACAATAATGATTAATATCTAGATGGTGTTTTTAAGGTTTCTCTTTGGACCTGACCACAATTGTGTGAACAATTGCTGTTATTATATTATACCTATTTTGCAGATAAGAAAACTGAGGCTAAGAGAGTTGCCCATATTTGCTACTATATTTCTAAGACAAAATTTAAATTCAGGTTTTCTTGGCATCAAGTTTGCCTCTCAGTAATATAAACTTCAGAATTAGAAGGAATAAGGTCATAGACATGAAGCTGTATACATTAAGGGAGCAATGGAACATTTAATTGAATATATTCAACAGGCAATTGAAGGTATAATCTGGAGCTTGGTTAGAGTTAGAAATATAGATCTAGGGATAATCCATATAACTATAAAAATTAAAGTCATACAGATAAGTTAGATATCCAATGAGGAGATAAAACTAAGAATTAAAGCTTTGGAAATAACCATATTTTAAAAATGGGAATACAAAGTGGATACAGAAAAGACCCACTAAAAATGTTAGCTGGAGAAATAGAATAGGATGATATAATGGGAATCAAGGAAGGTAAGAATTTCAAGATTACTTTTTAAAAGTTTCAAGAAAAACTCATCTAAAAAAGGAAAAAAGAGAGACTTTTAAGAGAAATTAGAATGCTATCTTTTCCTGATAGAAGACTTCCAGCAATTGAAGAAAAAACCATGGTAGCAAATCCACCTACCAATTTGCCAATTTCTTAGTGCCTTTTTGTATAGACATGAAAAAAATTGGCTCAGCATTTGCTTCGTTAAAATGTGAAAGATTATACTCTAAACCAGTGTTTCCTTGAAAGCCATATGTCTCTACTAGACAAGTAGATAAAATATTTGCTGGCTACAGAGTCTTCTAAGTTCTTTTGACCTTCTCATTGTAGTGATTTCATTGCATCAATTAAAGCTCAGCAGGAAATTGTGAAAATTCTAATCAATCTTTATTAATAAACTATCTTAATTAATTGATATATTTATTTCTAATTTTTCATTGTCAATGATTTTTCATGATCTTCTCTCCTTTATATTTTTTCTTCTCTGCTTTTTGAAGAGGAGACTAGCTAAGAAGGAAGATGCCAGTACTGTAATATTGGATCATTGAATAGCTATTTGTTTGACCAAGTTATTTAAATAACTAAATAAAATAGTTATTTATGTTTGACCATAAAACAAGAAATGACAAAATAGCCTGCAGGCTTCTTCAGTGAAGTGATAGAGTAACAGAAAAGGAGACAAAAGTTGCTTAAAGTAGCCATTTTTATATTGCTTACTAATAAATGTTCATTTAACTGCTAAATGTGATAGCCTTATCCAATAATCAAAATCCTTCCAGTAGAATTGAATACATCAATATTAGCATTCTTAAAATAAATAAAATCAAAATATAAAAAGAAGTTGGGGGCTAGTGGGAGAATGACTCACAAATTCTCCTTGGAAAGATAAATAAAGGAACTGGCAGAATTGGTTTCATTATTTGCTCAAAGGAAACAAGAAACATTATTTAATAGGACATGGACATCTTACCTTGCAATGCTCATGAAGAGCATAAGTAAAAAAAGGCAAGCATAAAAATAATCACAGCATATGCATTAATGTATACATATATTGCATAAAATGAAGAGAAACTCTTTTTAAAAATTCAATAAAATATTTCTAAACTGTCAGCATTCACTTTATTACTTGATGAAGTTAATGCAAAGGCAGATATAAGGGGAAACAATAGAAAATGTACCAGAATATATGGTTCAGGGTTAAGAAACCATTAACCTAGATGCATAATAATGATTATTCAATCTCCACAATATGCTTTACTCTTGCTCTGCTTGGATCTTTCTGGTATCCCAATGAGGCAAACAGAAGATTCTAGAGTGTTATACAATAATTATTTACTAATTGCATTTAAAGAATGCCCTTTCTCTGTTCATAATTGTCCTAAAATATAGCATGTTTAGTTTAGCATGTTGAAATACTGGTTGGAAGGCTTGGCTACTTCTATGGAAACTAACTTGAATATCCCAGAAATAGGTCAAATTTATGTTACTAGATTAATCTGGGTAGGAGCAAAATGTGATCCATAAATATTTATTACTGATTTGTCTCCAAGATTGAATTCAGCCCATCTGTAGCTTCAATACATAATTCACATGTACAATATTTCATAATCATTTTTTGTTTTGATAACAATCTCTCAGTTCTCTTCCTAATTTAGCATAGGTTTGTAGGTTGGGTCCTTCGGGGCCAGCCACCCCACTGAGTTCCCTAGGGTTATTCCTTTTTGCAACTCAATCCCAACTAACAAGATTAGTTTTCTCTTGAATCCATAATCAATTGTTAGGGAAATGCCTTCACACTTTTAAAAAGTACAACAAGGGACATATTTATCTCTACTTCATTTCAATACATTAATACTTCAACTCTCTATTAACTTTCTCTGTTATCAGTTGGGGAAAGAGAAATCAATTGGTCAAGGACCAATTTCCTCCAAAATATTGTTTTGCTTCTCTATGTTGGGAAATTATATGGAAGATGAAGACGGAGCAAGAACAGTTTTTTTTTTTTTTGTTAAAACAAGGATAGCTATTTTCCTATGAAAATAAAAATAGTTAAGAAAAGTGTAGGAGTTTCATGGTACATCCGGCAAGATATTTAAAATAAGAAATTTTTCATAAGCATGGATGGGTTCACTGACACACCCAAAAAGAGCATCCCTATTGAACCTTAGGACAAGGACCACCAGAGTCTGCCCAAAAACCCAAGGCACACTCTATGATTGAATATGCAATAAGAGCCCGTGGGAACCTTAGAGCCAGGGGGAAAATTTAAATTCATTTAGGCAACTTCAACAATTTTGACATACATTTATTAAGCATCTACTAACTGGGGGGCAGCTAGGTAGCACAGTGGATAAAGCACCAGCCTTGAATTCAGGAGGACCCCAGTTCAAATCTGGTCTCAGACACTCAACACTTCTTAGCTGTGTGACCCTGGGCAAGTCACTTAACCCCAGCCTAAAAAAAAAAAAAAAAAAAAAAAAAAGCATCTACTAACTGCAGAGCACCATGATTAGCTTTGGGAAAACTCAAAAGATCAAATATCACATTATTCTTTTTTTTCTTTGAGTTTCCAATCTATAAAGGAAACAGTACATACAAAAGCAATTATAATTTTTAAAAAATCTATCTTCCATATGTGGAAACTGAGGCAAAGAGATGCTGTCTAGCTAGGAAGTGCCTGGGCTAGAAGTCAGGACTCCATACTTAAAAATCACAAATTGAAGTCTCTCATGACTAAATTTAGATCAGTACTTCTTCAAGTCAGCAATCTTGACCCCTAATTTGATTGATACAAGCTACTTCTGATTCATGAGTTACAAATATTCTTTTCCTGCAATTCTTTCACAGAATTTCTCCTGAATTTTAGTCAGCATTTTCTTTCCTTTCAATCATCCATCTTTGCACAATGGAAATTTCTTGCAACATGAGGTCACTAGTTGTGTTTGAGCATGGCATCTTGATTACTGATAGTCTGGGTTAGTGACTGAAGCCAAGCCCAGGAAACTGCAGATTGACAAATTTCAGACAGTTTCCCATCTCTGATTTGGGGACAAGAGATAAGTTGGAAAGGAAGACATTTAGGGTAAAGGTGGGGAGGGGTGATAATTGGGGTAAAAACTAACAGCCTTCCACAAATAATCCCTCCTCATTTATTATTTGTTTTTTGTTAGGTTTTGTATTTTTTTTTAATGTTTCTGAATCAAAAGTTATCCAGGAGATACAAACAAAAGATCTGCCTCCCAGTTCTGCAAGTGATTGAAGAAGTAAGTGATAGAAATATAATAGTGAAAGCCTTCAGCAATGTTTGGACTAAGGGTGGATCAAAATGTGTAATTAAAAAAAAATCGGTGAAATAAGGATAAGAGTAGGTCTTATTTCCTGTTGACTTATCAATTTTATTAAACATTTCTTAGAATGTCTGTGAAATGACCAAGTTATGTGCATAAATTCATGAACACCTCATCTTCCTTCAAGGGCAACCAACAGGGATGTGAGAAAGCGACAGAAACAAAAACTCATCACTCTGCAAATCCTGACTCTGTTTTGACAAAGTCATTGGCAAGCTATCCAGTGATTTTCATAACACAGAAGTAGAGATGGTTCAACTTTATGCTACCACCATCATGCTCAGATGAAGAGAGAAATGGAAGCAGTCAAGATTAGAAGAAAGATGTTCAGTTCGAGCAGCTCCACTACCTTTAGATGATCGCCAGGTGATGTGGAGAGATCCAGAATGTGATGAATAGAAGGGAAGCAGAAAACTGCGGGGGGAGGGGGGGGGGGGAGAATTTTACATTTAAGGTTTTTGATAAAAATCGCATTTTAAAATATATAGAGAATTGACTCAATTTTATAAAACTACAAGCCATTCTCCAATTGATAAGTGGTCAAAAGATTTCAGTTGAAGAATAAAAGTTACTTCTAGTCATATGAAAAATTGCTCTATATCATTATTGATTCAAAAAAATCAAATTAAGACAACTCTGAGGTGCCATTTCATATCTGTCAGATGGGTTAAGATGACAGGGAAAGATAATGATAAATTGAAGGGAATGTGAAAAAACTGGGACACTAGTACATTGTAGTGGAGTTGTAAACAGATTTGATGGTTCTAGAGAGCAATTTGGAACTATGCCCTATAGGCTATAAAATTGTGCATACATGTAACATCAGGGCTAACTTTTTGGAGGAATTCAGGATGGTCAGGAATAGTCTAAAGTCTTTATTATCTCCTTTACAATCTGTTCACTCTGACTCAGTCCCCAATCCTCTCAGCCCTTAAATATATTACAATTACATCATTACAATACACTGAGTATATGCTGAGTGATTATATCATTATATCATACTTGATATATGTGATCTATAGAACCATTATCTCATCAATTCCACTGAGTTAACACCTTGTTGTAAGAATCCTTGTTTCAAGTATACTTTACAGAGTTCCGGCCCTCTACAGAAAGAAAAATAGAAGGGATTGAGAAAAGTGTGGCTGGCTTATCTCCCAGCACTGGGAGTTTTCATTAGAATCCCTCATAGAGACCATAGGCAAGTAGTGAACCAATCAAAAAGAATTAATTAAGCATCTATTGCACATCTGGGCACTATACTGAGGTGGGTAGGGTTGGGGGGAAACAAAGGCAAAAGTCTTGCTTTTCAGGAGTTTATATTCTAACAGCAGTGATGACATGTACATGGATAGATAAAAACCAAAGGTGATTGCTCTGGTCCCATAGGCACTTGTGACCACCTTTGTTTCCCTTTTGTCCCCTAAACCTTTCCCAGCCTTCCAGTGTGCCCAATGTGCATATAAATGGTAGCAAAGAAAGCTGTTACTCCCTGGGGGAAAAAAACTTGAAGGTTATTAGTCTTAGAATTGTACAAAGTTAGTGATGGAAAGAACCTTAGAGATCACATAGTGCAATCTCTTATTTTGTAGATGAGGAAACCAAGGTTCTGGGAAATGAAATTACTTTTTTTTTAGGTCACACAGATAGATATTATAGTCAAAAATGAAATGAAGTTATCTCAATTCTGTGATCTTTCCATTATGCTATGGTGCCTTCACTGTGTGCTCTCAGTATTTTCAACTGTCCTCCTTATTAGATAATCGTGAGAAGAGAAGAAAAAAAAGAAGGAAGGAACAAATGAATGAACAAAGGAAGATTGTAGGGAGGGAGGGAAAGAGCGAGGGAAGAACAAAGGACGGAAGTAGGGAGGGAGGAAAGAAAAAAGGAAGGGAGGAGGGAAGGAAAGAGGAAGGGAAAAGGAGAGAGAGGGGGGAAAGGAGGGAAGGAAGGAAAGGAGGGAGGGAAGAAGAAAAGGAGAGAGGGAGGAAAGGAAAGAGGAAGAGAAAAGGAGAGGGAGAGAGGGGGAAAGGAGGGAAGGAAGGAAAGAGAGAGGAAGAAAGAAAGGGAGGGAGGAAGGAAGGAAGGAAAAATTGAGGAAAGGAGGGAAGGAAGAAAGGAGCAAAGGAAGGAAGGAGGGAGGGAAGAAGGGAAGAGAAGGAGGGAAGGAGGAAGGAAGGAATGGTGGAAGGGAGAGGAATATATTGTAATGGTGAATATGTTGAGATTGGGAAAGGACCCCAAAAGTTTGGGGGTAATAGACCAGGTCACAAGGTGTCTCAAAAGAATTTGCAGTTTGAATCCATATCCAAGTCAAGGGACAAAGTTTGTTACCCATGACCATGGCACCTTTAATTCCCCAGCTCCCTGACTTAAACCCATTCAAACAGATCCATGAGAAAACTTATTAGCACACTTTTTCTGGTAATAATGGTAATGCTGATTTAATTTTGGCTCCAGAATTAAGAGTTGAGACTGCAGAGAGTTTATATGGAGGAAGGCAGCTGGCAAGGGATGTTCAGAGACCAAAGCAATGCATGACTGAAGCTAAACTATATTTAATGAGGCATTCACCAATCAGGACAGCTGCAAGCCCATGGCAGACATTCCAGAGCTGAATGGGTTAAATGCTCTGGGACATGGTCTTTCATCTAGGCGATAAGGTCTCTGACTAGAAGATGGCTCAGTCACAGGGGAGAATAACTATGAGGGTAGCAAAGAGAAGAGACTTTTTAAAAAGGCTGTCTGGCTCAAGGGTTGAATTAGGAGTTAGGACGAGCTGCATTCAAATCCTGCTTCAAAAATGTACTGGATGTGTGAACCACTCAGACAAGTTATTTATGCTTCAGTTTCCTTTTCTGAAAAGGACCCAATGTCCTCCAAAGTCCCTTCCAGTTATAAATCTGTGATCCTGTGACCCTTCCCTTATTTGTGGGAAGCAGGTGCCATCATCAATGGGATGATGTGGCTTTGAGGATTAAATAGAATACATCTGTATCTCCTAAAATACACCACAGGTTTATTAATATCCAAAATTTCACCAATAGGAATTTTTAGAGACGTATCTGGGACTATACAATAAAGATTACAGAATTAATGATATGACACAAAGCTATCATCTGTACCTCAGTATGAATGTCCCTCTGACACCAGATTTTGATGAGGGAGAGAGCTATAAGAGAGAAGGAGTTAATGAGGGTTCGAATAGGGGATTTTAAAATGAAAATTAGAAATGAGTTGAAGCAGAAGTTGAGACTGGGGTGAGGGTAGAGGGCAGAATTCTAAAGACCTTCACAAGATCAGTCAGTTCAGTGGAGAAGGCCAGTTTTTTGGGGGGCTACAAGCTCCATTGGTCCATTAGACTCCAGGAATTATTCTGAGTATTCTCAGTCGTTAACCAAGAAAAAAAGGCAATTTCAAAGAAGAGACCATTCAGTCCCAAATTAGGCTATTAAGTAAGAGTGGATGCTATTCCTCTGAAAGAAACAGACCAAGGCAAACTGGGAAAGTAATTCAGTCCATTGAGGTCACATTTTCATCCACAAATCTTGGTACTTAGGAGAAATAATGGAACTCTAGATTATTAGGGTGAATTCCTTTAACACATTTGCCCATTTACAAGAGAACTGATTAGCAAGTATTCCAGTGGCCAGTGGAAATAGCAATTAATATAGAGATCTTTGTGTGCCATCTTCATTAGGAAGTTCACATTTTATCAGCCCAGTCATAATCCTTTTGTTTAGCAATGGAAGTTATAGAGTGTGAGATGTTTCAGCACAGATGTTCAACTTTGTCTTAAAAGTTCAATTAGAGGAACTATCTCAGTCCATTGATTCTTTAAGTCCCGAGCGTATTTTGAAACTACAAATCTCTTTGGGTTGGGATAGATGGAGGGAGAGGTTCAGATGGTCACTGAATTGTGATCCATAAATGTGCTACAATAAGTAGACTCAAAATGCTTCTCATAGATATCAGATTTCTTGTCTTGTGTACCTATAATTTGTTACACTTTTAAATATTGCAATATGTTATTATAAATTGTGTGTGACCATAAGATTGACCTTTGCAATAAGTTTTAAAAAAAGCATGTTTTTAACTTAAAAAAAAACTTTGGTTTGCTGCTTTTGAAACAATGCTTAATGATGCTTATTCTTTACTTCCAACAAATATAAAATTCTGGTTTATTCTCAAATTCAATACAGACCACAGTAGGCAACAACAAAACAGTTAATATTATGAACCTTGGGTTTTCCATTTACTTTAGTAAATTCCTTTTGTGTGAGTTGTAATTGCAAGTGGTAATCAGAGAACACTAAGATCCCAGAAGAATTTACAGCATGTTAGGTGTTATACAGGCCAGTCTGTGGAAACAGGGTTGATGAAAAATAGTGACACTGGGAAAATGACCAGGAAGTGTTTTTTTGAAAAGAAAGATGATTTAGTTTCCCAGTGACTGGACAATATCCAACACAGAAGGGAGGAAATATTGGAAGAATATTCTCCATTTGAAAAATGCTGCAAAATGCCTTATTCTGCATTAGATAGATTTAACATTGTTTGTACAAATTTAATGGTGTTCACAAAGAAACTTCAAAACCACAATTATTCTATTTCATAATTATAATTCTTCAATGAGTCTGATTGTGAATTCTCTCATTTGTGTAGTCCCCCTTGCCTAATCTCTTGTAAATCTTCCCATCTAGCTTTCCTAAATTAATTTTTTTTGGTAGCCAGAGTCTGAGTTTTATTACATTGGTTGCTTTCAGGTCTCTGATTGTCTTCTTTAATAACTTTTAATGACCTCAGAAATAATTGGCTGAGTTTCATTTTCTACTTCTTTTAAGCCAAGTGATAAAACATTCTATGTTCAGTATTTAAAGGCACCAAAAAAGTTATTGCTAATTGCATTTACTTTACCTTTCTTAAATAAATAGGCATGTAGGTGTTGGGGGGGAGGGCCATGGAAGCTGGTCATTGCCAGCCATGGAGTTCCAAGTTGTTATGTTAATTGTTTTTGCTCTAAGGTAAAGATGGAGAGTGAGAAGTTGGGCAAAGAGTCAGGAAGACCTGAGTTTAAGTCCTGACTTGATGCTAGTCTCTTAATTCCCCAAACAATTAATTATCTAGGACTAAGTTACAAAAGAGTTGCAGCTATCTATTGTTCAAAGAGAATCCTTCACAAGAAGGTCCCTACATTTATGAAATCTTAAGTCTGAAACCCCTCTCCTACCCAAAAACCATACAAGAAGAGGAAGAGCAGGACAGGGGAAAAGTCTAATCTTAATGAAATTGAGGAATTGCTCCTGGACCCACAAGGATATTGTACACATTGCCCATTCTGCACTTAGGTATGAGGTTTGGGTAAAGTTGAGTCTTTCAGAGCTTCTAATGAAATAAGACTATCTATCTACACTCTTACTAAGTAACTCGCCTTAATATGTCAGAAATAATTTTATTCTTTTTTTTTAAACTTTATTTTTAATACACATCACTTTATGAATCATGTTGGGAGAGAAACAAAATGGTAAAACTATGGAAGAGAAAAAAAAACAGAAAAAAGAAGCGAACATAGCATGTGTTGATTTACATTCAGTCTTCTTACTTCTTTTTTTGAAAGATGTCCAAAGTCTATTGGGATTGCTTTGGAGCACTGAATCACTGAGAAGAACCATATCTTTCATAATTGATCATCGCACATTCTTGCTGTTATTGGTTCTGCTTGTTTCACTCAGCATTAGTTCGTGCAAATCTTTCTAGGCCTTTCTAAAATCATCTTATTCATAAATTTTACAACAATATACAAATATAAATATATATTAAATATATAATTTATAATATAGAAATAGAATTGTGTATACTATTCCATTAGCTTCATATCATAACTTATTCAGCCAGTCCCCACTTGATGGGTATCTACTCATTTTCCAATTCTTTGTTATCACTACATTTTTTGTACTTGTGGGCCCTTTTTCCTCCTTTATGATTTCCTTGAGATACAGTCCCAGGAGTGGCAGTTCTGGGTCAAAGGGTATGCACAGTTTGATAGCCTTTTGGGAATAGTTCCATATTGCTCTCCAGAATGATTGGATCAGTTCACAATGCCACCAACAATGTATTAGTGTCCCAGTTTTCTCACATCCCCTCCAATATTTATCATTATCTTTTCTTGTCATTTAAGCCAACATAAAAGATATGAAGTGCTTCTTCACAGATATTTTAATGTGCATTTCCCTAATAGTTATTTAGACTATTTTCTCATATGACCATAAATGGCTTTAATATCTTCATCTGAAAATTGTCTGTTCATATCTTTTGTCCATTTATCAATTGTGGAATGACTTGTATTCTTATAAATTTGGCACAGTTCTTAATATATTTTAGAAATGAGACCTTGATCAAAAATACTGGCTGTAAAATTTTTTTCCCAGTTTTGTACTTCCCTTTAATCTTGTTTCTGTTGGTTTTGTTTGTACAAACCTTTTTAATTTAATGTAATCAGAATGTTCTCTAGTTTTTTAGTCATATCCTCTATTCTCCAAAGATCTGATAAATAAATTATTCCTTGATCTCCTCATTGGTTTATAGCATCGTCCTTTATGTCTGAATCATGTAACCATTTTGATTATTTTGAGTTTCTGACATATTATTTTCCAGTTTCCCCAGCAATTGTCAATAGTGAGTTTTTATTTCAAAAGCTGGAGTTTGAGAGTTTATCAAATACTAGATTACTATAGACTTTGATTATGGTGTCATGTATCTAATTTATTCCACTGATCCACCACTTTATTTCTTAGCCAGTACCAAATGGTTTTGATGATTGCGGACTTTTTTTTTTTTCTTTAGTTTTAGGTTGGTACCATAAGCCATCATCCTTTGTATTTTTTTCCCACTAATTTCCTTGATATTCTTGATCAAAATGAATTTTGTTATCATTTTTCCTAATTCTATAAAGTAATTTTTGGCAGTTTAATTTGTATGATTCTGAATAAGTAGACCAAATTAGGCAGAATTATCATTTTTATTATATTAGCTCAGCTTACCCATGAGCAATTGAAAATTTTCCAATTGTTTAGATTAGACTTTATTTGTGTGAGAAGTGTTTTGTGATTGTGTTCATATAGTTCCTGGGTTTGTCTTGGCAGGTAGACACCCAAATATTTTATTTTGTCTACATTTATTTTAAATGGATTTTCTTTCTATATCTTGCTAATGGGCTTAGTCAGTAACATAGAGAAATGCTGATGATTTGTATGGGTTTATTTTATATCCTGCAACTTTGCTAAAGTTATTAATAGTTTCAGGTAGGTTTTTGGATGATTTTCTGGGGTTCTCCAAGTATACCATCATATCATCTGCAGAGTGATAGTTTTATCTCTTCATTACCTATTCTAATTCCTTTACTTTTTTTTTTCCTTATTGCTAAAACCAAGATTTCTAGTACAATGTAGTGATAATGGACATCTTTGTTTCATCCTTGATCTTACCAGTTTCTTTCCATTACAATAATTCTTGTTGTTGGTTTTAGACACTTTATTATTTTAAGGAAAGCTCCCTTTATCTGTATGTTCTCTAGGGTTGTTTTTTTTTTAATAGGAATGGGTGCTGTATTTTGTCAAAAGCTTTTTCTGCATCTATTGAGATTATGATATGATTTCCATTGATTTTATTATTGATATAATCAATTATGATAATAGTTTTTCTGATATTGAACCAGCCCTGCATTCCTGGTATAAATCCTACTTGGTCATAGTGTATTATCCTGCTAACAATTTTCTTCTTTGTAAATTCAATTATGCCTCCTCTTTAGGGTTTCCTCAAAACTGGGGAATAGAAAAGTGTTTCATGTACAATAGGACTTAGGCATAGGTTAATTATTTATTTCCATACACAAAAGGAATGCTAACTACAAAAGAGGGACAAAAAAATCTGACAAGAGCAAACACAAAACATGATTTAGCAACCTAACATAGCGACTGTTATAATCTGTAAGGAAGTGAATACTTAAACCTCATCAGCATAATTTTCGGGACTGCTAATTGAGCATGTACAGTTTGCCTCAGCTCTGTATTATTCAAAAAATTTTCCCTATAAATGTATGCTGGTAAATTAACTGTGCTGGATCCAATCCTCTTATCCATGGTCATTTTCTCCAAAAGTGGTAACAGCTTGAAACACCTTGATTTCTCCCTGGTTAGAAAGAAGATCAAACTGAAGCGGTAGCTGCATCTCTTTTGTCCATCCTAAGTATCACAGTTTCTCTCGCTCCTCAGCCAATAAGACTCTTCATCATCCCAAAGTATAAGATCATTGATGCATTACACATAGCCAGAAGAAGTCATCAATGTGGCAGTACCAGGAAGAACGGAACCAAACTTCCTCTATCAGACGGCTCTCATCACAAAAGGAAAAAGATTATTTATAAATATTGAGTTACCTTCTTATTAATCTCATGGAATTACCAGCAAGTGAATTAGTTCTTAAAAGTTCCATGTCTGTAAGTAAATATAAATATACTAAAAGAAAGCCATAAATGGTAGCATGATATATAGAGAGAAAGCCAATTATGGAGCCAGTCATGAGTTCAAGTCCTGCCTCAGACAAATACTGGCCCAGTGTGACTCTAGAAAAGTCAGTTAACTTCTCCCCCAGGCAACTCTCTAGGACTAAGTTGCAGGGAGTTTTTTTTTTTTGTTTTTTTTTTTTTTTTTTTTCCCCAATAGTTCTCTGTACCATTAAAATCAGAGTTCTGAAGGGGAAAAAAGAAAACCCCCAAAATAATAATTAACTAATTGCTACTTTTCTGGTTATGCTTCAGTTGGTGGCCTTAAATTAGAAACAGACACTTTGTATTATTCCTAATTACCATGAAACTTCTTGAAGTCAGAGAGTATCTTTTATGTTTACTTTTTTCCTATATATGCTGTGTCTACTTAAAATGTTTTAAAAGACCTATGATTTCATCCGAATGGTATTTCTTGCTCCTCTATCAGTTCTGATCATAACCCTCCAAAATATAGTAAATGTTCTTTGACTAGAAAAATTGACCATTTGCTGGTTATAGATCTAGAATCTAAAGGTCATCTAGTCCTCTTCTTTTTTTTAGATGAGAAAGTAAATTATCCAGGCATACAGATGATAAATTTGGACTCTTCGGAGTCCAAATCCAGGGCTCTTTTTACTAACCACAGGGCCATACCTTGTGACAGTGAGCCCCTTCAAACATGGTTTGGAAACAGGAAACAATTCATCGTTGATTGAATTTGAAATTTTTCTGGCTTATTAGGATCTGAAATAACTTGCACTCTGCTGACATAACCCAAAAGAGCTAGAGGTGACTTTTGTGCCCCGCTGAGGTATGGGAGAAGGCAGCTTAGCTTGTTGTATAGCATGTTGGCCTTGGAGCCAGTAAAAGTCTCATTTCGAACATCCTGACTACATATGGCTCTGAACAAGTCACTTAACACAAGGCTACTCTCCAAGGCTATTAAAGGCAAAAAATAATAATGACATCTGAGACATAGGGGACTGAAATATTTAACACAAAGACCTATTTTCTTTAAATAAATTGGTAAGATTATATGAACAATGCTCAAAAGAAGAAATGTTTACTATAAAAAAGCTCCAAATTACTACTAATAAGAAAAATTAAAATTAAAATGTCTCTGAGGTTTCACTTCTACCCATCATAATAGCAAAGGCAGAAACTGTAAATGTTAGAGGAGCTGGAGGAAGACAGATACACTTATATGCTATTGCTGAAACCAGGAACTAGTTCAACTGTTTTGGAAAATAATTTGAAATCATATGGGAAAAATAACTAAATTATTCACATCTTTTGACCCAGCAATATTGCTCCTAGACATAATTCCTAGGGTGTCAAAGGCAAAGGGAATAATCCCATTCCTTAATAAATATGCATGACAGCATTCAGTTTTTAGTGGCAAAAACCTAAGAAAAAATGGATGCTCATTGACTAGGGAATTGGCTAAAAAAAGTATAGTGAGTGAATGTAATGAAATATTATGGCACCATAAGAAAATGAAAATATAAAGAATTCATAGTAACTTGGGAAATTTTTATGAAGTAATATAGAGTGAAGAAGGCCTAACCAAGTGACAAATATTCACAATGACCTTAGTAGTATAAAGGAAAACATCACTGAAAGACATAAAATCTCATATCAGTACAATGGACAATCTTGCCTTGAAAGGATTGATGATGAAACATACCTATCATCCTTTAGTAGAGAGATGATAAACTAAAGTCAGGTCAAAACACATTTGTTAAGCTTCTTCTATATGCTAGAGACCATGCTAAGCATTGCACAAATACGAAAAAAAAAAAAGATATAAAAATACAAAAAAATGTCTTTGCTCTCAAGGAGCTTATAATCTCATGCATGTATATAATCACCATCCAATTACAGATTAAGAATGAGATATTCTTCATTAGGCATGGTCAATGAGTCTTGGTTTTGTTGTTTTACTTTGTTTTTCACTAATAGTATTTGTTAATGTAATATTGGCCATTTCTATCAGGAGGGTATCATTAGAAAAGAACAGCAACATAAAAAAGAAGAAAATGTTTTTAATTAAAAAATTTTTTGCACCTAAAATGAAAAAAAATTCATGTAATTATCTCTTTCTAATATAAACAAATCACTTAATTCAAAATGGCCTATATCTTGAAACATTAATATAGTTAGTGATTAGCCTTAAAAATAAATGCTGCATGGTCATATTATTAATAAAAATATTATAAAGCACTAAACTAATCTCTGATTTAATAATTATCACAAAATAAACAGCATTTTTTCCTAAATATTAGCTTTATTTTGGCTTACTATAATTTTTTTCCTCTTTTCTCTTCCTCACAGAAAAAAAAAAAAGTTGCCCAGGATAGGCAGGAATGGAGGAAATACCCACATCAATGAGATGTCTCTTTTGGTATAACAATAAACAAAATTAACAACATATTGCCATAAAATATGTTCTTCAGATGTGTAAATATTCACCCACACACAGAGGACAGCCTACATAAAGGAACAGAGAAACAAACATCTATTGTTAAGAAGGATTAAAAATGCTTTAAAATTAAAAAAAATAATTAAATTCTATTCATTTTTCATGGTTTCACATTTTGAGTGTCTGCTCATCTAACAATGCTGAGTAAATCTATAGATTCCATTTTTTATTGTTTTACCTGATCCTTCAAATATCTCTCTTTAAGAAGTTAAATATGTTTCAATGGACACATGCAACAGTGATAGATTTGTCCACTGGACAATAGTGAGCCTCATAATGATCTGGAGAAATGCATTGCCATGTTATGATAATAGAAGTTAGAAGTGGGAGAGATCTTTAAAATCATATAGTCCAACCCTTTCAGTTTACAGATGAGGAGATGGATTCCCAGAAAGCAAAGGTGACTTTCCTGAAGTCAAGTTCACTAACAGAGTCAAGATCCAAACATAGGTTCTAAGTGCTGTTTGTTCCATAGTGAATTCTTTAAAATGTCACTCCCCAATACACACCCTATCTACAGTAATGCAAATGAAAGCAATAATAAAAAGGCAACTCTGCTTAGATGTATTATAAAAACTAGTCTACTGAGAAGGACTTTCCTCAAGATGACATGGAAATGGAATGATAACATTTTCAGGATAAAAAACAAGTGGTCAAGTGGTCAAGAAGTCTAAGAAGTCTAAGGAAGGAGGGAGGAAATTAGCATTTATAAGCATAAACTACACGCTCATCACTATGCTAAATACTTTGCAAATATCTCATTTGATCCTCATAACAATCTTTCAAAGTACATCTATTTTTATTTATACTAATATTTAAACATAAAGTTAAAAATAACTTTTAAAAAAATTTTGAGTTCTAAATTCTCTCTCTCCTTGCAGTCTCTTCTACTCATTGAGAAGGCAAACAATATGATACCCATTATACATGTGAAATCGTGCATTACACATTTACATAGCATCTATGTTGTAAGAAAAAAAATCAAGAAAAATAAAGTGAAAAAATTATACTCCAATTGCGCTCAGATTTCATCAGTTTCATTTCTGGAGGTAAATAGTGATTTTTATCATAAATCCTTTGAAATTGTCTTGGATCATTGCATTGATCAGAGTAAAGTTTTTCACTTATCACTGTAATTGATCATTACAATATAGCTACTATTATATACAATAATCTGGTTTTGCTTACTTCACTTTCCATCAATTCATATGTCTTCTCAGGTTTTTCTGAAATGATCCTGCTTATCATTTTTATAGCAGAACAGTATTCAGTCACAATAATATACTAAAATTATATGAGCATCCTCTCAATTTCCAAGTCTTTGCCATCACTGAAAGAGCTGTTATAAATATTTTTGTCCATATAAATCCTTTTCCTTTTTCTTGGATTTCTTTGCAATATAGACCTAGTAGTAGTTTTGCTGCTTCAAAGGATATGCAGTTTGCTAGCCCTTTAAGCAGAATTCCAAATTGTTCTCCAGAATGGCTGAATGAGTTTACAATTCCACCAGCAATGCATTAGTGTACCTATTTTTTCCATACCCTCTCCAACAATTGCTATTTTCCTTTTCTGCACGTGAGCCAATCTGATAAGTGTGAGTGGTACCCTAAAATTATTTTAATCTGAATTTCTTTTTTATGTTCAAAGAATTATTTTCACCTTTAAGTCTCTGTCCATCCTTTTTTAGTTGGTTAACATTTTTTTCATGAGCTTCTTGTTTTTCTTGGATGGTTTTTATTTTTTTAATTTTTTCCGCAATGTCTCCCATTTGATTTTTAAATTACTTTTGACTCCTTCTTTGAATTCTCTTTTTTACTGAAGTGTACTCCTCTGAAGATAAATCCTGGTCTTCTCGGTTCTCATAATATGTTTCAGTGGTAGGTTCTTTCTTCTTTGCCGATTTATTTTTTTTTAATAAGAGCTATTAGGGTGAGCATCTTTAATCATGAGGTGGGGGGTGGTACCTCAAGCTTCCATTCAGCTTTCCAAATTAATTAGGAACCCCAAACCAAGAGCTCCCCACTCCTTAAGCGTTCGCAGCCAGTAGCCCCCCCCCCCCCATCTACTGAGTCTGAAATCACCACTGTGCTGGTTCCTTCTCATCCAGGGCCAGCATCTCAGCAATATAGTAGGTTCCCTCAGTCTTCCTGGACTCAAACCCCAACTTGACAAACCAAAAAAACCAAGAAGTGAAAGTCTTTTTGGTTCCCATTTCCCTGGCTTCCCTGTTTTATAAAATGATATTCAGTAATTTTCAGTCATTCTCAAATTATCTTTCCAAGTCAGTTCTTCTTCTCCTCCTCCTCCTGCTCCTCCTCCTCCTCCTCCCCTTCCTGCTCCTCCTCCTCCTCCTCCTCCTCCTCCTCTTCCTGCTCCTCCTCCTCCTCCTCCTCTTCCTGCTCCTCCTCCTCCTCCTCCTTCTCTTCTTCTTCTTCTTCTTCTTCTTCTTCTTCTTCTTCTTCTTCTTCTTCTTCTTCTTCTTCTTCTTCTTCTTCTTTCTTCTTCTTCTTCTTCTTCTTCTTCTTCTTCTTCTTCTTCTTCTTCTTCTTCTTTCTTCTTCTTCTTCTTCTTCTTCTTCTTCTTCTTCTTCTTCTTCTTCTTCTTCTTCTTCTTCTTCTTCTTCTTCTTCTTCTTCTTCTTCTTCTTCTTCTTCTTCTTCTTCTTCTTCTTCTTCTTCTTCTTCTTCTTCTTCTTCTTCTTCTTCTTCTTCTTCTTCCTTCTTCCTTCTTCCTTCTTCCTTCTTCTTTTGTTTTTGCTGAGGCAATCGGGGTTAAGTGAGTTGCCCAGGGTCACACAGCTAGGAAGGATTAAGTGTCTGAAACCAGATTTGAACTCAGGTCATCTTGACTTCAGGGCTGGTGCTTTATCTACTGCATCACCTAGCTGCCCTGGGTCAGTTGCTCTTCAATTGAGACATTTCATATTTTCTTTTTTTTTTCCATTTTTTATTGACTTTTTTATTACTTGTTAATGTGTCATGGAGCCATTAGCTTCTACTTATCCAATTCTAATTTTTAAGTAGTTCTTTTCTTCAATGAATTTTTGTGCCTCTTTTAATATTTGACTAATTCTGTTTTTAAGATGTTATTTTCAGTGTTTTTATGACTTTTAAAAGTAATTTGTTAATCTCTTTCCATAATTTTTTTGCATAACTCTCATTTCTTTTATTAATTTTTCCTCTAACTACTTTTATCTTTCCTTAGCTCTTCCAGGTATTTCTTCTCTTGTATTCAATTTGCGGATTTTTCTTTAAAGCTTTGCTTATGACTATTTTCACATTGTCATCTTCTGTTTTGTTTTGGTCTTCCTTGACATCATAATAACTTTTTGTGGCCTGGTTTCTTTTTTTGTCATTTGTTCATTTTTCCAGCATTTTTCTTGATTTCAATGTTAAAGTTGAGCTCTACTTTTCTTGTGGGGGAGACGCTTTCACAAGCTCTAGACTTTTTCTCATTGCTGTTTTCAGATGATCTATAAATCTTCTTTTCTGATGATCTATAAATTTTCAGTGTTACCAAGATGATATGATCTGCTGAGAGGTATTTCCTGGTCTGCACTCTCTACTCCCTGGCAGCCACAAGTGCTAGCACTCCTGTCAGCCCTTGTAATGTGATAAGATTCCCTGTTCTCCTGTAGCCATCAAGGATATTGTTCCTTCCTTCCCTGGAACATTTCTGGACTGAGAACTCCCAAAGTTGCTGCTGTTATTACAACACTTCCAACACTTGATGCAGCCATGTGGGCTCTGGCTTGGCCCTTACACCAGTGTCACACTCTCCTTTCAACTTCCTAAGTTGTCTTGGGCTGGAAAATTAACTAAATTTAATCTTTAGCTGTCAATTTTGCTCTAGAATTAACCATTTAGTTTGAAAAAAGAGAATGCAGAAAAGAAGGAATGAAGAAAGGAGGGAAGGAAGGAAGGAAGGAAGGAAGAAAGGAAGGAAGGAAGGAAGGAAGGAAGGAAGGAAGGAAGGAAGGAAGGAAGGAAGGAAGGAAGGAAGGAAGGAAGGAAGGAAGGAAGGAAGGAAAGAAAAGAAGGAAGGAAAGGAAAGAAGGAAGGAAGGAAAAGAAGGAAGGAAGGAAGGAAGGAAAGAAAAGAAAGAAGGGAGGAACAAAGGAAGGAAGGAGGAAAGGAAGGAAGGAAGGAAGGAAAAGAAAGAAGGGAGGAAAGGAAAGAAGGAAGGAAGGAAGGAAAAGAAAGAAGGAAGGAAGGAAGGAAGGAAGGAAGGAAGGAAGGAAGGAAAGAAAAGAAGGAAGGGAGGAACAAAGGAAGGAAGGAGGGAAGGAAGGAATGAAGGAAAGAAAAGAAAGAAGGAAGGAAAGGAAAGAAGGAAGGAAGGAAGGGAGGGAGGGAAGAGGGAGGGAGAGAAAGAGGGAGGGAGAGAGGGAAGGAGTGAAGGAAGGAAGGAGGGAGGAGGGAGGGAGAGAGGAAGGGAGGAAGGAAAAGACAAAGCAAGAGAAGTGAAGAGAAGGCAAGACAAGACAGAGAGGGAAAAGACAGGACAGGAAAGAGAAGGGAAGGAGAGGAGAGGAAAGGAGAACCAGATGCTTCAGTCTGCTCTCTGAATCCCTTAGTTCTCTATTTAGAGATTAGATGGCATGGTTCATCACGAGTTCTTTCAAATTCTGTTTGGTCATTATGATGATCAGAATTACTAAGTATTTCACAGTTGACCATCTTTATAATATTGCTGTTATTGTATAAATTATTCAGATTCTATTCACTTCATTTTGTATTAATTCATAAAAGTTTTTCCAAGTTTTCTGAAATCATCCCTTTCATTGTTTGTTACAACACAGTATTTAAAATTGCATCATATTTATGTTACATCACATTTATATAACTTATGTTGTTCAGCCATGTCCCAATTGACATGTGTTCCACAATTTCCAATTTTTTCCTACCACAAAAAAGGATAGCTATAACATTCTTGTAAATATGAGTGCCCATGATATTATCTATCCATCTCATTCTCTCTTGTCCTCTTTTTCTTTTGCCTTTAATCTTTACCCAAATCAGGTCTTATCCAAAGAGTCTTACCTTCTCATTATTTGGCCAAAAGTATTTAAGCTTCAGCTTCAATATTTGATTTCACAGTAAAAATTTACTGATATAACCTCTTTACTGTCCAAGGGACCCTCAAAAGTCTTCTCCAGCACCACAATTTGAAAGTGTCAATTCTGGGGGGCTCAGCTTTCCTTATAATCGAACTCTCACAGTCATAGCCCTTTGCTACTGGAAAAACCTTAGCTTTGACTTTACAGGCTTTGTCAGCAAAGTGTTTTTTTAAAGTATGTATATATTGTCCAGATTTGCCATTCCTTTCCATCTAAAGAGCAAGTATCTTTTAATTTTAAATTTCATTTCATTTTAAATGAAAATTTTAACATGGTTTATATTTTTATAACATTGAGTTTGTGGGTTGCTTTCTGGTTGTTATTCTTTACATTTACATTGCTGTAAATATTGCATTGTTTTGTTTCTGCTTACTTCACTTAGCATCAACTCACATAAGCCTTGCATTCATCATGTTCATCTTGTTTTATAACACAGGACTTGAATAATTCCCACATCCTAATTTCAGACAGGTTTCAGTCTAGCACAAAGGATCATGGGTTATCAAATTTACCCTAATGTCTACTACCAGTGATAGTATTTTAGAGAAATATTTCTTGATTGAAGGTAAATGCTTCAATATCTTCCAAGGTTTGTCACATCCTTGTTAAAATGTGAAACTTAACTACCCCATTCTTCTCTAATATCCAGGAATCAATCAATTGGAGTATAGTCACATCCCATCTACAACTTGTGATTTACTAAATGGCATAGCACTTAGTCTAAAGAAGAACTATTACAGGAAATCACTGCTACTAACGTCTCAATTTTTTAAAATTGTTTTTCCTCTTATCCATTCAATCAATTTGGAAGAATCCCAGTGAGTTTACTAAAACAAGACTACTTGGTAATGTTATTCAAAATGCTCAGTTTCTCCTTGCTCCTGAATGAAAGCTATCAATTTTTTCTGCTTTCCACTCTCTTTGACTTTTTTTTTTTTACATTTTTAAGATGGGAAGGCACATGCACAGAATGCTAGATTTAATATCAGGAAGATCTGAGCTCAAGTTTTTGCCTTGCTAGGTGATTCTGGCCGAACCACTTAACCTCTGAGCCTTAATTTCCTCATTTGTAAAATGGGGATAACAATAATAAATATATCACAATGTTATAAAAATATAATGAAATAATATTTTTGTGCTGTGAACCTAAAATAAATATCAAATATGATTATTGTCATCATTATTTATTATTTTTTTCCTCATAGGAAAGCTATTTTCCGTTAAATATGACAGAATCTACAAATGCTATTGCTATTCTTTATCTTTAGTAATTCAGACTTTTTTTTGCCCATGTCCAGTGCTGGGACTGGATTTAATTGAATGTGAGAGGTAGTTCAAACTAAACATCAAGAAGAAAAACTTTACTTAATTACAAAATTCTAAAACAAAGATAAGTTAAATTTTAAAAGTATCTGATATAGTTTTATTAAAAAGTTTGTGGCTAAGTTCTGTCAAACTAACAAATATCTCAAAATACAATGAAATTAAGAATTTTTAATTTATTAGAGACATTATTTCAATTGAATCTCTATATCTAGGGCAGATCTTCATTATTATACCTCTGTTGAATTACTGAAGTTTAATTCTGTTAAAGAATTAGAAATTGAGAATATATCTTACTTGCTATTATTCTTCCTAAAAGTATTGAGTAATACAAAGACTCTGAGACTTCCACTTCAGATCCCAGATCTGTCATTTACTACTTATATAACTTGGGACAAGTCAATTCATTTCTCTGGGACTCAGTTTCCTCATGTGTAAAAAAAAAAAAAAAAAGAAGACTAGGAAGGCTAGACTAGATGACCAAATACATCTCTTATAGCTCTAATTATAACTCATTTCTCTATCAAAATCCCATTTTCAGATCCTATTCCTACATATTCATCTCATCTCCCTTCCCAAAGAAAAACTTTCTGATGTAAGTCATGACTACACATAATCTGCTTTTTTCTCTCTTTTTTTCTTAAATTTCCAGTAACAAGCAACTTCTAATACTCCTCCAGGAAATAATATAAAAGAGTAATATAGTATTCACCAAGATTTATCCAGCTTTCACATGAAGAGCACTTGAACTGAATGAGTGCTATTTAAAAAGACCAGTGGTGAAATGCATGACAAATGATAATCTGACTTTTCTGATGTTTGTCATTTAGGACTGGTTGGTTTCAGTCTCACTGGTCTCTTCTGTATTACCAACATTTTCTGTTGTGGGTCTGCTTCCCTGCAGCTTCACTGGAAACTGAAAGTTTCTTACTGCGCGCCTCACGCTATCACCAGCCTTCGGACGTCTCCGGCCCCGCTCCGGAGACAGGAGCAGGGAATAAGCAAACAGAGAGCCAACCTGTAGCAGAACTGGTCTTTATTGTCTGCACCCAAAATGTCTCCCCGAGTTGCCGCTGGCAATTCCTCTTATAGAGGTTCTCGGACCCTCCCCGAAACCTCCCATCGTGGGCGGGGCCAGCTCCCTTATCAATGCCTAGTCGGGTTTCTCCTTTTATGGCCAGGCGACTCATAGCTCTATGCATCCACAGACACGTAGCTCTATTAATCAACCCGGAGCAATATTCTGGAGTTGACTGACATTAGGGCGGCTCCCTTCCGCACAGAGAAGATCGGTTCTAGGCCCTTTACAATTCCCCCTTTTTGTTTAAAAAGAGGACGGTCTAATACAGCCATCACAACTCGGAAGGACATAAATGGAGGAATTATATAACACAGGTAATATACAAGAGGCACGATATAAAAAGCTACAAGTAAATTTCACATATTGGGACAACAAAGCTTGTTGTTTCACTAACTCCAAGGAAACATATTGCAGTTGAGTTATTTGAGAAATCAGCATAGAGTCTATGGCCTCCTGGTGTCTCCAGGCCAAGTCATTTTCAGTCATGTACTTCTGCAGCTTCTCCGCCACAATAGTTAATTGTGTATTCAGTTCTCTTATCTGGAATTCCTCTGTGATACTCAGAGCCAAGGCCGCCAGTGATAAAAACATACTGCCACCTTCCCGTTTTCCTCTATGGTGCAGATTTTTCAACAGTCCTTGAAGAACTCCTTCTGCTTTGGTTATCTTATAGTTTGAGTTCAAACATATCAGGAACAATGCATTACCCAGAGTCCACAATTGTCCTTCAAAGCTATAACACAATGTACTATTTGGAAAAACTCCCCCTCTACAAGTGGAATTCTTGTTGCCAAAAACCCGATGCCATTGGGTAAAAGTCAACTCCCTGTCCTGATTATTAGATATATGTAACTGCATTTTTATCCTATTTGTAACTAATCCCACTTTCCACAGATGTGGCTGCAGGACATGATTAGAATAGAATACAGGAGCAATTAGTTGAGAGTGAGAATCGGCATTCCGATCCCAAAACGTCAAGTTCACAGTGCCATCTTGCAAAGATATGCTTTTCCTCATTAGTCCTGTACTGCATTCCCTTAATTGTCCAAAAACTACACCCAACTTTGAGTCTATACAACTCGGCAAATCAGTACATCGCTGTCTCACAGCATTCATTGTATTTTTCCCATGTATTTCCTTCATCTGCACCATCATACTGGTACTTATATTATTTAACTCATCATTACTGTGTAGCAGATGACTTCTATTCAGCCTTTTCATGGTTGCACACCAATCATTCCCTTGTCCCTCAAGAACTATGCACAGTGGCAAGTGGGTTGTCATAAAAGTTAGGCTGTCTTTACTTTGTTTAAACATTTGAGGTTGTCGTTCTGGGAACCCTGAGTAAATATGTGAGCCTACCAAGAATGAGCCATTACCAGTCAATTTTAAAGGGATACTTTCATGAACCCATGTCATCATTCATAATTTGGGAAGATTAGGAGTTATAGCCCAATGAGTTGGTGCCTTAGCCGCATGTAGAGTATACATTGGAATCATACCCTTGCCATCTTTTTTCTTACCCTCCGAAGGAGGGCGTGGGGTGATAGGGGGACTCTTCAATAAAAATATAACCCCGCTGTTAAAGGCTAAGGTCTTTTCCCCAATTTCATTGGTGATAATCGCGTCATAGCAGGATGCCCTCTAGGTATCATTGACTCGCTCAACTGACTCTATCAAACATAATAAAAAGGCTGCACCGTCAAATGACTGAACTCTACCTTTAAAAGGGAAGCAAGTCTGCATCTGATTAACCCTAGAGTGTTTAAAGCAGGTAGTATTTTTCCCTAGTAAACTTCCAAACCTTTCTCCAAAATCCTTCTTCCAAACTCTATGCGGCAGCACCAGCAGTTCGGTAGGATGTTCATGTAGAGGAACATTAATTATCGTAATTGCTAGTGTCAGACCTATCTTCCATAGGTGATTCTGAATATGCCCTTCCACTATGGGTGTTGGTGCAACCAGTACCGGTGCCTCATCTGTCTCCCCATTCCAAAAGCTGATATTAACTTCTGGCAAAAAGGGCCCTTTACGAAACACGCCTGTGGAACAACTGATCAAAGGTGAAAATAAAGGCGAGTTCATAACCGGGGTACAAGGGGGAAGGGAACTTTCAACTTTATCTTCTATCTCATGTTCCACGTGGGGAACAGCCAACATTTCAACTATCATCTCGCTAGTCAAGTCATTTAGGTCGCTCGTTTTGAGGGATGATTGCTTAATTCTAAAAGGTTCCAGCATAATGCATGAACTTATCTTTAAGTTATATGTCAGGCATAAAGGGACATCCCGAGTAATGAAAGTGAGCTTCTTAAAATGTTCCTTCCATATTTTTGATTCTTTGTACTCCCCCATCCCTTCCAAAAAGGAAACATTTCCTAACGTGGCTAATGGTATAGGCTGATGACGCCAAGTGACCATTTGAAAACTAGACAAATCTGCAATCATATTTCTCTCCTCACTCTTCACCCCTCCTATCAGGCTACTTAATCCTAACAACATGCATGCAATTTGATTCATTCGCATTTGAGTTTCTCGTCTTCCTTCTCTTCTCTTTGCTCGTTGGGTTCGGTTTTTTCCATTTCTCCTCCTTTCTCCTCTGCCCCGATGGATTCGTCTTCTTTTTCTCGTACCAACCTGGTCCTTCTGATCGGGATCCATCTTTTCTCCTTTTCCCCTGTTGAGACACAAACAAATCCTTTGCCTCTCACAATAACTTTGTAAGGGCCTTTCCAAACGTTATTCTCATCTTTATACATTATCTTTTCCAATCTTAATTCTTTGGAATCATTTTCTGATTTTTCTGTCATTGATTTTCTTTCTGGTTTATTACCCATGGTATTTTCAACTAAAGCCTTCATGGCCGGTGTTAATCCCTCATCGTCAAATTTCAAAAAATTGATAGTGAAGAGAGCTTTATCAATATCTTGTTGAGTTATTTTCTTGCATCCCATTCCCCCTTTTTGTTTAATGAGCATAGTTTTTAAGGTTCTGTTCATTCTAGTTAATTTTCTTATCATGTCTATAGACAAAGAAGGATTTTTGCCAAAAATTTATATAAGGGTTTGGCACATACATCTGTGTAGGTGCGGGGTACGGAAGGGCTTCACTAGTTGACTCGTTCCGTATTGTCTGTATCTTGACAGTTCTTTATTAATTGTCTATGCCCAGGGAGGGAGCCACTCTTCTCTGGAGCACAAACATCTCTAGGAATGGCTAGTTCCTAGCATCTAGTGTCAAAAATATACAGAGTTCATGGAACGGTCAAGTTCCCATAATTTGGAAGCTGAGGCCTGTTAGATTTGAGTGAGCTTATAATCCTAATATGAAATTTTAAATTTCTTAATCATTTGGCCTTAAGATCACGAAAATAATAAGAGGACTGGGCTAGTGGGGTGAAATTAGAGTAAATTAATTTCATTTTCCAATACATATGACAATTACACATACATAATTACAGAAAGAACAATAATAATAATATGGGTATGGCTAAACTATTAAAATAAATGGTAGCGCTACCTGATCTAAATAAGAAATCATACCAATGGTGGTTAGTATCCGATGTTACTAAATGAGAGGCCTTGATAAGTTGTCCTGCAGCTATAAGAGTCTGTATTTGATGTTCATTTAATGCGCGCTGATTAGACTCTAATAGTTTCTTCATAACTTAAGATCTGTTTAGGATATCCATATATATGAAGTAAAGCAAAGTAATCAGGTAAGACAAAAGGTAATACATGAAATTAACACATAACAGCCCATATCTTAACTTGACAATACACAATAGTTCCAGTACACCAAAAAAAAGTACACATAGCATTTTCAGGTCATTGTTTTTCCATGCTTCTGGTAAATTAAACATATAATCCCACATTGCAACAATCTCTGAGCATTTTCTTTTTGTATCTAGGTATACATATTTTGTAAAGAGCATTTGGTCCACTTAAATAATTTACTAATATTTCCAGTAAAACCCAAACTAGTAATAATACTATCATCAAAAATCTGTAGAAATTGGCCTTGATATTATAATGTATTTTGGTGGAGTAGGATCGTCGTGGGCAACTATTTGAGCATTTACAGTCAAAGCCTGAGAAACAGCTTGTCCAGCACTGCGCAGTCTGCTGGCCAAGATCTCAAGGTCTATTGAATTAACTATACCGAAACCAGTTCCAGCACCACCAAATAAAGTGTCATACCAGGTTCTTTTCTTTCTAACACAATTCATCAGAGGAGGAAAAGTTTCATTATTGGTACAAGTTTTAGGAACTCTTATGATTGATGGAGGATGTTTTGTAGGAGGGGGAGGTGTCAGTAATAGATATTTTATCTAATAGTGAGGTTTCAATACCTCTATCAAGATTTTACATGCACAGTTTATCAGTTGCTTTTCAATGTTTGTCTCAGCTTGTTCTCTGCATTCAGTTGGGAAGTCCACACCCTCAGAGTCCACTCTCTTTCCTATGTAGCACTGCTGTATCTGGATCTGGAACAGTCCTTTCCAGCTCAGGGTCAGCTTGTCCTCCTTCCACGTCCTAACCAGGACCCCGTCTCCAAGCTAGAACTCATGCACTGTTGAAACCCTAAGGGAGGAGTCTGAGCAATAAGCCTGTTTAGTTGTAAAGTTTTCAGATGTTAAAGTAAAGACATAACATATTTCCTTAAAAACAAATCCTTGGTTTCAAATATTGGATATAAGGAAGAATTTTGAATCCCTTTAAATCAGTTTGCTTTCTTCAACCAGAAACAGCTGCAGCTTCCTATTGCTGCTCTACCCCTGCAAAAATACGTTCCGTCTCACAGTCACCTCTCCGTGACTACCTTTTCCAACAAGTTCCTTCTTTTCCCCACTGATTTCTTCTTGAAATCATTTGCTCCCACTAATAAATCCTTCTTAAATCACCTTTATTCTCCTGTCCCATCTCTCTGTTTCTCTCTTCCCAATGCCTACTTGCTCAAACTTTCTCTGACATACTTTAAACACTTCCAAACCAATAACTCTTCTGACTAGATGCTTCATTTAAACTATTAATTAATTTTGCAAATCAATCTCTCTTGTCCCTTTTCTTTAATCACCTTTTTTTTTAAACTTTAAACTTCAAGATTCATAACCCATAATGATAACAAATTACCCAATGTTTCAGAAGCAAACCAAATAGTTTTTTTTTTTTTTTTTTTTTTTTTTTTCTTCTGCCTGAGTGCTTCAAGGCCACTAGTAAGAAGCTTCCCAGGCGGTATTAAGCAGATAAGATTGTAATGCCATTACTCCCCTTTTAGCTTTGAAAATCTGCTTTTCAGAGAAAACTTTCCCACCAGTTTAAAATAGTCAAGTTTTTTTTTTCTTTTGTTTTACTTACAAATTGGTACAACAGGTTAAAAAGTTTAAAATCACAAACAATTTTTAAGACCAATACATTTTGAACCACTCTGAAAGAATTACTATTCTGAATGAATTTCAATTTCCACAATTCAGCCTGTTATTTTTCTAAGCCTGTAACACAGAGGCTGAATTCTTATCTCTTATGAGCTTGCTAACTTTTAACACAGAACAAAAAATTCAAAGCAGACAAACATACACAGACAGACCAGAGCTCTATTTTTTCTATCCAGGCTCTGCATGCTTTTAAGTTAAGATCCACTCCATTCTTTTTACGGAGTTTATATAGCTATGAAGCATATACTCCTGAATCTGTTGGCTCGATATGGGCTTTAACTATTTTTTGTCCCATGCCTCATCTAACTGCGTCTAAGCAGTCAGGCTGTTTGCTTCTTCTTGATTCTAAAAATCAAGGAGCGCGTCTTTTTACTTACCTTTCCTTGTTCCAGCGAATACACTGTCCAGGTCCCTGTTCAAGGTGCCACTTGTTGTGGGTCTGCTTCCCTGCAGCTTCACTGGAAACTGAAAGTTTCTTACTGCGCGCCTCACGCTATCACCAGCCTTCGGACGTCTCCGGCCCCGCTCCGGAGACAGGAGCAGGGAATAAGCAAACAGAGAGCCAACCTGTAGCAGAACTGGTCTTTATTGTCTGCACCCAAAATGTCTCCCCGAGTTGCCGCTGGCAATTCCTCTTATAGAGGTTCTCGGACCCTCCCCGAAACCTCCCATCGTGGGCGGGGCCAGCTCCCTTATCAATGCCTAGTCGGGTTTCTCCTTTTATGGCCAGGCGACTCATAGCTCTATGCATCCACAGACACGTAGCTCTATTAATCAACCCGGAGCAATATTCTGGAGTTGACTGACATTAGGGCGGCTCCCTTCCGCACAGAGAAGATCGGTTCTAGGCCCTTTACAATTTTCCACATTTAAAAGGTCTGCCACTGATTTTTCTCCAGGCCCTTTGGATAAAGCTTTTAGTGTTAGTGAGAAAAGCCAAATGTTCTCTTGGGTTTTCATTATAGATTAGCAACAGGTCCTAACCACATGGATATTCTATATAACAGAATTTGTTGAGTTTTTTTAAAAAATTCTCTCTAAATAGCTACATTAATTTTCTCTTCTTTTGGGAGTTTATCATTTCACTCATATTAGAAAACTTGGGTTGATGCTACCTTTATCTCTGGCTACACCCAATTAAAAGTAGGTTTGTTGGAGTATGATTAGATGCATATTTATCATACCCTAAAATACCTTGAAGACTTTTTGATTGCTTCTTTCAGTTGGAACTCATCTTATTTCTATCCTCTTAATGTTATTATAGTTTGAAAACTTCATTATATCTGGATTGTCTCCCATAAGTTTCCATGGTGAACTCTCAAAAATATCACTCTTTGTTTATTTTTAATTAGCCACAGGTTCTTCCTATTTAACTTCCCTCTTTTCATAACCTTCCCCTTCTCTTGAGCCCTCTAAACCTTTGGCTGTATCCCCCAAGTCCTTGGCTGACTGATTCTTCCAATTGTCTGTGGAAGTTAATGAGAATCCTCATCAGAACATCTTCCTTGATATATTTCTTTGCACTGAATATTGAAAAAAAGGATAAGCAATGGACCTAAGTAGCAATAGGCAGGTTAAGTTTTTTAAGGGCACTGAAGAGGGTCAACGTCCTAACAGCCTCAGAAAAACATCCTTAATGGCACATTAACACCCATTTTTATTTATGAGGAAGAAATGAACAAATTTAATTGCAGATTGACAAGGAAAACTCAACGTTTAATTCATGACAAAATATAGCTCAGAGCCTTGTTCCTATCTTCCTATGCCATATACACTTCAGCATATGTCCAATTTGAGATTCAAAGTGAACAAAAAAAATTTTATCATATACTTTTCTTTTACAGATGAGGAAAGTGGGGCTTTTCATGGCAAACTAGTTCGCCCAACATGATAATCAAGGAATCTACTAGAACTAGCCTGGAAAAAATAAATTTTATAATTCTAGTTTTGATTACATGAAAAATAAAAGATTTTAAACCAAAAAATCACTGAAACTAATTGACAAGCTATTGATTAAATAATTAATTGGTACAACTAGATGGTACAGCGCCAGACCTGGAGTGAGAGGATTCATCTTTCTGAATTCAAATCTGACCTCAGAGACTTACCCGAAATATGACCCTGGGCATATCACTTAACCCTGTTTACCTCAATTTTCTTATCTATAAAATTAACTGGAGAAGGAAGTGGCAAACCACTTTAGTGTTTTTGTCAAGAAAACTCTAAATAGGTCATGAAAAGTCAAACACAGTTGAAATGACTAAACAACAATTGATTAGAAAAAAAGTCTTTGTGTCACATTTTTTTGGTAAAGACCTGGTACCAAAGATGTATGGGAAATTGATATAAATATATAAGAATAAGCACCACACTTCAGTAGATGAGTATTTAGGCAAAGAAAAGAAAGAGTATTCAATAGAAGAAATACAAATGACCAACAATTATATAAAAATGGACACCTAAAGTTAGTAGCAAAAAGCCAGGAAGAAAAGCCATATCTTCTGAATGACTCGATCCAAACTTCTTTCTCTTGCATACTCTTTTATCCCTATGTGAGAAGATCTTGGGAGACAAATTGTATTCAGGTTGGGGAAGTTACAGGTGCACAGACTCAGATTGTCCAATTTGTCTCACTACAAGTTCACAGATAAATCCAGGTTTTTCAGCCATTTTTTGTTTCTCTTTCAAGTTCATTCTAACTTGCAATCCCAGCCTTAGTGAAGTTCCATGTCATAATTATATTGGTCAAGGTCTCTTCTTTCTGGGCACCAAGTTCCCCACTTGTTTCTAGTTCAGAACTTTTCTTCTGAAGTCACGCAGATCCAGACTCAGTTGCATCCCTTGAATCTGTTTACTGAATTTCTCTGAATGAACCTATCCTTTTCTGGGCACATTGCCCAGGAAAAGCATTCAGAAGTTTGCCTGCCTGTCTTTCTTCAATCTTCTCCTAAGGCTATTTTTAAGAAAAACCCAATTTTTCTAAAAGCTTCAAATTTCTTCACACACACACTCCCAGAGTCATCAATCCCTCTGGATGACACAGACCCACAAATAAATACTATTATATGCATTATAACATCTAGAAGTCAAAATATTTTGATTACAGCATTCAATAGAATATAGAAATTAATCCATATACTTATGTTGTATGCCTTCTTCATGTGAGCTTCATGATCAAACCTTTCATTCACCATCGAATATCACTCATCCTGTCCCAAGCTTTGTGGGCCTTAGTCTCTACAATCTGCAGTTGTACAATCTACAACTAATCATATCTGATCATCACAGTAATTGCCTATACACATTAGAGAGGATATTAGAGAACATCTAGTTCAATTTCCTAATGTAGAAATTTCCCTACATCTCTGACAGATAGCAATCCAGCTTTTACATGAATGGTTCTTGTGACAATGAGCTCATTACTTTATGAAGCAGTCCATTCACTTGTTTAACAGTCCTATTAGGAAATCTACCTCCCATCATTTTCACCTATTGGTTCTAAGTTCATCCTCTGTAGTTAAACAAAATAAGCCTATTCCCTTTTTTTCATGAAAAAATGGAAGACAATTATTATGTTATTCCTTTTTTTCTCTAGTCTTATTAAATTTTTTTTCTCTAGTCTTAACAATACCTCCATCCTTGCAGTCCCCTTCTTCCTTTGGTGAGTTCCTCTTAGAATCTGTTACAAACCTGGTATACTGTCCCAGTTTAAGAGGCATATAACATTGAGATCAGCACAGCAACTCTGTAGTTTGGTAGTCAATCTAATACTTTTTCTCTCCTCCACTTTCCTTTGGAGCTTCCCAAACACTGAGCTAACTGGCAATGTGTGTGTCAACCTTATTATCAATGTTTACATACCTGAAAAGTATATTGCCAAGATAAATGAACTTAATCACAGCATTCAAAACTGATTCTGAAGATCAATCACCTGGATGAATATCATACAAGTGCCTGAGGTCCTTTCTCAAACTAAACTGCCAAGGATTCCAACTCTACTGCAGAGAACACAACTCCAGTGGGCTGGCCATATTGTTCAAATGTCAAATGGATGCTTTGCCAAAAAATATTCTTTTATGGAGAATTCACACAGGACAAGTACTCACAAGGTGGTCAGTAAAAGCAATACAAGGACACTCTTAAGTGTCTAGGAGTAAAGTGTGCTCTAGGGGTAAAGCAGAATTGAATTAGCTCAGAAGAAATGATAAATGTGCAAAGTTAGAAAATCCACCTCAAATGTTCCTAGGGACTATTTATGTTCGACCTGTGGCAGAGCATCCAAGCTTATACTGGTCTGATCAGCCACAGTTGGACACACTGTATCTGACTCTAACATAGTGATGTTATTTTAGTCCACTTTGAGAATGAAAGTCAACAACCAATCTTAGAATCTGTATTTTGAAGAAGGACCCAGACCAGTCATGTTTCATTCTCTGCACTTTGCTACCATGGCCCTACTCAGGTTGTCTTCCCCCAGTAGAATACAAGCTCTTTGAAGACAAGGATTGTTTCTCCTTTTGTTTATAGGTGTAACCTCACTGCTTAGCACAATGCCTGACATAGAAAGGACCTAGTAAATGCTTATTGACTTGAGTTGACAAGAGCCTTGTTAACTGTAGCTTCTAATTAAAAATCAAGAAAAGTATGAAACTAGTGTACCTTACTGATTTGCTCCCTGTCATATTACAATTCTAAGAAAGTACGTACTTGCTTATAAGAAAGTACTTGCTATCGGTAGAGTATATATTTGGATTAATGTAATTCTTTTCTTTTCTTCATATGGATGATGAATACTATACAATTTACTCTGGTGAATCTACCGCCTAGCAATCTTAATTCTTTAAAAGAGACAAAATTATCTTATTTGCAAAATGACATAGTGATACCTAAAAATCACTAGAATCAACAAAGAAACTAATCATAATGGTTAGTTGTTTCAGTAATTTATCAAAATTACTAGGAAAGTCATGAAAAATATGACATTTTCATACAGGTACTAAGTAAAGCAATGAAAAAAAAAAGATATAAAGAGAAATTCCATTTAAAATACTACAAAATGAATTAGGTGTTTGAGTGAACCCATTGAGAAACACCCAGAACTTAAACAAATATAAATCTTCTGTACAAAAATAAAGAAAAAATTTAACTGAAGACATCTTCCTAGTTCCTGGCTGATGATGATACTGCCTAAATTAATTTACAGATTTGATCATTTCCCAATCAAACTACCAAAGGCTCATAGCTTCATAGATTGAGAACAGGAAGGAATCTGAGAAACTATATTGTCCAGCAACCTCATTCAACATACTAGGAACCTAAGAACTCAGAAAATAAGTAAGTTGCCAAAAGGATTACTTTATAGAACTAGATAAAAATATTTGTTTTAATTATTTAAAGGAACAAACAACTGTATAATCTCAAGAGAAATAATGACAAATAAATAAAATTGAGGGTGATATGCCATTACGAGATCTAAAATTATTATAAAACTAAACCACTATGATTCTAAAAACTAGTTGGTACCATTAAAAAAAAAAAAACATAGAGAAGTAGATCAATAGAAGAGATTAAATAAGTAAAACTCAACACTTAACACAATATTGAACTAATCACCAGCTCATCAATATTTGTTGATTTGACTGAACAATCTTTCTCTAATGGGCTCTCAGTCTAAATTACACACACACACACACACACACACACACACACACACACACACACGTAGATAGATAAAATAAATATAAATTTTGGTTGTTTCTATGATTCAAAATAAGTCTCTCTTCTCTCTGCTGATTCCAAGGTTTGATCCAGAAATGGTGACAACAGGAAGAATTATGGGGCCCTCATATCTGTCTCTCCATGCCAAGAAAAACTCTTCTCTTTCAAGATAAAACCACAAAATGATTTCCACATACCATATAGCAGAAGATAAGAAAATATAGCAAGATAAGAATCTTTACATAGTACCTACTACGTGCCAGATACTTTACTAAGTGTTTTTATAACTATGATCTTATTTGTTCCTTACAACAGCTCTGAAAGACAGATGTTATTCTTATTCCCAATTTACAGGTGGAGAAACTGACACAAATATAGAATAAATGACTTGCCCAAAATCACACAGCTAGTGTCTTAGGCTGAATCTGAACACAGATATTCCTAACTCCAAGCTCCAGGGAGTCACTAACCTTTCATCTATCTGGTGTGATGGACACTTTGACCTAATTTCATTTTGGTCAAAAGGTAGTGTTATAGTTTCAAACTCCAGAAAAGTACTAACATAAAATCTTAACCCTTCAGACTCTGGCTCTTTCTAATCTTAAATGCTATAGTAAAGTATTTCATTTATCCTTGAAGGAAATAATGAGCTAAAAAGTATCATCCTAATGATCCATTCCACTAGCAAAGGCTCCTTGTACCAATAATTCAACTGGCCAGGCTCAGCAGAGGAATAAAGGATGCTAAAGATGTGTCTAAAGCAGGGAGCAGGTATTCAGGCACAATCTTGGGAACATTTGGTTTTTTGTCAACCATCTTAATGACAAATGTTGGGCACTCATTCAGAATGACCAGGCATTCAGCCTGATTCAATGGTTAAGGAATTCCAAAACACCAAGCTGACCATTTGACTACTTAGTGCCTTTCATCATATAGACATAGAATCTATGAAGAGCAGGAAGTCTAGCTTATATTGTTCAGAGTTGGAACTTGGAAAAATTGCACCATGGACCTTGTTATTAGAAAACAACCAAACTTCTTTAAAGATTCAATATTCCCATCCCACCTCCACCTCCATCCCTATCCCCTATACTCACAGGGAAGTACCCAGACCCAGGGTTCACCTTCTAAGTTGGTCCCATCTGAGTCTAACTTTTAAAGAACTAGAAAGTCCCTGTCTTCAATCAAAATGTTCCCTTCAAGGAAAATCTCCACTAGGTGATTAGAATATTAATATGATCAATTATTAGGACTAAAATATCAATAGATGATAAGACTTTTGTTTACCTGGGTTTTATTTTGGTTTTTGAACCTACGCCCATGATTTCATCAATCTGGAGCTCTAGGTGAAGAAATTCTCTACCAGTGAAGATTTCATCAGCCTTGTGGCTCTACCTCATCATTTATCCTCTGTCCATTTAGACAAGTAAATTTCTTACTTTTAAGATTTTCTAAAGAGGGAGAATATTCTTTGAAACATGTTTAGAACATTTTTGATACTCCTGTTACTGTGTTTTGAAATTAAGGGAACAACTTTCTACAATAAAGAGTTTAAAGAAATGAGTTTTAGAAATTCAGCAAATGGAGCCCAGTGCACTAAGTGTAACAATGGACAACTCAGTTGGAAGCAGCTTCAACCATTTGACAAAGAGGAAGTTGGAATGGAAAATGAAATCTTGCTTCCTAACAAGGCAAGACACTTCAACCAGAAAGAGAGGCTTGGCAGTAGGTGCAAATTGCTCAAGAAATGGAGGGCAGCTGCGTTTTGAATGATACAAGCCAGCTCTCCTACTTCTGGTCATTACTGTAGGGAGCTATGGAATCTACAGGGCAGTCCAGCTAGGACTTCTGGGAACAATTTGTTACAGCGGGGAAAAAACACTGGCATCAAAGGACATGGGTTCAAAGTCCAACCTTGATGTTTTCTATTGATGCAGTCTTGGATATATCATTTCCTTTCCTATAAAAAAGAGGGTTAGATTAGATCAATGGTTCTTAACTTTATTGTCTCTTTGGAAAACCTTCTTAGGATGTTTATAAATGCAAAAAAATACAAAAGATTATAAAGGAAACCAATTATATTGAAATGTAGCTAACATATTTTTTAAAGTTTAGAGGAACCCCTGGACCATATTGGCCCCTAGGGTCCCTTCTAGTTCCAAGTCTATGTACTTCCATAAATCCATGGAGCATCTCTGGACTAATGACAACAATTTCCCTTGCCTGATTTTTACACAGATAAAGGAGACAGGATGAGGGAAGAAGGTGAGACATTAAAACAGAATGTGGAAATTTTTAAATAGGAATAGAAAAGAGAGAAAAAATGGTGACCAAGATGCCAACATCCTCCTGCCTTGAACTCATGCTAAGACTTTTGGTCTCGAGGTGGACCCCAGTTGTATGTCATGAATGTTGAAAGGTAAGAGCAGCAGCAATTAGAAAGAAGAGTTATCAATAACCAAGACAGGAATATGTAGTCAGGAGACTAGGCTGGAGCAGAGTCAGACATGAACATGTGTAATGTTGCTAAATTGCTTCTAGACAAACTAGAAAAAAGCCGCCAGGGCTCCTGCCTTCAGAGATCCATGAACCTCAAGGCTAATTTCAAGTTCTTTATCCTTGAGGAATGATAAATATCATTTACTTAGGTCTGAGTAGAATACAGGACACACAGACATATAGGGTAATATAGAATATAGTAGAATAGGGGACAGCTAAGTGACACAATGGATAAAGTGCCTGGTCTGAGTTCTAATATGGTCTCAAACATGTCGTAACTGTATGACTAAGCAAATCGCTGCTCAGTTCCCTTAACTGTAAGATGAGTAGAAAGGGAAATGGCAAACCACTCCCATATCTTACCAAGAAAACCCCAAACGTGATGGCAAAGAGTCAGACATGACTGAAATGGTTGACAACCTATCTGAAAAGTGAGATGCTCTGTTTGGATCCTACTTGCCCCCGGGGAGTTGTTGTCTGATCTAAGGAGGAGATGAAAACTAGGAACTACCCATGCTGGGTATCTTCCTTTATTTCTAATATGTAGGGTAATTATTCTTTGGTTAAACCTCCTCTCCTCCATCCCAGAAAGCCTCACTGATGTAGTCAGTGAGAGAGATAACAAGGTGTTAGACCACACATAAAAGTATGTTCATGAGGAGTTAGTCCTTTACAAACTGTGAACAAGTTTCTCCTGGATTGACTTAGAAAGTCCAGCCATCTGAGAGAAAACTGGCTGTTCCAAACCCACTCATTTGAAATCCTGACTAAGCCTGCCTGCCCGCGAGTCACCTAATGAAGGTGCAGTTGTAAAGTGTGAGGTAATCTATGTTAGAATATCTGTACGGAGTGTCTGGTACCTTTGCCAGAAGCAGGTAGCAAGCAGAGGAGTTACTCTTTCCCCTTGCTTTCACCAGCCATGACATCTAGCCCCAGAGGTACTTCATACTCCATCCAGCAGTTCAAGAGTTCACAGATTTGGGGAAATCCAGGAAGAAATCAGCAGAATACATTTACTCTTGGGAAAGACATAGACTCAGAGACACAGTCCTTACAGAGAGGTCTCCATGAAGAAACTCTATAATACCAAAAGTGTGATAAAACCTTAGCAGCTACTGTTGTACTCCCAAGTCTGCGCTTATTCTTCCCAATTATACTCTCTCTCTCTCTACATGTATATACAAATACAAATACATACATGTATTATACATATGTGTGTATGTATGTACGTGGGTATGTGTGTGTATATTTATGTGAGAGTCAAACCCACATGTATAAAGTGAATGCCTTACAGCTACTATTTTTGCTACGCCATCTTAATAAATACCTTTGCTTTTTAGCTACTTTTGCCTGCTTGGTCGGCTGGTAAAGATAAGTACATGAGTGGTAACTCATGAGCTTTATCAGTCAAAGTCCACATGTACAAGGTACCTTATTCCCGGGAGGTAGCAATCACCTCCTGAGGACACAATCTGCCAAATGAAAGTTGAAATAGGGGGGAGGGAAGAAGGATATTTAGGGAAGTAGAAAAGGGATGCAAATATTCTGATTAAAATTGATATATATTTTATGAGTAAAACAATGAAGAGCACTGTCAATGACATAATGCATGGGAGGTTTGTAGGATGGGCACTGGGACCATGATCTGACTAGATAATTTATACCAAACTAGTAAGAAAGAATCTAAGATTCACTCTTCAAGAGCAGAATCAATAGAGTCTGAGAGCAATTCTGAAAGCTATGGCTAGAACCACAACCACCCTCTGGCTTAGGGTGGCAAAAATTACAAGCATGAAGGAACAATGGGGAAACCTAGAAAGAAGCAACTATTTGTAAAATTTAATTGTTTATTCATTTATTCATCTATTTATTTATTTATAATTCATTTTTTAAAACTTTAGATCCCAAATTTTCTCCTTCCCTCACCCACTGAGAAGACAAGCAATATAACACCTATTCTGCATGTGAAGTTATGCAAAGCATATTTCCCGATTAGCCATTTTGGTGCCCCCTCCCACCAAAAAAAAAGCAAGAAAAATAAAGTTTTAGAAAGCATGCTTCAATCTGAACTCATACTTCATCAATTCTCTCTTTAGAGGTCGATAGTATTTTTCATGATGAGTTCTTTAGAACTGAGGGACCAATTACTTATGTAGTTACAGCATTTCCTACCGGTTATACCAATGTGCTACATCACTTGAGAGAGTTTCCAGAGAACAAGCTACTAGTTTTCAGAGAACAGCTGTAACTTCCTCCTACACCAGGGTGGGAGGAGGGAAAGTGGGGGGGGAGGGGGGGAGAGCATAAAAAGTACAGATAATCTTGATGGGTTAGGAAGCAAATGCCTGATTGCTTTTTAAGAGAGACCATAGATTGGGAACCTTGACTATTGAGGCAAATTACAAAGAAAATAATAATTTAGGGCAGGGAAGAAGGTATGTGAAATAGAGCAAATGGAACAGGGAAACTCTAGGATAAGAAAAACTGCCAAATGGTTGAGAGAATGTAGTGGGTATGATTTAATAGATAGAATGCTAGACTTGGAGTCAGCAATATCTGAATTCAAGTATCATCTCTGATATATACTGGCTGTGAGATTCTGGACAAGTCATTCAACCTCCTCGGGAGCCCAAGTAACTCTCTAAAATTACAGCTTTTTACTCATACTGTCAAAAAAATTTTATAAATAAAATTTAAAAAAAAAATAAAAAATAAAATTACAGCTTTGAGAAAAGTTGGCAATCTATACTGACGGAGATCATTTCTTCAGAAATTTTCTAAACCAATGAAACTCAACTGGTCTGAACTAATGAATGAATGGATGAATATGTAAATAGGGTGCTAATACCAGGAGGCAAGTTTGACCTCATAAATTATCACTGAGATTTAATGGGATAGAATTCATGACTGGAATATGATTTGGAAAGGTATACTTTCGTCAAAAAGATAAAAATTGTTTGTGTTTGTTATGGTGTTTGTTATTTAAGGCTAATGGAGAAGTACAATATATGGAGAAGAAATTCAGGAATCACAGGCAGGAGATAAGAGGAAAAGTATTTGGATAAGGCTTAGTCCAGTAAGGAAGCAAAGCAAGAAATATCATTGGCATATGTTATAGACTACAGAATAATATTCCTACTCTGCACAACAGAAAGTAGATAGGAACTGCAGAAAACACATCATGTACCTGTCACAGCCGTCTGATACACTAGTGATGGAAGATTTCAACTATCCAGACATCTGTTAGTGCTCCATCTCTCCACCAAAAACAAAGCAGTTGAGAAATGAATTGCTTCTCCTAAGTATAATGTCTTCCTTCCAAGAGGAAAGGAAGTAGCACATACAGTTGCTATTAACTTATAAGGAGGAATTGGTTATTGAATAATGGAAAATTGTGGGGGAGTTTGTACAGAATTGGTAATAAAGGAGAAGAAAGCCAGATATCATCTGACATGAGTAGTGGGAAGAGATTTTCAGAAAGATAGTATCCTATACCCCATTATTTGGCAAGAAAAACCAAACTTTTAAATGAAATTCTGAAAATACAAATTGAAGTTTATACTGAAAATAGATTGTTTATATAGTTATTTGCATAGTGGGAGTTGTCTCTCCCACTAGACTGTAAACTACTTGAGAACAGGCACTATTTTTTTGCTCTTTTTTTTCTATCCTCAGCTCTTAAGAGTGCCCCATAACTGCACCCTGGCACATAATAGGCATTTATTAAAAACTTGTTGATTTGACCTGGTTATTCTAAAGAGAAACAAAAGAGAGATATTATTGTACCAACCAGAACACTTACTGAGCTCCTAGCAAAATGCCTGAGGTATTATTGGCATTTAATAGATGCTTGTTGAATAATTGATCAACTCTAATTTTTAAAAAGACATATATAAGAGATGGGACCAAGTGTGGGTAACTGAGGACGAATACAAAAGAGCAGAACATTCCTCTAACAATATTGTTAGAAGGGCTAAAGCCAAGAATGAACTGAGGCAATGAGTGCTAAAGATAACAAAAACAGTTGTTTTAGCTATTTTAGGATCAAGAGGCAGATTTTTTAAAAAGGAAAGAATTGCTGCTCAGGGAGAATGAAATGAGGATAACAGAAGACTGGGAAGGCTTATCTGTTCACATCTTATTTTGTTTTGGCTTTGTATTCTATGAAGGATGGTCTTTGCATTATGATAGTTAGATATTTTTTTTAAAAAAAAGGTATTTATTAGTTCTCAACATTTGTTTTTATAAATTTCCCCTTGACTTGATTTCCATTTTTCCACCTTCTTTTTTGCCCCCCTTCCAAGACAGCAATCATAATTATTTAGGATATATATGTACAATCACATTAAACATATTTTCACATTAGTCATGTTGTGAAAGAATAAATTACAATTGTTAGGTTAAAAAATTATTCACAGAAAATCAAAATCAAGATAGGCGGGGAAATGATAGACAGTACATAGATGCCCTTCAAGTCATCAGACCTGAATGAACCAGAATGAATTCTGACTGACTCCTTTGGTCTTCTGCTTAAACATCTTTAACAGGTTTGAAATCAAAATATTTTGCATTTAGGTCTTCTTGAAAATGGAATGGTATAGTTCTATATTTCTTGTTCCCGACAATTTGAGCATTTCCTTAAGGGGTTAGCTTTTAAAATTTCCAGTCTGATCTGAATGAATTCTGATGGGAAATCCACATACCAAGAAATATTTCACTCATCACACTTGTCCTTTACCCACTGTAGCAGCCCCCTCTGTTCTCTAGTTAGGTGAGATTGAGCATACTGGGCAAAGTAGTCCAAGAATGTTGCTTATATTTTTGGTGATTCCTTTCAGAGACAAGAAAGCTATACAGAACAGCTCTGAATGCTGTGGCTGCTTATGCCCTCCAAGATAAACAGCTTAAATTGGTAGCACTTGTTTGACCTCAGCTGGCCCCAGTTTTCTTCTTCCTATATACATACACTGCTATCCCAGACCAGTAGAACTTGTTCTGCATCAAATCCAGAGTTTTATTTTGACTTGAATTTCAAAAACCTTCATGGATGCTTCTAACATCCATGGATAAATAAGCTTTTGACAGAACCAAGTGACCCCTACTTCATGTAGGATTTATTAGTATCCAATATGGTTGTCAAGGCAAAACTCCACCTTCTGCTTCTTTGTCAATGCAAGATGCCCACAGGAGAGTAAAGTTCCAGCATCCCGTTAGTCAGCAAATATTAAGCAGCTACTGTGGGTCAAACACTATCCTAAGCACTGAGGATACAAAGAAAAGGGGAGAGGGGAAGGTTATCCCTGCCCTCAAGGAGCTTACAATTTAATGACAGAGAACAACGACCAAAAGGAGACTGATAGGATGGGATGGGATGGGGAGGAAAGGCACCTGGTGAGAGATGAGAAGCCCAAAGGACTGCAGCCAGATGGGAGAGAAAAAGTCACGAACATTCTTTATTCCTGGTCAATAGCAGGGCTTCAGTTCTGAAGCTGAAATTATCAGCAACATATGCTCAATCTGTGTAGAGACAATTAGTTCAGAGCCCCGGGGCTCGGTGCCTTCCACCAAAGTGCAAAAGCCATGGTGTGATTCTACATCCAAAAGCCAACCCACTGCGTGTTGCCCTCGACTGGAGCATCAGGGTCCTCACACCATGTTCCTGTTGATAGATGTTCTACATTTCCCTTTGTGAGTAATAATAAAGTATAGAATTGTTAACTGCTGTCTCTGTGTGGCTCTCTTGCTCTGTCTCTGGGCTCCCAGGCACTGGAATGTCCTTCTGATGATTGTTTTTCACTCTGGTCCAGTCCAAGTGAGATCCCTTAAAAGGCTCTGCAAAGGGCACAGTTATACACAAATCTCTGAAAATTATGAGCTAATAAACCCCCACATCCATCTTCAGCCCTTAGTCTGGCAATAAGAGTTAATACTTCTCAAGATCAATGCTCACTCCCTTCTGAGATGCTCTGGCCCATAGGTACTTGACAAGAGGCCTGACAGAAATGGCGCTTGCCAACTGATGACTTTAGACCAGTAGCTTCCAGATATTACAACCTCTCATGTTGTGCTCTTCCAAAATCTTGCAAAATGCATTGAGATCATTGAGATCTGTGCAAATAGAGACCCAGGATGACTCATCTCCATGAGTTCAAATCCAGCCTCAGACCTTTACTTAACCCCATTTATCTCAGTTTTTTCACCTGTTAAAATGAGCTGGAGAAGAAAATGGCAAACCAGTCCAAGAAAACCCAAAATAGAATCATAAAGAATCAGGCACAACTGGAATGACTGAAAGGCAATAACAGCAGCTCATGTCCACAACTACCTTTTCTATAAGCCATTGAAAAGTGTCAAATGTCCCAGAAATCTCTTGGGGAGGAGGCAAGGAATTACACATTCAAATCAATCAAATTCTATTAGTCACGTAAAGACCACCTTCTTATCTTCTTCTGACAGGATCTTGATAGCACCTGTTATGCAGGTTCAGTAGTGATAATTGAGACAGGCTACTAATCCAGCTTTTTTTCTTCAAAGTTCATACAGTACCTAGTCCTTCCTGCCATTACCTGGGGGTATACATATGGACTATAAACCTCTGTGATAACTTCTTTCAGGTGGTCCCCCAATTTTTTTTCATCTTGAGAGGCATTCCAGAACCACCCATGAAAAAATTATGGAAGTGAATAATTTGGCTTTCTTCTTTTGCAACCCTATATGCTCCAATATCTACAACTTCCCCTGGGAAAATCTGAAAATACTATAAGATGACCATGATATGAGTATTCCTCCAATTAAACAGAGGTTCAGACTCTGGATTTCTTCATGAAACACTTAGACCATTATATAATGGTCACTTGGGTTATTGTCCCAAATAGTGCATTACTCTGAATTTCAGTCCTCACCATCACCACTGGTTGGGGTCCGTGCAGAATGGACCATGGAAGGATTGCTAGAGAAGGATTCAATTTTTCAATTGTGTGGGTCAACAATTGTCCCTGCTCTTGGCCTATCTTCATTTCTGAGTCTGGAAGGCTTTAACTTCTAGAAAACCAATGCCAGATTTTTCTTTAAAATGAACCCAGCATCCAGGTACCCATCTAGTCCACAGCATAACAAAATACCACCTGGTTTCTTTGGCTGGAAATTTTTGGCAACTTTCCCAAAAAGGATTTCCTTAACCTTTTAACCCAGTGATTTCCAGATATATAACAATGCTTTGTTGTGGGTTTTTTGCTTGTTTGTTTGTTTGTTTTTGCAAAGGTGACTCCTCCCACCAGTACTTTTTATTAAATAATTTGTAAAATAGTTCTTTCTTATGTTTTATTGAAATAACTTTAGAATATATTATAATTTTATAGCAGCATATAGATTTTAAGCATACAACAAAATGATGTATAATATAGAGATATATTTATTGACAAAATTCTTTAAAATGTTTGTGTACATAACTTCCAAGAACAATTAACCATAAGGATGACAATATTAATATTATAGATGAGTTTGTTTTTCCACACAAAGTTTCTCATGACATAGTATCACTAAAAAAAATGTAATTTAAAAAATGTATTTAAAAACAAAAATAGTCTCACTGATGATGCACTCCCAATCTTTTTCAACCCCTAATAGAGACTGATATATTTGTCTTTATAATTGCCATAACAAAAAACCCGTTTCCCACAAAGATATTATGAATAGTAGTAAAATTTATAGCACTTTATCTGAAAATCAGAAGTTCTGTTTGTCCATAAGCCAAAACATAGTACAATTTTCTAGGTTTAAACTATTCCCCCAAAAAGTTTATTAATCATTTTTGTTCTGGTAGATTAAGACCAAATACATTGTATTTGTCCATGGCAAATAGGTTCCTTAAATATTTATATTTAGAAAAAACCTAGGCTTTTATAATAAAGTGAGAATTGTTTCAAGTAATTAATAAATTAAAAACAAGTCTTCTTTTTCTTTTTTCATTTGAAGACATTTTTAAAGGAGGAAGCATATCAAAAATAGTTTTTCATAAATTTATTATCCATAGCTCTTTTTCATAAATACAATTATTTTATCTTTCTAGATTTAGCTATGAATTTGAAGATGTCACATTGATTTTATTTAGATTAATTGAGGTTCTTCCAGAAATATCTGCGAAATAGGCAAGCCTCAGAAGGAAATTTTGTTACAAAATGAATTTCTCAGTTGTTAAGAAAATAGCAGTTTACTCTAACTTAAAGGAGTAGTGAAAGGAGTAGGAGTGGTTTATCATAGTAACAGAGTTTGCCTTAGAACTAGTTCATGTCACAACACTGAAGACACATACAAGACACATAACTACAGGACAGTTTGGGACAAACCACTTAACCACTAAATGCTAAGATTAAAAGTTTCAGAGATTATAGACCTGCATTTTCTGAGGCAGTTTGCTCATCGGAAAGTTGCTATGAATGAAATCACAGATGGAGTCCTAATTTCTATCTGTACCCTTTGAAATAATTTGGCAAGTGAAAAATCAACGTGCTTTATAATAATTTTGAACTGTCACACCATGTCACCACACTGTCACTGTTAATGGACTACTTTAATTACTTTTATAGTAATTTGAAAATCTACAATTTCTCATTTGCACTTATTTCTTGATTGAAATGATTATATGTGAAGCATACATGGTATCCAAATTATTTGAGAGTCTAAAATTTTAAGTAACACTTGTAGATCTACATTTCATGATGGTATTAAGTTTTATTGGTGCAGAATCCAAAACAATTTCTCTTCTATTATAATAATTTTCTTTAAAAATCCATTAATTATATTGGATAATTACTGTTGATGTAGCATTGCCATCAATAGGTTTGTAAAGCAACAATTCTGACCTAATATCAATTTTAACAATGCACCAGAAAAATGAAATTAGGCATCTTTATAGTATAATGGGAAGTGCTAGGTTTACCATCACAGAATCGGCAATAAAAATTCTTACTCCATAATTTACCACTTATATCACTTGAACAAATAATATAACCTGAGTCTTATTTTTCTCATCTGTAAAATTAACAGATCAAATTAAATGACTCCTAAAGTTTCTTTCAATTATAATATGAGGGTTTACAAAGCTATATCAGTTGTTTCAACTGTGACAAATCTGGAATCAAGAAGATCTAAGTTCAAATTTGGCTTCAGACACTAGCTGCGTGACTCTGGGCAAATCACTTAATTCATTTTTCCTCAATTTCCTTATTTGTAAAATGAGGATAATAATAGAATCTACCTCCTCAGATTATGATGAGAATCAGATGACATAATAATTATACATGCCTACACACTGTAAGCGCTACATAATTATTAGCTATTTGTACTATTAGCTATTATTCATTTGCTTAAAATGCAAAGTAAAATGGTTGTAGTTTCTCAAGCAATTATCTGCAAAGGTCTTCAGACATACGGGTATTGTTCTATCATCTACAAGTGGAAACACAAGAAACTTCCTTGATTTGATCCACCTAATATTGTTTCAATATTATATATATATATATATATATATATATATATATATATATACTTGTTTCATGCATATAATGAGATACAGGTAGATCCAATTTCTCTCTTATGAAATGAGGCCTTTTACACCTAACAATTTCCTGAGTTACATAATATGATATAAGCCATCCTTTTGAAATCACAGACATGATTTTTGAAAAATTTTTGTTCCTGCTTATTAAAAGCAAATTATCTCTGAAAGAAGTTTTCCTTTTTCTTAACAATATGCATAATGTTGAGAAGTCATTCTAATTTATTAGGTTTCATGTTTTCTGTAACTAAAGCATTTGGGCAAAGCAAAAACAATGATCTTTCTTTTCTATCAATAATAAATAGTAATTTTGAAACCCAGTGATAAATATAGCATATTATTTTTTTTTTGGACTTGAGATTTTACTTTATGTTTTCATATTTGCTATTAATTAGAATTTCTATTTTTGTACTAAGTTTGTTTATTCCAGAGGATTTTATTTTCAATTCTGTTTCAGAAATATATATCTGTATGAAAAAACATATTTCTGAATAAATATGTATATATAAAGAGATATGTTTCAAATTTAGAACAATTAAGTTTAATTGTTTAAAATTAAAAATATATCATTTATAACTGTTCTTAAATTATTGTTTTAAGTTGCAGGGTTTTTTGGAAATTAATAATGATGTAGTTTTCAAAAAGAATGATATTGACATATACATAGCAGATATTATAGGACTTTTAACATCCACCCAAAGATTGTTTAATTTTGAATTTACACTTCACATTCAACTGTAATAAACATAACCTATCTTATGTCATAAGCCAATGCTAACTGATGATGATGGCAGCAAACTGGATCTCCTTGAGATTTACCTTTTGACTCAAATTTTATCTTGGTGCAAATATCATATTAAATAATTGCTGCAATGCATTTACTATCACAATGAATTAGTCTTAATAGTCTAGCTTTTGCTAACTCTGATTTGAGCTTTTTGATCACTGAAAAAAGTAGATGTTTTTAACTGAGAAATTGTTTATGGAAAAAATCCAATCATTTTGGTTATTAATTTATATACAATTGAGGATTCTCAATTCTCCCCCTGCTTTCCCACCCTCATTCCCACATACACACTTGGTAAACTCTATCTTAACCTTCGTCCTTAATCCTCTGGAAAGAGTAACTGAACAACGGTCCAAGAAAGCCGATTTGACCCAAAATCTTTGGTGAGGCATTTGAGGGCCAGGCCAGCTTCAGTTTTGTTATAAGTGACCTGATATCATACTTGAATGGATTGCCTAGGAATCCAAAGAGCCAGTTTTCACTTACTTGACTCTATACTTTGATTCTACTCTAAGGGTTGACTAAACCAGTTTGGGGGGTGAGAGAACATAGGGAGAGGGGAGTGTTGGTGGGGAGGAGAAAGATCAGTCCCTGATGCTCAGGAATCCTTTTAGTTGAAATAATAACAGTTCATGATCAAGTTTCTCTAATCACTTGGATTGGTCAAATTAGTTTATGTTTTTCACAATCATGGCACTTTTGATCACTGCTCTCTGTAGCAATCACTGGAAACGCAACATCAGTGTCCTTTGTGATCTCACTGCCTGCCACCAAAGTGATTATATAATGACTCCCAAACTGAAGTATTATAAACCAGCTCTTTCTGTCTAAGCATAATCTCCAAGACTTGGCCCTTCTCTGTTTACCTATCACTTCTATATCTATATCTGATGTTCTAACCGGCATCCAAAGGCTTCAGTTAGAAAGTCATTCTCCTTGAAGATAATTGTGATTAACTAAAATGGGGTCCCTTTTGGACATACAGCTGTATTTCCAACTTCTCATGATCCAAACCTTTTCCTTTGCTGGACCTAAACTAAATCTCTGTTTCTGTGTCTTTTCTCTCTATGTCCTCTCCCTCAGGAAGATTTCTCCTCTCTTTGAGTCTCTTTTTCCAGTCTTATTCTCCTTTTAAAAATCAAATCTTGTAACTGTCCAAAGAATAGTTCAACTCCGTTCAATCTCTTCCTCTTGAGATGTCACAGATTAAAATCCGGAAGGAACCTGAAAGGTCATCTAGTTCAATCATCTCATTGCCAGAGGAAACCATTGAGCTCCAAGAAACTGAATATAATAAGTTTTCTATTGCATCTGCTTCTATCCACAACTGATCCCTATGTTCACAGAGATGGCAGCTTTGAAAACTTGAACCAAAAAAAAAAAAAAAAAAAAAGCCTGTTAAATGGGTGAGAACTCAAGATAAGGAGCTCATCCAGAGAAGTCATACCTCATCCAGAGGACAAAGAAAAACCATGACTCATGGTCCATGTATGAACAAGTCTGCAACACTAGGATACAGGAAGACATAGGATGTGTGATTGCCGAGTTACCATCTGGGATTTTTGAAACATTTTGCAGAATAAAGAAGTGTTGTAGAACATAGAAAATAATGTCCCTCATATCAGAGTCGATAGTCCTTCCTTACACTCCATACGCCCTAAATATAGAGAGATACAAATATATATACATATATCATAATATGATGACCTTGACTTCTATTCTAGGCAAGATTTTAGAACATCATTTGTGAACAGTTAGGAAGCAATGACCTTTCAGCAATCACAAAACACTGTGGTTTCATTCAGAATGGGTCATGACTGACTCACTTTACTGCCTTTTTTTTTGTCAGGGTAACTAGACTGGTAGAGCAGGTAAATAAAGCAGAATAAGCTTCCTCAGATTGCAACAAAGCATTTGACAAAATCCCTAATGATCTGCTCATGGAGAACTTGAACAGTTGTGGTTAGGTGGATTGGAAACTAGTTAAACAAGCTGGGAAGAAGGAATCAATGAAGGAAATAAGGGTATATCAAGTACTTAATAGCTAGATGGCACAGTAGATGGAGTGCCAGGCTGGAGTCAGTAAGATGAATCTTCCCGAGTTCAAATCCAGCCTCCAACATTGACTAGTTGTGTATCTCTGGGCAAGTCACTCTACCCTGTTTGCCTAAATTTTCTCATTAAAAAAAGCTGGAAATAGAAATGGCAAATGACTCCAGTATCTTTACCAAGAAAATCAAGCCTTCAAGTGCTGGACCACTCATGGAGAATTCAACAAAACAGAACAACATGAACCCTACCACCATGGATAGAGGTGCTGTTATTATTCCCATTTTGCTGTTTTACACAATCTCCTTGATGTGGAGACATCCTCCAGGGACATAGCTCATCCAATCACTTTTTCCTAGTCTGTGTAACTCTTATATACATCTCCTTGTAAATCTTCCAAAATCTACTAGAAGTCTTCACTTAGGTTTTTCAGCCTTACCTGGATATTGTCTTGGCTCTTAAGGATACCCATCATCCCATCTTCTGGTCATAAATTTACTGGGCCATATCTTTCACTTCATTTTACTCATGTTTATGAGTCATTTTTGGTAATATGCCCACCATACTTTATCTAGGTGGTGCTGTTGATAAAGCAGTAGGCTCAGACTGAAAAAGACCTGAGCTCAAATTTGGCTTGAAACATTTACTATTTATGACACTGTTGTTGTTCAACACTTTGGTTATGTCTGACTCTTCATGACCCCATTTGGAATTTTCTTGCCATTTCACTTTCCAGCTCATTTTAGAGATGACAGAACAGGCAAATGGGGTTAAGTGACTTTTCCAAGATTATACAACTAGTAAATATCTAAGATTAAATTTTAATGCAGATCTTACTGATTCTAACATTTTATCCACCATGTCATCCAGCTGCCCAACTATTAAGTCATTAAACCCCTATTTGACTCAGTTTCTTTAACTGTAAAATGGGTATTATAATAATAGCAGCTGCCATGCAGGGTTATTGCAAAAGTTAAATATTTGATTTACAAATATCTATAAAGCACTTAGGATAATGTCTAACACATAGGACATACTTAATAAATGCTTGTTTCTCACTCCTCTCTCTTCTTCCTCTCCCTGCCTTCCCCAAAATTTGATTCTTAGGGGACCATGCTTTCATGATTTGTAGCTACATAGCACCATCAGAATACTGTTGTTTAAAAAATGGATTTCTTTCAAATAGCTTAGGGATTTCTGAAAGTGCTCTAAAATTTGCTGAATGCAATTATATTCATCCTATCAACTATAGCCCTAGCTCATTGTCCATCAGCAGATGGACATGGGTTTGATTCTTAGTAAGATTAGAACAGGGAAAACAATGACATGGTAACAAAAAGAATTTATTGGATGTGATCATGACTATTAAAAGGGAGGAGTGCTTGTGTTTCCAGTACGGGGAAGCCACAACAAAATCCCTACAAAACAGCTGCCAGTATGGAAACCTTCTTAACATCACTGACTCAATCCAAATGGAGACTTCAACCAAGTCAATTAGAGTAGTCCTTTTTATTTAGACCACTTTTAGGTATATAATCTAGAGAGTTTCATAGGTCTAGGAGTCCTATCTAATTGTTATAGATAAGAGGGTTCTAATGATTGCTACCTGGCTGAGCAAGCATTTCATGTGCTACCTAGTTCAGCAAATGTTACATATATTTCCTCTGGCTGAATTTAAAAAGTGATTGCTATTACAATTGAAACCAAGAGAGAGATGTTTTGTTCACACTGTCTTTCTGCAATTTCCCTGTCTCCTATTCTGTTCAAAATATTTGGACTGACAGATTAATTCAACAGCTTTCTATACAACTACATATCACAGTCTGGATAATACCTGTTCTTTATCTACTAGTTTTATCCAATATAGACTCTCACACCAAACTCATTTTACTTTATTAAGGAAATTCTATAGAGTTCTTCAACTTGTTATTAGTACAATGTCACCAGAAAATATAAGTATTTGCTGATTGCTGTTCAGCTGTTTCAATCATGTCCAACTCGTTATGACCCCATTTGGGGTTTTCTTGGCAAAAATAAATAAATAAATAAAAATAGAGCATTTTGCCTTTTCTTACTCCAGGTCATTTTACAGATGAGGAAACTGAGGCAAACAAGGTTAAGTGACTTGCCCAGAGTCATACAACTAGTAAGTATCTAGGCAAGATTTAAATTCAGGTTTTCCTAACTCCAGTTGTGGTACTTTATTTACTGTATCACCTAGCTGCCCAAGTGACTTGATGACCACATAATCTATTAGAAATATTTCTTACATTAGATTTCTGTGTTAGATAGATACCTTCTGTGACAATGATGAACATAACTGGCAAACAGACAACTCCCTTTATCATGTCTTTCTTGTCATAATTGGAGGATTGTAGAAGAAATTTCTCTCTTTTATTGCATTCATCCCGAAATACTGCATCTTAATATATGTTCTAGAAAAGATTTTTGTTGGAAAAATGCCTTTAAGACATTATTTTGCTCTATGAAGTTAAATGCATTTGTAAATAATCACCGTAAAACAAATACAGTAGATTCTAGTATTCTTGGCACCTTGTAGGCAACTGTATAACAGTCATTATTAACTTGGAACCATCACCAAAAGTTACTAAATTGTGCATATCCTTTGACAAAATAATATAACTATTATACCTATACCTCAAAGAAAGAGGAAATAGAGCCATGTAAACAAAGATATTTATAGAAGCTCCTTATAACGTAGCAAAAAGTTGGAAACAAAAAGGAGATACCCATCAATTAAAAAATGACTAAATAAAATATGGTATATAAAATAGGATGCTACTGAGCCATATGAAAAGATGAAAGCAATAGTTTCAGAGATATCTAGGAAGACTTGTATGAACTGATATAGAATGTAGTGAGCAGAACTAGGAAGGCAATTTAAACAAATAACAAAATTTAAAAAAAGAAAGAAAGAAAAGTCTTCCTTTCCCTTTTTATAGTTTCATCAATGATGATCTTTGTATTTTGTACATATGAGAATGATATATGTATGTAATTTTTATGAAGAATTTATAAATATTAAAAAGTAGCAATGCCTTTTCAATATTTTTCCCCAGTAGTTTCAGTTTCAGAAACCCTCTTATTTATAACAATTAGATAGGACTCCTCGAACTATAAAATTATCTAGATTATATATTATCTAGATTATATGCCTAAAAGTGCTCTAAATAAAAGAAACTACTCAAATTGACTTGGTTGAAGTCTCCATTTGGATTGAACCAGTGATGTTATGAAGATATTTTTTCAGATAATCTGTGACTAGCAATATATCATTCCTTTTTCAAGATCTCTTGATCATTGATCTCACAGTGATTTTCAGATAGTGTCCTCTTGACAAAACTAGTTTTCTTCTCTGCATATTTGATTGGAGCCAGCTACTCTTCAGTCCTCATCTTGATATACTATCTTGGATTTTGAGATGTTAAAATAACAAAGGTATTTAATGTTGAAAATAGTTTATTCAAGAAGTAAATGAGCATGGTAATCTAGTGTTGATAAATCAAAAGATTCCAGCTATTAGGACAAGAACTGACTTTTCAACTACAGCTTTTAGAGGAATTCGAATATAGACTGATGAAAGCTATATCTAGACTAATATCTTATACTATAGACCAATAAAGCCTCCAAATGGATACTGAATTTATATATAAATGATGACATAATATGCAAATTGGAGAAGCATGGAAAAAATTATCTCAGATCTATGGATAGGATTCAGGTAGTTTCTAACCAAGTTAAAAATAAAGAAGTTCATAGGAGGTAAAATGAATAATTTCAATTACATAAAATTTAAGTTTTTTTACACAAACAAAATTTTGAAAGGAACAGGAAAATTCAGAGTAAATCTTTGCAGCAAGTGTCTCTAATAAAAATATCCAAAAATATGTAGGGAATTGAATCAAATTTATAAGAATAAAAGACATACTCTAATTTATAAATAGTCAAAGTATATGAATAGGTAGTTTTCAGAGAAAAAAATGCAAGTTATCAATGATCATAAGAAAAATCCTGTAAATCACTAATAACTAGAGAAATGTACAATAAAACATCACTGAAATACTATATACCTACCAGATTACAAAACTGACCAAAAAAGGAAAATATTGGAAGTGGGTAAACTGCTACAGTAATGGGCTATTGATAGAGCTTTGGATTGGTCCAACCATTCTGGAAAGTAATTTATAACTATACTGCCAATACTCCTAAAACTATGCATTACCCTGTGACCCAGTTATATTATGAGTTCTATAGCATAAAGAGATCAAATAAAAAAAAAGAAAGAAAAGAAAAGGTATATATGTAAAAATTATGACAGCTTTTTATTCTAATTCTAATTCTAAAAAATTCTAAAGAATTAGAAAGGCAGATGGTACCCATCTATTGGAAAATGTTTGAACAAGTAATATATGAATATGATAGAAAATTATTGTACTGTAAGAAATTATGAAAGAAATGGTTTCAGAGAAACCTCGAAAAACTTACATGAACAAATACAAAATAAAGTGAGTAAAACCAGAATTACAGTTTATACAACAAAAACAATAATATTGAAAAGACAAATAAGTTTGAAAGATTTATTAACTTGGATCCACACAATTCCAGAAGACTCATAATAAAGCATATTATCTACCTCCAAATAGATAGATAGATGAACTCAATACATATTGAAGCATAGTTTCTTTTCTTTTGGGGAGGAAGAGTAGTAGGCAGGGGGACATTGTTAGGTTCTTACTAAGTGCTAAGTCGGTACTTAACAATTCTCTAGTTCACACCTTTGGTTCCCGCCTTTAAGGGAACTTTACCCCTTTGAACTTCTGAGGAGGAGTTTACATATGAAAAGGAGTTTACACAACCTTTAATAGGAGCAAGTTCATTGGGTGAAGTAATTTTCCCACAAGCCCTTGAGTTCTTTGGGAGGATAAAAGAGACAACATTGGGCCAGGAGAAGTGAATTTACTCTAGGTCAGAGTTGGGACAGCTCTCTACAGGAAGAAGAGTCTGGCCAGGAGATTGAGTTGAGACAGCCCTTCTCCCTGAGATTGATAGGCAGTTTCTGGAGACAAATAGAGCATTACATTTTGGCACCCGAACAGGGACAGACAAGATCCTGATTCCAGTGGAAAAGCCTCCAATCCAGATCTCGGTGGAAATGTCTCTCTGACCCAGAAGCATGAGTAACAAGGAAACTTTGTTAAAGAGCTAAAGTAGAATTTCAGTGAAATGGAGCAAATGGCTTCTGTTCAAGGAAAATGTTTAGAGAGCATTATCAAGGTTATGAAAAGCCAAGGATTGATTATGATTTTGGAGGAGATTACTAAACTTTTAAAAACTGTGCAGGTCATATGTCCTTGTTTTTCTCTGAAAAAAGAATTGGATCCAGATGAGTGGAAATTAGTAGGAGAGCAATTAGGTGAACACTACAATTCCAAACCAAACTCAATTTCCAAAGATACACTTCATACCTACAATTTAATCCAAATGGCTTTAAAAATTGTTATTCTAAAGGAAAAGAAGAAGGAGCAAAATGGGGAGGTGTCAACTAAACTAGGTGAAAAGGATGAATCAGATAACAATGGAGTTAAGTACAATTCTGAGCAACAGGAGCATTTCCCATCTCCTCCCTCAATTAATCCTTCAGGGGTGGAGCAAGAAGGAGGGGAAGAGGCAGAAACACAAACAGATTCGCTTGTTAAGCAGCCTATGACAAGATTAGAAAAAGCATTGGTTAAAGCTAAGAGAGAAGGACAGGATATAAGTGATTTTATACATGCATATCCTGTGATTGAAGATATTGACTCTATAGGTCAAAAAAGAGAAGATATACACCTTTAGATTTGAATAAAATTAAAGATTTGAAAAAATGTTGTACCCTTTATGGGGCCACATCAGTTTATGTTAAAATGTTACTAGATGGTTTGTCATATGAAGTCCTAATCCCAAATGATTAGAAATCCATAGCAAGGACATGTCTAGAACCTGGACAAAATCTGTTGTGCCTTGTGGAGTTTCATGAATTATGTAAGAACCAAGTCAGATGCAATTTGGAAACAGGAGTTAACACACAATTCATTTTTGAGCACTTAGCTGGTGAAGGTCGATATGGAGAGAATTCAGAACAGATTAATTATACCATGACAGTGTATGAGCAAATTGCGAAGGCTGCAATAAAAGGTTGGGGTGTCCTCCCTGGACAGAAATATCGGGGAGAGGCTTTCACTAAAATAGAGCAAGGTCCCAATGAACCTTTTGCGGATTTTTTGGGACGTTTGCAAACTGCTGTCAAAAGAACTATTGGAGAAAATGCAACTACAAAAATAATGACCAGACATCTGGCTAAGGAAAATGCCAATGAGATTTGCAAAAGAATTATATGGGGATTAGATAAAAATGCTCCTTTAGAGGAAATCATAAGACAATGTGCTACAGTGGGAACAAATGCTTTTTATACCCGGACTATGTTGAACATGGAAAGACAGGGTCCCTCTTAGCAAAGGATTTCTAGAGAAATTCGTCGATGTTTCCAATGTGGAAAAATTAGATATCTAAAAGCTCAGTGTAAATATGGAAATAGAGTGAAAAGACATGTCCAAAATGTCACAAAGGCTTTCACTGGGCCTCAGAATGCAGATTGACCCAGGGAAATGAGAAGTGGGGCCCAGCTTCAAGATATCAATCAAAGGATAGGTGGGGCTTGATTGCAACTGAGGTTACACCCAAAGAGCCTTTAGAAGGTCAGGACTCTGATGTAATCTATCAGCTGAAAAGCAATCACATGGAAGAAAGTGATTACCTGATCAGTCAGCCAAAAGGCAATCAGATTGCAAAAATCGATTACACTTGGGGAGAATACAGGCCTTTTAAACCAACAGGGTTGTGTCCAGTGCAAACAACTCCAATGTAATTGCCAGATGATGAGAAGAGACTTAGAAAGTGGTAAATAGAAGGAAATTAGATAGGTTAACTGCCTGGGGGAGAGGGTTTGCTTGTATTTCTTCAGATGGAGAAGGAATCAGATGGGTGCCAACGAGTCGTATTCACCTTGTCCATCAAAGAAAGACAGAAAAAGAGAAAGACCTCAAAACAAAGGAGAAAATCTAAGAAACATCTGACACTGAAAGAGCATGGCTAATAAGACTGTTAAAGAACTTTAAAACCAGCAGGAATCATTGGATTTCTTAACACAAGATGACACTAATGGACAATGGACTTATGGACATTTATAAATTCTCAATTTATGATTATTTGATCATGTTATTTGTTACATACTTCTAGCATGTATTATGTTACTATGTTACTATGTGTTTATGTAATTTATGTAATTATGTGTAATACCTCCCATATTGATGGATTTATGTTTCAAGGTCATGACCACCCTATGTTCTAAATCAAAAGAAAGGGGGACAATTGTTAAGTACTGACTTTGCACTTAGTAAGAACCTAACATCTAAGAACCTAAATTGTCAAGGTCCTGTTGTCTCTCAATTGTAATCTTTCCCTGGGAAGAGGTTTCTTTTCTGTATAATCTTTTCCTCTGTGAGCAGGTTTCTTGGTTTTGTTCTCTAGCCAGTCTCTTCTTCTTCTTCCCAAATCTTAGCTCTGAATCTCCTCCAGCTCTTATCCTTCCCCAATCCAGACTCCTCCTCCAGGCCGAAGTCCCAACTCTGGCCCAGACTCGACTCCCTCTCCCGGCCCAATGTTGTCTCTTTTATCCTCCCAGAGAATGGGCGTGTGAGAACTCAGGGGCTTGTGGTAAAATTACTTCAACCAATGAACTTGCTCCTTTTAAAGGTTGTGTAAACTCCTTTTCATATGTAAACTCCTCCTCAGAAGTTCAAAGGGGTAAAATCCCCTTAAAGGCAGGAACCAAAGGTGTGAACTAGAGAATTGTTAAGTACCAACTTAGCACTTAGTAAGAACCTAACAGAACATGATTATCATGGGAATTTATTTAGCTTAACTATACATATTTGTAATGAGTTTTAATTTTCTTGCTTTCCCAATGGATGGAAAAAAAGAGGTGGGAGGGAAACAATTTAGACGTTAACAAGGTAATATAGGTGGTAAATGGGAAAAGCAAATTTGAACCCAGATCCTTTTTAATATAGCTTACTATAGATGGTACAAAAACAAGTTATGTCAACAATTTTAAATAATTATAACTTTATTATAGGAAGTATGAGAAGATATTTTCTCTTTTTTATTTCTTATGTATTCTCCATCCAATTTTAATTTCAGAGGTTTGTGAAATGATTTTTCTTAATTAGATCTAATGCCATACTTTCTGCAGACTCATTTTTCACTTTTCACCATTTATTATTTTATTGGGCAATATTGTACACAATCTTCAGATATGCTCCTTTGTATGATTTTGCAAACAAATTTACAATCTAAATCCATCATGCCTTATTAGCATGGTCATGTTTCTATTTATCAATGAGATCTTGTGTTTCTGCATAAGATAGCTCTTTTGGCCTCCTCACTATAGCTATTGCTTGTTGTTCAGACTTCTATAGTAAATAATGATTGTTTCTGTTGATATCTTTTTCTGTCCATTTTCCAGTGTTAAAAGTTTATTTTTGTAAATAGGTTTGGAGCAACTTAATTGTAAACTATATTTTCTTATCTTGACACTTTATTTTGATGCTTATTTTTATTCTAACAAGAAGATAAATAGCTGGTTAAGAAATGACTCCTATATTAGTAACTAGTAATTTTCTATTTCTAAAGATCATACACAAGAGATCTTTTTATCAGATTATGCTTATGAGCACTGCAAAGCAAAATGACCAAGTGTCTCTTAAGACAGAATATCTTGATACCTTCGGATTTACAATGAAAATACTTGACCCACTCCTTTATCTGTGTCATCCTTTCATTTAGTTACAATTTCCTTTCATGTTATCATTGCATTTCTAATAAGAATGCCAATATTGACAGGTTCTGTTTCCTCAATTTTATATCAGCTCAGTAATTGGACAAGGATTCTTAGCACTTTCAGCCACTTTTCTACCACTCCACCTTGCTTCTCTAAAAGCTAAAGATAACTACAAACGATTTGGGATTATTTCATGTTTTTTGCTTATTTCATAGGCAGCCAAGGCCAAAGAATTCATGACTTAATAAGTTAATCTTCTAGTGATAGGAGTCTTCATGCTTAACTGGTCAGGTTTTGGGATGAAAGACTCAAGCTTTCCCACTTGGTAGATGTTGCCAGAGCTAGCACTCTGCTAAAACAGGCTTCAAGAACCCAGAGTTAACTCCATTCTATACAACATAATATGATTGGCATTTTTGTAAAGAACTGGAGTCAAAGCATAGTCATTAAGGGATCAGTGACAAGTTGGAAGAAAATCTAGTGAAGGACCTCAGGGATTTGTCCTTGGCACTATGACATTCAACATTTTATCAATGACTTGGGAAAAAAAGCTTAGAAATTATGTTTGTCAAATATGAAGCTGGGAAGCATGGACAGAATCAGTAACTAAAAATATTTAGAGGGCAGAGGTAATAAGATGAAATATAATGGGGATAGATACTTGGGTTCAGAAAACAACTTCAGAAGCAAAGAAGAAAAAAGGTTTAATTAAATGGTTTCTGTTGAGAAGAGTCAGGAATTTTAGTGGATTTTTAAAAGCTCAATATGAATGTGATATGGCAGTCCCCATAAAAGTTAATGGTATGGCAGGCTGACTTAAGAGAATGTCTGGCATAGTTTGTTTGAATGAGGAAAGTTATGGTCCCTCTGCACTCTACACTCTGCAGTTTGAATGGTAGAATCTATGATTACTTTTGGGTGTTACATTTCAGAAAGAACATTTAAGCTGAAGCTTGTCTATAAGACAGCAAGATGATGGTTGGTGAGAGTAATAGAGACAACACCAAATAGTAGTTTAGGGAACTGGAGATATATATCCTATAGAACAGGAAAACTGGAGAGGGAAGAATTATAGCTTTCTTCAAAGATTTGAAGTGCTGTCAAAAAAAAAATCACATAATCATATAATAAGAGCTGGAAGGAATCTCAAGGGTTTTCTGATTCAACTTCTTAGTTCTATAGATGAGAAAACTGATGCCCATGGAAGTTAAGTGACAAGGTCACCTAGGTTCTGAGCATCAGAGATGGAATTCTAATTTTCCAGTGAAAAGATTAGAATTGTTCTCTTTAGTTCAAGAAGGCAAAAAGAACCAGAAGTAGTGGAGAAGTTAGAAAAAGGATGACTTAGACTTGATCTAAAAAAACTTCTTAATAATTAAGCTATGCAGGGGCAGCTAGGTGACACGGGAGATACAGTACTAGCCCTTAAGTCAGGAGGACCTGAGTTCAAATCCAATCTGACACTTAACACATCTCAGCTGTGTGACCCTGGACAAGTTACTTGGCCCCAATTGCCTCAGAAAAAAAAAAAAAAAAAAAAAAAAAAAATTAAGCTGTCCAAAAGTCAAATGGATTTTCCAGTGATAGTGTTCCTCCTCTTCCCAGAAGCAGAGTGGGGTGTTCACTTTTTGCTGAGGTTGCAAAGAGGCTACTTAGTCTGATTTAGATCCAAAGAACTGACCTCTTCCAAGTCTGAGTTTTTGTATTGCAATGGAGATGTTTTCTCTGTAGTTAATCTCAACAACATATGCTGGTGGAGCAGGAGAGCTTCAAGATAGAAATGATTAAGGTTCTTTATGGATGGCAGCCTGAAGGACTGTCCACAAACTCATAGTTCTCTTTCTTTGACTCCATGCTTACTTTTTCTGAGGAGAAAATGCACATACACCCCCCAACTCAGATTATTCTTGTTTTTTACATTTCTTCTATATCAAGAATGTAGGGAGAGTTAAATGGAGTATATGGTGATCAATCAATCAATAATTATTAAACACCTAATGACCCTGGACAAATTGTTTAATCCTGTCTGCCACAGTTCCTCATCTATAAGATGAGCTGGAAAAAAAATTGCAAACTACTCCAGCATCTTTGCCCAGAAACTCCAAATGGCATCACAAAGAATTGGGTAGAACTGAAATGACTGAACTTTAAAAAAAAAAGGTACTAGGCAAGTGCCAGGCACTGAGGTTATAAAAAGGGGCAAAAAGACAATCCTGCCCTAAAGGAGTTTATAATCTTAATACTTTGAATCACTGGGTAGAAACTCAATGTAAAACATACTGTAAAACTGTATTGTAAAACAATACGCTGAAGGTAGGAAGCCCTGAGTTCAAATTCAGCCTTAGACATCTAACACTTCCTGGCTGTGTGATTCTGGACAAGTCATAGAGTTGCCTAACCAAAAAACCATAATGTATTATTTGAAGGCGGCAGTTCATCTATGTATTTTCACTTCCAGATCTTTTAACAACATGCCTCCTGAAGTTGGAGCCAAACATTTTGCATTTGAATCCCTTAGGTACCACTTGTGTGACTCTGGGCAAGATACTTCCCTAAGATCTTTGTTTTCCTCCACTACAAAATTATGTGGTTTGGAGGAGATGGGCTCTAAGGGCTCTTTCAGTTCTATGTCCTATTACTCAATGGCCAAATTAACGTAGTACAGAATTTTTAAGTAAAAATAGATTTATCACTAATAAGAGCAAGTGTATAATATATTATTTCTTCCTTGAAAAGGAGAGAAATTACTTTTAACATCCATGTATTCTTTTATCATTCTACTCCCTTTCTTGTTGTTTTTAATGTATTCTAATGATGCTTCCTTTCCATTTTAAACCATTTAAGTGTCTAGAACTTTAATGATGATAATGACCAGCCTATTATTTGCTGGGGGAACAGTAACAATGGGGATGAAATACCCTGTATTCATACAAATTCATTCCCCATCCCCTGCCACCATTCAGGGGTAATGATGGGAAAAGAAATCTCAACAAATTCACTTGATAAGCTTTTCCATTGTGGGAATGACCTGCACTTAACTTTATGAAAGCAAATTTTGATTTTTTGTTGTGGCAGAAAGGTATTGAACTTGTATATAAAAAGAAAATATTCAAGGGGACCTGCACTTCCATTTGTTCTAAGAATCTAACAAAAGGTTTCCTCTTTTTTCAAGTTGAAGAAATATTAACATGCAATGGGGGTACCCTTCTCATCTTGCCTTCGATTGCTTGGTTGGCTTGGGGCCAGGCATGTATTTGGTAACACTGGGCAAGGCCACAGCTGCATGCAGGCCTGCGTTACATCTCTATTTTTGCTGCTGTTAAATAGCTTCTCCAATCTCCAGCACGTATTGCTGCACATGTGACCTAATGAATACTCTGTATAATGAAGAAACAATAATGACTGTGGGGCAATTAGCATGGTGTTAGTAGTGTGTCAGCAGCAGGCTTTCTCCAGTCTTAGTATTCACAACATAGCTTGGGTGGGGTACCCAAGAGAATTCCTCTAATGCACCGGTCCCATCACACTGGAAATCTGGACTGATTGCAACTCCTGGACCCAAATATCTTCTTTTCTAAGCTGAATGCTGAAAAGGGCAATAAGAAGGTTGATGAAGTCTCTTGAATGCCTCACAATGGTCTCTTTTGATTCTTTAAAGCTATAAATCTTCTCAATCTAGCCTTTTGATCTTATAATTAAAGAATTTACATTTCTGAATTTGCAGATTGACTGGCTTCCATAATAATTGACAGCAAGAGGGAGAGAATAGGAAAGATTTACATGTGTCACAGAATTTGGATAAAAATTAGAATATTGACTAAGCCCCTGAAATGCATGGCATTGTACCAATCTAGAGGACTATAAAGATATGGATTTCCCTCTTAAAGATTTATATTCCAAAAATACTGAGCATCAAATTAGTCATATCTGAGTCTTCTAAATACTCAGTTTGCTATAATTATTCATCAAAGTTGATCTCTGAATCACTGAATCTGAGCTACAAAGGGACCTTAGAGAAGAGGTCTTCAAGTTAATTCCTAATTAAAGCAAGAATGCCCTTTGAAATGTATCTGAGTCTAACATACTCCTCTGTAACAGTACAAGGACAATAGCATCAAACTTTTGGGAGGCTCAAATGAGATTATTTTGGAGACTATGTTTTAACATTGTAAAAGGCAATGCTGATTAACAGGTTAACAGATGATTAACTGTTAGTGCTGGAAGAAGTCATCCACTCTCATTTTCATGGGTAATGAAACTAAGGGTTGGTGAGATTAAGTGATTTGTCACTCCACTGGGAATTAGTAGCAGGACTAGAAACAGAACTTGTCCCCTGATCTACAGACTAGTCCTTTTAAAAAATTAAACTGTGCTTACTATCCTGACATCCTCCTCTCCCCAACAATGTTCTCCCTCCTCACCTGGGCTTCTTTCTCTTTCTCACTTGCTTCAAGGGACTCAATTCAAGAACTCTCTTCTACATAACAGGATCTTCACACTGTTTTGGGGTCGTAGATCCCTTTGGTAGTCTATTGACCATTATAGAAGCCTTCCCAAAATATTCATTTCCTAATTCACAATTGAAAACAAGGCTAAATTTCAGTTAGAAGTTAGTGAAAACAAAGATGGAATATTTTCCCCATCCAAGTTCACAGATGGCCAGATTCAGAACTTCTTTTTGCCAGGTAGCCTTTCCTGAATCTTCCACTTCTGATGCTCTCCCTCTCTAAACTATCTTCTATTAATTTTATTTATAGTAATATTTTGTTTTTTCTAATTATAATTTCTAACTAAATTCTAACTTTTAAATTCTAATTCTAAATCTAGTATTCATTTTTAATTTTTTGAATTCCAAATTTTCTCCTGTCCTCCATTCTGCCTCCCTCCCCCAAAAAGGGTAACAATTGTAATAGATTATATACATGCAAGCATATAAAACATATTTCCATATTAGTCATTTTGTGAAAGAAGAAACAGACTGAGAAAAAAAATTACACTAAAAAGGTAAAGGAAGTAAAAATAGTGTACTTTGATCTGCATTCAGATTTCCATTAGTCCTTTGTCTGGCCTTGAACGGTATTTTCCATTATTAGTTCTTTGGAATTGTCTCTGATCATTGTATTGTTGAAAAGAGCTAAGTTATTCATAACTGACCATCACACAACATTGCTGTTACTGATTTTCCTGGTTCTACCTATCAGAATCCATAGATTTCTTTGCCATCTCCTCCAGGAAGTCTTTCTGAGAGGCTAGAGAGAAGGGACGTCAATTGTTCTGCTTGTTTCCTCCTCACAAACTACCATGTCTAGACTTCATTGACTGCATGTGATCAGTAGAATTTAAGTTCTTTGATGTTAGGGACTGTTTTTCATCTCGTCTCTGTGCTCTAACACTGTGTCTTGCATATAATAAGTACTTACTAAATGTTTGTTGGATTAGATTGATTGTTTTATATAATTCTAAAAATTTCAGAAGATCTCTGTGTTGATCAATGCTTCTACCAAGAGAGATCACCATCCTTTCAGGAGTCAGCAGATGATTTCCAAAATTACTACAGTGCTCCTAGGGTGGGACAGGTGGGGTGCAAGCCCCCTTCCCAATCCAATTAACTAATCAGGGACATCATCAGGTGGAAAGAGAATTTAATTATTTAATCCTGCAGGGAGAGGCCAGACACACCTGGGAGCCATCCTGACCCTCCCCTTCCCCCCAACCCCCACCAGTGCGCCTGGAACCCAGCCAGCTTCCAGCTTGTCCAGGGTTTAAAAGGCAAAGGACTTGAGCCTTCTCATTGGATAGACTAAAAGGATGTAACCATCCTTGACCAAGAGTCACCAACGCTGGCTGCCTCCCACAGGTAAAGTCATTTTCTGCACCTTCCTGCATCTCCAGGTTCAAAGTTCATTTCTCCAGAGAGCAAATGACCTCTCCAAGGTTCCAGAGTTCTAGGAACAGGGATCATGTGACAATACTGAGAAATACTTCATCATCCAATCAGTCCCATTCACCCTTTTCCCTTGTCCTCTGTCCCTCAAACACATCTCTATTACTTGAAAGCTCTTCAACTTGGGGGGGGGTTGCACCTTTTTTTTCTGAGGCATTTGGGGTTAAGTGACTTGCCCAGGGTCACACAGCTAGGAAGATTGGATTTGAACTCAAATATCCCCAATTCCCTGACCAATACTCTATCCATTGTACCCCATAGCTGCCCCTTTTTAAAATACGTTTCCATTTGGCCTTTAGATCACAGTCACTTAATGGTCTTTACCCAATTTCCCCATTTGTAAATACGCATTTATGAAATCATAACACAAAAGGACTCTGTGTAAAAAAATTATTTAAGATTATAAAAATGATATGCTTCCCAAAAGATGCCAATATAGGCTACCTGAAAGTTAGGTGAATGTGAACTTAATCAAGTAAGAGATGGTTTTGCAGATTTTCCTTTAATATGAAGAACCACTGCTTAAAATTGATTGTGCCCTAGACTATTAGCAACTCATTTTTTGCTGAAAGGTTTAAAATCATTCAGAACATCACTGACATGGTAACGCTTGGATTTCTAATTGTTTAGTGTATGTTCTTGAATCACTTGCTCTTGGGAGTTACGTAGCTACAACTTTTGAGAGATATATGACATTAAAATAACCCAATAATATTTCCTAATCTAACATAATGAACCACTGCTGGGCCCACGTGGACCGGAGAACTATACTCTCGCTTCCTCTCACTGCACTCGTGCATGTCATCTATACCAGCTGGAGTCAGTCTGAGGTCACCTGTCTTAAATTGTGAAAGTCAAGATCCTTTTCTCACAGTTTTTAGTTTATTATTTCCAACTCTGGTACCCCAGAGAAAAATTGCTTAAACTTTAGATTTATTTCATGTCTAGAGTTTCCTGAAAGGAATAGAAAATTACTCAATATACAATGTAAACCAGGTATGACACAGATATCTGTCCCCTAATGACAATATTAATTGTATATTTATACAATATATTGTATTTTTGTATATTTGTATGTTTGTACAGTATATAATAACAATTATAATATACAGTACAATTTATTAAGCACCTACTATGTGCCAGGTACTGTACTGGAGGCACAAAAAAGGCCCTCACAAACTATCAAAGAAAAAGCAGTTTTCAGGACTGCTGTATAGCATTGTTGTGATGCACCTCAGCTTTATACTGTTCCCTGTAGGGTAGATGTTTTCAGGCAAGCCCTAGGTATTGGCTAAGAAGGTAAAGTACCTGCCTGAAGTACAACTAGGGCCAGACAGAGCACCCGGGATCTCCAAACCTCTTGAACTCACAGGTCAAGAATCATCCATCCCAGGATTTTGTCACTTATATTCGGTAAAGAAACAAGCACAAAACAGAAAAGTCAGTCTAAGTTCTAGCTGCCATATGGGAATGATCATAACAGTTGGTGTGAAGGAAAAGATTGCAGCTTTCTCTCCCTCCTGTTCCAGAGGCAAACTCAAAAAAGGGTTCATCCACTGTGGAGCAGGGGAGAGAAATGGCAACTGAGAGACAGCTACTGCTCTTTAAAAGTCTTATTGATTAAAAGGCCAGTCATTCATGCTCAGTGTCTAACAGGGAAAGTCTTTCATCAGCCCCAAAACACTTATACACTTCAGCACTAAGCTGGAAGCCCACAAGTAGGGTGGACAGCTCTGTGCATGCCCCATAGAGCTATTTATAGTGACAGTAATAAAAAAAATAATAGCAGCTATCATTTATATAGCTGCTTAGGATGTGTTAGGCACTCTGCTTAGCAATTTACAATCATTATCTTATTTGATTCTCACAAGAAGCATGGAATAAAAAGAGTTATTATTATCACTGTTTTTACAGATGAGGAGACTGAGTGAGGCAAGCAGTCATTAAGTGACTTGTCCAGAGTCACACAACTAGCAAGTATCTGAAGTTAGATTTGAATTCATTTCTTCTTAACTCCAGACTCTTTGCTGATAAATTCACCCTACAAAAATGTTTGTGGCAGCCCTTTTTGTAGTGGCCAGAAACTGGAAACTGAATGCATGCCCACCAATTGGAAAATGGCTGAATAAATTGTGGTGTACAAATGTTATGGAATATTATTGTTCTGTAAGAAATGACCAGTAGGATTATTTCAGAGAGGCCTGGAGAGACTTACATGAACTGATGCTAAGTGAAATGAGCAGGATCCTTGTACACGGTAACAAGAAGACTATACGACAATCAATTCTGATGAACGTGGCTCTTCTCAATAATGAGAAATTCCAATGATCTTGTGCTAGAGAGTGCCATCGACACCTAGAGAGAGGACTGTGGGAACTGAGTATGGATCACAACATAACATTCTCATTCTTTTTGTTGTGGTTCACTTGCATTTTGTTTTCTTTCTCATCTTTTTTCCCTTTTTGATCTGAATTTTTTTGGGCAGGAAGATAATTGTATAAATATGTATACATATATTGGATTTAGATATTTTAACATGTTTAACATATATTGGATTACTTGCCATCTAGGGGAGGTGGTGGAGGGAAGGAGGAGAAAATTTGAAACACAAGGCTTTGCAAAGATCAGTGTTGAAAAATTATCCATGGATATGATTTGAAAATAAAAAGTTTCAATAAGGGGAAAAAGATAAATTCATCTCAGTTTCTACAGTAATCTATCATGTTTATAGAGACTTTGATTTTGGAAGATTTATTTAGCAAAAAAAAAAAAAAACCCAAAAAATCTTTATTTGCTTTTGATATTATTAACTATTAGAATAGGAAGGGAATTTAGAGATCTTCTAGGTCAAACTCTGATTAGATGAAGCATGAATCCATTGCATAGCATCCCTGAAAAGTGGGTATTATGCTTTAGCTTCAATTTGATATAATTCAAAATTTACCAATTACTTACTAGGTGCAAGATGCCATTCAACATATAAAAACAAAAATGAAATAGAGCCCTTGAAATATTTTTAGTTTCCAAGTGAAAATTGAAAAGGAATATTAGAGTAAAAGAACCAAGGAGAGCAAACACCTTTGAAGCTAAGGGAGAAGAGAGTGCATGGTGGAGAGGGGATCAACAGTGGCAGAGAGTTCAAGGAGGAAGTGGATTTAAAGAATGTCCTTAGTAGTATGTGACTAAAGAACAGAGATAGGGACCATGCTTGTGATTTAATGTGTATGAAATGCCTTTCTACCAATGCAGGTCCAGCAGTTCTTTGAAACTTAGTCTTAGAGCACTAAAAGGTTACATGACTTGTCCAGGGTCACACCATCAGTCTGTGTCAGAAGGAAAACTTGAAAACAGATTTTTCTGGTTTTGAAGTCAGATTTCCACCCACTAAGCCATTCAGTCATTAAATTTCAATGGAAAGGATGTTGTTTTGTGCCAGGAGAAACAATTACCAGAGAGTACTCAGAGAAACAAGAGAAGTCTTCTATAAACTGATGCAGCAGGCATCAGAGGTAAACAGAAGCAGAGAACAATATATAGAAATGATTACAGTAATAGGAATATAATTGAGAACAACTCTGAAAGGCAGATAAACTCGGATTTATTATCTTGGCCAATCTTGATTCAGGAGTGCATACAGTAAAGCATCTTTCCCCTTAATATAGTAGGAGACTATATTTCTAGCACTAAGTTTCTGTATGTATTGTTTTTTACTTATCTCTTTTTCTTTATTATAAGAAAGAGCTAAGTGAAGATCAAGATATTAAGTACAAAATCCAGTAAGTACAAAAATGGTTGTAATGTAAAAGCAAAAAGCACCCATAAAACTTTATAAAAAAAATACATCATTTTAGCAGTTAAGAGAATTTTGATTATCCTGACTGAAACAATTTTAACTAGTCAGTCAAAAAGCATTGACTACCTACCAGTGAACTTAAATTAAAAATAATGGATGAATTTAATTCAGGTGATCGTTATATATACTATTTGTGGGCAGCAATCCCTTAAAAGAAATGGAATAACCCTCATAGTCAATAATAAGGTGAGAAAAGCAACACTGAGGTATATTCTCAAAGATGACACAATATCTATTTGAATCCAAGACAAATCTTTCAACATCACAGTAAGACAAGTCTTTCCTCTTAAGGACTGTTGTTGCCAAAGAGCCCACAGCTAATCAGTTCTATGAAGAGCTACAACATTTTCTGAAAATAACACCCAAAAAAGTCACATTTATCATAGAGAACTGGAATTCTAAAGAAGGAAATCAAAAGGGGGCAGAGATTAATAGGGTTTTGTTAAGATAACTTTCAGGTTATAGCAAACACTTTTTTTTTCAAGAACCCCAAAGGCAACTCTATGCAAGGACATCAATGGTTAATATGGAAATTAATTACATACTTTGTTGACGTGGAGCTGACTGTGGCTCAGATCATGAGCTTCTTATTGCAAAATTCAAACAAATTGAAATCAGGGAAAACTATCAGGCTATATAGCTATGACCTAAATAATATCCCTTATGAATATGAAGTAGAAGTGATGAATAGATTTAAGGGATTAAATCTGGTAGACAGACTGCCTGAAGGACTATGGACAGAGGATCACAATATTGTATAAGAGGAAGAAACAAAAAAAAAATGTCCCAAAGGAAAAAAAAGAGCAAGAAGACAAAATGGCTACCTGATACGGCTTTATAAATAGCTGAGGAAAAAAGGAAAGAAAAAAAGAAAAGACAGAGGGAAAGATATCCCCAATTGAATAAAGCTTTCCAGATTACAGCAAGGAGAGATAAGACTACTCATTGGAAGGACAAATGCTGAAGCTGAAGCTTAAATACTTTGGCCACATAATAAGAAGATAGGACTCAGTGGGAAAGACTGAGTTTGGAAAAGATTAAAGAAAAAATAAAGGGATGGCAGAGGGTAAGAGAGATAGATAGTGTCATGGGAGCAACAAATATGAGCTTGGCCAGACTTTAGGAGATAGCAGAGGATAGATCAAGGGCTTGTCATTCAATGGTCCATGGGGTCACAAAGATTTGAGCATGACTGAATGACCGAACAACGGAAATTGTACTGAGTACTGAGAATATAAGAGGGGAAAAAACAATCTTTGCCTTCAGAGAGCTTACAGACTAATTGAGGAAACAACATGTAAACAGCTACATACATATAAAATGGAATAAAGGATAAATTGGTAGTAAACTCAAAGGGGAAGGCACTACTATTGAGAGAGACTGGGACAGGCTCCTTGAAAGAGGTGGAATTTTAGTTAGTTAGTTAGTTAGTTAGTTAGTTTTGCTGAGGCAGTTGGGGTTAAGTGATTTGCCCAGGGTCAGTCACACAGCCTTAAGCTGGAATTTTAGGTGAGATTTGGAGTTACCCAAAAAAGCCAAGAAATGGAATGAAGGAAAACATGGGGGATAGCCAATGGAAATACAGGGAATCTAGAGATGGAGTGACTGTGTAAGGAATAGCAAGAGTGTAGTTTCAATGGATTGTAAAGTATGAGGAAGGGAGAAAGGTGTAAAACTGCTTAGGTAGGAGAGGAGCAGGTTATGAAGGGCTTTAAAAGCCCACACAGAGGATTTTCTATTAAGTTGTAGGGTCAAAATTACATGGACTTCTAAGGTGAGCTGGAAGTGGATTAATTGAGACAGTGAAATCTCCACTACGATAGAGATCGGGAGTCTGATTTTTTTCCCCCCACAGGTATTTGTATATGAAAGGGATAAAAGATATAGGACAATATAAATTGATCAGGGGCAGGAATGAGTAAGGAATTTCTAAAAAGATTTTGTGAGTAATGAGCACATTTATAGAGAGTAGAGAATGATTAGAGAAATTGAGAATGAGAAAGAGGGAAGTTCCTATGAGAAAATGGAAAGGGAGGTATTAAGGTTTCAAGTAAAGGAATTGCTCTTGGATTAAGAAAAGTCTCACCTCCCACTGGGACTAGAATCAAGAAGAAGAAAATGGGAGATGATGAAGACATTTTGAATTACAGAATGGAAGAAAAGAGATATGGGGGTTTTGTCTTCAGTAAAATGAGAGTAGAGGTTCTCTGCTTGAGGAGAAAGGTCCAAGATTTAATACAATCACTGAGGAGAATGATAGAAAATATATGGAAGGAAAAAAATGATTGCTATGCACTCAAGAGTAGATGCCATGATATGTTTGTGCAGCTTCAATAATCATTGTGTGGAACAGAGAAACATATAAGACATAGGAGCAAAAGACTAAAAGGAAGATGCTAGTTTTAATTTAACTAGTTAATTATAGGATTAAGACTTTGAGAAAGGATAGCAAAACCAGAGCAAGAGTAATAGCCTAGAATATAGAAAGAAAGATGAACTAAATGTTCAAGTAAAGAAATGGGAGAGACAGAAAGACAAAAAAGATGAATAACTAGAGAAGAGAATTTCAGTCTTTAGGATGATGGATTTAGTATCGTTATGGTGATGATATTTAAGATATGGGATCCTGGTAGATGGCTGTGGTGAGATGAAGGTGCATAAGGATGCTCTCAAAAAAAAAAAAAAAAAAAAAAACCTGGAAAGTTCTCCATGAACAAAATGAAATATACAGTACACAAAGTAATAGCAATGTTCTGGGATGACCAGCTGTAAATGATTTTGTTATTCTCAGCAATACTATCATTCACAGCTACTCTGAAGGACTGATGAAAAATCCTATTCATACCCAGAGAAGGAACTGATCAAGTCTGAATACAGATAGCTGCATTCTCTATTTCTCTCTTTATTTTTAATGTGATTTTTCTTGAGGGTTTGTTTTTATTTTCATTAAGGTGGGAGAGCTATGTTGTTTTTTTTTTTCATAACTTGTCTTTTATGGAAATATTTTGTATAACTTCACATATGGTTTATTAATAGTGGGTGAGGATATGGGAAAGAACCTAAAACTAAAAAATATTAAAAACAAATCTAAAAAATGTTTTTAATGTAACTGGGGAAAATATTAAATAAAATCAATCAATTAATTAATTTAAAAAAGAAAAAAGTAAAAATGAAGGTGCTATATAGTATAAAAGTTGAGGAAGTTGAATTGAAAGACTGAAATGTTAGACACTTTTGATTTGTACATCGATTATATCAATTTACTAATCAACAACAATTTAATAGTTACCTATTATTTGTCAGTCTCTGTGTTAGGCACTGAAGATATATAGACAAAGATAAAGCAGACTTTGTTCTCAAAGATCCCTCAAGGAACAGGAGCATAGGAGTTAGAGTAGAAGGCTATAAATCAGGTTTTGACTTATTGAAAAAAATTAAGCAGTGAGGAGGTACAAAGTAGGTGTAGAGTCTGAAAGACTTGCATTTCAATCTGGCTTCAGACACCTACAAGCTGTGTGGTCCTTAAACTTTGTCTCTCATTTATAAAATGGGGATAATAATAGTACCAACCTAACAAAACTGTTGTGAAGGACAAAAGATAGTATTTGCAAAGTGCTTTGTAAACTTGAAAATACTATGTAAGTATTTAATATTATTGTTTTTTTAAAAAATGAAGGATATGAAGTGGGTGACAGAGAGAAATTGAGTAAACCCCAAGGAGAGATTGTTCAGTGGTGGTGAAAGAGGGTAAGTCTGACTTGACTAAGGATCAGACCCTCAAATACATGTCATACTTCTTCTATAAGCAGCTTGGCTCCAAAACTCCATGTGCACCTACCTGCTTACAGCACAAAGCAGGACCAGGCACTAGACATGTGCTCTGCCACCATATGCATATTCTTTGCACATCAAATCAAGATTAACTCTTCTACTGAAAACTGAAGAAAGAAAACAATTTATAAAATGAATACAATCGTCTAAATGGAAGGAATACCACTTCCAAAAATCAAAACTGAACTGTATGAATTTATAAGAGTCAACCTTAGTTCCAAAGAAATGATACGAAAATTTCCTTTTTTATAGAGATAGAGGACTATGAGTGTAGAACTCTGCCTAAAATGTCAGATTAGCTTGTTGGTAAGATTCACTGAACTTTTTTTTTTTTTTTTTTTAATTAGAAAGGATGGTTCCCTCAAAGGCTAAAGAAGAACATGTTGAGAAATTAAGATGATGCCTCCTGGCTCAGAAGAGTCAGTAAAAATGATAATCCACCCATAGTATGGTCAAGAGGGGAAGAACTTCCTTTCCCTTACTCTTCTTTTTTTTTTTTTTTTTTTTTTTTTTTTTTTTTTTTTTTTTTTTTTGGTACAACCTCCAAGAAATGATCCTGTAAGTGTTTGTTCCTGTTCTGTGTCATTTCTCCTCAATTCCCAGTGCTGGTAGTTATTCCAACCAATTCCTGGAGCTCGAGCTAGAATAATCTAGAATCTTAGAGCCAGGATTTCAGGTAGGATGCTACAGCCATCCCTGTAGGAAAGTCCTGAGAAGCCTGAGTGCCTGAGCATGAGGAAGATTTAAGATTTAGACCTGGAACTGTGCTCCATGGGAACTGAGTTAAACTATGAAACAGATCATCTCCCTCCTCCCACCCCAGGAGATTCAGGCAAAATAAAATAAGGTGGGGGTGGGGATAAGAGGAAGAAAATTAAGCCTCACGTATTGGGGAGTAAGTTTGTATATTTGTGATTATACTTTTTGAGATAAATATTTCTTTCTAAAAATTGATACAAAGAAAACTGAGGTGATATGAAAAAGATAATAAAATATTTTAAATTATCTTTGCTATTTTGAATGGTGTATCAATCTACCGCATCCAGAATTCCTATTATTCTGAGCCCCAGAAAAGCTACTCATAAACTCCCTTCCCTGATCCCCACTCTCTGCTCTCTCATAATCATCCATATAATTCGAATCATTTTAGCATTCTTAACCCAAAATTTCCCATTATTCCAATATGCCCTCTGGAAACCCTGTCCTATTATTAACAAGCTGCCCTTTGCATCAGATTATGTGCCTGCCTTCTAGAAATAGTTTTGCATATAACTTTTTACATATAAAGGCTTGTGTACATGCTGTTTCCCCTCAATTGAATGCAAGCTCTTTGAGGACAGAGAATTTAATTTTGTCTTTGTATCCCTAGTTCCAGTGCCAATACCCACAAAACAGTAGGCACTAGATGAACTCTTGTCAAATTGAGATGAATTGAATTGAGGTGAACAAGGGAAAAAAAACAATCTGAAAGTAGAATATAGATTTTTAAAGTATGTTTTTTTTTCCTCCAGAGCAATGACTGGTACAGATGAGAAAAATAGCAAAGGGTGGCCAAGGACAATGTTTCTTCCTGAGGAATCCAGGAAGGATGTCATGAGTGCAAGGAAATGGAATGAGTGTAAGATGAAGATGTTTAACAGAAAGTTTAACAGTACAGGGTTTTTTTTTTAAGAGTGCATTAGAAGAAGGGTAAAGGAGACAGAAGAGAAGAGAGACCAGGAAGAGATTGAGCAGAATGGGGAAGAAGGAGTGAAAAATGATAAGTAAAAAATATGTCTTCAGAACCTAGGCAGAAATTACAGGGATTCCAGGGGGAAGTGAACCAGAAGGCAGAGAAATTACCAGTTAACTCAAGCTCCCACCCTCTAGGGTGTTATGATGACAGAGGGCACCATCTGTTCTCTCTGTACACCAAAAAGAAGGGGGCAGAGGCAGCAGAGAAATACAGTGCCTAGGAACTTACTGTTGCTAGAGGAATCCCAATCCATTTTTAATAGCTCCCTGAGGACATATTTATCTGTTCTGGAGTGAAATCTGCCTTCCTACAAATTTCACCTATTATTGTTGCTAGTTTGCAAAACAACTAGTCCTTCTTCCACAGAATAACCTTAAAATTTTTGAAGACAGGTATTATGTATGTTCTGAGTTTTCTTCTTCCCAACCTACCTTTCAATGTATTTTTATATAACATGGTTTCAAGTTCTTTCACCATTCCAATCACCTCCTTTGGACATGTTCCAGACTGCCAATGTCTCTACTAGAATGTGGTGCTCAAAACTAGACATAATATTACATAAGTAGTCTGACCAAGCCAGAAGACAATGGAACCCTTTCTATATACAGTGACCTTCTATTAATGTAACCTAAGGTAGAATCACATGTCTTTGACTGTCACATCATACTGTTGACTCATATTAAGCTTGCATTCAACTAGAATTCCCAGAAGTTCATTTTCAAATGAACTACTTTTCAGTCACATCACTTCTTTTTAATACAAGTGTAGAACTTTATATTAACCCTAATTAAATTGAATCATGTTAAATTTAGACCACTGTTCCAACCTGCCAAGATCTTTTGGGATCACAATTCTATCATTTAATGTGTGAGCTATATTTCAGATGTATATTATCTACAAATTTTATAAGCATATAGAGATCTTCAAGTCACTTGATAAAAGCATTGAGCAGTAAAGGGCCAAACATAGAGTCTTATTTGGCTTCACTAGAGCACTATTTCTTTTTTTTTTTTTTCAGTAAATAATATTTTATTTTTTCCAATTACATATGAAAATAATTTTCAACATTTGTGGCACTGTTTTTTTTAAGTTTTCAAAAAAGAGCATTTTACTTTTCCAAATACATGTAAACATAGTTTTCAACATTGTAAGACTTTATGTTCCAAATTTTTCTCCCTCCCTCCCTTATCTCCCATCTCCCCAAAATAGCAAATAATCTGATATAAGTTAAGTATGTATACTTCTTTGGATTCTTTTTCCTTTTTTATTTATTTTTTATGAAAGCTTTTTATTTTCAAAACATGTGCAAGGATAATTGTTCACCACTGACCCTTGCAAAACTTTATGTTCCAATCCCCCCCCCCCCCCCGCCCTGCTTCCTCCCACTCCCTCCCTTAGATGGCAAGTAATCCTATATTTGTTAAACATAATAAAAAGAATATGTAAATCCAATATATCCAAAATCCAATTGTCTTCCTGCACAAGAAAAATCAGATCAAAAAGGGAAAAAATGAGAAAGGGAACAAAATGAAAGCAAATACAACAAAAGAAGTGAAAATGCTATGTTGTGAATCACACTCAGTTCCCACAATCCTCTCTCTGGGATTAGATGGCTCTCTTCATCATAAGATCTTTGGAACTGGCCTGAATCATCTCATTATTGAGAAGAGCCACATCCATCAGAGCTTATCATTGTATAATCTTCTTGTTGCCCTGTACAATGATCTCCTGGTTCTGCTCATTTCACTCAGCATCAGTTCGTGTAAGTCTCTCCAGGCCTCTCTGAAATCATCCTGTTGGTCGTTACTTACAGAATAATAATATTCCATAACATTCATATACCATAATTTATTCAGCCATTCCCCAACTGATGAGTATCCACTTAGTTTCCAGTTTCTTGCCACTACAAAAAGGGCTGCTACAAACATTTTTGCACATGTGGGTCCCTTTCCTTCCTTTAAGATCTCTTTGGGATATAAGCCCAGTAGTAACACTGCTGGATCAAAGGGTATGCACAGTTTGACAGTTTTTTGAGCATAGTTCCAAACTGCTCTCCAGAATGGCTGGATCAGTTCACAGCTCCATCAATAGTGTATGTGTCTCAGTATTTCCACATCCACAACATTTATCATTATCTTTTCCTCTCATCTTAGTTAATCTGAGAGATATATAATAGTACCTCAGAGTTGTCTTAATTTGCATTTCTCTGATCAACAGTGAATTAGAGCATTTTTTCATGTGACTACAAATAGTTTTAATTTCTTCATATTGTCTGTTCTTATCCTTTGACCATTTGTCAATTGGAGAATGGCTTGTATTCTTATAAATTATGTATTTTGGAAATGAGGCCTTTATCAGAACTCTTGCATGTAATTTTTTCCTCTCCTTTACTGTCTCCCTTCTAATTTTGTTTTCACTGGTTTTGTTTGTAATTTAATAAAATCAAAATTATCCATTTTGCATTCCATAACATACCCTAGTTCTTCTTTGGCCACAAATTCTTCCTTCTCTACAGATCTGAGCGGTAGACTACTTTTTCCTTCTAATTGGCTTATAGTATCATTGTCTATATCATAAAACAATTTCAACTTGTCTTGGTATAGGGTGTTAGGTATTAGTGAATGCCAAGTTTCTGCCATACTATTTTCTAATTTTCTCAGCAATTGTCAAATAGTGAATTCTTATCCCAGAAGGTAGGGTCTTTGGGCTTATCAAAAACTAGAATATTGTAATCATTAACTATTGTGTCTTGTGAACCTAACCTATTCCACTGATCAACTACTCTATTTCTTAGCCAGTACCAAATGTTTTGATGATTACTGTTTTATAATATAGTTTTAGATCCGGTACAGCCAGGCCACTTTCATTTGCTTTTGTTTTCATTGATTTCCTTGAAATTCTTGACCTTTTGTTCTTCCAGATGAATTTTGTTATTTTTTCTAGGTCAATAAAATAGTTTCTTGGAGGTTGATTGGTATGGCACTGAATAAGGTAGGTTAATTTTGATGAATTGTCATTTCTATTATACTGGCCTACTCATAAGCACTTGATATTCTTCCAATTGTTTAAATCTGACTTTGTGTGGAAAGTGTTTTGTAATTGTGTTCATATAGTTCCTGATTTTGTCTTGGCAGGTAAATTCCCAAATATTTTATATCATCTACAGTCATTTTAAATGGAATTTCTCTTGCTGTTGGACTTTGTTGATAATATAGACTGATTTATGTGATTTTATTTTGCATCCTACAACTTTGCTAAAGGTGTTCATTGTTTCTAGTAGATTTTTAGTTGATTCTTGAGGAATCTCTAAAGATACCATCTTATCATCTACAAAGTGACAATTTTGTTTTCTTATTACATACACTAACTCCTTTAATTTTTTTCTTCTCTTATTGCTAAACCTAACATTTCTTTTTTTCCCAATTTTTTTTTATTTGAATAAAAAGAATAAGCAAAGAAGAAAAAAGGAAAAGCAATTCAAAACAAAATGAAACATGTACCCAGCAGAACATCAAGGAGGATTCAAATATATGACAACAAATATACATATATATGTAGAAGAGATTATATTTATGAGTGTCCCTCTTTACTTCCTTGTTATTTGTTCTTTTTTTCCCAATGCACACCTTATTTAGTTTACTCTTTTTCTCCCCTTCCCCCCATCCCCAAACAAGTTAAGAAAGGATGTATTTACACACACACACACACACACACACACACACACATACACATATCTCCCTTTTATCCCCTCCACCTCCAAGCAACTTACAGTTAAGTAAAGATATATTTATGTATACATATGTAAATATATACATACATATACTATTCACATACATATCCCACATTATGCATGTCTTTCTTATCCCTACTGACTCTTTTATTAAATTTTGCTCCAAAACTTGACTTGCTATTATTTAACCTCCCCCCCAAAGGATCCCTCATCTTCTTCCCTCATCTTTTGTTTCCCCTTTTGCTTATTCCTCCCCCCCTTATTTCTTTATAGATTTTGAAGGGTACTATAACCTTCAAAATATATATGTAGTGTGTTTATTAAACCCATTCCCAATGTGAGTAGGTTTTCCAAACTATGAACCCTCCTCCTCTCTCTAATGCCTCTTGTCTACTCTTCCTCTGCATCTCATTTATATAATATGATTATGATTTTTACCTTTACTCAGCCAATCTTTCTTTTGAGCTTACCCTATTGTTTATGTAAATCTTAAATATTAAGTATACATTTCTCATATAAAAAAGCATAAACAATTTATCCATGTTTAAACAGTTTGTCCATGTTGAGTTTCTTAAAATTGTTCTTTGACATTGCCTCTTATATTTTAAATTTTCTGTTAGATTAGATTTGGTTGATAGAAAGTCCTGAAAATCTGCAAGTTTGTTGAAGATCTGGTGTTTTTTTTTTCATGGAAAATTATAATTTTGCTGGATATTATATTTTTTGCCTCAAGCCTACTTGTTTTGCTTGTCTGTAGATATAATTCCAAGGCTTGTAGTATTTTATTGTAGCCGCTGATAAGTCTTGTACAATGATAATTGTAGCTCCAGCACATTTGTATTGTTTTCTTGTTTCTTGCAAAATTTTCACTTTGATCTGGGGGTTTTGAAATTTGGCAAAAAAATATTCCTATGTGTTTTCCACAAAGGATCTCTTTGAGGTGGTGGTGATTTGTGGATTTTTTCTCTTTTAACTTTTCCCTCATGTTCTATCACTCCAGGACACATTTTTAATATTATTTCCTGCATTATTGTGTCAAAGTTCTCTTTTTGATTGCAACTTTCTGGCAGTCAAATTATTCTTTTTTTTTTTTTTAATAGTTTTTATTTACCAGATATATGCATGGGTAATTTTACAACATTGACAATTGCCAAACATTTTTTTTCCCCTCCTTCCCCTCCCCCCCAGATGGCAGGTCGACCAATACATGTCAAATATGTTAGAGTATAAATTAAATACAATATATGTATACATGTCCAAATAATTGTTTTGCTGTACAAAAAGAATCGAACTTTGAAATAGTATACAATTAGCCTGTGAAGGAAATTCAAAATGCAGGGGGACAAAAATAGAGGGATTGGGAATTCTATGTAGTGGTTCATAGTCATCTCCCAGAGTTCTTTCATTGGGTGTAGCTGGTTCAGTTCATTACTGCTCTATTGGAACTGATTTGGTTCATCTCATTGTTGAAAATGGCCACATCCATCAGAATTGATCCTCATACACTATTATTGTTGAAGTGTATAGTGATCTCCTGGTCCTGCTCATTTCACTCAGCATCAGTTGATGTAAGTCTCTCCAGGCCTTTCTGAAATCATCCTGTTGGTCATTTCTTACAGAACAATAATATCCCATAATATTCATATACCCCAATTTATTCAGCCATTCTCCAATTGATGAGCATCCATGCAATTTCCAGTTTCTGGCCACTACAAAGAGGGCTGCCACAAACATTCTTTCACATATAGGTCCCTTTCCCTTCTTTAAAATCTCTTTGGGATACAAGCCCAGACTGCTGGATCAAAGGGTATACACAGTTTTTAACTTTTTGAGCCTAGTTCCAAATTGCTCTCCAAAATGGCTGGATGTATTCACAATTCCACCAACAATGTATCAGTGTCCCTGTTTTCCCACATCCCCTCCAACATTCTGTATTACCTTTCCCTGTCATTCTAGCCAATCTCAGTCTAATTATTCTTATATTTTCTCTTCTTGATCTGTTCTGCAGACTTGTTTTTCTTGTGAGATGTTCATTCTCTTCTATTTTCTCATTTTTTATAATATTTTGTTATTTCTTGATCTCTCATAGCTTCATTGGCTTCTCTTTGCCCGATTCTAATTTTCAAAGAGTAATTTTCATCTTTGAGACTCTGTACCTCCTTTTCTTTTTTTTTTCATAATCTTCTTGTCTTTCTTGAATGGTTTTAATTTTTTTTCTTTACTTTTTCCTTAATGTCTTTCATTTGATTTTTGAGTTCTTTTTTGAGTTCTCTCTGGGCAGGGAGCCATTTCCCATTATTCTTTGGAATAGAAGCTTTTTTTTTTTTTTTTTTAACCACAGTGTCCTCCTCTGAAGATGAATCCTTTTTCCATAAAATGTTTCAATGGTGGGGCTCTTTCATCTTTGCCATTCACTTTTTTTTTAACCTCTAACCATGTTTTTATGGGGGAGAGAGGTGATACCTCAAGCTTCCCTTCAATTCTCCATTCTCCTACAAGTGCCCACAGCCAGCAGCGCCCTTGCCCCCCTGCCTCTGCTCTCACCAGTGTGCCAGCTCCTTCTCACCCAGGGCAGCATTTCAGCAGCACAGCTGGACCTGACTTTCCTAATCAGCTGAAATTTATTCAATCTTCCAGACTCAGACCCCGATCTCACACAGTCTGGGAGGTGAAAGTCTCTGTTGTGCCTGCTGAGGCTCAAGCCACACCCAGCTCACCCCAGGGTTCCCCACTTGATGTTTCTGTGGAGCTAGTTAGGTGTTTGTACTTCAAACAGGTTATTCCCCAGCCCAGGGCCTTTCTTCAGATCCTCTCAGGTTGTATCAGAAAGTCTCCTATCCTGCCCCATCTCCTTGGTTTTTCACCAGTCTATGCTCATCCTGAGGTATAAATTTGTTCTATTTGTGGAAATCTAGAGAACTTAAAATTTACCATTTACTCTGCCATCTTCCCAGAATCCTCCCCTCTAAAGCCAAGATTTCTTATACAATATTGAATGGCGATTATGGGTAACCTTATTTCACCTCTGATCTTATTAGTAATGCTTTTAGTTTTCCCCCATTACATATGATTGTGTGCTGATGGTTTTAGAAAGATGCTAAGGAAAACAACTTTTATTTTATGGAAATTTTAAGGAAATTTCATTTTAAGGACAACTCCATTTGTAAGCTCTTGTATGTTTTTAATAGGCATATGTGGTGTATTTTGTCAAATGCTTTTTCTGCTTCTATTGAAATAATCATATGATTTCTGTTAGTTTTAGTCATTAATATAGTCAATTATGCTAATAGTTTTCCTACTTTTGAACCAGCCCTGTATTCCTTGTTTAAATCCTATTTGATCATGGTGTATTATCCTGGTGATAACTTGCTATAATCTCTCTGCTAATATTTTATTTAAGATTTTTACATTAATATTCATTAGGAAAATTGGTCTGTAATTTTCTTTCTCTCGTATCTTGTGTCATAAAAGGAATTTGATAGGACTCCTTCTTCCCCTATTTTTCCAAATAGTTTGCATAATATTGGAATTAATTGCTTGGTAGAATTCACTTGTAAATCCATCTGGCCCTGGAGATTTTTTCTTAGGGAGTTGATTAATAATCTGTTCAATTTCTTCTTCTAAAAATGGGACTACTTAAGTAATTTTTTCCTCCTCTGTTAATCTGGATAATTTATATTTTTGTAAGTATTCATCCATTTCACTTAGATATCAGATTTATTGGCATAAACCAGATTTATTGGCATAAGTTGTGTAAAATACTCTTCATTGGTGGAAAACTCACCCTTTTCCTTTTTGATACTAGCAATGTGATTTTCTTTTCTTTTTTTCTAATCAAATTAACTAAAGGTTTATCTATTTTGCTGGGGTTTTTTTCATAAAACCAACTCTTATTTTCGTTATTAATTCAATAATTTTCTTACTTCCAATTTTATTAATCTCTTTTATTTTCAGAATTTCAAATTTTGTATTTAATTGGGGGGTTTTAATTTGTTCTTTTTGTAGCTTTTTTAGTTGTACATTCAATTCACTGATCTTTTCTTTTTCTATTTTATTCATGTAGCTATTTAGACACACAATATTTTCCCTAAAAACAGCTTTGGCAATATCCTATAAGTTTTGTTATGTTGTTTCATTATTGTCATTCTCTTGGATGAAATTATCAATTGTGTCTATGATTTGTTGTTTTATCCAGGCATTATTTAGGAATAAAATATTTAGTTTACAATTAATTTTTTCTCTCTTTTTTTCCTGAACTGTTTTTTTACATGTAATTTTTATTGCATCATGATTTGAAAAAGATGCATTTACTATTTCTACCTTTCTGCATTTGATTGTGAGTTTTTACACCCTAATATATGGTCAGGTTTTGTATAGGTGCTATATACTGCTGAGAAAAAAAGGTGTATTCCTTTCTTCCCTATTCAGTTTTCTCTAGAGGTCTATCAAATTTTCTAAATTTTCATATCTAAATTTTCTAAAGTTCTATTAATTTCCTTAGTTTCTTTCTTATTTTGTGATTAGATTTATCTAATTCTGAGAGAGAGAGGTTGAGATCCCCCACTAGTATCGTTTTACTGTCTATTTCTTCCTATAATTGCTTTAACTTCTCTAAGAATTTGGATGCTCTACCATTTGGTACATACACATTAATATCAATACTACTTCATTGTCTGTGATAGCCTTTAACAAGATATAGTTTCCTTTCTTATCTCTTTCAATTAAATCTCTTTTTACTTTTGCTTTATCTGAGATCAGAATTGCTACTTCTGCTTTTTTTGCTTTGGCTGAAGCATAATGAATTCTGCTCCAACTTTTTACTCCTACTCTGTATGTATCTCTCTGTTTAAATGTGTTTCTTGTAAACAATATATTGTAAGGTTCTGGTTTTTAATACATTCTGCTATTCACTTCCATTTTAGGGGAGAATTCATCCCATTCTCCTTCACAGTTATAATTACTAGCTATGTATTTCGCTCCATTCTATTTTCTCCCCTGTATATACTGTTGTTCTCTCTTTCTACCCTGTTCCTCCTCAGTGGTGTTTTGTTTCTAACCCACCCCTCCTTCAGCCTGCTCTCTCTTCTACCTTTATCATTACCTCTTTGGGCTTGAGACCAATTCATATCACTCTTGAGAATTCACCTGTGGACATTTTGTCCTCTTTTCAGTTGGAGTTTTGGTCTTCCCTGTCACCATAGTAGCTTTCTATGGTTAAGATTTTTTTTTGTTTCTTGCTCATTTTCTTTCCTTCTATTTTTTTCTCTCTTTTGTGCCTTTTATGGTATCCCTGATCCTGGGATAAAGGGAGCACTGTCCTAAGCTTTTTGTGCAGTGCTGAGTCCTGACTTTGAGTTTAGGAGCTCCTTGTGGTATCTTGCTCACAGCGAGGGGAGCTTTACCTGCTCTTTCTAGGAAACAGCCTCGTTTTTCAGAATTTGCCTTCTGAACTGGGACTGGAGGCTGCCTCATTGGTTTGGTCGGCTATTGAGCCAGGGCCAAGGCCCTCAGTTGCTGACCTGCTGTGATGAAGATCTTCTCACTGCCTTTCCCAAATACTATCTGAGCTGGGCTGAACACCTCTTCCATCCCAGTGAGATTGATTTCTCTTGAATCCTTCCAATCTATCTTGAGCTGAAGAGTCATTTCATTCCATCAGACTCTCTTCAGAGGTTTAATTTCATGTGGTTTTCAAAGGAAACTGAAAAAGCTTGAGCAGCTTTCTACCTTCACTTTGCCATATTGGCTCTATCCCCTCAGAACTGATGAAAAAAAATTAAATAACATTTTAGCAAAGAGATGACAAATTATCAGCAGGATAATACAGTATGAAGAAGCGGGATGTATACCAGGAATGCAGGACTGCTTCAATATGTTAACACATATTGATCAACAAATAATGGCCAGTAGGATTTAGATTGGGTTGTAAATTTGTAACTTGAAAGTCAAAAGAGGAAACATTTGTGAATGATGCTAGTATAGGAAAAATCTAGAAGTGGCAATGGGGATCAAAGAATTTTCTGGCTCACTTATTATGAATTTTGAGTCCAGAGTATGCGTTAAAGTGAAACCCCTACAAGAAAGGCTGGCCAGGAATACAAGGAATACTAGCCAGAGTCATCAGAAAAGAATCTGGTCTCAACAACAACTTATAGATGAACATGCCTAAGAGGAAATCAAAGATATTGAATAGGTGTCCCATTTGGAATGGGACATATGAAGAAGAGAGTAGGGCTTAGAAGGAAGGGAATAAGAGAGCAGGCAGTTGGGATGCATTGGTAGCAAAGGATTCAGAAACAGGAAGATGGGGAAAATATACAAATTTGGGAGTATGAAGCCCACTTAAGAATGAGTCTAGACAACTCTGAGATACCACTACACACCTGTCAGATTGGCTAGAATGACAGGAAAAGATAATGCAGAACGTTGGAGGGGATGTGGGAAAACTAGGGCACTGATACATTGTTGGTGGAATTGTGACTATATCCAGCCATTCTGGAGAGCAATTTGAAATTATGCCCAAAAAGTTATCAAACTGTGCATACCCTTTGATCCAGCAGTGCTGCTATTGGGCTTATATCCCCCAAAGAAGGGAAGGGACTGTATGTGCAAGAATGTTTGTGGCAGTCCTTTTTGTAGTGACCAGAAACTGGAAACTGAGTGGATGCCCATCAATTAGAGAATGGCTGAATAAATTGTGGTATATGAATATTGTGGAATATTATTGTTCTGTAAGAAATGATCAACAAGATGATTTCAGAAAGGCCTGGAGAGACTTACATGAACTGAGGCTGAGTGAAATGAGCAGGACCAGGAGATCATTATATACTTCAACAACAGTACTATGTGATTATCAGTTCTGATGGACGTGGCCCTCTCCAACAATGAGATGAACCAAATCAGTTCCAATAGAGCAGTAATGAACTGAACCAGCTACACCCAGAGAAAGAACTCTGGGAGATGACTATGAACCACTACAGAGAATTCCCAATCCCTCTATTTTTGTCCGCCTGCAATTTTGGTTTCCTTCACAGGCTAATGGTACACTATTTCAAAGTCCAATTCTTATTGTGCAGCAAAATAACTGTTTGGACATGTATACATATATTGTATTTAATTTATATTTTAACATATTTAACATGTATTGGTCAACATGCCATCTGTGGGGGGAGGAGGGGAAAAATTAGAACAAAAGGTTTGGCAATTGAAAATGTTGTAAAATTACCCATGCATACATCTGGTAAATAAAAACTATTTAAAAAAATGAGTCTAGGCAAAGTAACTGGTTTGAGAGAGATCAGTTGCAGGAAACAAATGTTTAAATTGTTCAGAATCTTTCCTCATGTGTGGGAAAGGGAATAAAACGTAGTAAATCTGGAAAGTTAGAACAATGTCAAATTGTGAAGGACTTTAAATTTGGATTTTTTATTATAAGATAATTGGGAGTTATTGAAGCTTTTGGAGCAAGGAAGTGATATGAACAAAACTAGGTTTTGAGAATGTCTATTTGACAGCTGTGGAACATAGAAAAGGGAAAACTTCTTTTGGACTACTTTTTCTAAACTTCTACCTATTCACTTAAAAAGTATAGGATAGGTAAAATTTCTTTTTCCCTAGTTTGTAACTGGTTAATGAGCAATTTTCCTAAAATTTCACAAAATGATATTGGTTTCTTTGAGTTCTGTACTAGATAGATGTGACAAAACTTATCAACTTAGACTTCTGTTTATACAGAATTAGTTCCCACAAGGACAGTTGAAGTTTATCTTTGTTCTAGCTTCTTAAAATGAGTCTACTAAACACATCAATATTATAAATAAGATTATGACAAAATATTTGCATACTTAAAAGAACAATCACTTTCTAAGTACTTTAAAAATCTCATTGACATGCAAATAATAGTTATAAAGTCATTCAGAACTGCTCCTTACAAATCATTTGTTTCTAAAGCAATATGTCTTCTAGGCAAACAGTGCAGTTTTAATTATAGTAATAATAAATGCCATGTCTTTATTATTGTTATTAATTATTATTATATCAATGAAATCACAATTTAGTAGAATGAAGAAATATAAGAGAATACTCCAAACCTTCCCTTTGTGAAGATGGGAGGTCAACAGATATTACATATTGCACATTTTCCAAATGTCTATGTAAACATGAGTTGCAGAATTTTTTCCTTTCTCTAAATAATACTATTTACTACATGAAATTGTAAGGGAAGGATAGGAAAAGGAATATTGAGATAATTATGAGGATGTAAGAAATAGAATATATGAATTAAAAATGGTTTAAGAAGAGAAAAAAACATCACAATTCTGGACTACAGAAGAAAAATGTATTATATCCCACATGTCTAGTTTTTCACTATCTACTCATTCCTCTGTCTTTTGTAATTAGGCTTTGCCCCCCTCCCCCCTATTGTCTACTAAACCTCTTTCTCAGATATTGCCTAACAACCTAAACACCAAATCCACTAGTCTTTTTTTTTTTTTTTCAGTTTTCATCTTCCTTGACCTCTTTACATCATTTAACTCTGTTGCCTACCTTCTTCTGTCTATTCTCTCTTCTTTTGGCTTCATTCTCCTGGTTTTTCTTCTTTCACTATTCATCTCCATCTTCTCTAGTTCCTCATCCCTTCCTTCATCCCCTTAATGTATATGTCCCCCAAGGATTTGTCCTTGGATATTTTTGTCTTGACTTTCTGCAATCTTACCAACTTTTCTAGTTTCAGTTGTCACCTCTGTGCAAATGACTCCTAATTCTGCATTCCTCATTTTAACTCTGAGCTTCAGATCTGAACAACCTATGAGGACATCTGCACTTAGCTGAACCACCAGACTCAAATTAAACTTCTCCAAAATCAGCTTATTATCCCCATTCCCTGTTCCCACAAACCTGTTTCATTTACCTACTTCATTCTGTCTCCTATTTCAAAACTTGGGCCTTATTTTTGACTCTTCCCTCTATGTCTATTCTCATAGCCAATCTATTACCAACTACTATATATACTACCTCTTCAACTTCTCTCAAATCCATTCCTTTCTTTCTATTTATGTTACCACCACCCTTCTCCACCATTGACATCTGCCTAGACTTTTACGAGAAGGTCCAAATCTTTTGGTCTCTCTAATTTATCATTTATATATCATTGTATGAATAATATTATAGGCCAATCTTGTCATATCACTTTGCTGCCTAAAAATCTCCAGTGACTCCTTTTAATAACATTAAAAGTTATTTACCTGTATGGTTTTTCCCATTGAGTTGCCACAACTCATACCTATGTTCCCCATCACAATTTTCTATATATTTCATTTAATAAGAAATTAAATAGGAATTTTGGGGAAGTTTTATGGAAATTACAGATATGTGAAGGCGAACAGATGACATAGAGCCTATGAACAAATATTTAACCCAAATTTTAAAATAAGGTACCATAAACATCTCAGAGAAAAAACTCAGACTTCTCTGGTTTAAAAGGAGGGCCAAAAAAATTTTATGCAAATTTTCCAGATGGATGGGAGGGGAAGGAGTTAGGGAGTGACGGGGGACACTTCCCGTAAACCCCAACACCCACTTCAGCCAAATTGGACTACTATTTGCATCTTAAGCATTCTCTGTCTTCTCATCATTCCAAGTCTTGGTTTTCATAACTCCTCATTTTCAGAATGACTTTCACTCCCCTTTTTTGCCTGTTGAATTGCTATTCCTCTTTTAAAGTCAAACTTAAATGCTACCTTCTCCAGAAGCTGTTCCTGATTCCTTTCATCCGTGAGCTACTTACTTAGTTCTGGAAGATTGTACTAAAATTATCCATATTTCTGACTAATTCTACTACTAACCTGTACAGACTCTATAGCTGAATATTCCTTGTCCTATTTGTATACCTTTGTATTCCCCATATCTCATACTTGGACATTCTCCTCCTTGCCTGTGGTCTGTGGTTTATAGAAACCCTTACTTTCATTTTTATTAATATCTTTTGAGGCAATCAGGGTTAAGCAACTTGCTCAGAATTATAGACCTAATAAGTGTCTGAGACCAGATTTGAACTCAAGTCCTCCTGACTCTATGCCCAGTGCTCTATGCATTGGACCACCTAAGTTGCCCCATTTTCTTTAATCCTCAGTTTAAACACTACTTTTTATAAGCTATATGAAGGATTTCCTCAAGTCCCCAACTTTCAGTGCTCTCCTTCCATAAATTATATTGTATTTTTTTTTTGTTTAATACCTGTTTTACTTGGCTCTCCCTATGGATACTATAGATATTATTACTATGTCTTTTAAAAAGCCAATGGAATGTTATAGAAAAGGCAGTTTGTGTTGGCAGTTGGGAATCAGTTAAAATTTTTTGAGATGAGGGGCTTTTTTCTCTATGACAGGGAGACTGAATATGTTTACTTTTGGTCCATGAAGAAGAAAGAAGAATTAGCAGAGAAAACAGGAGAAGAGAAAGATAAACTTTTTTTTCTTGTCATAATTGCTTTACTTTGGAATTATAAAGAAATATCATAGACTTCTATGATGAGTTGATGAGGAATTATCAGTTACAGTGTATATTCAAGAGATTGTTTTCTCTGATGAGTCAATAGAAATAAAGAAAAATGACTAACCTAACTTTCTCTGAGAGATGGAATATAATTCTTTTTTTTATTAATAGTTTTTATTTACCAGATATATGCATGGATAATTTTACAACATTGACAATTGCCAATTGTCAACCCTTTCCCCCCTTAGATGGCAGGTTAACCAATACATGGTAAATATTTTAAAGTATAAACTAAATACAATATATGTATACGTGTCTAAACAGTTGTTTTGCTGTACAAAAAGAATCGGACTTTGAAGTAGTGTACCATTAGCCTGTGAAGAAAATAAAAAATGCAGGTGGACAAAAATAGAGGGATTAGGAATTCTATGTAGTAGTTCATAGTCATCTCCCAGAATTCTTTCACTGGGTGTAGCTGGTTCAGTTCATTACTGCTCTATTGGAACTGATTTGGTTCATCTCATTGTTGAAAATGGCCACGTCCATCAGAATTGACCATCATATAATATTGTTGTTGAAGTATATAATGATCTCCTGGTCCTGCTCATTTCACTCAGCATCAGATCATTCAAGTCTCTCTAGGCCTTTCTGAAATCATCCTGTTGGTCATTTCTTACAGAACAATAATATGGAATATAATTCTTGAGAAGAAATATGAAAATTCTTAAGAAACTTCAATCAGTATCCAAAATAAATTACATAGTGAAATTGCATTTCTGGTAGTGAAGAAGAGTCATTTTCTACTATATTAAAGGTCTGAGATGGCTGTGAACTTTTTCATAAGCAAAGAATTGTAAATAATTTGTCTTTGCTTTATTACTAAATTTCTTTCTTAATAAGTTATATATGAGTAATATTGAGAAAGGAGATTTCTTCATTTTATTTAATAAATAATATATAATGAACTGGAGTGAGAATTTGAAACAATTCATTACTTTTTGTATACATGGTAGAAGAAATTCTTCCTTAGACATGGCTTGGAATGAATGTCTTCCACGATTTATTTTAATGTTAAAATTCTATAATTTTGTTAAAATTATAAGTGAAGGGGATGGAATAGCAAAACTCTTTTGTGGGGGAATTTGGAAGATCAGAAAATGTTTTAAAGAAAATTTCAGTCAATTGGTGAGAGAATGAAGAATATATTTTTTTAAAAAAAGGATAGCTACAGAAAAAAGGTTCTAGATAAGGAGCAAAAAATTATCAAGGACTTATAGAAGGTTTGGACTAAATGACTTCTGAGATCCCTTCTAGCTCTGAGTATCGGAGATCTGGTGGAATTCGATCATCCATAATTTCTCTGACTCAGAGAAGAAGATGCTTAAAATTTTTGAAAAGCTATCATATCTAATTGTAGTCATTTGACTTCAGTTTTCTTAAAAAATAAATTTAAAAAGATTGGAAAGATAGGAAGAGATCAGTTTATATTGGACTAAAAAGGTTCCTTCAGGCTCTTGAAATTAAATTATATAAAATATATATCTTAAGAGACTATATAAAATATAAGACTATTTTATGGGCCAGAACTTGAAACAAAGTACTAAGTACATAATCATTGTCTCTACTAGACTACAAATATAAAATGTATATGTATAAATATGAAGTGTAAATCTTCGAAGAAATTCATTTTAGTGGATCTTTCAAAAAAATTTCAACAAGGTATTATAAAGTAGCTTACTAGTTGGAAAGGCAAACTTTACTAAAACAGAACAGACTAGGTCAAAGGTTTAGTAGATTAATATTGTCAAGAAGCATCAGACACAAAAAGAAGTTATACTCACAGGAGAAAATTAATAAACTGTACATAGGAATGATGGGTAGAATTTGAGTCAGGAATAGTGCAGGGGGAAACAGATGTGGTAATGAGGTGGGAGAATATTGTAGATGACTCAGAAAAGTAGGAAGTGAATAATAAATTGAAGAATCAAGTAACAACTATTATCAAGTTATGATATAGTAATAGTATCCTTGATTTTTAAAAAAAATCATCCTTACTAAGTTGAAGAAGTGATGATGATATTTTGGACCTGATTCTGCCCAATAATGTGATGTACGGGCTAGCTTTCTGGAGGGTCTTGGGACCAGCCTTGGTCTTAGCAGAATAATCACCACAAGACTAGTCAGTAATAAAGTCCAAAGTCTTTATTTCCCTTTCACAGTCTGTGTCTCTCATAGTCTGACCCAGTCTCCTCTGCCAGTCTCACTTCTGAGTCTGACTTTGTCCCCAGTTTAAATATCCTATTTGTAGAACTATTACATCACCATGCTAAGTACTAAGTATATGTAAACTAGGAAACCATTATCTCATCAATTCCATTGAGTTAACACCTTGTTTCAAGCATACTTCTCCAAAATTCCATCCTCTACAAAGGGGGGAAAATTGGTTACCAAAGTAGAAATGATGGGAATCTTAAGAAGAAAGGACCATGTCATCTTAGATAAGAAAGAGAAAGATAAACAGAATTAGGTCTGCATTCTAGAATCATAGGACCACAGCATCTCAGACTTGGAAGAGAATCAGAGGTTTTTAAAATAGTTTTAGAGGGATTCTACTTAAAAGATTTTTGATATACTGTTATACTGAATCTGCTTAAAGAACTCCATTGATGGGGAGCTCATTACTTTTAAAAGTGCCATCAATAAATATTTATGAAGTGCTTACTATATCATTCACTGTATTCACTACTGAGTATACAAAGACAAAAGTGAAATAGTCCCTGTCTTTGAGCCTAAATTCTAATGGGGAAGATGATATGTATATATCTGAGATTATACTGGTCAGACACCAAGAAGACACAAGACAATTTTAGAAGGAAAGGCTTATGCAGCTAAGCAAACTTAGAAAGTTGTTTTTCACAATAACAAACTTGACCTAAGTCTTGTAGAAAACCTGGAATTCTAAGAAGCACAGGGTAAAAGGGAAGAATGCTACAGACTGGGGAGAGGGCCAGTACCCTGCTGAAGAAAAGGGAAAGGGGCATCATGAGTAAGGAATAAATAGGCCAGTGCAGCTGGACTTTAGAGGATCTGAAAGGAAGTGATATGTCTAAAGAAAAGAAGGGAGCAAGTTGTAAGGAGCTTTAAAGACCAAATGGAGGAGCCTATATTTCATCAAGAATAGAGAAACACTGAAGTTTGTTAGTGGTGGGGGGACATGGTCAGACCAGTGCTTTAGGAAAATTACTTTAGTAGCTGTAAAGAAGGGAGATATTTATCAAATATTCCAGGTAAGAAGTAATAAAGGCCTGAATTAGGATGGTGGCTTGGTGAATGGAGAGAAGGGAAGAGATGTAAGAGATATTAGGGTAATAGAAAGAGCAAAAATTTGGAAATGATTATCCAATGTAATGGGGGAGGACAGCAGTAAGGGAAAGTAAATAGCTGACAGTATTTTCAGGTTTCAACTGAAGTGAGGTTTCAACCTGAGTGACTTGGAAAGAATGATGATACCCTTGACAGTAATAAGGAAGCTCAATAGAGAAGTGGGTTCTAAGGGAAAGATAATGAGTTTTGTGTTTTGTACATAATTGAGTATGAGCTCCCCAAGGAACATTTTGTTTGAAATTTCTAATATGCAATTGGTGATGTGGGACTGGAGCCCAGGAGAGAAATACTACAGTACTGGACACGTAGATCAGGGACTCAACTGCATAAAAATGACTGTACCCATGATGTCTCCTGAAGTTAGTGGGAAAAGAGAAAGAGCTTACATTAGGACTTTGGGATATAGGGACTGTTAGAAGGTGTGAGATGGATGATTATGAAAAACTAAGCAATGTTCAGATAAGAAGAGAACCCAGAGAGAGAAAAAATCCAAAGAGAAAAGGATGCCCAATGGTATCAAATGCTTCTGGCGGTCAAGATAGATTAGAATTAAGAAAGGCTACTCGATTTTTAAAATTAAGAGATCATTGTTAAGTCTGGAGAGAACAGTTTCAAGAGAATGGTGAGATAAGATGCCTCTTTGCAGAGGGTCTAAAAGAATATGAAGAGAGAATATGAATGTACTAATTGTAGAAGCCTTTTTTTATTTGACTATGAAAAAGAAGAAACATATAAAGGATAGCTTGAGAAGAAGGTAGGCTGTTGTTATCCAGTTGTGCTTGACTCTTTATAACCCATTTGGGGGTTTTCTTTTATTATTTTCTTTTTCCGCTCATTTTTCAGATGAAGAAATTGAGACAAAAGGGGTTAAGTGACTTGCTTAGGATTATACAGCTAGTAGTATCTGTGGCCAGTCTTCCTGACTCTAGGCTCAATACTCTAGCATCTCCTGGCTGCCCTCTCATAAGATATAGTGAAGGTTTTTGGATGATGGGAAAGAGTTCCATTTGTAAGAAGCAGAGAACAAACAATTAGATAGGAAAAGATTAGAAAATAGAGAAGAGGGAAGATTATTGGGGGAGGGGGGATGGAATAGGAAATCTACTGGAGATAATAGAAAAAGATGGGATCAAAGGTTTCTCTTGAGAGATTGACCTTGGTGAGAAGGACCATCATTTCATCAGAGATTAGAGCAAAAAGGAAAGGGAAGGAATTGATATCAGGGAATTGTATTATGATGAGGAGGGTAGAAGAGATAGCTGGGTGAATGACCTTGATTTTCTTTGTAAAGTATGTGGCAAGGTCAGGAGAGGGTGGTGGAGAGAAATGCTTGAGGAAAGATGTATGATCATACCTTTGACAGTGTTTCCCTGAGCCTTTATCTTCCTTTCTGCATACAACTTCTACCCACTGCTCCTTCTCCTGTCCTTTTGAGTAAGGTAAAACAAGTCAAACACTTTTCTTCATACTAACCTTTTAACTTGAAAATAGGTATCATATTTCCACCAAGTCTTTTTCTTCTTCAAGCCAAAATTCTCATTCAACTAGTCTTTGCTGAGCATCACCTTCAGATTCTTTACTATATTGTTCATACACATCTGCAGGAGTTTGTAAGTGACTCCTAACATGTCAGATGCAGAATTGAACACAACACTCTATTGGTGGGAGGCCATGTGGTATATAACATGTTGAATTTGATATCAAATGTCCTGAGTTTGAATATCAGCCCTGCCTCTTTCTACATGTATGACCATGCACAAAGCATTGAATCTGAGTCTGTTTTCTCCTTTGTAAAAAGAAGAGGAATTGGATTAGAGAGTCTTTAGGATCCCTCCACATCTAGATTCAGGATTCTATGGGACTATGATCTATGTGATCTAACTGGGAAGAATATAGCAGAATTCTCACTTTCCTCTCTCTGGATATTATGTCTCTCAATAAAACTTAAGGTCACATTTGCTTTTATGGCTTCCATGTCCTACTGTTAATTCCTATTCAGTTTGCAAAACACAGAAATCCCTGGATCCTTTTTTTTTTTTTTTAATAAAAGCTCTTCTTAGATATACTACTTTGGTCCTATATTTTCATAGTTATTTTTTTTTCCTATCAAAAGATTTGCATCCATTGAGATCTTACTGGATCCTGACATTGTGTAATCCAATGTTTTGATTATTACTGCTACTTTTGTACCATATGCAAAATTATCTCATAATTGATTTACTCCAGAATTCTACCCACAATGTAGTAAGGTTGTGAATTTTAGCAATTGCTTGCGACCTTTAGAATATTTGTGAAATAGGGGGCAGCTAGGTGGCGCGGTAGATAGAGCACCAGCTTTGAATTCAGGAGGACCCTAGTTCAAATCTGATCTCAGACACTTAACACTTCCTAGCTGTGTGACCCTGGGCAAGTCACTTAACCCCAGCCTCAAAAAAAAAAAAAAAAAAAAAAAAAAAAAAGAATATTTGTGAAATGTCCTTCCCCACTTCCACCTCCATCTCTATCCCTCTCCCCTTGAAACTCAAATCCCAACCATGACCTACTTTAAGTTTACCTAGGCTTTTGGCCCACCTGTGTTTTTATCAGTTTTTTTTTTCTTTTTATTTATTATCCAGCCTTGGATCAGACACCCGGTTAGCTATTATAACTGAATAAGATCCATTAAAGGAGACTTAGAAAGAGCAGTTATACAAAGAGGAGAAACCAGAAAGAGCAGTATCCAAAGAGGAGAGCGTATCCTAGAACATGAATAACAATACCAAACACTGCAGAGAGGTTGAGAAGGATTAGAACTGAACTGAGAAAGATACCAGATTCTTTTGAATGCTGAAGTTAGCAGCCAGATTGAGGAGATATTAAACAAGAGAGAAGGTAGGAAGGGGCAGCACCTAATATAGATTTTTTTTTATCAAATTATTTAGCCTTGAAAAGCAGATAAGACAAAGGTAATAGCCAACATGGATAGTAGGCTCAAGCGGAAGTTTTCTTGTTTATTAAGGAAGACAACAGATTTGGGCATATTTGAAAGCAGCAAGAGGAGTCAGTTAATAAAAAACTGAAGAAAAAATAATCTAAGTAATAATGGAGGTCAAAAAAATTTAGTGGAGATGAGAGGGAATGGATCAAGAATGCAGGTAAAAGAGTTGGAAGAGTTGGCTATGTCAATAAGAAGAGTCACATGGGATACAGGAGTGAAAATGGATATTGTTGAATGATGCAAGATGAGGAGGGAAGAAGGGTGATCTCTTGGCCAATGTCTTGATTTTGGCAGGTGAGCAAGGTCTTTAGCTGAGAAGACAGAAGGAAGTTTAAAAGGGGGATTAAAGAGAGATAAAATTTGAAACACTTGTTGTAGAGAACAGTCTAGAGAATTAGGAAAAGAATGTTTGTCTTGCTGCAATGAAAGTTCAATGAAATGAAGTACTCAGAACAGTTTTGTGATTTCTTCAATTTTTGCCATCCAACATATAAATAAAGCTGAAGAAGGTGGATGGGAATAACCTAGGGTTGGGGTTTGGCAGGAAATGACTGAGGTATTGAACTTAATTGTGTAAGGTAAGTTATGACAATTAAAAAAAAATTACATTAGTTACGAATTCATCTTATTTTCTTCATTTTTACTTTGATAATTAGTTTATCATTTTGTTAGTCTTTTTTAAAACTTAATTTTATCATCTCTCTAACTTTTGACTTTTTAGCTGTATCTATTTCTCTTCTAATTTTCAAGCTTTCATCTTTTATACTTATTTTGCATTTTGTTAATACATCTATTTTCTAGGATGTTCTGGCCCATAACAATTCAGGATGTTATTTTATTTTCCATTTATGTCTACATCTTTTCCTATTACCAAAAAATTATGAGTCCAGACAAATTACAAATTATAAAATTTATAGATATTTTTTAAATTTATGGTGTACTCATAATCAATTTTTTGTAAATGTTCTGAGTTTAGCTATATCAACTCTGACATCCTCTTCATCTTTTTACATCTCTTCACCTTTCCACAGTTAATCTCCTAGAAAAATGCTTATATTTTTTCCTTTCCTTTCTTTTCCTCTCACTCATTTCTCTAATATGAAATCTGGCTTCCATGTTCACCATTCAATTGAAAATGTTCTCTCCAATATTACTAATAATCACTTAATTACCAAATCCAGTGACCCTTCTCAGTGTTTATCCTCCCCGATCTAGTGTACTGCTCTGTAGCATCTAATGCAGCTCCTGGAAATCTTCTGTTTTTTATGAAAGTTTTCTTTTGGTTCCTCTCCTATCTGTCAATGCCTGCTTACCTGACCTGGATGACTGTTCCTTCTCATTCTTCCTTAATGATCTTTATATATATCCTTCCCTATCCTGTTTTGGGTACTTGTCTGCATTCTCTTTGGAATTTCATTAACCCCCATGGATTTAATTATTATCTCTGTGAAGGTGATTCTCATATCTATATTTTTGTTATTGCTTTTCAGTCCTGTCTGGTCCTTTGTGACCCTCTTTGGGGTTTTCTTGGCAAATGTACTGGAATGGCTTGCCATTTCCTTCTCTTGTTCATTTTTACAGGGAAAAAACTGAGGCAAATAGGGTTAAGTGACTTGCCCAGATTCACACAGCTAGTGTCTAACGTTGGATTTGAACTCAGGAAGAGAAGTCTTTCTGATTCTAGGCCCAGTACCTAGCTGCTCCTCATATCTATATTTATCTCTGTGGTCTTTCTCCTAGACTCTATTCCCCAATAGCCAACTGTCTATTAGACATTTCAAATATGTTGTTTAGTTAAGTATCTGAAATTCAATACATCTAAAACAATTCACTATTTTCTCTGCAAAATTCAAAACTTTAAAAAAAAACATGTCCTATTTCTTTCCCCCTTCTTTCAGTTACCCATGTTCATAACCTTGAAGTCATCCTTGACTGATTTTAGTCACTAATCTCTTGTCAAATTTTCTTGATTCTACATCCACAGAGTCTCTCAAATCCATCCTATTCTCTCTGTCACAAGGCCTCTACCTGAAGTTTAGGCCATCCTTAAAAGGACTGGACCATTCCAACTGTCTTCTAATTGATCTTCTTGCATGTCTCTTCTTTCTCCAAATCATCCTCTACATATCTGCCAAAGTTGTTTTCCTAAAGTCCAGGCTGAACACTATTAGCTCCAGAATCAAATAAGAATCTGTTTAAAATTTTAAGCCTTTCAAAACTCTAGTTCCATTAGGCTTTTAAAGCTTTATTATACATTACTCCCTTTCATGCATTCCATTGCCCAGTTAATCTGACCACCTTGTACACCAGACACATAATGCTCTCTCTACTGTCTTCATGCCTTTATACTAATTATTCCCCCATTCATGGAGTACACTACTTCTCTTTGCTCTTAAAATCCTTGGTTTGCCTCTCAATTTAAGCACAATCTTCTTTGTGAATCTATTACTGATCTTTCCAGATGCAGGTCCTTCCCCCAATTACCTTTATTTTGTAAACCCATATATGTATATGTTGTCACTGTTAATAGAATGTAAGCTTCCTGAGTGCTTTTATTTTTGTCTTTATATCCTTAATGCCTAGTACGATGCCTGAAAGACAACAGGAGCTCAATAAATACTTATTACTGGATTGCTCATGGATATGTTTATTCCTTAATATTATCATTCTTTTTTAAAATAATATCTTTCAAAAGATGTCATAAATTGTTGGGAGCTGCAATCTCTAAGCTGATTGGCAAAGCCCAGCACTTCCTTCTATGATTCTCATTAGTGGACTACTATTTCCTATATTATTTATAATTAGTTTGATTACAGCATTAAACATTATCTAAAAAAAAAATCTGGTGACAAGGGGAATTTGGGCAAGTTAACTAGAAATGATTCCACATGCATATTCTGTCCCAATAAAAATAATCTCTCATTGAGACAAATGATAAAGCAGAGAACACCATGGAAAGCACAGTCACTATCGGAGAGAATCCAAAGATCCAGGAAATAATGGTGTTTACTAACTAAGACTCAGAAAAGATCAGTATGTCTAGGAACCAAAAGATGGTTGAAGTATAACTAGGAATTGCCCTAAATGCCTATGTATACCGTTCCAATAGGGAAATAGAGGAATCAAACAATCCATAGAATTGACAAAGACATAAGTAAACTAACAAAATTCACCAACATTTAACTTTGTATAACATTTACCTTTCATTATTGGCTTCACATAATGTAATCAATAATTAACACTTAGCCATAAAAAAACTTACTCAAATATTAAATGTCAAATGTAATAACATATAAACATGTCTGAAGACTATGTTGACCTAAAGAAAAGTATATGATCATAAAATAAAGCCTGAAGGAGACTAAGAAAAGTGGGAACATCACTTGCATCAGTTCCTCATTCAAGCTACCCATAGCTCCTGTCCTCCTTTGATTCCGACCCTATTCCTCCTGTTCAACCCCCTGGGCTCCCTGCAGAGGCTGGACCCCCTGCAATAAATCTTTCCTATCTATTTTCTTAGTAGTGTCTCACATTAGATTTATCTATCTCTGAAAGAAGAACACTTAAGTCTCCTACAATTATGATGGTACTATGTATGTTTTTGCAATTCAGGTAGATTTTCCTTTTTAAAAATATAGATGCTCATTTGGGGCTCATATGTGACCTAAAAGCCAGTTAAGTGTAAAATATAGTTACCTTTATGTTTGTAAGATGTAAATAAATTTGCCTATATACAGCTGAACATTTTAAGTAAAATTCTTATAATTCACTTTTAGAAGAATAAAATTAATGCAAAGGAAAGCATTTAGAGAAAATTTTAGAAATATTAGTCTTTTAAGGATCTAAGAGTCAAGACACATAGAGAATTAACATAATATATAACATTAAAAGCTGTTCTCCTTTGACTACTTATCCAAAGGATATCAAAAGAATTACAAACTATTAGCAATCATATAATTTACTACTTCAAATTATTAATAGGAGAAATACAAATCAAAAAAACCCTAAGATTTCTCCTCACTTCAAAAAAATTAGCATTTTTAAGAAAGATAGAAATTGTCAAGGTTGGAGCCCTTGAAGAAAGATAGGCATATAAATATGTGATTGCTGCAGCTAAGAATTGGTCCAAGCATTATGGAAAGCAATTTGGAATTGTGCTTAAAACAAAAAAACTGACAAAAATGTTCATATCTTTGATTCAAAGATCTCATTGTTAGCTATAAACCTCAAAGAAGAACAAAATAGAAAGATCTCATATGTACCACCTTTATAACAGGGTTTTTGTGATAACAAATAATTGGAAACAAAGTAGATGCCCAGGAATTAGAGAATGCCCCAAGAAAATTATAGTAAACTAATGCAATAGAGTATTATTGAGTGAAAAGAAATTGTGGATATGAAAAGGTTATTTTAAAAAAAAACCTTCCTTCCTTCCTTCCTTCCTTCCTTCCTTCCTTCCTTCCTTCCTTCCTTCCTTCCTTCCTTCCTTCCTTCCTTCCTTCCTTCCTTCCTTCCTTCCTTCCTTCCTTCCTTCCTTCCTTCCTTCCTTCCTTCCTTCCTTCCTTCCTTCCTTCCTTCCTTCCTTCCTTCCTTCCTTCCTTCCTTCCACTCCTAGTTACCTAGTTAGGGGAAGAAAAAGGAATTAAATTCAGAAATGAAGGTGAAGTAAAAACAAAGGCTAACAGTGAAAAGAAATGAAAGTTAAGGAATTTGATCTGATGCTGTCTATGATACTATTTTTAAAAGTAGGGTCACTTTATCTAAGAAATATTTCAATCTATCCTTTGATATCAAATTTATAGGCCAGAGACTTATACTACAAAGCCTTACTAATTAAATGCTATGTTTTAAAAATGGTTTAACAAGATTATGGACTTCAAACATATCCTTGTACTTACTATCTATGAAGAAAATGTTTCCTAGGAAAATAAATAATCAAGTTATAATAGTTAGGAACTGGGAATATTTAGCTTAGAAAGGAAAAATCTTAAGAGAGTAAAGATAATTGTCTTCAAACATTTTAAAGATAGTTTTATTCTTCTTGGCCCCAGAGGCCATGCAGAGTAATGGGGGGAAATTACAAAAAGGCAGATTTCCATATGATGGAATGAGAAATTTCCTAAAAAAGAGAACTCTTCTAAAATAGAATGGGCTGTCCCTAGAGGAAGTGGATTCCCTGTCTCTAGATGTCAACAAACAAAAGTTGGATGTCCAGTTGTGGGGTTTGTAGTTGAGGGTTCTTGTTGAAGTGAAGTTTAGGCTGGAGTTGATGGCTTCTGAGGTCCCTTCCCAACTCTGAAATTCTATGATTAAATTACCTAGAGGAACAAAGTGCTTTGAAGTACTACCTACCTACAAATGATAAATGCTCTTTGTAAATCTGTTTTTTTTTTCTATTAAAACTGGTCCTTAATTAAATGTAATACTATTTAATATTTTGACATAATTCAAGTTATTGAGAATGTTTGGAAATAAAACTAAAAAAGCAAAACTTCTGAATTTCTCCAAAAATATTTTATAATCTAATCTTAGTTTATTCAAACCAATATTTCCTCAAATTAGAGCAAATTAATGAGGTTTTACTATTTAGTAAATTATTATGGAGGGGTCTATGTCACCTGAGTTTTCTGAGGCCAGAGACTCTTTTGCCCTATTTTTTTTTTAGTATCCACAAGGCTTGGCATATAATAAGTGCTTTAAAATGTTTATTATTTTGGTGGGGAGTGTAAGTTTTAGCAAATTTTTTTTACCTTTGCTTTGGAACGTAGTAAGGTTCAGTTTAGCAGGTGTTTCTAACCACCCTTTGGCAGCCTTTGGCCAAAAAACAGGAGACCTAATTTCAGAAGTACAACATCTTTGTTAGACCAGAGTTCTGCTTTCCATTTCATTCTCTGTTCTTGAGCTGGGAACCTATTCTTAAGCTTGGTTCCAAACCCACATCTACTTGTAGATTCTATTCTATCCCACATCTTACTCTTGGCTTCTTGCCTACCCACAGCTGGATTCTTCTTCATTCTAACTCATACTCACATTTATCACCTGGACCAGTTGTGTAAAATAGCTTACTGGTGCTACTTCCAGATTTACAGGGACAGTGTTTTGAGAGTAAGTCAGAAATTATAGTTAAAGAAGCAACATAATAAAGCAACAAAGGATATTGGTTTTATTCATTTTGTCTCTGTCTCTATAAACAAGTAAAATCTAATGGAATCCTTCAAGCAGTTTTTCACAGTTATCAACAATAGCAGAATAATCTGCTTTCAGAATTTTAAAATAAATTATTGGGATAACTGTTGATCAAGCCAAAGAGGTCATTGATAGTTACCTATTTGTGATCTTCTTTTCTTTTGCTTTTCAGAAAGGCTGTAATATGTTTGTAAATAAAAGGGAAAAAAAAAACACACTTTTCCCTTTTTGAGTAACCAGTCTTGTAAAGATGTAGGACAACCACTGATTTTTTCAGTTTCTAGGAAAAGGGACAATTATGTACACATAAACTTTGTTTTATTGCTTTCAGAACCAGTTAATAGCACAAAACAGAATATCTTTGCTTGAGAAAGAGAAATAGGATTAAGAATGAATGGTATCAGTCCTAGAGCTGAGCTTTTGATTCTGAGCAGAAAAACCAACTAAGAAGGAAGAAACCAAATAATGGGGTTTGACTTGTGGGGGGGGGGGGGGTAACGGGTAGAAAAAAGGGTGGGTGGACTGTGGCAGCTGCATTTAGATATTAAGGATTCTTTTTGAAAGAGAAATGATATCTGGAACTAGTGATGGATTCAGTCAGGGAAAGACTGCCAGTTGAGATGGGGGCAATTAACAATTGGGCCAGGAAGGGAAGCAGCAGCTGAAGCTGGAAATCAGACATTCCTGATTAGCCAGAATAGGAAATGGCAGCTGGTGTGCAACACTAGCATTTTAGTCAAAGGAGATTGGAAGCTTTGGGCATGATGAAGATCTTAAAAAACCAACATGAGTTTGTTTTACTACTGATTCTGTTGAGGATTTTTCTATTCATTTGGACTTAAGAATTATGGTGTTATAGAGCCAGATGGTACTTCTGAGTTCATTTAGTTCCTAAACCTTCTCTTGTAAGTGAGTCAGAGGTTGAAATCTTACCAAGCTTCCTTCCAGGTTTAAGGGTTTTTTCTCCTGTGAAATTTTTACCTTATTCCACCTCCATCTCCAGCCTAAACATGATGAACACTTCATCACACCATTAAATCCAGAGTTTGGGGAAAGCAGCCTGATTAGTTCTAAACCATTCTCCCCATGAAGCTTTTGGTAAGATTGAAAAGAAAAGAAAAAAAAAAACCTTCATTAAAAATATATTTCTAGTAGACAGAAATTCTTTTCCTCAGGGTCAAACCACTTGGATTCTTTGTTTCTCACAAGTTTTTCTTCATCCCACTCACACCACCCCAGCTGGATGGTACTTACTTAGAATTCAAATGCAGATGAAATGTAAATTTTTGGGAGAATGGGGAAAATTCTAGGATTGCTTTTATGACTTGAGGTAGAAAAGGAGGGGGATCTTGTAGAAAAGTGCTTAATCTTTGCTCTGTTCAAACTGTGAAGCTCTCCCAACTCAAGATTTGAGAGGGTATTTCATAAAAACTCGGCTTATACGTTACTAGTCTGGAGATCCCCAAGTATCCACTAAGGAAGAGTTCAAGAATGGATGGTGTCCTATAACATTTACAGAAGGTAAGAACTCAACAATTCTGGTAGAAATCTGATATTTCCATGTGTGCTGCTGTGCTGCAGATTTAGGGCTGACTATGTAATAAGGAGAAAAACTTTGTGATGATTGTATTGTTTTGTATGGCATGTATTTGAGATACTATCTAATGGAGAATCCCTGAAGTATAGAAGGGACTCGATCATAATTCTAACTTCAAATCACTGAGAGTGAGGTATTTTGTTTTGTTTTAATTTTTAAAGTGAGTGCTATAAAAGCACCCAGTCTATGTGGTCAGAATAACCCTTATACAAATGTCATTATTTCACAAAAGGCAGTATACATTCCAAACCACTGTATAAACTAAATTAAATATGCCTATGGCCTTATAACACATGTAAAAAGAGAGAAGGCAGAATTTGATTAAGAAAAAAAAAATCACAGCTAATCAGGTAAAATATATAGGAAAAAACCATTCAGTTTGGAGAACCCCCCCCCATTGGAAAGATGTTTCTGAAGGTTTGAAGTGTAGTGGTAAGTAGGGGGAAAGAGGGTAGAAGAAAAAATGGCTCTTGAAAACTTGGTTCATAGTTCAGCTGCTGCTTTTAACATCCCAACTTCCATTCTTCTCCCTGTGTTATTAACAGTGAAACTAATGGGCAGAAAAAGACAGGTAGACACAGATGAAGACCAAAAAAGGTAGACTGGTTTTATTCACTAGATGTGCACCTGAGACTCCTTGAGGCTGCATCACTCATGAAGAATGCAGTCATTTCAGAATTGGAACGTTTGGTACACAAAACGCAGTGCCACTACTATAGTGCCGTGTGTACTTTCAGAAGCTCCATTTTGTCTCGATTTTGAATTTGTTTACCCAGCACCTAGTACAATGTTTGACATGTAGTAAATGCTTGGTTAATGCTTGTTGATTGATGATATATTTGACAATTTATTATAGCTATTTAAACAATAAGGTGATCGATTTTCAAGGCAGCCCCTGTGGAAAGGGATTTTTTGATGTTCTTATGGCACCTTTCTAAGGATACATTACCTTCCTGATTAAAGAACAATTAATCATATTTGCCTGGAGTTCATTAAATGTAGATATAGGATTTAAAGCTGCTTAATCAGCTAGCACATTCAACTAATTTTACAGATGAGGAAACTGAGGCAGAGACAGATTAAGTGACTTGCTTCAAGTGGCACATAAGTATAACTCAATATGAAACCCAAGCCTTTTCACCTAGAGCCAGTGTCCTTCCCTGGGACATCAGTTTTTCATTTTGTAGTTTCTTCATTGATGAGTAATTTAATCATGGAGGTATTTAAGTGAAGGACCATTCCCAGAACTTTACAAACTTAAGCCTGGGTGTCAGGAGTAACTAATAAAATGGGAAATTTCAAGGTTTTTGTCTGAGGACTGAGAATTGTGTGTGTGTCTGATGTATGCAGACTGTTTCTGAATACGAGTTTACAAAGACCTTGCCTCACAACATCTGTCAGGTGGCTGGATTTCTCACTAGTTTTGTTCTCCCTTCTGTGGCATTCTCTATAGTTGGTACTGTAAGCTCATGCCTTGCATAGAAGATTCTGATGATTGTCCCTACCAGAACATCTGAATCAGGAGTTGTGCTAGAGTTACAAAAAGGTGATCCTCATCGTTTAAGTTGGGAAATAGTCTTTTAACGCATATGATAGAGGCTGCAAAAGAATTCACACGGACTGATGAGTGAAGTTCCAAGGATAAACCTTTCACTGCGCACTCTGGTCAACAAAGGAAAGTTTCCTGATGGGGCATCTAGGACAAAGTGGCCAGCTGGAGTCAGAGAGATGAATTCAAGTCCTGACTCGGTGTGAGACCTTGGGAAAGTTGGCACTGCTCCTCCCAGCCTCAGGTCTCACCTGTAAAAAGGGCATGCTCCTCAGAGCGCCCATCTCAAAGGTCCGTTCCGAAGATGCAATGAGATGGCAAGTTGATTTACAATCAGTGTGTTCTACTATTTAAATACTTGCCTTACATTTGTGGTCAGATCAGAATTTAGATAATAGAGGGGAGGAGCACTATCTAGAGGAGAAGGGACGTCGTGGCACTTTTGTTTGGAAATAAATCGGTCCAGGACTTGCCGACTGCTGGGCAAATCTATTTCAACCTAGTTATTAATTCCTGAAACCCATGTGATGTAAAGATGGGATTCGGAGCGCGGACCCCGGGCTGCTGCTGCTGCTGCTAACCATGGTTCTCAACATGGAGAACCACCACTGCCACGTTCCATGGACAGACAAGACTTTGTGTGGTCTACTCTTCTTTCCTCAGTACTTGCCAACTTTGTAGGAGCTGTCTCCTTTTAAAAGGGGACCTTGCGGGGGGAGAAAGGAGCAGGTGTAGAAGAAGGCAAGTGACAGCAGTAGCCTCTGCCTTCGATTACCACTCACTGTAATTCCCTACTTAAAACCAAAACCTGCTTTCCCGGATGGAGCATGCCCAGTCTAGCTGCTACCGCCACATGGAGTTTCGGTGTGTGTCGAATCCACTTCGCTCCGGGTTTTATGAGCTGCCGAATGAGAAATTGGGACGGAGGAGGGACGTGGGTAGAAGCGGTGGGTTCAACCCTGCGACCAGGCACGGCCAGGGCTGGGGCACTTGGGAACATCTCAGAGAGCTTACGTTCCAAGTCCCCACCAGGCTTCTCAGACTTCCCTCGATGCCCTCGAGGGGGCCGGCTTCCCGCCGGGCGGCCCCTCGTGAGCCTCCCCGGGACCCAGGCGGAGGGCAGAGTTTGGGCTACTTTGAGCCGAGACCCTCGCGTCCCCGCAGGCCCCGCGCTTCCTCCTCTTTTCCTCGGCGGAGGGGGAGCCACGATACCTTGGGGACTCAATTGAGCGGGAGCGGTTCTAGAGGTCACGTTGGCCTGCGAAGAGGGAAGGGAAGGGAAGCTGAGGAGGGAGCGGCAGGTCCTGGCCCTGTTCGCGTTTAGAGAGGATTCTCCCATTTGTCCTTAACGCTGAAGGTGTTGCGGGAGGGAATGTCCCGCTCCGGGATCGCCAAAGCCCAGCCCTGTCCATGGCAGAGAAACCCGCCCCCACTGACTTCTCTACTCCGGAGTCCTCGGCAAAGAAGTAGTCCCCTGCAAGTCTGCCCCAGCCTTGGCCACACTCTCTCCGAGCCTCCTGTCCCAACTCCGCGCCTAGAGATGCCCACTTTGCACCACATCCCCTTCCTCTCCGCTTCCAACACCCCCCCCCCAACTTCTTCCTCAAGGTCTCCAAGTCTAGCCCAAACAGCGTGCTCTCCTCCCGGGCTCCCTCTCCAAACTGGTCAACTGAAAGAAGCTCAGGGTCGCCCGCCCCCTCCCCTTCGGAAAGAAGCTCTCCCCTGCGTGAATCCGACTTAGGTAAAGTCGGACGGGGTGTGCAAGATACTTTCCCCAAGGGCTCCTCCCACCGTTCCCCTTCGGCTCCTCCCCTTCCGTGCACAGCTTGCTCCTGTTCGGGTTCCGTCCCAGTGCTGAACCCGAGGTTGGGCTCCCGCTCCCACCACCGCCCCCCTCCCCTCCCCACTTCTCCTCCCCCCCTATTGCCCCCTCCCCCTCCCCTCGTGGTGGCCCCGAAAACCCGGAGAAGTGGAATTCCCCACCCTCGAACTCCGCCGTGGCTCGGGCGGTCGCTCTGGGCATGCTCAGTAGTCGGGGCAGGGTTTTTTTTTTTTTTTTTTTTTTTTTTTTTGGTCGAAGTAGGAAGCTTTTTGCACTACACCGGAGAGGGGGAGCCACCCGCCGCCGCCACCGTGCAGCAGCGGCAGCTTCGGCGGCAGCGGCAGCAGCAGCGGCAGTAGTAGCAGCAGCAGCCGCCCCACACTCATCCCCGCGTCGGGAGAGCTATGAGCCGGAGCCGGGCCGCCGGGGAGTGAGGGAGCCGAGGGGGCGAGGAGGGCGAGTTGCGCAGCTGCTCTTGCGCACAGCCCCAGCAGCGCCGCCGCCGCCAGCCCCGCACTGGCATTGGAGTGCGAGAGGCTCGTCCTGAGCTCCCGGGCAGCGGGGAGGAGGAGGAGGAGGAGGAGGAAGCGGAGGCCACACAGGGACCCAACTGAAACAAAGTGTCGGCAACCCGGCGGCGGCGGCGGCCCCGGCCCCTCTCCCTCCTCCTCCCGACCCCGTACCCCAACCCCTCCTTCCCACTCCCTCAACTCACGCCTGGGACTCCCGCCTGGCCGCCCCCATGGCTACCTGAAGAGCTCTATGAGGTACCTACCCTCCCCTTCCCCAAACCCCTCCACCCCCGGCCCCTAGCGGAGCGGACCGGCCCGGTGGCTGCCCCCTCCTCCCGGCCCCCTCCCCAGCCCAGCCACCCTCGCCGCCGGGGGTTGTTTCCAGCCTGACGGTCCCGCTCCGCCGTGGCTCCCCTTTTCCCGCTCCCCTCCCCCTTCGCCCCCCCCCCCCCCGGGGGCAGCAGTTTGCTGGACGGGAAATATGTGCGAGGAGAAGACGGTAAAGTGTGAGGATTGGCCTGTGCCACACTTCGCCTCCGAGATGAGCCCGGGCGGGCGAGAGCGAGCGGGCCGGGGGGAGAGACGCGCACGTTTGGGCTGGGCGGGGTGAAGGGCGATTTGCTGCTGGCTGGAAGCGGCTGGAGGGGGGAAGGCATCGGACGAGGGCAAAATATGTCCGGAGAAGGGGGTGTTGACTCCTCGGGGAAAGGGGCGCGCTGGCAGCGGCGGCGGGGGAAGTCGTGCCGACACCATAGACTTGCTCAGACTGTGCAAAAAAAAGTGTTCCTGGTGTGGGGGAACGGGTGTAAAGACCCCGTAACTGCGTGGCGGGGGGGCTGGATCTGGTGGGATAGGGTTCTTTTTCTTCGTGTCTACCATCCTCCCCCTTCCTTGCAAAGTGCAGTACTACCCATGCTGCCCTCTTGGGTATCCAGCAAGTAGGAGGGATGCAAAGGATCCCATTAAAAACGCTCGAGTTGGCCGCCTGATTTCGTTAGTTTTTAGCTTTGTGGCAAAAGGCAGGAAATTTAAATTTAGCTCTGATGCCCTGTCATTCATTCGTAGTGTCCATTAGGGGAGGGAGGAGAGGGGCCACAACCAGAAAAGGCTAGGGACCAGACAGAGCTCAGTAAGTTAAGTGCCGTGGCCGAGTCAATTCTAACTCTTTGGAGTTTGGAGGTAGCAGCTTTGCAGCCTCAAAGTGATTGAATGCTTGGTGATTCTTAGAACTTGTCTTAAATTTTCACACTTCATAGGAATGTGGAACATTCATTTTTGGAAGCCTTTCTCTTCTGTTGGGTGAATAGCTAGCTGTTCAGTGAAGAAAAGGTGGTGGGTCTCTTATGAATGATGACTAACCTACTCTAATAATACCCAATAACATTAGTCCTCAGTGTGTGCCAGGCACTGAGCTCATTTAATCCTTACAATAATCCTACGAAGTAGATATTGTCTCCACTTTACAGGTGAGGAATGGGAAGCAAAGGGGTTAAGTTAAGATTAAGGATCTAAGACTGAATTTGAACTCCGATCTTCCTGACTCAGGCCTCTTAAAAAAACTGTCTAGAGCTTAAAACTTTTGTATACTTTGTGATTGTCTTGAATGGAGACTTAAACATCCTTTAGAGTACAGACCTATAGTCCTCGTGAATGCTTAATGAATACATAGTACTGACCATGGCCCTTCTAAATATATCAATTTGTTATTGATGTACACTCGGTTCTTTAATTGGCTTTTCCTGTGAATTGTGAAGGAGTTCATCAGATACACAAGCAGTTTGCTGTTTTTGAAAATCTGTAAGAAGTTATCAGATGGATGCAACCATTCTAGAACCTCTTCTTGTAATTTATTTGATAAATATGATTTAGAAAAGGACAGATTGTTGAAGTTTATATCACTTTAGTCATGTATTGAAATAATCTACCTTGATTTAACAACATTCCACAAATACTTGTTGCATACTGTGTGTTCATGCACAGTATATTCACTTTTTTTATGGGCAAGAATAGAGTAAGGGAAGCAATCTTTTTTTTTTTTTTTTTTTTTTAAGAGAATAGAGCAAAGAAGGGAAGTATAGTGTTGAAGCCTTTGAAGTACCTTCAAACTTAAAATGACCATAGAATATGATCTGAGCTTGGAAGCCCAACGGAGACCAGGGTATTTAATTTACACATCAAGTTGCTTATTGATTTTATAGATCTAAGGGATTATTCATTTCTTTAATTTTGTTGTGTTGATGCTAATAACACTCTGTAGATACTCAAGTACTTCAAATATTTTGTCTAAATTTGTCACTCTTCTAAGAGATTCATGTTTCCTAATTTTCTGGGAACTTTTCCCGTAATTTTGGCTAATGATCAATATTTTGAAGTAATTGCTTCTATAAATTATTTTTCTAAATAGATGACAGGTAAAGTATCTTTATCCCATTCCCCAGTTTTTCTTTTGTTTAAAGTTAGAGATTTGTGTTACACTTTCTCATGTTTACTTTTTGTAGAATTGCTCAAGTAAATGGGCATGGATTATCTTTCATAAATAGAAATAGTGTCCAGATCAAGGAACTGTTAGATTGTAATGTCTTTTTAGAAAATAATTTGGGATATTTTTATCCAGCTTGGTTGGATAACGAGTTTCTAGAGTGACAGTGACAAACTCCAAAAAGCCAAGTAACTAAGTCTTGTAGTAATATCTGTCTTCTTAAGGATAGTAGAGGAAACTAGCATATTTTAAGAGAAGAGTAGCTAACATTTATGAAGTGATTTAAAGTTTGCATGGTATTTTACATATATTATTTCATTTAGCCTTTTTCACTAAAATCCTGGAGGTAGGTGTTACATTTCACTGAGACGAAGAGTTTTAAATCAACTCAACTTCTGAGGCAAGATTCAAACCTAAATTTTCTTAAGTTTTAAGTTAAGAAACTTTTAAGTTAACTTAACAAACTTAAAAAATACTACCTAAATGACTTGATAGCTATCTTCAAATATGTGAAGGAAATTAGATAAAAAGAGTGAATATATTTTTGTCTTGTAGTTTGCAAAAGTAGTTAGAATTTGTATGTCTAAGGAACATTCTAATAATTAGAGCTGTCCAGCAATGGAACATGTTCTCATTTAAAAGTAGTGAGCTTTTCCTTACTGGAAATGTTCAACCAAGGGCCTGGTCAATCCATCTGTCCCTGGGTGTTCTAGAAAGATTTCCTGCAATGATTGCTAGGGAGATTGGAAAAAGATTACCCTCTAAAGTTCTCTCCAACCTTGAGTCTATTAAGAAGTCTCAGCTCCCTCCACTATGTAAAAAAAAATAAACACCACTCTAATTCTTTTCTTCCTTAATGAAATGAATCAAACAAGTCCATCTCATGCAAAAAGGAATATGTCAATTAAAATTTAAAAGACTCTCAAGAACTTTGAAATTAATGTTTTAGGGACAGAGTAGTGGTAGAGAAGTGAATATATTGTTTTTTAGTAATTCTCACCAAGAAATAAAACAGACACTAGCATGAGATGATATGGCTTATTTGGACAACATGAAATGTCTTTTTTTGAATGTAGATATTGAGATGTTCCACTTGATAAATTATAATAATATTTCATATGCTTAAACATTGGGAAATCCATTATAAATTTGCTGCTCTGGAGTATGTAAATGATATGATCTTGATCATCCTATTGAAAAAAGGTTTATCAAATACTTTGGTCACAATGGAAATAAACTAAGAATGCGACATCCTACTTAAAGTTTATAAAAATGAAAGGAAAATAAAAGTATAAAGTAAAAATTATGGGGTAAGAACAAGATTTTAAAGAAAAAGAATAAAAGGTAAGTGCCAATCTTCATTCATTTGGGTGAAGGGTTCCTTTTTTCTTTTAAAAAAAAACAAACAAACCTCAGGGGCAGCTAGATGGCACAGTGGATAGAGCACCCAAGCTGAATTCAAATGTGGCCTCAGATACTTAATGCTTCCTAGCTGTGTGACCCTGGGCAAGTCATTAAGCCCTAAGTGCCTCAGGGAAAAAAATATCCAAGAACTTGGAGCATAGAGTACTATGTGTGGTGGTGGTGGTGGTTTTTTTTTTTTCCTGTAATTCAAATGCAAGATTTTAAGATCCAAAGATATGTTAACCAAGTTGTACCAACATATCTTCTGAGTTTAATATAGTTGAGATTACTTAAAAAAAAAAAAAAAAAAAAGGAAGAAAATAAATTTGTTAAAGCTGCTGAGAGTTGGTGATCTGGTATTGACGGTGGGGAGATAAAGTCAAAACCAAGTATCTTTGTAAATTATTATTGGAATACTTTCAGGGATGCCCTAATTTTAAGGGCTCATATATTTTATTAATTGTTGGAGGTATGATATGGAAAATTCTGCATCCTCTTCACATGTTTTTCTGATGCTGATACATGTTTTCCTTGAATTTATAGAAAATGTTTCATATGACTTTTATTCTTTGTAATCATCCTTAAACATTTTCAGTGTTAAAATGTTTTTAACCTTGTAAGAAGATATCCTTGAGCTTGCTTGTTTTGAGATTAGTTTTGTCAAAAGTAGGTATAATTGAAATATTTTTTTCATCACTGACTTTGGACATTGCAAGTTTTCTTGGAATATTGGGTACTGATGTACCTGACATGTTCTCTGATTCATGCTTTTAAAACTCTTTTTTTCCATATACAGAAGCAATACATGATTTATCATAGTTCAACAGTATAAATGGGAGACTTAAATTGTTCTGTTCCTAATTAACTATGAGACCTTTTTTAATCCATCAACTTCATTTTTTCTTATGTGAAATGGAAGGATTGGATCTGGGTTTCATCATCTTAAGTTTCCTCTTCAGTTCTAAAATTTAGAGAAATTGTAAAAATGCAGACCACTGCTGCTTTTGCTTTTGCAGTACATGTTCCTCAAAACTCTTTGTGAGTTTAGGTTCTATTTATCCTACCTACTTCAGATGAAGAAACAGAGAAGCAAAGGTTATTTGTCCAAGATCACTACTAGTTTTTCTACTATTTTATTATACTAACCACATTGACCCAGGTTTAGTAAAAAATTGGCTTCTCTGAAATCTGAAAATGCAAAGTAATAGTTGCTTCAAAGGAATTTTTCTTGTGATTCCCTTCAGAGTATTTGTACTTATTTTACTGTTCACTACCTTGTAATTCCTACTTCCTGATTTTAGATTTTTGGGCTTTAATCAATTGAGACACAAGGAGTTAATAAGAATTTTTGGGGAGACCAAAAGGTATTTAAACACTGAATTTCCTGTTTTTATTTACTATTGCCATTATTGTAATTGGGGGAATGAATTATATTTTTGTGGATCAGTTTTTATTTACAGGGATGACTTCTTCAGTTAATTAATTATAGAAGTCTTGGGGTCTTCTGCCATGTTCTTCCTCCACAAACCCATTTTTCAGCTTTCTTTGTTTTAATGGTCACAACTGGAAATGACTTAATAATGGACATTTCTAATTCTTTCTTTCTACCCTTCCACTAATGAATTTCTACATCTGTAGGATTGATAACACTTAGGTATTTTGTTAACAAATGTTAACAAACTTAAATAGGATGGCAGAAACTAGGCATGGACCCACATTTAACATCACATACTAAGATAAGATCAAAATGGGTCCAAGATTTAGGCATAAAGAATGAAATCATAAATAAATTAGAGGAACATAGGATAATTTACCTCTCAGACTTATGGAGGAGGAAGGAATTTGTGTCCAAAGGAGAACTAGAGACCATTATTGATCACAAAATAGAAAATTTTGATTAAACCAAATTAAAAAGTTTCTGCACAAATAAAACTAATGCAAACAAGATTAGAAGGGAAGTAAATTGGGAAAACATATTTACAGTTAAAGGTTCTGATAAAGGCTTCATCTCCAAAATATACAGAGAATTGACTTTAATTTATAAGAAACCAAACCATTCTCCAATTGATAAATGGTCAAAGGATATGAACAGACAATTTTCAGATGATGAAATTAAAACTATTTCCACTCATATGAAAGAGTGTTCCAAATCACTATTGATCAGAGAAATGCAAATTAAGACAACTCTGAGAAAACATTACACATCTGTCAGATTGGCTAAGATGACAGGAAAAAATAATGATGAGTGTTGGAGGGGCTATGGGAAAACTGGGACACTGATGCAGTCATGGTGGAGTTATGAAAGAATCCAACCATTCTGGAGAGCAATCTGGAATTATGCCCAAAAAGTTATCAAAATGTGCATACCCTTTGACCCAGCATTGCTACTACTGGGTTTATATCCCAAGGAAATACTAAAGAAGGGAAAGGGACCTGTATGTGCCAAAATGTTTGTGGCAGCCCTTTTTGTAGTGGCTAGAAACTGGAAAATGAACGGATGTCCATCAATTGGAGAATGGTTGGGTAAATTATGGTATATGAATGTTATGGAATATTATTTTCTGTAAGAAATGACCAACAGGAGGAATACAGAGAGGCTTGGAGAGACTTACATCAACTGATGCTGAGTGAAACGAGCAGAACTAGGGGATCATTATACACTTCAACAATGCTACTGTATGAGGATGTATTCTGATGGAAGTGGATATCTTCAACATAGAGAAGAGCTAATCCAATTCCAATTGATCAATAATGGACAGAATCAGCTACATCCAGAAAAGGAACTCTGGGAAATGAGTGTAAACTGTGAGCATTTTTTGTTGTTGTTGTTTTTTGTTTTTCTTCCCAGATTATTTTTACTTTCCGAATACAATTCTTCCTTTGCAACAACAACAACAAAATTCAGTTCTGCACATATATGTTGTACCTAGGATATACTATAACATTTAATATGTATGGGAATGCCTGCCATCTAGGGGAGGGGATGGAGGGAAGGAGGGGAAAAATTTGGAACAGAAGGAGTACAAGGGATAATGTTGTTTAAAAAAAAAAAAAATTACCTATGCATATGTACTGTCAAAAAAGTTATAATTATTTAAAAAAAAAACTTAAATAGGATAAACTTTAAAAATTAAGTGTTCAGTCCTCAAATCTTTCCTTCAGTTTCTTATCCAAACTCAACTTTTTCTAGTTTCTTGTGCCATTGAAATTCTACTAATTCTTAGGGATGTATGTATATATGTAGCCATTTTCAATTTCTTTCCTCTTTCTACAACCAATTCATGAGAAAAGCTTGATATTTTTTCTTCTTATAAGAAAAAGATTTAAGCTTTTTAGAAAAACAATTATGCTACTACCATCCCAGACCAATTCCCTAGCACTTCACACCTGAGTTGTTATGGAAGCCTCTACTAGACAGGTTGGTCTCCCTGCCCAGTATCTTCTTTCTTCCAATCTGGTTTATATAGCTACTAGAGTAATCTTTTCAAATGTAATTTTCTGTCTTTCACTATTTTTTATTAAATCTGAAATGAGGGCTAACTTTCAAGGCTCTACCATCTAGTTCCTCTCATCTTAACTGTAACTTTTATTATTTCTAAACGCTATTAGTACTTGATTAATTTGGAGTCCTATACATTGGAATTTGTGAGCAAAAATGAAATTTTTTTGATCAGCAGAACAAAGGATTTGTTCTGACTTCTCATCAGGTGAACTTACTAAGAACAGTCTTTATGCTGTTAACATTCTTGTTAAAGTAGAATCTCTACTTTGGCAACTTAGTTTAAATTAACACGAACTATTTTTTAAAAATTTAAGTTGATTGAAACTATATCCACTCATATGAAAGTGTTCCAAATCACTACTGATTAGAGAAATGCAAATTAAGACAACTCTGAGATACCACTATACACCTGTCAGATTGGCTAAGATGACAGGAACAAATAATGATGAATGTTGGAGGGGATGTGGGAAAAGGGGACACTAATACATTGTTGGTGGAGTTGTGAAAGAATCCAGCCATTCTGGAGAGCAATTTGGAACTATGCCCAAAAAGTTATCAAACTGTGCATACCCTTTGACCTAGCCGTACTACTACTGGGCTTATATCCCAAAGAAATACTAAAGAAGGGAAAGGGACCTGTATGTGCCAAAACGTTTGTGGCAGCTCTTTTTGTTGTGGCTGGAAACTGGAAGATGAATGGATACCCATCAATTGGAGAATGGTTGGGTAAATTATGGCATATGAAGGTTATGGAATACTATTGTTCTATAAGAAATGACCAGCAAGAGGAATACAGAGAGGCTTGGAGAGACTTACATCAACTGATGCTGAGTGAAATGAATAGAACCAGAAGATCGCTGTACACTTCAATGCTGTATGAGGATGTATTCTGATGGAAGTGGATATCTTCAACATAAAGAAGATCCAACTCACTTCCAGTTGATCAATGATGGACAGAAATAACTACACCCAGAGATGGAACACTGGGAAGTGAATGTAAATTGTTAGCACTACTGTCTATCTACCCAGGTTACTTATACCTTCGGAATCTAATGCTTAATGTGCAACAAGAAAGTGGTATTTACACACATATATTGTATCTAGGTTATATTGTAACACATTTAAAATGTATGGGATTGCCTGTCATCGGGGGGAAGGAATGGAGAGAGGGGGGGATAATTTGGAAAAAATGAATACAAGGGATAATATTATAAAAAAAAATTATACATATATACTGTGAAAAAAAATTCTAAATAAAATAAAAAAAAAATTTAAGTTGATATTTTAAACTTCCTAATTGGTCCAAATTAGTCAAATTTATTTCTACATCCTTTTATTTAATTCTTTTGCTCTTGTGTTTCTTCCATTGGACATACATTCCCTATTCCTACTTACCCCAAAAACTAAAAATAAAAATCTTTGTACTTACCTCCAGAATCTTACTTTTGGGCTTTTTTTTTCCCCATTAATTAACATGTAATTTTAAAATGTTAATGTTGCATTTACTCAAGATACAAGACCAAGAATAGAAATAGTTCCTGCCCTGAAGGAACTTAAGATTCTACCAGGAGTTGATATTCTATTAAACAAATGTTCCATCTCCAATAGATGCCTGCTTTGCCACAAAGAAGTAAAGCTAGTTAAACTAGAGGAGGACCCAGATATTTTATTTCACATCTTAGGCCTCCACCTTTCTAAGCTTAGGAAGGTTTACTTAACCAGTTCTCTGAAGTTATAATTAATTGCTATATTGATCATAGTTCTAATTTTATTCAGGATTATTTTCTTTACATCATTATGGTCATGATGTTACATTGTTCTCCCACTTTTCCCTTTATTCTACTAAATTTCCTACAAATGTTCCCATGTAAAGAGCTGAAACTCTTAAAAGGTGTGCTTGACTCACTCAGATCACCAAGCACATAAGGCTAATTCCCTTATTGGACAATAACTCTATTTGCATATCCTTGGGAAAATGGCCCTTCTCACTATTCTGTGCTGGCTGTATCTTTATAATTGAAGTAGGGATTACAGGGTTGGAGTGAGATAAGCCAGATTCACTTTGGAGGAGTATGAACAAGGAGAAGGGAGGTTGGTGGAGAGCTTGTGGCAGTTTTGTCCATCCCCTTCACTTCTCCCCCTAAAGACTTTTGCTTATCTTGACTCTGGTTGATTCTGAGGCCTCCAGGGAGCTAGCCTGGAACTTTACATTCCCAAATATATCTGAATTGGGAAACTATTCCTTTTAAATTTTACTTATCTAAAACTTTTATTTTTTTAAACCAGTAAATTGTGTGTGCTCATTTATATTTTCTTACCTTTGGAAGATAGAAAACTTAAGCATTTAATATACTGTATTAAAAGAACCTTGTTTCTCTCTCCATTGTTGTCCGGTATAAACTTCTAGACCTAAGAGTTTTTAAGTTGCAGTCCATGAAATTTTTTTTATAATAACCTTATATTTTTCAAAATACATGTAAAGATAGTTTTCAACATTCACCCTTGCACTTGCATGCAATCCAATATAGGATAACATGTGCAATTCTTTATTTCCATATTTATCATGCTGCACAAGAAAAATCAGGTCAAAAAAGCGGGGGGTGGAGGGGGAATGACAAAAAAGCAAGCAAACAACAATAAAAAAGATGAAAATACTATGTTGTGATCCATACTCAGTTCCCACAGTCCTCTCTCTGGATGCAGATGGCTTTCTCTATCACAAGACCATTGGAACTGGTCTGAATCATCTCATCATTGAAAAGAGTTACTTCCATCAGAGTTGATCATCACATAAGGTTGCTATGTACAATGTTCTCTTGGTTCTGCTCATTTCACTTAGCATCAGTTCATGTAAATTACCCTGCTGATCGTTTCTTATAGAATAATAATATTCTATAACATTCATATACCATAACTTATTTAGCCATTCTCCAATTGATGGACATCTACTCAGTTTCCAGTTTTTAGCCACTACAAAAGGGGCTGCTACAAATGTTTTTGCTCTTGTGGGTCATTTTTTCCTTTTTTATCATCTTCTTGGGATACAGGCTATATCAAAGAGTATGCATAGTTTGTAGCCCTTTGGGCATAGTTCCAAATTGCTCTCCAGAATGGTTGAATCAGTAACCCCACCAACAATGTATTGTGTCCCAGTTTTTCCTACATTCCCTCCAACATTTATCATTGTCTTTTCCTGTCGTCTTCGCCAGTCAAGAGGTGTAAAAGTGGTACTATAAAATTGTCTTAATTCTCATTTCTCTAATCAATAGTGATTTAGAACATTTTTTCATGAAATTATTCGTAAGTCTTTTGATAATCATATTTTGAGTACATTTGGTTTCCCTTGTAATCTGTGTATTTTATTTTGTTCACGTAAAAGCATTCTGAGTAGGTACTTTGACCAGACTGTTGAAGAGAGAGCAATGTCAGTGGTCTATAAGCCAAAGAAGGTTCAGAACCTTTGAATACCTTAGGCTCACTAACCCCTGGGCTAGACATAAAATTAATGACTTTATTTCTTAATTCTTTTTAAAATTATCTTTTCTTGTTCCACTTGGGATTAATTTAATTCCAAATTATATTTGCTGTTGAAGTTAGTAATTTAAATACAATAAGTATTATTTTGCCTTTTAGTAAGAAAACTTAAAATTTAATTTCTAAATTTGTTACAATTTGGTACATAACATTAGAATGTTAAAGATTGTTTGAAAAAAATAACAATGATAGCATTTATTAAATGTTTTAAAGCTATATCACAATTAACACACATTTCCTACTGTGTCTTACACAGTAATGTCTTACTCTATTGGATTTTTTAAAAAGTTAAATCTTTGTTTTTTTACAGTACATCTGTCTCTGAATAAACTACTACTCTCCCTACTCAATGAACTATCCCTTGTAATAAATACTTAAATCAGCAAAAGTAGACAACTCATTGACAGTTTGATAATGATGCAATATTTCACAGCTATAGATCTCCCAATCCCCAACAATGAAGGGAGTGAAATACATTTTCTCTACTCTCCAAGGCTAAATCTTGGTCATTAACATTATTCAGTCTTCAATTTCCTTTTATTTTAATTTTCCTGTTTATTTTATTTTAGTTATGCATTGTTTCTTTGAATTTGTTCACTTGACTATATAAGTTGATTTGCTTTTCTTTTATATATAAGAATTTTTCATAAACATTTTTTAAAGTGCAGTAATTATTACATTCATGTACCAGTTTGTTTAGCTATTTCCAATGAGTACTTGGTTCTTTTTTTTTTTTTTTTTTTGTTATCCTCAATTGCCTCTTCCTTTTACTAGAGGCCTGCTACATGGAACAATAAGCTCCTCCCCAAGACTTCCTTTATAAAACATTTCTCACTAGAGTTTCTTATGTCAAAGGATATGGGCATTTGTCACTTTTTCAACATAATTTCAAACTGATTTACCCATGATAGAAATAGTATACTCAGCTATATAATGGGGCATAATAATAGCATTCACTTCAAGATTTTTGTGAGATTAAATGAGTTAATATCTGTAAAATGTTTAGTTCAGTATCTGGCAGATACTGGTGGTGGACCAATTTACAGTTTCAATGACTGTATTAGTATACCTCTTTTTACAGTCTTTCCAACATTGACGATTTACATGTTTGCTAATTGGGTTTGAGATGTTTATTATTTACATTTGAATTAATATATAGGGCTATATAATATATAACGCTATAGGGCTCTTCTCTGGGCTTTCTCTTTACTATTATACTTGGTAATTTCATTAATTATCTGATTCTTAAATTTTATTATCCAACCTGACCTCCTAACTTAGTCTCAAATTTTAAACTGCCCATTGGACATCATGAACTGTATGTCTTATTCATAGACATTTAAAATCAATATAAACTCATCTCTTCTCCCCCAACAAATTCCATCCCTTCCCAATCTAGCTCTCAGTCCTCTTTTACATTTCCCTATTACTGTCTAAGGTACCACCATCCTCCTAATTACCCAGACTTGAAACCTAGGTATCATCCTAGACTGCTCATGTCCAATCTCTTGCCAAGCTCTAAGCATCCTAGCTTCACAGCATCTCATCTCCATGCGCCCTTGTCTCCTGTGAACACTGCCACTACCTCTGTACTAAGGCTAGTCTTCTGGTGGGTCTTTCCTCAAATCTTCCCATTCTTGTCCATTCTCCTTAGTTGTATCTTCCTTACGAGTAGCTATGACTACCTCATCCCTCTTTTCTCTTCTTCCCCCAGTTCAATAAACTTCAGTGGCTCATGTCCTTCCAGGATTGAACAGAAAATCCTTTGGCTTGCACAGCCACTAATAATCTGGTCCCTTCCCTTACAGTCTCCTTATACTTTATTCACATATCCTCTGCTATCCAGTGACACTCTTCTTACTCTTCCTCAAACATCTTCAAAGTACAAGCATTTTCAAGGGCTATCCTTTTTGCCTGGAATTCTCTCTACTCTGCCTTTTGGCCTCTCTGAATTGAGTCAGATCTCTGGTGAAATCTCACCTTCTGCAAAGCACCTTTTCCCAATCCCTCTTTTTTTTTTTTTTTTTTAAGTATTTAAGTTTTATTTTCCTCTTTATTTGCTTTACTTCTTCCTTTACAAAGTTTCATTGAGTTAACAGCTTTGAAGCATAAAATGAAAGGAAGCCAAGGTATTTGCTTATTAAATACTTCAGAACTGTCTCACCCATTTTCATTTTTCAAAATCCACATACTGTGTTAAAAACTGTTCTAAAACCAAGATCATTGAAGTAACTCTAGTGTATATATAACTAAGGGTGGGACTAGTTTTTTTCTAACATCATTTGGACTGTAATCTAGGATATGTAAATTGTATAGTATGTCCCAAAAAGTCTTAGTGGAGTTCAAAACTTTAACTGAGATTCTTAATGCTCATATTCTTCCTTTTATTATCTCTTGATTATACATAATTGTTTGCATTTTGTCTTCTACGTTTGTCTGCTCCTTGAAGAGGAATCGACTTTCGACTTTGTATCCCCAGTTCTGGCACATAAATAGATGCTTAAATAACTTACGGTATATTTAAATGTTCATCCAAGGGATAATTGTTCTTATTCACCTAGCACCTGGTGGGTTAGGTGGAGCTGGGAGAGTCAGACTTGTACGGAATTCTTGGGAAGAGAGGGATTGGGCTCGAGGGTGAGATTGGAATGAGGAGTCTTGAGTTTCTTTCCCTGGAGGAGGGAAAAGAGGAATTTGCAGTAAAGTTGGAAATGATTTTTTTCTGGAGTTTTGCCAGGACCTGGGACTTTTGGCTCTTGTTTGGGAGCATGCAAAACAATTACATATACATGCAAAACACAGCGCTACATCTTCTATATAAAAATGAAGGAAGACCTGTCCTCAGGGAACCCATATTCTAATGGGGAAACAATGCAGGAAATATTTTAACTGCAAGTGAGATAAGAAATTCTATAGGTTTTAGGATACTATGGTAATATCTTTTTAATGCCATTTCTATAAATAAATTCTTTTTTGTTTGTTTGTTATTTAACAGTACTAGTAACTTTGATGGCAAGAACTTTGCTTGTTTTCTTATTCTGCATTAGTTATTGCTGTAACATCTGCAGAAGTATTTGCCAGGACTTTTTATCTCAGAAGTTGCTTTTCAAGAAGATGACAGCATTACCATTTCCAAAACTCCTGAGTACAGGATCTTGGGCCAGACTAAAATGTTATCTGAAAGGAGGTGGTATTCCAGATTGAAATGGGGGTTTAAGACAGCTCTTTATCATATATTTCTGTAAATCTTTACTTTTATATTATACAATCGATAATTGATGCAAGAAGTTTTCCCTCAATACAATTTCTCTTAGCTGCATTGATTTTGTTTTTGCAAAAGATTTTTTTTATTACATATCAGAATTATTTGTCTTAAGTTTCTGCATCTCTTTTTTGCCTAGTTATAAATTCCTTCCCTCACTAATTTTTTTATAGAAGACTATTTTATAAAAGACTAATAATATCTTGAATAGTAGTATCTGGGGAAAATAAATAGCCAATGCATAATTATGACATGTATTGTAGTAAATGCTAAATTTCTAAAGAAGATGCACTTTTTTGTTGTGAAAATCACATGATATCAATAGCTTTTCCTATCTTAGAATTATGGGGGTTCCTTGCTACTTTGAGAATCTTCTTTAACTTTCATTCTAAAGTATCCCTGAAGTGCAATTCTTTCTTTGTTAGTGGTTCCTCCTGACCAAAATGGAGTTGAAACCCTTCATATTGGGTTATTTCTCATCTCAAACAACTAAGAGGCTTTAGCCATGCACATAACTTAGGGCCAAGATTTTAGTAGCAGTCCTTTTTGTCCATCCTTTTCATCTTAATCCTTATAGAGGGTACTTAATATATATTGATTTTGAATAGAATTGTATAAATTAAATAAATAATTCCATATAATAATTATATGACTATGGAAGAGAGTACGAAAAGGAATTATTTCTGAATTGATGGTAATGGAAAGGATTAACAAATGTTCAGGAAAGTTTTTTCTTAAATTTTTTGAGATCTTATTTGTGATGTTAAGGAATTAATTTATTTTTATTAAACACCTATAGATTTCCATTTGTTTCTTAGAAGTGATTTGTTAGAATTCTTGTAAGTTTATAGTTACTACTATGAAAATGTTTATAAACTTTTTTTCTTTTCTATTTTTAAAATGAGAACACAATGAAAAAACCTAATTGTCTTAATCTCTTGTATAAATATTAACTTTCTTAACAAATTTCAAATAGCTTATTCTACTTTCTCTTTAAGTGTTGAAGCTGTTGTTAATCCAGCAGATCTTTATGACATTGACCATCAAAATTTTTAGAATACTAAAAGGGATCTGAGGATACTATTTTCACCTTTTGTTTTCTCTTTCTCATGATATTTTCCTTTATGGTTGAATTTTTCTTGTGCAACATAACAAATATGGAAATCTGTTTAAATGAATTGCATATTTCTCACCTAGCAGATTATTTTCTTGGGGAGGTAAGGAAGGAGGAAAAAAATTTGGAATACAAAAGTCTTACAAAAATGAATGTTAAAAACTATCTTTACCTGCATTTGGAAAATAAAATATTATTGAAAAATTTAAAAAATGATAAAGTAGTTTTTCAAACTTTCTTCATTTTGTTCATCATGAAAGAAATCACCAATAGAGCTCTAATTAAGATGCTGATTGTTCTTCCTTGGTCATAAAACTCTTAATAGCTTTAATTCATGAGGTATGACCAAAGCAATAATAGTGTGCTTATATGCATTACTAAATTGAAAGAAGCAGAATTAAAAACATGATTCAACTTGTTGCAGCAGCATTTTTGAGGTTGTCCAGTCAGTCTTGTCCTAGCAACTGTGGTGAAGAGAAGTATATGTTTAGTGTTGCTACGAAAATGAGTGTGTTATTTTAGAACAGTATTACCAAGATTTGTGAAAATTCTGTTCACACATAGAGATGGTTGAGTTGAATTGCATTAATAAATGTTTATTAAATTGAATAAATCTGTGAGACACTTGATTTATTAAAAAGAAATTTGTAGGAATAAGGTAATGACAGGTAAATGTTAGGAAAGATAATTGTTTGTTAATAATGTCGTAAAAAGTAAAGTGATTTGCATTCTTGCATAGGTGTGTAGCTTGGTACAGTAGACAAGAGTGTTAGCTCTAAAGTAGGAAGACCTGCATTCTATCTCTGTGACCCTGGCCATGTTATTTGCTCTTCTTTGTTTCAGTTTCCTTATCCCCTAAAAATGGGGATAATAACACTTTATGTTGTAGGGTTGTTTTGAGGATCAAATAAGATATTTTTAAAGCACTCAACAGACAGCTTCTTAGCACAGAGTAGGCCCTGTAAGTGCTTCTCTCTTCCTCTCCTTTTTGCTCCTCTCCTTCACCCCTATTTAAATGAACTATTAAGAGTGGTGACCTACTTTGGTGGTACCTTACTCTGAAAGAACACTTGAAGGTGAAAAATAATATATATTTGAATGATAAAGAACACCAGGTATTTGACATTTGTTCTTTTTGTCAAGGAAATTATAGGAGGTTGGGGGAGAAGCATCTTTTTGAGAAAAATAAATAGTTTTTTGGGGGTTTTTTGTTTTTGTTTTTGTTTTGTTTTGTTTTTAATAAGACTTCAGAATTTTGCATTGGAACTTAACAATAACAAGTATGATGTTTCTTCACTTAAATTCCAGAAGTTTTAAAACTCAGGAGCTTTTGATTTGAATAATTGAATAATCAGTTGAGGCAGATTATACTTCTATAATTCTCATACATGGTTTTTTTCCTTTGAAATTTAATTCACTTCTTACATTTATTCAACTCATGCTTTATACAGAGCACTATATTATGGACTTGAGCAAAATAAATGTTTAGAAAGGATACAGTCTCTTTTCTGAGAATTTATGCTTATTTCAGATGTATATTAGATGTATAATTATGGACATATCCCTCAGCCTCATTTTATGATACATAAATCAACTTAAAGTTTGTTGAACACAACATTTCATATCAGTCTTATGTCAACTTTGAAATATTTGCATACAGAAGCATTTATCAGAGCATCTTGCCATCTCATATTCTTCCAGTTTGACTATATACTAGACATTCTTCTCCATGATACTGGCAGATTCCTTTGGTGAGCATACATCTAATTGATTTCTTTTACTTAACACTTGTTATTAATAAACTGGGTTATAGAACAAAATTACCTTTATTTTATATCTTTTAAGGAATCCTATAATCTTATAACTAAGATGATATACATGGAAAGCACTTAATTGGATAGGCTGCATTTTGCTTTTATCTAATGAAATGCTTTAGTAGTAAGTTAAAAAGTACCATGGGTTCTTGATTCTATATGCTTTTCAATCATGTGTGTGATTATTAAGGTATAGTCTGCTGTAGAACATAGTTTCTATCATCAAAGAAGACTTTGTATGGATAAAATTTTGTAGAGATGAGAATGTAGACAGATCAGTAATTTAATGATAATCTCTGTCTCTTTTCTTGTAACAAGGCATCCTCCTCCTTCTTTACCTCCCACCCCTCATTTGACATATATCGTTCTTTCAAATACTTTGATACTTTAGTCCAGATCTCTTTATACTTGATCTTGTCCAGCTGTTTTTCCTATCTTTTCCCCTTAAATTCTCTTTCTTTTTAAGTACCCATTGGGACTAAAATGTTAGTCTATATATAGTGGTTACACTGTCCCTTCATGGTGAAGAGTTTGTTATAAAATCTTTACCAATATAACCCATATTTAGTCACTAATATAACCCATATTTAGTCTTGCTGTCCTATTTTCATCCTTAAATACTCATGAATGGCTTTGGTCTGCTTCTTAGCTTTCTTTGAAAGGGTTTTTCCTCCTTCTGCTTCTTGTTCTTTTTGTGATTAGATAATCACAATGTTCTATCCTAAAGTTAGCCTTGGTTTTCATAATTTTCCCACTTAGCCAGTAAATACCTGACATCTTGGTTAAGGTAATTCCTCAGCCTTCTTTTGTCTCACTGCATTTGATTTGCAGAAGTATAAAACTTTGTATGAAATTGTTTTCAACATCCTTTTCACCATTTATTTCCTTTTTTTTTCTATACAAATAACTTGTTTAGTTAGTGTAAGTTGTAATGTTGTTAGGGTTTTAAAAAATTCCATCCCGTTGTCTTTTTCTTCAGTTCTATTCTAGTTCTGTAAATTTTGAGCTTTACACTGACTAGTTGGTAATGTGATCACATAGAAAGCTGATTTGGGAATGACTCATCTGTAATGAATTGTTTCCTGTTAGACTTATACAGAAAAATATAATCAAAAACTATATAAGAGATATATTACAAAGTGTAATGTAAGGCTTAATGGGGAAAAGATTATTGAAAAAGATAGTAAAAGGAGACTTCCCAGAGGAGATGGCATAGCATTTGAGGGGGGTTTAAATGAATGTGTAAGTCATTCTGGCTATGGAATGATTGTGAAATTGTCAAGGGTAAGGGAGAAGATAGCCAAGGATAGAACTTTATAAAACACTCATCTTAAAGCCTAATGAAAGAGGACAAAGAGATAGGATCTTCAAAGCCAAGGTCAGGAAAAATATTCAGTAGGAGGAAGTAATGAATCAGTCAAACATTTATTAAGTAATTTGAAGATACAAAGACAAAAATGCTCCAACCCCTTCAAGAAGCTTACTTAGGGGGAGACAACATATATTTAGCTAAATCTATAAAATAGTTAAAAAAAAAAAAAGCCTCATTACCAAGAGTTGACATTTGTGCTGACCAAGGGATTCGGAGAGGCATAGGGAAGCAAAGAATGCTTTCCAAGAGTGGGGAACACCCAGTACAAAAGAATGGAGATGGGAATGTCATAATGGCAGCAAGAAAGCCAATTTGGCTTGACTATAGGAATTTGTAATAGATTGAGAAGTTAGAGTGGAGTCAGGTTGTGAAAGATTAATTAATTGTCAACTAATTAATTAGTTTAAATGCTATCTTAGACCTTTTTTAGCTATTCAACTCTGGGCAAGTAACCTCTAAATCTTAGTTTTCCCTAAAATGGTGATTTAAAAATAGTATCTGTGTTGCAGGGTTATTTTGAGAATAAAATAAGAAAACATGTAAGGCACTTTGTAGACCTTTAAAAGGTTATACAAATACTAGCAATTATTTAATAATAGTGGTACAACATGGGGTCAAAATGGATATGGTATGAAGGCAAGAGGACTATCAGAATAAGAATCAAAAGGAAAGGATATGAAGATAAACAGGAAAGTTAGGGTCAGTGGAGGCGGTAATAGAATTAGAAGGTTATGGTCAGACCAGAATTTAAAAAGTTTAGGAATCTTTGTATTTTGCTGTATATATAAGAGGTGGTATAGTCTAAGGTAGGGCCACATTTTGTTATGGTTGGGTAATGGGGGTGGTGAGCAACAAGCTGTTGGAGCTGTGACATATAGTAAGTAGTTACTAATGAATGCTTGTTGACTTAAGAACATTAGGATAGATGGGTAGCATATTATAACGATTACGATGAATATATGCCTGAGAATAGTGGGAGTAGATTGGGTAAAGATATAGAGAAGAAAACTGAGATGGTTATATGACAACAAAAATGGGAGCTTATATGATTCAAATGGGTATTTTTGGACTTAGGAAGTTATTGGATCGTGGTGAAAGAGTACCCTAGAAATAACATTTGAAGAACAATAATTGCCATCTCAAACCCTGTGAATTTGTAGGACTTGAAAATAGTTGTTTTAAAGAGATGTGATGTACTTAGGGAGCAAGGAAGAGGAGTGATATGTTAAAGATAAAATTAAAGAGATTGCAAAGTATTTGGGAATAGAATTGGTGTGTTGTTCTTCCTCCCCCCACCCCGAAAAAAAAGGGGTGGTGGTGAGCATGACAGAATGGATTAGGATGGTGAAAATGGATCTAAGTAAGAACAGATCGAACTGAATAAGGATAAGGATTTGGGAGGGAGTAGTAGGAGAAATTATCAAGTACATCTGAGGGTAATGGTTCAGGGTGACTGATTTGGAAAGTAGTATGTCCAGAAGTAAAATAGTATGTTAGCAGGAGAGAGACAAATTTAATTGGCAAAAATTCAGGAAATTGTTTAACTATAAAATAGAATGTGTTTGAGCATGAAAGTACACATTGACTATTTTGGGGGAAATTTTAGCTGAGAGAAAGCAAATCTGAGAACACATTTACAAGGGGGGAATTTAGCTCTAATAAATGCCAACAGTTCTTTATTCATCGCATGTATAGGGGGGAAAAAACTTGTAGTCTCAACAGTCTGTTAACATGTTAAAATTCCTACTTTAATGAAATCAACAGAAAAGGGAGAAAGGCAGAAAACAGCCCACCTAAGAGAAAACCCTGTCTACTTAATTTTTCTGAATTTTATTCTCATCAAATTCAGATTTTACTCCTTAGTCACCTTCTAGGTTTAGAGTAACTTTTCCCTGAGCTAGAATTTCAATAATTAACATTTATATTATACTTTTACATATATTATCACTTTTGATTCTCATGACCATCATGTGAGGTAGATAGTAAAGCTTATTATCCTCATTGTACAAATGGTCCTGAAGCATAGAGAGGTTAAACAACTTGTTGAAGGTTATATACCTAATAAAAATGACCAGAATTCATTAATGTCTTCTCTGTAGAAAGGGAAAAGAAGTCATCTTGTTCCATAATTATTTTACTCATAGGTGGGGGTGGAGATGGTCTCCTCATCATTTTTGAGTTAAGTAAAATGTTAATATATTTTGTAGTGATTAATTAATTCTCTTTTCTAATTAACTCTTTTTTCTTTTTTTTTTTTTTTCCTAGAGTGTGTACTTCTGCTTCTCAATCCTTCCTTCCCTTCAGGAGAGAAACTCAGAGAAGAATAGGAGAAAGGGGAATTTTAGAATAGGGATAGATTTAAAAAACAAAACAAAATACGTTGTTGTTGGTGGTGGTTTTTTTTTAATCTGCAAAATCTGTCTTTGCCCTCCTGTCCCTCCAGCCAAAAAAAATATAAAACCCCTCTTACAAAGATTTAACAAGTTAAAAGATTCTACATTCTATGACCTTAAAAAAATAAATCTCAATTTGTACTTTTGTATCCTTCACCTCTGTAGCAAGTTTCATTATGAATTTTATGGGAATTGTAGTTGGTCAACATTGGTCATTTTGCTACTCAAAATCCCTTTGTTGCCCCTTGTCCAAGGACTCTTAATTTTTTTTCTCCAGGATGTTTTCCAGTTTCTAACTAGTAGTACTTAATATTCTACTTTTTTTCAGTCTTTTTTTTTTCTTTTTTTTATAATTTTTGTTTCCTTACAGAGTTATTGACTTTCATTTAGCCTATTTTAGTATTCTGGAAGTTTGTTGCTTGGGCAGGGATTTTGAATCTCTTGGTAATCACACTGTTAATGTCCATTCCAATTGAAAAGTTTTCTTCCATTTCTTTCTTTTCTTTTCCAACCTTTCCCTCTAGTTTTCTCATTGATTAAAAAAAAACAAACTTTAAAACTTTTTCTTCATATTTCTAGCAAAAAAAAAGCTGAATATAAAAATTATTAAAACTATAAATAAGACTAGCCTATCTAAAAATAACAATTGAGCAAGGGAAAACCACAAAATCAGAATTAAAAGAATGATTAGAACATATTGGCATTTAATAAGCTGAGAAAGTAGAGGAATGTCTTCATAAATATAAAATACTCAAAGTAATAATAGACCAAAGAAAGATCTTAAATAATCTAGTCTCTAAAAAAGGAAACAATTTGGATTTATTTGCCAAAGGAAAATTTTTTTAATAATAGCCTTTTATTTTTCAAAATATATGCAACGATAGATTTCAACATTCACCTTTGCAAAACCTTGTGCTGAAAATTTTTCTCCCTTCCCTAGATAGCAAGTAATCCAATATATGTGCAGTTCTTCTATACATTTCCACAATTATCATGCTGCACAAGAAAAATCAGATCAAAAAGGAAAAACTGAGAAGGAAAACAAAAAGCAAGCAAAACAACAACAAAAAAAGGTGAAAAATCCCTCTTTGGGACTATCTATCTCTAGATCTATCTCTTATCATAAGACGTCATTGAACTGGCCTGAATCATCTCATTGTTGAAAAGAGCCACATATATCAGAATTGATGATTGTATATATAATCTTGCTGTTGCCATGTATAATAATCTCCTGGTTCTCCTCTGTTCACTTAGCACAAGTGCACGTAAGTCTCTCCAAATCTCTCTGAAATCATCCTGTTGATTGTTTCTTATGGAACAATAATCTTCCATAATATTCATATACCATAACTTATTCTATCATTCTCCAATTGAGAATCCACTCAGTTTCCAGTTTCTTGTCCCTGCAAAGAGGGCTGCCACAAACATTTTTTGCACATATGGGTCCCTTTCCCTTCTTTATGATCTCTTTGGGATATAGCAACACTGCTGGTCAAAGGATGTGCACAGTTTGATAACTTTTTGAGCATAGTTCCAAAATGCTCTCCAGATCTGTTCACAGTTCCACCAACAATGTATCAGTGTCCCAGTTTTCCCACATCCCCTCCATCATTCATGATTGTCTTTTCTTGTTATCTTAGACAATTTGAGAGGTATGTAGTGGTATCGTAGAATTTTCTTAATTTGCATTTCTCTAATCAATAGTGACAGCATTTTTTCATATGACTAGAAATGGGTTTAATTTCTTTGCCTGAAAATTGTGTTTTTGTCCTTTAACCATTTATTTTATATTTATATAATGGAAATAAGGAAACAGCCCCATTCTAGATGGAACAGAAAGGAATATAGAAGTGTAAAATTGCTAAAACTCTTCCTGAATAGAGTATTCTTCTCTTTTAATATTTCCACAACAAACTCTTAAATATTTACTTTTCATTTAAAGTGAAGAATTCAGAATTACAGTGCTACTTCATTGTTTAAAGTATATTTAAACAAATCTAAAAGAGTATTTTTAGTAACAAATGTAATTTATACCAATCACTTTCTTTTGGTTTAAAAAGTCAGCAGAAAAGTGTGTTTTTAGCTCTATGTCATATACTATTGTGATTATGGTTGAATTTAAAAATCACCTTTATGTTTTAATTTAGACCAAGTGATAGTTAACATTTTTTTTAACCTATAAACAACCTATAAAAACACAAACAAGGACAATATAAAATACTTGGGAATACACCTGCCACAACAAACCTAGAAACTATATAAAAATTATTTAAAAAAAAACTTTAAAAAATAAAAAATAGATTTAAGTAATTGGAGAAATATTAGTTGTTCATGGGTAAGCAGGGCCTAAATAATAAAAATGAGAATTTTACTTAACAATTTTGATTAACATTTTGCAGCTATCAAATTGGCTAAAATGATTGAGGGGAAAAGTGAAAAATATTGGGGGGTTTGGAAAAATCAGGACACTAATTCATTGTTGATAGAATTGTGAATCGATCCAATATCTTGATGAGCAATCTGGAATTATACCCAAAGGGTTATTAAACTACCCTACTAATTACCTTTAGTAATTACTTATAAATTACCTTTTCCTAGTAATACAGAAAGGAAAAGAATCTAGGTATTCTAAATGTTCATGGCAGCTCTCTTTGTGGTGGCAAAGAACTGATAATTGTAGGATACTCATAATGTTAAAGACAACTTATTTGTATGAAGCATAATATAACTAAAAATCAAAGAGCCAAAGGAATTTAACCAAAACTACTGTTATCTAATATCATTAGGAAGCTATAGAATCAAATGTAATAAGCAAAGGAATAACAAAACAAAGCCTTCTTTTCTGTTAACAAACAGTAAAATTTATTATTTTTATATTATTTTGATTATTAGCAATATTATTTTGAGAACAACTCAGAGTGAATAAGTAATTTTGGCTATTATAACCAAATTAACTACAAAAAACATATAAAGGAAGACTAACATTCTCTGCATCCAGAGGAAAAACATAACTAGAAATGTGTATAGTATATATGGAATAATTTTACATATATACATACACACATATATTTATGTCTAATAGCCATCTCTGGTGAGGGAAGTGTGCATAATAACTAAATTGGAATATTTGTCCTCTTGTTGGACCTCCATTTTCTCTGATATTTCTGCTAGTAGTTCAGCAATTGTGTCCTAATTCTTGAGAATATAGTTCATCTGAGCTGGGTTATTTAAATTGAGCACAGCTTTGAGTATTCTGTTAAAATCTCTTGATCCTTAAGTAATTTTTTTCATCATTTCTAATAAAAATCTGCTTTTTTGTCAAAGAAAACAAAAACAAGAAAAAAAATGACTAGTTCTGCCAATCTGTCAGTTAACATCTTATCCACCTTAAGAAAAGGTATTGTCCTTTCTTTGGTCTTCCTTTTTCTCCTAGTATATATAGTTACCTCCCTTGACCACCCTCAGTGCCCTTATTTTGTACCTACCCTAACAAGCATGTTTGTCCTCTTCTTTTACTTTGCTTTGCATCATTCCTCTGAGTGTATATTCTTTTGTTTCCTTGTGCATCCATTTTCTATTCAGAAAAATCCCATTTTTCCTTCTCATTCAAATTTATTCCCTTCAGACTTTTCTTGACCATCTTTCTTTCTTTTTTTGTTACCTTCAGATTCAAATTGTGGGCCCCTGCTTAGGTATCTTCTGATCCTTTTGAAGGTGCTTACCTACCCACAGCAACTATTTCCTCCCTTTTAGAGAGAATCAAATCAACAATAGAATTTCTCTTTCTTGATCCTTTTTTATTTTTCAGAATGAAATTATTATAAACATAACAACTTATTAGCTGATTAGCCTTTAAAAGAGAGTATGGGGAGGTGAGTACCCTTATCACTTCTATGTGATGTTTTCTATGTCAGGCTTATGGCATGCTTTCTTTCTCTTTAGGTGATTTGAAGTATAGTTGTAATGTACTGACATGTGTTTCTTTCTCCTTTGACCTTTGCCTGAATCTATTCACTACAATATTTCTCCCCAATCTTCAATTTGCTATTCTAGTTTCTGTATTTACGCATCTGAATACATCTTTATGTACAGTGCTAACCATGAGCTTCCCACCCACTCCTTTTACAACCTATATAATTTCTTTTGACTAAGATATGAACATCCACACATGTATTTCAACATTGAGTTTAATTCTGCCATATCTAAGTGAGAGCTGTGATTTACCCCAATTTTAATCAGACCTAGCCCCTTCTTCTTGTTTATTTTCTAACTTTAGGCTTTTATGAGGATGACATTTCTTACTTTTTCCTCATTTCTTGGAATTTATCTTCTATTATTAACACATGAATGTCTCTATTGTTTTTCTATAGCTTGAGGTATAATACATTAATAGTCTGATTTCATTTCCCTTGCCCTTCCCCCCCTTTTTTGGTTTTATTTAGAGAACTTTTGATTTGTTTTTTCTCACCAATATTTCTTTGTTAGATATACTCTATCTCTCAAGGAATATATCATTTTTCTGTTTTTAGTTATGGTCCAGATGTGCAAATCCCATTTTCACATTGCTTTTTCAGTGAAGTTACTGTTTTTTAAACAATTTCACTTCCCAATTAGTTTTTTTATCTCAGGCATCTTTTACTTTTATTGAATACCATTGGGGGCAAGAAATTGTTTATTGTGGCATACAGATTGAAATCTTTTAGGTTTAGGTTTCTTCTGGCATTATTTTTTACCACTTGGATCATGGAAAGTGGGTTCATAAGAATTGAGATTTTTTGTTGTGTTCACATATTTAATTTTGACAAATACTTCTCAAAGATCCTGTATGAAATTGAGTCATGTTGATAGTCTAATAGTAACTTAATGTAACTTGCTACTTTTAAATTTTATTGTTTGTTAATAGAAAAGAAGGATTTGTTCTGTTATCCCTTTGCTCATTATTGTTTGTTAACAGATAAGAAGGATTTGTTCTGTTATTCCTTTGCTTATTACATTTGATTCTGTAGCTTCCTAATAATATTAGATAACAGTAGTTTTGGTAAAATTCCTTTGACTCTCTGATTTTGAGTTATATTATGCTTCATACAAGTAAGTTGTCCTTAATTTTGCTTTTTTTCTGTATGTTCTAAACCTTTGTGGAAGTCTGATAAAGCCTGTGAACCCTTTATCAGAATGTTTTTAAAATGCACAAAATAAAACAAAGGATTTTAAAGGGAATTAATTATATTGAAACATAGTTATTGATATTTTTTAAAACTTCAGGGACTCCAAGGATCCCTTTATCACATTCATATACTGAGTTATTTGACTATTCCTAAATTGTTGGCCTCATTATTTGAATAATACCCACCTTACTTTATTTTGCACATAAGGGTATTTTCTTGTTGTCAGTATGCTTATTAGGTTCTAATACCAGAAGTAGATTCAGTTTGGTAAATTTTCTTACAACTTCCTAAATGGTTAAGCCAGTTCTCACAGTTCACAGTTAATATATGGAGTAACATAATAATATATATTAATTAATAACATAATTAATATGACTGTCACACCAGTGTTTCCCCCTTGTTTACCATCTTTGCTAATTTGATAAGTGTACATCAGGAATGCCATAATTTTGCATTTTTGTAGTTATTAGTGATTTTGAATAATTTCTAAATCAGTGCTTATGTTATACATTTTAAAAATTCATTTTCTCTCATGTCTCTTGGGAAATAACTCTTAATCTTACACATTTATGTATGCTATTAATTTGTAAGTCTAACTTATGGGAAATATGTAATATGAAGATTTGCTCATAGCCTGAATATTCGGATTTAAAATATATCGGATTTTGATAGAGTTTTGTGTGTTTTGTGTAATTGAGAAGGTTATTGGAATCTTTTGGTTTGTATGACATTATAATTTTCCCTTTGTTTATAGTTATAGAATTTAGACTCTTTTATTCACCTAATTTTTTTTTACTGTAACTTTTCATATTTAACTAGTTTATTCATTAAAAATTTATTTTATATGATATAAGCTAAGGGATTAAGCCAGACTGCTTTTCCTTTGTTTTTAGTAGTTCATTCCCAGTAGTTTGTGTTCTTGGGCTTATCAAATATGAGGTTATGACATCTAGGTTTTACATATTTATGCCATTCTACATATATTGTGCCAATAGATATAATTTATAATATAATTTGGAATTTGAGGATTTCAGATCTTCCTTAATTCCTTTATTACTTATCTCTTAAAAGTCTTATCTTAAAAATCTTATTCCACAATGAATTTTGTTATTCTCTTTTATTCTAAAAAGTATTCATTTGGCAGTTTTATTGGCAAAACAATTCCCCCCCCCCCCCCCAGGCAGTTGAGATTAAGTGACTTGCCAGAATTACACTGCTAGGAAGTGTTAAGTGGCTGAGTCAAATTTGAACTCAGGTCCTCCTGACTTCAGGACAAAAAATTAAAATTTTTAAAATAGTATTTTAATTTTCCAAACACATGCAAAGATGGCTTTCAACATTTCACCTTTGCAAAACCTTGTTCCAAATTTTTCTTTCTTTCCCTCTCTCCAAGACAGCAAGCAATCCAATACAAATTGACAGTTATTGTGCAGTTATTCTAAATATATATCCATATTTGTCATAATACACAAGAAAAATCAGATCAAAAAGGGAAAAAATACAACAAGAATAAAAAATACCCAAGCAAACAAACAACAACAAAAGTGAACTATACTTTAATCTATATTCAGTCTGTATAGTTCTTTGGATGGGGATGGCGCTTTTCATCACAACTCTATTGGAATTAGCATTAAATCTTAAAACAACTTGGGCAGTATGGTCAAGGTGAAGGTGGAAGACTGTTTAGCAATAAAATGGGAACCAGTTTGAGATCTGCTTTTCATACTATAAACAAGAGATACCTCTCTAGAAGATGCAAAGCTTATTTAAAAAACAACAACAACAACAACAACAACAACAACTATAGAAGGCGGCTTTGTGATAGATGATCCTGCAGTCAGGAAGATTCACTTTCCTGAGTTCAAAATTGGCCTCAAACACTTCCTAGCTATGTGATTCTGGGCAAGTCATATAACCTTGTTGCCTCAGTTCCTCATTTGTAAAGTGAGCCGGAGAATGAGATAGCAAACTCCTCTCATCTCTATCAAGAAAATCTTGATGTTGAAAATCTTGACATTAAGGAAACTCAACAGCAGTCTGGTGAAAAACATCTGACCTTATGCCATCCAGTATTTGTAATTCCTCAAACATCTCGTGCTCAGCTTGACATTTGTTACTCTCCATATTAGGATCATCATAGAATCATGGATTTAGAATTAGAAGGAACCTTTGAAGCCATTAATTCCAACCCTCAATCATTTTCGAGATGAGGAGTGCCTTCTTGCCCTCCCCAGGTTCACAAAGCTAATAAGTGCCTGAGGTGGAATCTAAACCTAGGTGTTGCTGATATTATATATTAATATTATATAGAGGTCTCACAACTATAAGTTGTGAATTAATTTTTCATTATGATAGTAGAAAAGTACCAGATACAGTCGGTCCTGAGTAACATTGCAATCTTTTTTACCTTTTCTCAAAAAAAAATTTTTTAAAGAAAATTTTAAAAAGAAATTGACTATATTTTAACAAACATGAAATAACTACTATCAAAATCAACACCAATAGCTTTCTTTACATCTTAATGGAGAACACTTCATCTATTAATTGTGTGGAATGTCATATTTGTTAGTGAAAATAGCAAATTAAAATACAAATATTTAACCAATTGTTACATAAGTGGATTTTGAAAAATTCTGGGTAAGGTATTAAAAAATATCAAGAAGTTACAGAGGAAAAAAATTTTTTTCTTAAAACTTTAGATGAAATTCAAGTCAAATCCTGGCTAGAGAGAGAGAGCAAATAATAACATGAGAACAGACAAAAAAATTCAAAACATTATTTCTGTTGCAAATAGTTTTCATTATTAATAACTTTAAAAGTACTTTTTAAAAATCTCTAACATTGTTTCTTGTTTGGTACATACACGATCTAATTATATATATACATACATACACACACACACACACACACACGCGCGCGCGCGCACACACAACATATGCTCCATAACTATAGAAATCATGGAAAGAGGAGCTGGATATTTAAAGGATGTTGTGAGACCCAGAACTACAAAATATTTGAGTAGGAAGGAAACAATGATTTTTAAAAAAAATTTTTTTATTGATACCTTTTGCTTTTCATATCATTGTAATTTTTTTTTTATTTTTAGTTTTTTTAGTATCTCTTGCCTGACTTCCCAGAAGGACCTATTATTAACAGATTTTTTTAAAGAGAAAAAAAAATAAAAATTATCACAGCTTGCGAATATATTGAAAAACCCTGAAAACATATGAATACACAATACCTATAAGAAATTCTACTTTCACAAAAATGTCTACAGATATAGCACATTGCACATTTTCAACTTTCTTCTGTGTGTATTACATAACCTAGTCCTTTCCTACCTTTCCAGATTTCTTACACTTTACGCCATGACAAGTACTCTCAGTTATACTGGCCCCTGATTGTTCAGTGAACATTACACTCCATGTGGTGGTTCTAGGTAATTTCTCTGGCTCTACCTGGTGATCTCTTTGCCATCTTTTTAAGCCCAACTGAAATGCTACCAGAAGAGGCCTTTCTCAGTCCCTCTTAAGTCTAGTGCCTTCCCACTGTTAAATTAATTAGCTATTTATCCTATATGTTGCTTTTTACTTATTTGTATGTTGTCTTTCTCTATTAAATTATAAACTCCTTGAAAGTAGGGGACTGTCTTTTGCCTCTTTTTGTATCCCCAGTGCTTAATGTAGTGCCTGGCACATAGATACTTAATACATGTTTTAGAAATAAGATTGAACTTTGAATTTTGTACTTTGTAAAGGTGTACCATAATCAAACAACAAGATTTTAATACATATGCAACAATTTTGATGTGACCTCCAGAATGAAAGGTGTAATGGAGATAGTAGAAGTTGACTGAGGTCGTTATGCTGGAAGGACCTCTTGTATTTGATCTGCTGGTCTAAGATGATATCATCCAGAAACTGTTACAAATGCAATGGATAACATTGTGCCCTGTCTTATCAATTAAATTTAATTAATCCTAACTCAGAAAACTAAAGTATAAGAGAAATTTATTTAAATTCTTAAATGATTTTTTAAAAGGAATGTATTGTTTTTATACTTTTGATATTCAAGTTTGAAACTGCGTTGAAACTTTCTGGACAACCTAAATATGCTGATTTCCCCCCCCCCAACCCCTCCCTTGTTTATCACATGGAATTTAGTAAATGGGGAACCTTGTGGAGAGAAATTTTAGTAGGGATTTGGGATGCTTCCTTGAAAGAGTTAGAGAAGTGAATGAAAGGCCAGATTGAGAAATGAGTTAGAGAATCAAAATGGATATTTGGTAAAAACAAAACAAAACAGAAGTGAGTATGTCATTAGTATTAACAAATGTTTAGTACCCAGTGTGAATGAGTGGATTAAGCAAACAAGAATAAACAAATTTCTATGTGTAGTAAGTAGTTGATCAGGAGCAGACAGCATGAATTTATGAAGAATTGAAGTGATTATGAATAGGCAATTAAAAAAAATCTGCATGAGAATTTAGACATTGCATTAAGAACACCAAACTCATTGATTGTCATGATTCCAAGTAATTAGTTTGACTTTTGTCACCTAATTTGTCCTCTCTGTACTTTTTCAGTCAGTGGGCTTCTTGTCCATGCCCTACCACAAATCTTCCAGTTCTTCTACCCAATACAATGGCATTTCTTTTATAGGTCCTTTAACATTTTTGGGGTGCAGCATTTGAGAGTAGCCATTTGTCATTTTACATATAGGTCATCCTACCTTTTCTTTTTATACCTACATTCTATCTTTTCATACATGTTCTTGATTTTGCCTTTTATATTATTTATCTCATGTAATTGATATTATGATGTAATCTATTTTTGCCCACTTTTCTTCTTTACTTTGCCCTTTTGAGGACAACTGTACTTTTGCTTTTTCAGAGACTATGAGTTTGTCAAGCCTGTCACATACGAGATGATGTTAGCATAGAACATTCTTTTAGAATTTTATACCTGGAATTGATCAGAGAGATCATCTAGTGCCTCAGTTTTTAGAGATTAAGAAATTGAAGCCCAGAGAGATTTCATCACAACAATAAAGAAACCATATAAGAAAAATGAATTGTAATTAAGTGGGAAGTAAAGGAGTTGCAAGAAGACCTTTTGCTTCAGTTGTCCAAGAGTTTCATAATAATGGCAAGAACTAGAATTAGTGGTAGAATTAAGAGAAAGAAGGTAAGACTTTTTGATTTGCCACATGGGGGAATTGGTAGATTGTTTAGATGATACCAAGATTTTAAAAAGTTGGAAAAGAGATCAATGGTGACTAAAGGCCATATTTTTTTTCCTCTATAGTATTTTATTTTTCCAAATGCATGTAGTTTTCAACATTCTTTTTTGTAAGAGATTATTTAAATTTTTCTCTCTCCTTCCTTTACCTGCCCCCTCCCCAAGAGCACATAAAATCTGATACAGCTTAAAATATATGCTGTCATATTTCCATTTTTTCATGATGTAAAAGAAAAATAAGACCAAAAGAAAACCATGAGAGAAAGAAAACAAAAAATTTTTGTTATTGTCTTTTCATGTCATCTTAGCTAATCTGATAGGCATGAGATATCTTAAGAGTTGTTTTACTTAGCATTTCTGTAGTCAATAGTGATTTAGAGCATTTTTAATATGATTAGAAATGATTTTAATTCTTTCTGAGAATTGTCTTTCCACATTCTTTCACCATTTATCAATTAGAGAATGAGTTGTATTATAAATTTGAGTCAGTTCTCTATTGTAGAAATGAATATTTATCAGAAACATTGGCTATAAAAATTGTTTCCCAGCCTTTGCTTCTCTCCTAATTGTGGCTGCATTGGTTTTCTTTGTGCAAATTCTTTAATTTAATGTAAACAAAATTATCCCTTTTGAATTTTATAATATTCCCTAGCTTTCCTTTGGCTATAAATTCCTCCCTTTTCTATGTAGACTATCCCTTGCTCTACTCATTTGCTTATATTATCACCCTTTGTGTCTAAACGACCAACTCATTTCATCCTTAGCTTGGTATAGGGTGTTAGACATTGGCCAGTGTCTAGTTTTTGCTATATTTTTTCCAATTTCCTCAACAGTTTTTTTTTTTTTTTTTTTTTTTTGTCAAAATAGTGAGTTCTTGTTTCAGAAGCTGTAGTCTTTGGGTTTATCAAACATTAGAGTACAATAGTCATTAACTATTGTGTCTAGTGTATCTAACCTATTCCATTCATTCACTGCTTAATTTCTTAGCCAGTACCAATGTTGGCTACAATTTTATACTATAATGTTAGGTCTGATCTGGCTAGGCCACTGATGGCCATAATTCAAAGAGAAATATTGGCAAACTTGATTTGGGGCATATTGAATTTGAGAGTTTGGGGCAACATTCAGGTAGAAATCTTTAGTTGTCAGTTGAGATAGGCTTGAAAAGCGAAGAGATGTTAGGTCTGGAGATGGAAAATTAGGGATGAAATCTGTAGGAATAAATTTTATTATTCATTAATGTCATTTCCTCTTTTTTTTTTTTTTTTTTTTTTTTTTTTAAACTGAGGCAATTGGGGTTAAGTGACTTGCCCAGGGTCACACAGCCAGGACATGTTAAGTGTCTGAAGCCAGATTTGAACTCGGGTCCTCCTGAATTCAGGGCTGGTGTTTTTATCCACTGCCACCTAGCTGCCCCTGTCATTTCCTCTTTTAAACTATTTTCTGTTCTCCAAATAGTCTTTTATTTCTTATATTCCTTCCAGTTTCCATCTTGAAGCAAAAGTAGGAGGATTTGTTGGGTTGTCCTTACTCAGCAAGTAGCTGAGAAAAGAAATGACATAGTCAGTGGGGAAACTAAGGGTTGTTACAGAAAATAGGGAAAAGATGGAAAGAAAGGTGCAGAATGGATTATAGACTTAATCACCATTTGATAGTTATTATTTGCGTCACTAAGTGCATACCTACCTCACTTTGCTGCTTTATTTTCATCAGTCTTTTAGATTCTAAAAGACTTTGTTTCTTACTGAGGAGTGAGCTCCTTATTTTCTCAATCACTTCATCTCTGGGCCATTTGAAATAATTTCCTATTTCTCTTTCTGAGACTGATAAAGAAAAGCAACACCCCACCACCACTACCCCATTTCTTTTCTTCGAGGCAAATCCCTTCACATATATAGTAGATCTTAGATTCTGTCTCATCATGCATTCATAATCCTTCTTTTATGTCCCTTCTTTGTCCCCCATTTTCAGTTTTATCCTAGTACCCTATTATGTCTTTCTTATCCTAGGTAAATTATTTTCTTTCTATAAAGGATTTTAAAAACTATACTCAAAATTAGCTATTTTGTATTTTATAATTCTCCTTTGCTTGGTTAACAATGTCTCTCTTATGTAGGGATGTAAGAGGTATATGAGTTGTTTCTGGAGTATCATCTAATATCCAGGATACATATTTTTTAAATGTATTGTGGAATATGATATAAGGTAATGGTCTAAACGATTTCAGAAGGTTTGTGCAGTTCGGTAGATGAGTAGGGAATTTATCTGTTTCATAATAATTGCTATACTTGTAAATTTGTGTTTTATTTTATGCACTTTAAAAACCTTATTCTGAGGACTTTATCCATGGACTTGAATCAGAGAGCAAAAGGGGCCCATAACACAAAGGTTATTAAACCCTAAAATATAGAGAAAGCAGTTTCATATAGTATGTGGTTTGTTTGTTTTTTTTCTTAAGTTAATATACATTTATTTCTCCCTATTCATCCTAACAATGGCTTTATTTGTTTGTTTGTTTTCGTGACTATACAGACTACATTTGTGAATAACAGAAGTTTTTTAGGAGCTTCTCAATAAGGTCATATAAAACTTAAGAGACAATAGGCAAATTTTCAATACGATTGGAAGAGAAGATATAACTAAAATAGTTTGAACTTATGAAATTAACAGTTGAAAAAGGACATCCAGGGGTGTCTTTTAAAATTAAATTAAGAAAGGAAAAGATTAAGCTTATCCATAATTATTTCCTTTGTTGCATTGCAGACTTGTGTAGTTTGAATCTTATTTAATCCTCTAATATCTAGCATTATGCCTTATATTTACTCCAGTATTTTTGCCTTTCTTTCTTATTTGTTCCTGAGCTTCCCATGAATTGAGTTGTTTTCACTTTTTCCTCTAGCATTGACCATGGTTTCCCTGATCTACTTGTGAAATATATATCTTTATCACATGTTATCCATCATTGCTCCCTCTTTTACATAACATTTGATGGGGTTATTGGTATTTGGTAATCTTACTTTCTTTTATAATGTCACTTCTTAGCATTTTTTGCCTCACTTACCATCCTTACAACCCCCACACTTTAGCAGATGATATTGCTGTCTCCTATTTCATGAGAACAGTAGACCTATTCCAACATGAACTTCCTCACCTTCAGTGACAAATTCTTATGGGAAAAGGTTGCTTCCTTTATATCATTTGCATCCCCAGTAAGTGGTTATTAAACTATTATTCCATTTCTCAGATGTTGGTAGTATCAACCTTGTTTTCTTCTTTTTAGTCATAGCAAAAAATATCCCTCTTTACAAAAGCTGATCCCTTTGCCCTCCACCTTAGATCTTATTCCATCTATTTCCCTCAGGCTCTTACCTATTCGTTTTCTCCCTTTATTTTGGAGTGACAAGAGGCTATGTCATAACACCAGAGTGAACCATGCTGTCCTCTTCTGCCAGGGTGAGTAGAGTATTCATTTTCTTTTTCCATCTTTGTGACCAGCTCAGACAAATATTAATAATCCCATAACCTACTTATAATGTAACATGCACACACCTTTGTCTTTGGTATTACTTTTGTACCATTTTCCTCACAAGAATATATATTCCATTGCTGGCTGATACTGTCATGAATGAAATGAGACTGTTTGGACCCTTTAGTGCCTGTTTAATGTTTAATGCCTATTTGAGCAACACTTCCTGGGCACCGTATAGTTGCATACCCGTAATGTTTCATTGTCTGCACAATCTTTCTATCCTTAGCCTTATATATTTTCCTAAGGGACCCTTGCCCTCCCATTCTCCAGTTTTTGTTTCTTTGAGATTTTTCTGTGTTTTCTGTTTGGTTTGATTTGGTTTTTGTTTTTAGACATGGTGTTCTAGGTTTACTGTCTCATGGTGTGTAGCTTAGTCTTAGGTGGCCTTTTCAAAACTACTCATCTTTACATAATAGAACTCATTATGGATTATTGATAAGATGGTTCAGTTTTTATAGATGTATTTTACTTACTGGTGTGTGTGTGTGTGTGTGTGTGTGTTGAGGAGAAAGAGAGAATTACAAATGGAGATTTTTAGGCCTTTATAGTTGTCAGATAATGAAACACTTTCTATAATTACTGGGTAGAATGCAATGTCCATATAAAATGTGTACATGTGAATTTTAAAGGGAATTTCTTGAAACAAGATTGCTCATCATTACAGGGTATTTAGGTTAACCACCCATCCTCATTTCTTCTGCATATTCCTTTTGGGAGGGGGGTAGAGGGAGGTGAGGCATTTGAAGTTAAGTAATTTGCTCAGGATCATACAGCTAGTGTTACATTCTGAGGTTGAATTTGAACTCAAGCCCTCCTGATTCCACAGCTAGTACTTTATCCATTTGTCATCTAACTGCCCTTTCTTATTCCAACTATTTCCTCTGACATATTGTCCTAGCTCTCCAATCCTATCTTATTAAAAAATTTTTAAAAAGGCATCATTTGTAATGGGTCACAGTGGAAATACTGCTAGACTTATAGTCAGGATGATATTGATTTAGAGTCCACCCTCAAGAACTTTTAGCAGTATGACCATGAAATGGTCATCTTCACCTTTCAAATAGCAATCATTAAATGCCTAACGTATTTAACTTTCCCAAGGTTATGAGACTCAATTGAGATAAAGTAAAAAGCACTTTGCAAATATTAAAGTTAAATAATATTATTAATCTATTGGAAAACTTATCTGCTTAGTTCTACTTCTTTAATATCCATTATTTCCTTAGTTTCTAGTTAAACTTTTGCTTAACCAAAGTAGTTCTTTTGAAAAACATTAAAGACTTATTTGACAAATCCATTGTGGTCTTATCTTTCAGGACTTTTTGCAGCTTCTGACATTAGCAACCATTTGCTTATTTAGAATCCTCTCCTCCATTTTTGATACACCCTACTAGATGGCTGGATTTTGAGTTAGAAAACTTGAATCAAAAAATCCTGAGCTTTAGTTTCAATATGATCTTGGATGAGTCAAATCATTTAATTTCTCTCAGTTTTTTGTTTTTTGTTTTTTGTTTTTTGTTTTTTTTTTTTGTCTGTGAGGGAGTTTGGATGATCTCTCTGACTTTTCAGCTTATTTCAACTATAATCCTAATTGTACTTTTTTTTTTTTTTTTTTTTTTTTTTAATCCTTTTCACTGATAGCTAGCTAATTCTTACCAAGGGAAGGAAATCAGTGTATAATGCCTGCTGTGTGCCAAGCATTGTTGTTAAAGTATCTTACAAATATCCTGTTTGATCCTCACAACTTTTAAAGTAAGTTGTGGTGTTAATGATCCCCATTTTGAAGTTGAAGGAGCAATTGCTAAAGATCACACAGGTAGTTAAGTATCTTAGACCAGGTTTAATTTGGGGTTCTCCTGACTACCGTCTCTATACAGATGTCTCCCAAATTCCTATCTCCTGTCTTAACATCTTTTATGGGCTTCAAATCTTTATCTCCATTGAACTTTCCACAACTAATTGAAAATTGAACATTTGAAACTGAGCTAATTATTTTCCCACTTTGCTCAGTCTTTTCCTTACAACTTAACTCTTCCTATCATTTAAAAACAAATACAAATATCACCTGCTATAGGAATCTATCTTGTTTACTCCCTCATCCCTTTACTTCAATTTTGTACACATTTTTTATTGAATTTAATTTTCTAAGCACTGTCTTGGTTTCTTATTTATATAAGTTGCCTGGCATATAACTTGTACTTAATGTATGCTTTCTATATTAAATTGAACTTCTTTACTATTCCTATTTGGGATCATCATTCCCCTGTCCTCTTTGTTTATAACTTTTTATTTCCATTTGTTTTTAAACCCTTCATGTTCTTAATATTACTTCCCCAAAAGCATCCCTCAACTTTGCTCTCAATTTTCACTGTTACTATTAAAATGTAGTGCTGTTAATATCGCAACCACTTCTAAGTAGATCATACTCTGTATGTTTCCTTGATCCTTTGTCCTTTATTGTGCTGTTTAGAATCATCTTTTTTCATCATAAATATGGTTATATCACTTAAACTCAAAAATTTTCATCTTCTGAACAAAATTTAAATTTTTTGGCCTGCAATTCAGATTTGTTTTATTTGCCACAATCACAAGGTTCACATTTAAGCAAATGACATTCCCTTTTATTTCTTTTTATTTCTTTTTTTTTTTTAATTGACAAAACATATGCATGGGTAATTTTTCAACATTGATCCTTGCAAAAACTTCTGTTCTGATTTTTCCCTTCCTTCTCTCCACCCCCTCCCCTAGATGGCAGGTAGTCCCATACATGGTAAATATGTTAAAAGTCTATGTTAAATATAATATATGTATACATATTTATAGTTATCTTGCTACACAAGAAAAATCGGATTCAGAAAGAAGGTAAAAATAACCTAAAAAGAAACACAAAAATGGAAACCAGCAATAATAGAAAGAATTGAAATGCTATGAGTGATCAACATGCATTTTCCATAGTTCTCTCTTTGGGTGTACCTGATTCTTTTCATTACTGAACAATTGGTACTGGGTTGGAATCATCTCATTGTTGAAGATCAGAATTGATCCTTGTATAATTTTGTTGTTACTGTGTATAATGATCTCCTGGTTCTATTCATTTCACTTAGCATTGGTTCATGTAAGTCTCTCCAAGCCTCTCAATATTCATCCTGCTGGTTTCTTTAGAATAATAATATTCCATAAATTTCATATATCACAATTTACTCAACCATTCTCCAGTTGATGGGCATCCATTCGGTTTCCAGTTTCTAGCCACTACAAAAAAGGCAGCCACAAACATTTTTGCACATGTGGAATCCTTTCCCTTCTTTAATATCTCTTTGGGATATAAGCCCAATAGCAACACTGCTGGATCAAAGGGTATGCACAGTTTGATAACTTTTTGAATATAGTTCCAAATTGCTCTCCAGATTGGTTGGATCTGTTCACAGTTCCACCAAGAATGTATCAGTGTCACAGTTTTCCCACATCCCCTGCAACCTTCATCATTATCTTTTCCTGTCATCTTAGCCAATCTGAGAGGTATGTATCTCAGAGTTGTCTTAATTTGTATGTCTTTGAACAATAATGATTTGGAACTCCTTTTTAAATGAATAGAAATAATTTCAATTTCATCATCTGAAAATTGTCCGTATCCATTGACCATTTATCAATTGGAGAATGGCTTGATTTCTTATAAATTAGAGTCAATCCTCTATATATTTTCATTCCTTTTTATTTCATCAGAGCATTGACCCTATTCCATCATGAACTGATCTTGATCAATATTTTTTTTAAATCTTCCCTTTTTATTACTTTTGTCAAGCATCAACTTATTTCATCCCATAAATATTATTTTCATCCTTGTTATCAATTAATTTTATTTAATTTTTCCTGTTACATTAAAAATAATTTTAATTTTTTAAAAACATTTTTGTGATCTAGGGTCTCCCCCTTATATTCCCTTATAAATAAGAAACCTCATGAAGTTATGCAAGACATTTCCATAAAACTTAAGATGTGAAAGATCTCACATCCTAATGAAAATTAAAACCCTCGAGCTTGAAGGGGGGGGGGGTGAGAATGAGAGAATGAGAGAATATGAATGAGAATATATGCCTCAATCTGTATTCAGATACAATCAGTTCTTTTTCTGGATACAGATAGATTTTTCATCCTACAGTAGTAATAGATGATTGTTCTACTAAGAAAAGCAAAGTCCTTCACAACTGGTCATTCCAGAACATTGCTGTTACTTTGTGTATAGCACATTTCACTTTGCTTGAGCCTTGTGGAGGACTTTCCAGTTTGTTTTGTTTGTTTTCTGAGAGTATCCTGTCCATCATTTCCCATAGAACAATATTATTCCATCACAAATACATATCACAGTTTGTTTATTGAGCCATTACCCAATTGATGGCTATCCCCTCAATTTCCAATTTCTTTGCCCTGAGAAGACAGCTGCTATCAATATTTTTTTGTACGTATAGGTCATTCTCCCCCCCAATATCTTTTGGTATTCATGCTGTTGTAACTAATTTATTTAGTAGACCTATAAAAATGAGACTCCTGCCTTATTTTAAGACCTGAATTGCTAATTATAATTCCATCAAAAGATAGCCAAAGCATTTTTTTTTACAGATTTTTGCTATTGCTTCCTTTCAAATCAGTACCTTCTTATATTTTAAGTGAGAACTTCCTCTTAATTTATAAGATTGATGTGGTTGCCCCATTGAGCACACTGTACATCTCAAGTTCTTTTCTAGTTTCACTTTTTAAACAGATTATTAGAAGTATTGGATTTTTAATAATTGCCTTTGGGGAAGAAAAAAGGTTATCTTAAGGGCAAAAATACAAAACCCCAAAATAATTAAATAATGGTAGTAAAATGCCATTTAAAACTGTAACTTACATATAGTAAGTCAGCCAACTACAGTCTAGTACAAGAATATAGAAATGAGAGTTTATCAAGTTAAGTAAGGCTCAGAACTTACAGTTCTTTTACAAATTTAGGGATTAGTAATAAGGAATTCTCTTTACCTTGGATGTTCTTTAGAAAGAAGACTGGGCTCATAGTTCATTTGGGAAGAAGCCTTATCTAAAATTTCAAAGTTACATCTAAAAATGTTTCTTAAAATGTATGTACTAAATCCATCCATTAGTTTTTGTCTTTTTTTTCTTTTTTTTTTTTTTTTTTTAATAAAAGTGTGTGTGAGATTTGGGGAAAACTTTGTTTCTTCTAAAGACATTTACTTTAACCGAAAAGCTTTATTTTTCATTTATAACTTTACTAGGAAAGATTGAGGAAAGATTTACTAGGAAAAATGAATACCATATAAGATTTTTTTTTCCCTTATTTTACAGTGAAATGACAGATTTCCTTCAGAACTATTTTCTTCTTCTAAATTGTTAAATTGTGTACACCTTGTTTCAGATAGTAATCAGTAAGGAAAAATTTAAGAGAGTCAAAACCTTATACTTAGAAAATGTTCTTTAGTGATCATTGCACAAATGAGCAATCATCTTGACATACAATAAACTCCCAGTGTATTGTACTTACAAGTTTATTTAAAGGAAAAAAGCAGATATTTTGAACAGAAAAGCAATTCTTGGGACCAGAATTTCTTAATATCAGAATACCTTTAAGTGTGTATGTAAAGGGCAGGAACTTTGGAGAAATACACTTAAGGCTCAATATGAGCCTTATTATGTTATAAGTTAAGAGTACAACAAGGTTTTAACTCAGTGGAATTGGTAAGACAGTGGTTATCTAATTTTCCATGTACTATGTACTTAGTACTTAATATAGTTCTACAAGATTGTCACCTATGATGATACCCTTGTAATAGAGTACATAAGAGCCAACAAGGACTGTGGGAGAGAGATATTCCATCTCCCATCTTGGTGGCTGGCCTGTCCTCCTTCATTTCTCTACTGAGATGAGAGACATTCCATGTTCATCAGCCTCTTGGTGGTTCTCCTGCATTTCCTGCATTGAAACTAAGACCCATTCCGGAGGGCCTTCAGAAAGCTAGCCAGGGCCCTAGGCAGGGAAACAGACTGTGAAGGAGACAATAAAGACTTTTGGACTTTATCCCTGACTACTCTCCTGGTGGTTACTCTGCTGAAATGAAAGCTGGTTCCAAGACCTCCAGAAAGCTAACTAGAACATTATATATATGTATGTTTTAATTGAGTATTTTTGAAGTAAAATTTTAGTGATATCTTGTTTTTCTTATCTAAATTCTCTTATACTCCCTCTCTGCACCCAAAGAGCTCACCCTTATAACAAAGAATTTTGTGTAGCTATTTTTTTCTTATTTGTTGATGGTTTTTAGACTAAATAAAAATGTCTCTCCCTAAGGGCTCAGGAGTTAAGTATCAGACCTCCTGAATAAATTAGAAGAAAATTTTAATTACTCTTTTTAAATATAATCTTTTAAAAGAATATTAAATCTAAAAAAATTTCCTATTGTTAATTTTAACTATCAAACTCAGGTGAAATTACAGTTGTGCTGAGACTATTAGTCTATTCTTTCGGGTAAGGTGTATTCCAGTTCTAGGCATTAACTTACTTTGAGATGCTTCTGTTTCATTTGAAATTTTACAGTGGTTTATTTTTATTGGGAAATTGGATCCCTTCATTATGTTGTGAGATATAAATTTGAATCTTGTTAAATGCCCACCCCTCGGGTCTGGGGGGGAACCTCATCCAAAAAATGAGGCAAACTAAGAAAATTTGGTAATTTTTAAAAAGACAATTTCATAGGAAAAACATTTTGAATTTGGAATTGGTGAATAATAAAGCTTTCTTTAAAGATGCTGTCAAGTGGCATGCCAATTAAGTGATATAATACTATTTCTGGTAATTTAGTTATCAGATTACAGTAGTTAGGATTTGCCAAATATGAATACAAGTTGGTAGTTTATTGATTATGAGTAATCCTTGTGCCTTTTGTGGCCTTTGATTAAAAATTAAGACAAGAATAATACTAGGTAGTGCTATCTTTATAATATGTTTATTGAATTTTACTAAAAGATGTTTCTTTGTGGTTTGCTAATCTTGATTGCATTTTATAAAAATTTAGAGAAAACATTAATGTAAAACATTCATTAACTTCTTTGCCTTTATGCCAAATTAAGTATTAATAGTCTGTCAACATTTGTTTAAACACTTTGTACTAAGTGAGTTACTATCTAATGGGGAAGATAACACACAAAAGAAAGCTGAAATCGGTGGAGGGGGAGAATTACTGGCCTCTTGCTAAAGAAGTTAAAGAAATTCAAAGGAATGTAGCCAGAGAAGCCAAAGAAATCCAAAGTGAGCTGAGAGACTGGTCAATCAGGTATCTGTCTTGTTTCCTCTTCTTAAATGGAGTTTGAGGTGAAGTCTCCATCCTCCAATCAGAGAGCCATAGATATGGATTTAGTTAGGAATATGATGCTGGATGATGTCTTGCCAAAATGGTCTTCCCTACTCATCAGTTTACTGGGAACTTAATGAAGTAGCTAGAGAAGTTCAAAACATGTGCTGGCAGAAAAATTAAGTCACCTATTTCACTATATTCTTTGAATGTCTATTTTCTAGTCTAATCCAAAAAATGTTTGCTAGAGCATAAAACTCAGAAAATAAAAATAGCTTTTGTTCTCAAATATCCTATTTTTCTGTTGGAGAATATACAAAATATACATCCATAACATAGATTACAAAATATACATAGGTAACATGATTGGAGAGGGTTGATTGATAATGGTAACAGGAAAGTCTCCCTGTGAGATAGTAGTTTCTAAATCTTAAACACATGGTCAGGTTTCTATAAAAGCAGTCTATATAAACAGTTAACCCATTAAGCTCATTATTTGGATAAATTCACCTACTTATTACAGCTTTTATAAAAACAATTGTTATTTGCTTGTTATTTTAAATAAATGTAAAATTGGAGAGATTTTTCATTGGAGTTTTTCAAAACAAAGTTGCTGGGTGATATTGCATATTGTAATTCTTTTTTAATACACTAATCAAGATTGATATTTATTCTAAAAGAACTACAACAAAAAAACTTTGTTTCATATTCAAGAAAGGCATGTTGACAAACTAGCAAATACTTTTTTCTTTTCATTCATACCCCAAACAATGATTTTCAAGTTCAGATACTTCTTTGAGCAAGCTTATTACAAGAAAAATTTATTAACCAATTTTTTTTTTCAGCCAAAGAAAAGTCTTTATATAAAGAAGTGGATTCCTTATATATTCATACTTCAAAACTGAGAATCACTTTGGTAGTCATTAAGAAGCAATTCTACTTCTGTTTCAGTTGTAGGATAGTAAAATCCATATTTTATGTTTTCCAATTTTGTGTGTGTGTTTTAACACAATTTTTTACATTTTTTCACAGCTTTTGTTTTTGTCTGTCTAGATCAAAATATAAATGTGAGGGTGTTGCATTAATTTTTATTATTATTATGCTGTTACTTGAACAAAAAAATACCAAATATGCAAGTTTCAGGAGGAAGTATTTTCTTTAAAAAACATTTTCTTAATCTTTAATTCATTATGATTAGATTAAAATGGCAGTTTCTTAGATGAGTTCAAACACCTTTTTCATATTACATTGGAGGAAGAGCCAGCATGTTTTGTAATATCCTATGCTTTGCTCTCATGATGTCACACATTTTTAGAAAGATTTCATTATTATTATTATGGACTATATAAAGGTTATATTATTATCAAGTAGTTTGTTTTTTAATGGACTATTTAAAAATTGTAATAATTTGATGTTGGGACTTCTCTTATACAAGTGGTTGTCCATGGAACATACAGTACATTCCAATTGGATGACAAGCTATATTGAATAAAGACTTTTGAGGTAAAGTTTTCTCATTATATCATTCTAATTTAAATATACTGGAAATTTACTCTTTTGAAATATTTTGTTTTTAAATCACTTATTTCCCATTTCATTCCTTTCCTTCTGTTGCAGAGTTCTTTCTTATTTTAGAAGTTGATCAAAACTAATCAAGATATTATATTACATTATTAGAATATTAAACAAATCTATAACTACTGGAGAGTAGTGCTAAACTGAGTAATTATAATCAAGAAGTATTTATTTTGCTTTATTTTGTAATTGGTTTTTTCTTTTTCTAGTGTTAGCATTTTGTACATATTCTTTTCCTGACTCTGTTTACTCCACTTTGCATCAGTCTATGTATGATTACATATATTTTTTAAGGATTATTAATTTCTTATACCACATCATGTAATCTTTGTTAATATAGGCATATGAGATGATATTACAATTGTTTTGATTTTGTACTTTATTAGTAATTTGAAGTGTTCTATTGTGTTTGTTAAATTCTCATTTTTCAACTTCATCTTGATATATTAACAATAAATTTGCATTATTTCATAATTTCATTTTTAGCAACAGTAAGAATTTTTTTTTTTTGCTTTTTGTGTATGAGGTAATTGGGGGTAAGTGACTTGCCCAGGGTCACTCAGCTAGGCTGTGTTAAGTGTCTGAGACCAGATTTAAACTCAGGGCTCCTGACTTCAGGGCTGATGCTCCATCCACTGCCCCAACAGAATCTTTAATGATTACTGTCCAATTGTAGGCTCAGATTCTTAGAAACTGTGAATTTCTTACCTCACTTAATCTCTGTCTTACTCAGTTTCCTCTGCTGTAGTATGCACTTAATAATAGTACCTTGTCTCCCTGGGTTATTGTGAGGATTTAATGTGATATTTGTAAAGATCCTCATTGACATTATAAACTATTCTCTAGATTTATCTGTTATCCTAATGTGCCCCCTTGAGAACTAGACAGATCTTTTTAAAAAATCCAATTGAACATAAATTAGGCTTAAGAAATTAATGATTTTTGGGGGGGTTATGATGATATAATTTCATTCATAAGTAAAACTAATAAAAATGTAAAACTGATTGCTTATAAAAATGGGAAAAATTACAGGTTGAAAAGAGAATTCTTTGAAATTTTCACCAATTATTTGCCATCACAATGATTTATTAAATGCATAAAATATATATTCTTAAATATCAAAAAAGATAGCAATGCCATTTAGAAAATCCTGAAGTAAAAACTGAGAGGATCAGATAAAAATTCTATCTCACATTCAAAGATCAATTAAACTATATAAATTATTTGCAAAATTAGGGAAAGCAAAAGAAATCCTACAAAATACATGAGGCAGCTATGAAATAACTAAAATAAGGAAAGTTAAGAATGTACACTAAGACTGTTTGATTTAAAATAAAATGTCATTAAGTACTAGAAAAATTGCAAACATAGTAAGCCATAAATTAACTTTTGGGAACAAAAATTAAAACAACATGATTATATTAATCTAGAATGTGTTTGCCACTAGAAAATACAGAAATAAATATGCATTACTTTAATAGCTAATACTTACATCTAAAATCGAGTGTAACAAGCTTTATTTGTAATAGAGTAACACTTGAAGCCTTTACACTAAAAAATCATGGGTAAATATGTATATTACCTTGTAATCCTAACAAAATAGGATTTTAAAAAATCAACCCACAAAAATCAACAACCCAACAGAAAAAGATAGAATATTCAAAATAACTATATAAATATCTGGTTATGTTTACCATAATACACACACACACACACACAAGTGTGTCTGACTTAAATGAATACACCCATGAAAATTTTATGGAAATAACGTTCTAAAATTAGAACATTATTTACGGTTGTACTATATTAATTAATTAAATTTCTCCTAAATTAGTTGATCTTATGGCATCTTAATCAGATTGTCAAAGGATTATTTTATAGAACTAGAAGAAAAAATAATCTGGAGAAACAAAAGATCAAGAGCTTCAAGTGGAAAGAGTTTTTTAAACAGGGAAGGAAAAGGACTTAGTTTTACCAGATCTTGGTTTAAACAGTAATCCTAATGGATTAGATTATTTACCTAAAAATTGGTGGAACTTATTAATATATAATGGCCTGTAAACCAAAGATACAAAGTGTTAGTGTTGTTGTTGTTGTTGTTGTTTTTTTTTTTTTTTTTTTTTTTTTAATTTTTTATTTTATTTTATAATTATAACATTTTTCGACAGTACATATGCATGGGTAATTTTTTACAACATTATCCCTTGCACTTACTTCTATTCAGATTTTTTCCCTTCCTCCCCCAACCCCCTCCCCCAGATGGCAAGCAGTCTTATATATGTTAAATATATTACAGTATATTCTAGATACAATATATGTGTGTAGAACCGAATTTTTTGTTGCACAGGAAGAATTGGATTCAGAAGGTAAAAATAACAGTTTACACTCATTTCCCAGTGTTCCTTTTCTGGATGTAGCTGGTTCTGTCCATCATTAATCAATTGGAATTGGATTAGTTCTTCTCTATGTTGAAGAAATCCACTTCCATCAGCATACATCCTCGTACAGTATCATTGTTGAAGTGTATAATGATCTTCTGGTTCTGCTCGTTTCACTCAGCATCAGTTGATGTAAGTCTCTCCAAGCCTCTCTGTATTTCTCCTGTTGGTCATTTCTTATAGAACAATAATATTCCATAACATTCATATACCATAGTTTACCCAACCATTCTCCAATTGATGGACATCCATTCATCTTCCAGCTTCTAGCCACTATGAAAAGGGCTGCCACAAACATTTTGGCACATACAGGACCCTTTCCCTTCTCTAGTAGTTCCTTGGGGTATAAGCCCAGTAGTAGTATGGCTGGGTCAAAGGGTATGCACATTTTGATAACTTTTTGCGCATAATTCCAGATTGCTCTCCAGAATGGTTGGATTCTTTCACAACTCCACCAACAATGCATCAGTGTCCCAGTTTTCCCACAGCCCCTCCAACATTCATCGTTATTTGTTCCTGTCATCTTAGCCAATCTGACAGGTGTGTAATGATACCTCAGAGTTGTCTTAATTTGCATTTCTCTGATCAACAGTGATTTGAGTGTTAGTGTTGTTTTGGGAGGTATTAGAGTAGACCAAAATCTCACATCATATATCCAACAAAGTGGACCTAGATTTAAAAATGGAATCATAAACAAAGGCAAGAATTTCCAAGATCTGAGCTCATTTAAGGAAATGAAGACTGAACAAATAAAAGAGAGAGAATCTCATGAGATAAAATGGACAATTTCATTTCATAAAATTGAAGCACAGCTTTCAGAAGGGAAACAGTTACTTAGGGAAAAAACATCTTGCAACAAATTTCTAGATGTCTGATTTCCAAGATATATAAGTATGTATTTATAAATAAGAAGAAAAGCCATTCTCTAATTTGTAAATGAACACATTTGATCAGTCACTCTGCATTATCAACAATCATGACAAGTTTCAAGTCATTAATAACAGAAATTCAGATTTAAAATGACTCAGATTGCCTATAACAATAGAAAAAGAAAACTTACAAAGTAAGAGGAAATTAAAAGAATTTTCTCCAATTATAGACCAAATGGATGAAATACATATTCTTAAATATCAGAAAAAGATAGTGACACCATTAAAATGTAAAACCATAAGGACTAGATGAAAATCACACATTAAAAGATCAAGTTATTAGTATGTTAGATATGAGATTTCTTTTCATACCCATTATTATATTGGCAAAGATTACAGATAAGAATAATAATAGTTATTTTAAAAACTGGGGCAATAGATAGATCAATATCTACAGTTGTACATTGGTTCTGGTCATTCTGAGAAGGGTTTTGGAGCTATACCCCAAAAGTTATAAACTGTATTTTTGGCTCAGTATAGTAGAAAAAATACAACTATGTTTACATAATTTTCTATTGCTAATTTCTCTTTATTATAAATTTGTTTCAAGAAATTAAATGTGAATATAATTGATAGTATTTTGTCATAAGAAATCATGCAGATTTAGAGGAACATATAATGAGTTTCATGAGTTAATGCAATTGATTGTGCAATAAACCAGAATTACTTTTTAGTGACTATAAAGAAAATAACTTTGAAAATCTTAACATAATTCCAGTGAATGACCAACTAGATAGCATGATGAAGCATTTGCCTTCATTGAGATATTTTGAGACATGATCTTTAGGACAAAAATGTCTATGTCGACTACTTTTATATTCATATTTTGGACAAGGAAAGTACAGAAATAGGGATAGAGAGAAATGGACACCAACAAAACATTTTTAAAGTGAATCTAAAGAGAGATTAGGGAATAATTCCAAGAGCAATACCAATAAGCCGGGAAGTGTTAGTACTACTGTGTTTAGTAGATGGTGTATGTAGATAATTTGTGGTTTCATGTAAAGGCTTCGTTTTCTAGTTATTGTATATGGAAATAATCATATTTGATTTTCTAGTCCATAATAAAATCAAAAATAAAATCAAATTTCAAAACAAAGGAAAATGAATAATATTGAGAAACATAACACATACTTAGGTTACTTTTGAAATATTGTTTAACTTCAAGCTTATACTTCATTAAAATGCAGGGATTCAAGTCACTAGGTCATGAGTAGCCTTAGTGAGGTGGCAGACAACTAAACTTATTTGCACTACAGTACGAATCTGTTATATTTTTTCTTAGTTTTAATTTGCTGTTATTCTTGCTTTTTGTTTAACTCAACTTTTAACTTTTTCATTGAAAAAAATTGCTCACATTAAACATGAATTGTAATTGAAAATATATAATGATTTTCATAAATCTCTAGTTAAAAAAAATTAATTTATGGGAGCTGGCATAAACTCTCTTATGTTAGTAAATCCATGGCCTAGGCAAAGAGAATGTATGTGTTTCTTGTACAGAGGATGAAATATTTACACTTAGGAAAACTGAGGCAGAACTAAATTACTTGCCTAAATCATACAGTAAGTGTCTCATGCAAGAATTGAACTTACATCTTTTGATTCCAGGTCTGAGACTGTATCCCCACTTAGTTATTTGATAAAATTGGATATTAGAGATAAGTGATCCAGGGAATTTCTCCTTTTCTACTGGCTTGTCTTATCTACTAAATTAAAATAGCATTTTTTTCCCTTTATGAAAAATCATGAACATGAAATAAGTTATTTTGTTTTAAGTCCTTTTGAGAAAATATTCTTCTGTAGCATTTGATGCTGTTGCCAAGTGCAAGATCTGCCCTATTTCGTTGGGAAAAGGCTAAAAAAAAATTTTTTTAAGCAGTTGGCCAAATGTCTTTTTATTTCTTAGAGAAACTTGATGGTTTCTAACACCATGGATTGTTTCAGGTTCTCTGTAGTGAATTTTTACTTACTTTACTCTAGCTCCCTTGGACCATTGAGGAGGGAATGTTTTTTTCTCCGTGGTAATTGACCTTTTTTTGTTGGTTGGTTGGTTGGTTGTGGGAATGTGGGGAGCTATTAGTCAGACTGGTTTCTTGTTTTCTATTTACTTCCTTTCTTCCCCTCTCTCCCCATTTCCCCCAGAAGTCCATTGCTTAAGTCTGTTTAGGGGGGGGAAACAAGTAGATTTCTCCTGATTTTTGTCGTGGAGAGCTCCATTTTCACTGAAGATTTGAGATTATAATGTTTGTGAGAAGTTGTGAATTTTGGAAGATAATTTGAGATGGGGAACACTTTTTGCCCAGTTGAGTACAGCCAAGTGCTGAAAGATCTTTTGATCCCTGTCCCCTGGTTCTAGGTGACTAATTGCGTTTTCTCCTGCCCCAAAGTCCTGCTTCCCCAAACTACACATCCTTTTAGGTAGATGGTAAACAACAATCCAAGGGCTCTGTGGTGGAACTAAACAAAATCTATTTTAAAAGTGACCTCTGGCCTGGAGAATCAGTGAATTATATTGTCTTATCTTTCTAAGATCAATCAAATATGCATTTATTATCCCATATGTTTGGCATAGTATTAGGTATAGGGTTGCAATGATACAAATAAAGGCATTTCTGAATTCAAGGAACTTAATTAACAAAAAATTGTGTCATGTTTATGTATGCAAAATGTATGCAAAAGCAGTACAAAGTAAGATTTTCTTGGAGTGAAGAAGAGAAGAAAGACATCACAAGCAAATAGGAGATGAGTAAATAGATGACAGTGTACCTGAAGATGAAAGGAATCTGGGGGGATTATGAAATCATTGGAGAAGAAAGATGTATTCTAGGCTTTTGTGGGAATGACGTGCAAAAGCAGAGAAACAAGAAGATTATTGTGTAGGAGGCCAGTTTGGCTGTACTATCAAATGTGTGAATAGAAGCCATATTTAATAAGCCAAAAAGGTAGTCCGAATCCTCAATTATAAAGGGCTTTCAATGACAGAAAAGTTTGTATTTGAACCCAGAAAGTAGGAGAGTGAAGTTAATTAACATAGGGAGACAATAGGAGATTATTTCCATACTTAAACCCCGGAAATCAAAGAAAGGAAGAGCCTTATGTGCATAGGAGCTTTCATAATAGGATTCATCCTGTTGAGGAATAGCTAAACAAATTATAGTATATGAATGTTGTTGAATATTATTATGCCATAGAAATAACAAAAAAAATTTCAGAGCAAATTGGGAAGATCTCTGAAATGACTCACAGCTAAGCAGAATTCAGATAAACCACAAAAGAGTGATCAGTAGTGACATTAACTTCTGAGGTTAATTACAGAGGGTTTAAAAGAAACAAGTATTTAAACATGTGCTCTTCCTTGGAACCAAGGAAGCACCATGTGCAAGTGCTGAGTACAAAGAAAAACAAAAATTGTTATTGTCTTCAAGGACTTCACATTCTAACACATTCTAATCAAGATTCGAATTCAAAATCTCAAATTGGATCCTTGTTAGTGAGAGGCATTCCTTTTGCATTTGCCCGCTATATTTTCCTCACTCACTCCCCACAACAGCTGTACCAAGCCTTCCACTATATACTCCTCCTACCACCCTCTCATTTGAGGATCCCTCTTTTTACTCCATTGAAAAAATTGAGACCATTTATTAAGATTTCCTGTTCTCATTTTACATCACTAAGACATCTTCTATATCTGCCCCATTGCAAACTCCTTTGTCCCTCCCTGTTATATTCCTCATTTATGATCCCTACAAATATGTACATGTTTTCCTCCTTCCTTTAAAAACCCTCACATGATCCTATATCACTGCTAGCTATCGCCCAATATCTCTCCTTCCTTCTCAGTTGAACTTGAGAAAGCTCTCTCCACTTCTCATTTGAGTCTTAAACAGGTGTTATCTAGCATCTGGTGCTGTCATTCAACTGAAACAGCTCTTTTCAAAGTCACCACTAATCTTGTAGCACTAAATAGTCTTTTTTCCATCTTAATCCTTCACTCTTGTTGCCATTGACAAGGATCCTTTCCTAGATTTTCATGATATATTCTCACCTTTTTTCCCTTCTACTTGGTTACTTGTCAGCTTAAATGATTTGCACAGTATCACACAATTAACATGTCTGAGGAAGATTCAAATTCAAGTCTTCTTGACTTTTAAGTCCAGGACTCTATCCACTGTCTCACCTAACAGCTTAGTTAGATATTCTTCCCTTTCACAATTAATAACCTCCGGTGTTCCCCAAGGTTCTATATGTAACCCTCTTTTTTGTTCCACACCATGAAATCACCAGTTCCTGTAATGTTCTCTTCTCTAGATTATAATCGTTCTCTTGGAGCAGGTTTCTTGGGGAGCTTCTGGAAGCAGCCTTCATTTCAGTTCATAATCCCAAATGCAGCTAGAATTAAAGTCCAAATCCTTTATTTTCTCTTTCCAAGTCTTGTCTCCTTCCTTGGGCCCAATTAGCTTTCTTTTTTTAATTTAATTTAATTTTTTTATTTTTATTTTTTAACATTATCCCTTGTATTCATTTTTCCAAATTTTCCCCTCCCTCCCTCTACTCCCTCCCCTAGATGACAGGCAATCTCATACATTTTACATGTGTTACAGTATAACCTGGATACAATATATGTGTGTAAATCTAATTTTCTTGTTGCATGATAAGTATTGGATTCCGAAGGTATAAGTAACCTGGGTAGATAGACAGTAGTGCTAATATTTTACATTCAATTCCCAGTGTTCCTTCTCTGGGTGTAGTTGTTTCTGTCTATCATTGATCAGCTGGAAGTGAGTTGGATCTTTTTTATGTTGAAGATATCCACTTCCATCAGAATACTTCCTCATATAGTATTGCTATTGAAGTGTATAGTGATGTTCTGGTTCTGCTCATTTCACTCAGCATCAGTTCATGCAAGTCTCTCCAAGCCTCTCTGTATTCCTCCTGCTGGTCATTTCTTACAGAGCAATAATATTCCATAACCTTCATATACCATAATTTACCCAACCATTCTCCAATTGATGGACATCCATTCATCTTCCAGTTTCTAGTCACTACGAAAAGAGCTGCTACAAATATTTTGGCACACACAGGTCCCTTTCCCCTCTTTAGTATTTCTTTGGGATATAAGCCCAGTAGTAGCACTGCTGGATCAAAGGGTATGCACAGTTTGATAACTTTTTGGTCATAGTTCCAAATTGCTCTCCAGAATGGCTGGATTCTTTCACAACTCCACCAACAATGCATCAGTGTCCCAGTTTTTCCACAGCCCCTCCAACATTCATCATTATTTGTTCCTGTCAATCTGTCAGGTATGTAGCGATATCTCAGAGTTGTCTTAATTTGCATTTCTCTGATCAGTAGTGATTTGGAACCAATTAGCTTTCTTAGAGGCCTATCTCTCTCCTTGGTTCCCCAAGAGCTCTTGTCACTAGTCCTTTGTCTCTGCCAGCTTCAGCCTCTTGTCCTCCCAATGTCTCCTGCCAGCACAAAAGTGGAAGTTGGAATGAACTCCTTCTCCAAGAGAGTGGGCTTCTGAGTTCTCCCTGGGCTTATGGGAGCTCCTTAAAAGTATGCTCTCTTAAAGGTGTGAATCTTGTGGAATTCTAGTAAATACATTACTGAACTAGAGAACTGTTAAGTACCATGCTAAATTAGACAACCGACTTAGCACCTTGTAAGAATCCTAACAAGTTCCAATGAATTTATTTATTTCCAGATTTGTATATCCAGTCAGGTGCCTAAAACTTAAAAATACGTTCAAAGTACCTCATTCTCTTTTCTTCCCAGACCTCTCTTTTTTCAAACTTAAATATTACTTTTGAAGACACTACCATCTTCCCAGGTATTCTGACTCAGTGTCATTCTGGTTGCTCTTATTCAAAATCACATACAGTCTGTTGCTAAGTCTTTCATTTTGTACCTTCACAACATTATTTTGTCCCAATATATTGGTATAAGCTTTCATCACATTATCTCATCATGTCGTACTTGAACCTAGCTGGATTTGTCTCAGGGCCTTCTCTGATTTTTCATCCATCCTTCATCTCCAAAAGTGATTTTCCTAAATCTGAGCATATCCATCTCCTCTCCCTCCTTCACCTCCACTCCCCCCAAATGAACTCTTAAGGACTCCCACATTATTTCTAACATTAAATACAAAATCCTCTGGTATTTAAAGACCTTTACAGAATGTTCTCTTTCTATCTTCCCAGTCTCTGACTTTATTTTCTTTAAAGGTACTCTATCACCTTGGAACAGTAGTCTTCCTGGTTTCCTTTAAAGTTTAAATGTCTCCTTTAGCATGGGATTTTAAAAACTGTCCCTATTTGCCTTTACAGAATTGCCTGAGGAATAGCTTTACAATTTAGAGGAAAAAAGAAAAGGAAATTTGATAAAGCATTTTTAATGTCAGAGATAAGTAGTAAGAGAGCAAGTAGAAAACTGGTCTTGAAATTAGGAAGACCTTTAGGCCTTCTTCTAACAGATAATTGTCTCAGTGAGTCTGGTTTAGTTTCTTAACTTGTTAAGGTTCTAGGAGGGAAAGCATTTATTAAATGCCTTATATGTGTCAGGAATTGTATTACTCAGTTTATATAGCATTCAGTCTTCAAAGCAACCGTAGGAGGTTACAAAGCTAGTAAGAATCTGACATTAGATTTAAACACAAGTCTTCTGACTTGCAGACCAAGTACTCTAGTCACTCTTCTACATAAGTACTCTCTAGGCAGCAATGACTATTGATTCAGCTTCCCTTCCTATTTCCCTTTTCCAGTGAAATCATTGATCCATTTCTCTCTCCCACTTACAAATAAAAATTTGAGAAGGGGAGAGAGATAGTTAGGATTTAATGTCTTGCCCAGGTTCACATAGCTAGTTAAGTGTCAAGTGTCTGGAGTCATATTTGAACTTAGGTCCCATGCTTTCTCTATTTGGCCACCTGGCAGCCCCTACAAATTTTATTTTAAAAGAAATAATTCTCTGGGAGGTTAGATCCACATAGTGTAAAACAGAACTACACAGTACATATTTATGTTCTAAAAAACAGTTAAGCCTTTAATTATATGCTTAAATGTATTTAGCCTTTTCAGGAAAGACTTCTGCCTTTTTAGCAGATATTAGGATATTTTAAAAGTACTGCTATTATTGGTTTGGCATACTTTTATCAGCATGCTACAGATTTAGTTACAGGTTATAAGTTATAAATTGTTATACATTTAAAAATATTTTGAGCAATTTATTTTAAAGAGGAGTCTCCATTTATTGGGTTCTCCTTTAGTGTAAAATTTTCCTTTACAAGGTATTTTTAAAAATAATATTATTTAGAATGTGGATGTGGATGATAAAGGTTCCTATTTGTGATGGTAATACTGACAATAGGCAGAGTTTTTCCTTGTTTTTTTTTTAATCTTAAGTAATCTTTAAAAGAACAAGTACCTGCATTTTCCTCCTATTCTCTTCATAATTTCTTATAATTCAGCTTCTGACCTTACTACCTATGGAAATTCCAGAGTTACAATGATCTTACAGTTTCAATGTCCATTGGCTTTTCCCCTATCATTCTCCTCCCCCTCTCTGCAGCCTCTGACAATGTTGGACACCATCTCTTCCTTAATAATCTCTGATTTTTCTGAATACCACTGCTGGTTCTCCTCACCATTCCTTTTCTGACTTCTGTCAAATCATCCTCCAGATCACACTTACTAACCATAGTTGACCCTCAGAATTCTGGCTTAAACTCTCTTCTTTTCTTCTGTAGTAATCACCATCTATGGTGATGACTCTCATCTACCTGTTCTGTTATAAAATTCTTCACTAATCTCCAAACTTGAGTATCTCCAGTTTCCCCTGAAGACATCTTAACTTTCAATATGTCCAAGAAGAGTGTCATTTTCAGAACTCTACGCCTGCTTTCTCTCTTCTTATAGAGGACAGTTTCTGGTCATTCAGGCTAAAAACCCAGGAGTCCTGAATTCTTTACTTGGGTCCCTCCAGCCAAGGCCTGCACATTTGTAACATCTTTTGAAAATTCTCCCGCCCTACTCCTATCCTCTCTACTATAAGACCTCATCACCTCATGCCTAAATTATTGCAATACTGGTCAATTTCAGAGCTTCAAGTCTCTCCCCACTCTATCCATCCTCCATTCAGCCACAAAAGTTCTTTTCCTAAAGCATAGGTCACCCCCCCTTACTCAGTCTTTTCTATTATCCTCTAGCATCAGATACAAAATTCCATGTTTGGCATTCAAAAAAGTTCCTATACTAGCTCCAACCTATTTCTCCTGTCTTCTAACACCTTTTTACTGACATGCTCTCTGAGCTTGTCCTTGAACAAGATACTACATCTCTCAGGTAGTCCCTCATGCTGGGATGTTCTCTTGCTGTTCTACTGATCTCCCTGCTTTCCTTTAAGTCCCAACTAAAATCTTTTCTTTTACTGGAAGGCTTCCTAATCTCTCCTAATCCTAGTGCCTTTTCTCTGTTATTTATCCTCTTTCTCTTTTGGATACATATTTGTTGTCTCTCCTATTAGATTAAGTTCTTTGAATGGAAGTGCACTCACTGTCTTTTGCCTCTTTTTTATATTTCTACTTTTCAGTACAGTACCGGGTACATAGTAGCTGCTTCATCAGTGCTTATTAATTGATTAATGTGAGTACATTTTTTTGTAAGTCATTTGCTGTATGTGCATTTTTTTACTTGTATGCCTCCTCTTTTAGGCATTTGAGCATTTTATTTTTTCATTTCTTGCGCACGTAATAGAAATACTTGTCATGGTCAAATCCTGCTGTAATAACTAGGTCCAAGCCTTTTGTTGTTGCATGCCTTTTAATTGGACTAAGCAGTTTTTCATTCATATTTGGTAAGATTTCTGTGTTAGAAAGGTAGCATAGAATCACAACTTTAGCCTTCATAGTGAGCATTAAAAGAAGTATATAACATTCATAAACTCTCCCTGTATGTCATGTAATTTATTAAAATTAAAAATAATGAATCTTCTTCCTCCAAAGTGAGATAATTGGTTCAATTCAATTCAACATCTATTACCAGCATGGAGATACAAAGACCAAAATAAAATAGCTTCTGTAGTTATTTCTTTTTGGTGGGATGGCTCTGGATCTGTGATTTCATCGATATGGGGAATTCTCAATCCATTCCACCTTGCTTGTAACTTATTCTAGAATGTTTCCTGGGGCACTGACTTGCCCACAATCTTGAAAGAAGTAACTACAGAAATAGGACTTGAACTCAGGTTTTCAAACTCCACCACCAGCTAGCTCCCTACCAACTTTAAGCTGTCTGTTTACATTTATATGGGTAAAAAAAAGTACAATATGATATAACAAGAAGAGAGAATAGAAACAACTAAGGGCAAGTCAATTAGGAATGGCTTTTCATAGGAGATAGTATCTGAATTAACCTTACACCATTCCTTGAAGCCCATAAACAATCTTATCAGACTGTGTCACTGTCAGATAATATTAAAAGTTACCATAAACAGGTATAACTATTAAATTATTGATACCTTATTCAGGCAGCTTTAATGCCTTATATAAGACTGATGGATCCACTCCAGGTCTACCAGTTTTAGCTGCAATAGTAAAACAATTATGCACGATTATAAATGTATTATATATACTTATATATTTCTATCTTCTACATACTTCAGTGAATTGAATGACTTATAAAGGATATTATTGTTTGTAGCAATCCATTGCTTTCTTGTAGGGAGTTCTTGAGAGATAACAATGAATTCTTAATAGATTTTTATAGATGGAAAATTAGATATTTGGCTTGGTAGTTATTCATGTTATGCCACCTTTTTCTTTAATTTGACTCTCATAATTTTGTAACTTATCCCTCTTTTAGGTATCCTGAGAATCTATTGATTCCATCAACATCTTAAAGTTTTATTTCCAGCATGGATTTTGTTCTATTTCAACTGATCTGTGAATCTAAACAGTTAATTTTGACTCCACTTTGGTTATTGATAACTTTTTCTTTGTCATCCTGATCTTATTTTTAATGACTTTACTAGATTTTTTAATTTCTTAATACTTTTAGTTCTAATTTGTAGCATTAAGTAGTGCTTCATTAAAAAGAAAATTTTAATGTTACAGTAGAGGCAGGTTTCTGATAAGATTTCTATCATTTGAATTTTAGTGTATAATATTTATTTTAGGAGATTTGTTTAAAAGGAAGAGTAATAGAAAAATTTAAATACATACATACACACACACACACACACACACATATGTATGTATATAAAAGCTGGGTACTTTGACCACCCCTTTGCAAGGCAGTACATTCCAATTTCTGAAACATTTGATTAACAGAAGAAAAAAAAATAAATGCATTAGCCTGAAAACCAATCAGAAAGTAATAATCATTAAAAAAAAAATGTTAACAGAGATAAGAGCAATTCTATCGCTGGATCCCTTATATTAGAAAATACTAGTAGTCACAACTCAAAACTTAGTACCAGCATTAACAATAGCTGTCTTATCTAACACCACAATTCATGCTGAAAATCTTCATAGAAGCAGCCTCAGCCTTTTGCTACTTTGTCAATCTTTTCATATCTAGCTTTTGGTTATTAACTGATTTCCCCAAGTTTCTACCTATGTCCAAATAGCACTTTACCTTATCAAAACAAGACTGCCATCCACTATTAAAGAGTTACCTCAGGTTTCAACAAACCAAAGTGCTTTCTACTACTACATGAATTTTTTTTCTCTATAGTTTCTGACATCACACTGTGGCAAGAAATGGAGCGTGCTAATACCTACTTTGTATTATGTATTTTCTCAAGGACAGACTCATGTCATGAATGCAATTGTATAGAGAAAAAAACTGACAAAGACCTCCCAAAGAAATGTCTTTACTCTCTCCTCAAAGATAAACTGAAGAAAAAAAATCAGATAAAAGCTCTAAAATGTTTTATATCAGGGGAGGGGAGAGATTCTTCTGATACTAAATCATTGAACTGAGAAGATTCCAGAATTAAAGTCATCCTAAGTTCCAAACAAATTCTGATTATGAGTCCAGAGAGAGATTGGCCCTTCTGACCAAGGACCACCATATATAATAGAAAGCTTAAACACAAGAAGCCTGATTATCAAATGAAGAACCATTTTGGCATGCCACAGATAACAAAATGCAAATGCTTTTCAGTATACTGTAGCCAACCACTTCTTCCCTTCAGTTTACTATACCTGGGAAAAAGAAAACAGAGACTAACATATCAATTCTTAGAATGTCTGCAAAAAAAAAAAGAAAAGATTTTAGTAAACATATGCTATTCGAAACATGCAATCTTTAACCAACAGCTAATGACAAAAAAACAAATTCAAAGTGAAAGTTACACCACAAACTAGTTGATCACTCAAAGATATACCTACAAGTGAATCAAAAAAGTTTTGGATTTGTACAACCCAAGCATCAGGTAACTTTCTTTTATTATGCATTTGGTGACTACCACAAATATAATTATAGTTTAGATTAGAAAAACACATTTATGCAGGATTTATTTACTTCTCCAGAAACTGCAACAAGTAATGGATTATGAATAGTATTGCCTCAAGCAGAGTAATGGAAGTTATAAAATCAACTGAAAAAGTGTGAAGAGGGATGAATATAGCATTTGTATTTCTATATATGCAAAATTCTGGTAAGTACTGAATGCAAATAAAAAAGACAGCTCCTGCTCTCAAGGAGCTCACATTCCAAGGCATGAAAGGTTTTTGTCATATTAGACAGTCTTGATAAGTGTAAAGTATACCTCAGAATTGTTATAATTTGCATTTCTCTATTCAATTTTTCATATGCCGATAGATAATAATTTTTCTGAAAACTGCCTGTTCTTTTCCTTGGAACATTTATCAATTAGGAAATGGTATATTCTTATACATTTGATTCAATTCTCTGTATTTGAGACATAAGGCTTTATCAAAGACAGTTGCTATAGAGATTGTTTCCCAGCTTTCTCTCTAATGTTGGTTGTACCCTCCCCCCCACTTTTTGTTTAGTATGATTTCTAGTTCATCTTTGTAAGTTTGGTAGAATTAGTCTGTGAATATTACCAGGACTAGGAGTGTGCTTTTGTTTTCCCCTTTTGGTAGTTCCTTACAACTAGTTTGTTTTCCGAGACTAGATTATTTAAAATTTTTATCTGATCTTCTTAAAATTTAATGGTTTTGAAGATAGTCCTCTGCAGTCTTTTGTTTAGTACATACCTATGCATAATATGGTCTAATTATTTTTGTTTTTTGTTTTATTGTGATTTCACCTTATTATTTTTCTTCTAATTATTGGTATCACTATTTTCCATTTTATTATGTATCGAATAAGACTTTGAGTCACCTGAGTGCCATGAGTTTCCATCTATCATGACCCAGGCCTTCCTCTTCATCATTACCTCCTGATTTCTACATTCACCTCTTTCTCCTTGTGTACATCTAAAAAGAAGTCTCTTTCACTCTCCTACATTTCTTAAACCTGGTCTATTAAAGAAAATCTCTTCAGATCCAGTTTTCTTTCTATATTTCCTTAGTGGATATTTCATGTTTTTTCATTTATTTTTTTAAAGCTCAGATTTGTAGAGAAAGGGACTCTGGACTGCACTCTGAATATATACTCCATTATTTTTAGCTATATCTATAATGTGTTTTCTAGTGTATGCTGAATATAAACATATTTTTCAAATTTCCTTTCATTTGTGTTTAAAAGGGTTTTTTTCCTCTTTGAAGAATTTATCTTTGAATAAAACTCTGGTTTAACCAATATGTCATTTGGAATGGGGGGAAGTATAAATATTTAAATTGTCTTTTTTTTAAATTTAAGTAGTTCAGAATAGTAGCTTTCTTAGAGTAGTCAGGTTTTTTGACTTCTTGAGTGTACATTTCCTGTCATTGAGGTCAATATGTTTTACTTTGAGAACATGTTTTGACTGAATGTTATTGATTTTTATTTTTTTCTAGATTTTTCTTCACTTCTGTGTATTTGCTTTCCCTATCAATTGTACTCTTTTATTTCTTTGGTTAGACTTGCCATTGCAGAGTCTATTCTGCCATTTAATTTGCTATACCCTTAAAAGTTGTCACATCTCATTTAAATCCACTCTGGAAGAATGTATTATGGTTCCATATTGTCGTCAAATTCCAAAAGGGCTTTTGTCTTACACAGTGTTGTCTCAATTTCTTCTTTCGAAGTATTTATTCAAAGAAGCCCAAACTTGTTTACTCTATCTGAAGTAGACATTTCTTTGTGCTACTTATGTTTTCCTTGTTGATTTATCTGTTTATGGGTCACATTCTTTTTGCATGTTCTTTTTTTCCTTCTCCTGAAGTCTTTATTACTTTTAATCCTTATTTTCCCCAGTTGCTCACTTTCTCATTACTTATCCTTCCCTTGTGGTCTTCCTTGGGGTTGGCTTTCCAAAGCCTCGTCTACGTGCAATTCAGTTTGTTGTTTTAGATTTCTACCCCATGTGATTTTTGAGGCAACAACTGTGCAGTGGGTGCATGCTGACCTGCCTCAAGATTATCACCATGCCCCAAAGTCCCACCCAGCCCCTACTTGCCACAACAGAGTACTTCCAAGCTGGTGATGTGTAGCCACTATTTATTTCTGGTTTTTTGGAATTATAGATCTCCCAGGGGGAGGTTGGGGAACATTAGGGTATGGAATTGAGCTCCTTTCAAGCCCAGATGAAAGTCCTCCACTGTCCCAAAGAGATCTTTGGCAGCACCCACAGCCTGGATAAGGATCTCCAAGGCACTGGAAATTGGGAGGGAGACTAAGGTGTGAGGCTGCTAGTCATTGGGTCAAGTGCTCAATGCACTCTTGGGATAGGGGTGCTGAAGTCATAGGCATGAGCTCCTTAAGTAAAACATTCATTCTTCTTTGGAATAACATAATGTCCACTTTTGGTTTTCTAAGTCAATATGCATCCTGGAGGGATCCATTTCTATTTGAATTTTGGCATCCATGTTGTAGATTATGAAGATAGTGGAATGAAGTTCCTGTAGTTTTAGCATATAGTTTCTGTTTTGGAGAAGCTTGTGGGAAGGATCAGCTAGGCCCTTCTATATTTTGTTCGCAAGACCCAAGAACCCTGCAGAGGAAAATTTAAAGATTTAGAGTTAATAGATGAGAATTATGGTATTGCAACAAAAATCAGGCGTAGAAAGGTACAGCTCTGACTCATTTTATTGCATATTAGTGTATCTTTTTAGTAAAAGTCTTCATATGAGATTAGCACTGGCCTAGAAGATAATAATGCTGATCAGCTATCTTTCTTATCAATTTTTTGGTCCCTGTTTTATGATAGATTCTTTGATGGGTACCACTGATAATAATGACAAAAGTGAGTCTACAATCTCTTGAGTTTAATTTCCAAGATTGAAGAGAAATAATCTCTGGAATCAGGAAACCTTAAATTAAAATCTAGCTTCATACATCTAATTAACTATGAACTTTTAATTGCCTCAAATTTCCATATCTGTTATATAATAAGGATAATACCTGCCTTCTAGAGGTGGTGTACTGCATAATTTCTGACACATAGTGGGTGATACACAAATTCTAGGTACTAGTATTACTACTACTTGCATCACTAATCACATGTCAACATTTGGGGAAAGCTTAATATAATGCAGATCTTGTGGCAGTTACAAATTGTGTCATAATGGTTAAGAGGCATTCCTGGAGTTCAGGCCTCTCCTAGTGCCAAAAAAAGTGATTTTAGCTAATAAAATGCTTTTAAGGTCTTATATCTTCTAGGATCATTTTTTAGAGAATTGATTTCATACTTCTTGGATATATTATGAGATCTAGTGGTTTATGGCTATTTAAACTATAGTATGGAACAGGTAAAGCACTTACTGCATTCTTCTCTCCAAAAGTGCCAATGGCTAAAAGGATAAAAGAAATTTAATAATTATTGTCATCAGAGCCAATCAATTCACATATATTGGATTTTAGGAGTAAATGAGGAATGAGTCTGTTCTTTTGAAACATTTGAAAATGTTAAATGGCTATTACTCTGAAGTGTTACTTTACATTCTGATGTTACTTGAAAATATCATTTTTATATGTGTATATCTCTATAACCAGAGCACTTAAGATATATTAGGAAATCATTTTGTTTGCTAGTTCCCTTCAAGTTATAGATCTTGTAAAAAAAAACAAACAAAAAAAAAAAACAAAAACCACACCGCCCCCTTGCAATTTTATGTGCCAGAAAATGCAGATATTTAATGTTAAGCATTTTATACTGTTCACTATGTTTTTGATTTGGGAGGGGCAGTTTGTTTTTTGTTTTGTTTTGATTTGGGATTTTTTTTAACTTTTCCCAGTTAATGTCAATTTATGTCAGTCTTTTTTTTTTTTTTTAACATTTGTTTTTAAAATTCTGAGTTTCAGATTCTCACCCTTCTTCCCCAATCCAGACCCTGTTGAGAAGGCATATATGTGAATTTACACAAAATATTTCCCTAAAACTAATGTTCTAAGAAAACATAGATTTCTCCTTCCCTCCCCAAAAACCTTCAAGGAAAAAAAGTTTATTTCAGTCTGTATTCAGACACAAGTCGATTCTTTCTCTAAGCATAGATAACATTTTTCATTAAGATATATTTTAAGTGGTGGTGGGGCACCTGCCATTGGTATCTGTATTTAGATATGAACTATCTTGAAGTACTTTTAATGGTCCTTTGTGTACATTTGTATGTTGTTTTATTTTTCCTCTAGAAAGATGCCATTTCAACTTGAAAGGGAGTCAGGTTTTGTTTGTTTGTTTGTTTTTAATCAAAGGATGCAAATCTATTCATGTTTAAAATCACATGAATATCAGTTGTCACAAATGATATCTTATCATCGATTATCATTAAATAAATGTTTTTTTTATATTACGGCTTACTTAATTGAAGTATCTTCATTATCTAGTCCTACAATATTTCTAATGTTCTATTGATGATTGCCATTTATCATTTTAAAAACAGGTGTCGAATTTTTTTTAATGTCTTCTGTTCTTTACATTTCCATAGGTTCCCTTTACATTCCTTTTCTAGAGCCATTTCATTTAAGAAATAATATTTTCAAGATAGCACAAACGAGAGAAATGGGCATATTGTTTAGTACATTTAAAACATTTTTTGATGTGCCAAATGGAACACCAGTGGGTCTCCCTTATCTATGAAGGAATAATTTTGGAGTGATTTCCTATATCTCTTCTTTTAAACTGTTCTTTATTTTGCAACATTTGTGTGTGTGTGTGTGTGTGTGTGTGTGTGTGTGTGTGTGTGTGTGCTGTAATCATTATATATTGTTTTCTACATTTTATTTTGCTCTGCATCAGTGTGTATAGATTCTCTGCCTTAGTCACATTCATTATTTCTTACAACAGTTGTTACACATTACACTCATGTATTATGTTTTTGTTTAGATATTTCTCAATTAATGGACATCCACTTTTGTTTCTAGTTTTTTGCTATCACCATGTGCAAATATTCTGCTGAATGTGGGCTTTTCTTATCAATAGTCTTCTTGGAATATAAGCCTAGTAATGGAATCTCCCTGTTATGGACATTTTAGTCTATTTATTTGTATAATTCCAAATTGCTTTTCAAAATGGTTATTGCACCAAAATACATCAATGGGTTTGTCTTCTTGCTATCCTTCCAACATTAATTATTTTCTTTTGTTGTCTTTGTTGATTTGAAGGCTATAAGGTCAAAATCTCGCAATTTATTTCCCTTTCTTACCAATAATTTATGTGTCTAGTTCTCTTAAAAATAGTTGAATTCATTGACATGAGGAGCAGTTAAGTTTTCAATGCTGTTTTATTTAACATTGATTCTAACTTAGCTAGAAATTATCTGTAATAGATCTTTGGTTATCCCACTAGAGCTGTACAATTTCATTGCCTTTTGATTACAGAATTCAGTCAGTACAAATTAAGGTTTAGTGTTGGCCTGAGCTTAAAATATATTCAGTAAGAATGATTCTGTGACCAAATAAGAATTCTCATGAAAACTAAAAAGTTTAGTTTTGTATAATGTTACTTTTTGTAACTTGTTCCTTTATCCCTTATATATGCAGATTTGGATTTAGGGTAAGGTCACAAAGAAAACTAGGATGTCTCATCTGGAACCATGGCCTAATAGGAGCAAAACTCTTAGACAAGAAAGTATGTTTTAGTATATATAAAAGTCTAGTATAGATAATCTTATATTGTTCTCTAAAGGTACTGTATAGACCAGATACTTGATTTTCCTCTTACATGAATGACTATACTAAAATATACTCATCTTTCTACTTGCTGCTCCTTCTTCCCATCTAGTTTCCCAGAATGTAAGCTTCTTAAGAATAAGAATGACAAAAAGTTTCACTTTTCTATGCCCAGTGACAATCACAGAATTTATGTGCATTAGGTGCTGAATAATGAATAATGACACTTGTTAAGGTCTGAGATCACATTTGAACTCAGGTCCTCCAGACTTTGGGGCTGGTGCTCTAGACACTTCTTTACCTAGCTGCCCCTTCTGACTGAAGAAAAAAATGGTTTTTTTTTGTCTGCTTGTTTTCCTTTTTGCGAGGGGCAGGGAAGAGAATGTCATCAAAGAAGGCTACTAGATGTTAGCATATCTGAAGTAGGTCTGAAAATGTACCAGTAGTTTGCAGGTAAGCAATATCATATGGAAAAAAAAAAAAAAAAAAGGAAATAAGAAATCATGGGATATGTTAAGAAACTATAGATAGACCTGATTGGTTAGATAGTGTGTGAATGGAAATTGTCAAGGCCTTTGAGTATACATTTTATTCAGGTTTTTTATATAGGGGTAGAAAGGTGACATAACTATAGGTACTTTGGGAAAGTTAAGCCATAGTGTATAATATAAATTGAGGAATCTTCCATAATTTCAGCAGGGTCCTGACTGCTGCAGAAGCCTTCTAAACATTCCTTAAGAAGGAGTAAATAGTCTCTTTAGTCCCATTTCAGAAAAAGAAATAGAACAAGCTATTAACCAACTCCCTAAGAAAAATCCCCAGGACCAGATGGATTTACATGGGAATTCTACCAAACATTTAAAGAACAATTAACTCCAATGCTATATAAACTATTTGAAAAAATAGGGATTGAAGGAAACCTACCAAATTCCTTTTATGACACAGACATGGTACTGATACCTAAACCAGGTAGGTTGGAAACAGAGAAAGAAAATTATAGACCAATCTCCCTAATGAATATTGATGCTAAAATCTTAAATAAAATATTAGCAAAAAGACTACAGAAAATCATCACACCAGGATAATACACTGACCAAGTAGGATTTATACCAGGAATGCAGGGCTGGTTTGATATTAGGAAAACTATTAGCATAATCGACTATATCAATAACCAAATTAACAAAAACCATATGATCATCTCAGTAGATGCAGAAAAAGCATTTGACAAAATCCAACATCCATTCCTACTAAATACACTTCAGAGTATTGGAATAAATGGACTATTCCTTAAAATAATCAGGAGCATATATTTAAAACCGTCAGTAAACATCATATGTAATGGTGATAAACTGGAACCTTTCCCAGTAAGATCAGGAGTGAAACAAGGTTGCCCACTATCACCATTACTATTCAATATTGTATTAGAAATGCTAGCCTCAGCAATGAGTCGGAGAAAAAGATTAAAAGAATTAGAGTAGGTAATGAGGAAACCAAACTATCACTCTTTGCAGATGATATGATGGTATGCTTAGAGAACTGCAAAGATTCTGCTAAAAAGCTATTAGAAATAATTCATAACTTTAGCAAAGTTGCAGGATGCAAAATAAATCCACATAAATGCTCAGCATTTTTATACATTACCAACAAAATCCAACAGCAAGAGATAGAGAAATTCCATTCAAAATAACTATCTATAGTATAAAATATTTGGGAATCTGTTTACCAAAGGAAAGTCAGGAATTATATGAACAAAAATAAAGTCATTAATTGGAAAAATATTAATTAAGTGCTCATGGATAGGCCGAGAGAATATAATAAAGATGACAATACTCCCTGAACTAATCTATTTATTTAGTGATATACCAATCAGACTCCCAAGAAACTATTTTAATGACCTAGAAAAAAATAACAACAAAATTCATATGGAAGAACAAAAGGTTGAGAATTTCAAGGGAATTAATGGAAAAAAAAAATCAAAAGAAGGTGGCCTAGCTGTACCTGATCTAAAACTATATTATAAAGCAACAGTCACCAAAACCATTTGGTATTGGCTAAGAAATAGACTAGTTGATCAGTGGAATAGGTTAGGTTCACAGGACAAGATAGTGAATAAATATAGCAATTAGAATTTGACAAACCCAAGGATCCCAACTTTTGGGATAAGAATTCATTATTTGACAAAAACTGCTGGGAAAACTGGAAATTAGTATGGCAGAAACTAGGCATGGACCCACACTTAACACCACATACTAAGATAAGATCAAAATGGGTCCATGATTTAGGCATAAAGAATGAGATCATAAATAAATTAGAGGAATATAGGATAGTTTACCTCTCAGACTTGTGGAGGAGGAAGGAATTTGTGTCCAAAGGAGAACTAGAGATCATTATTGATCACAAAATAGAGAATTTTGATTACATCAAATTAAAAAGCTTCTATACAAACAAAACCAATGCAAACAAGATTAGAAGGGAAGTAACAAACTGGGAAAACATTTTTACAGTTAAAGGTTTTTGATGAAGGCCTCATCTCCAAAATATACAGAGAATTGACTCTAATTCATAAGAAATCAAGCCATTCTCCAATTGATAAATGGTCAAAGGATATGAACAGACAATTTTCAGATGATGAAATTGAAACTATTTCCACTTATATGAAAGTGTTCCAAATCACTATTGATCAGAGAAATGCAAATCAAGACAACCCTGAGATACCACTACACATCTGTCAGATTGGCTAAGATGACAGGGAAAAAATGATGAATGTTGGAGGGGATGTTGGAAAACTGGGACACTGATGCATTTTTGGTGGAGTTGTGAAAGAATTCAACCATTCTGGAGAACAATCTGGAATTATGCCCACAAACTGTGAATACTCTTTGATCCAGCAGTGCTACTACTGGGCTTATATCCCAAAGAAATACTAAAGAAGGGAAGGGGACTTCTATGTGCCAAAATGTTTGTGGCTGGAAACTGGAAAATGAATGGATGTCCATCAATTGGAGAATGGTTGGGTAAATTATGGTATATGAATGTTATGGAATATTATTGTTCTGTAAGAAATGACCAGCAGGATGAATACAGAGAGGCTTGGAGAGACTTACATCAACTGATGCTGAGTGAAATGAGCAGAACTAGGAGATCATTATACACTTCAACAACAATACTGTGTGAAGATGCATTCTGATGGAAGTGGATATCTTCAACAAAGAGAAGATTTAACTCAGATCCAGTTGATCAGTGATGGACAGAATCAGCTACACCCAGAGAAGGAACACTGGAAAATCAGTGTAAACTATTTGCATTTTTGTTTTTCTTCGCAGGTTATTTTTACCTTCTGAATCCAATTCTTCCTGTGCAACAAAAAATTCGGTTCTGCACATATATATTGTATCTAGGATCTACTATAACACATTTAACATGTATGGGACTGCCTGCCATATAGGGGAGGGGGTGGAGGGAAGGAGGGGAAAATTCAGAATAGAAGTGAGTGCAAGGGATAATGTTGTAAAAAATTACCCATGCATATATATTGTAAAAAAAAAAAAAAAGTTATAATTATAAAATTAATAAAAATAAATGAATGAATGAGTAAACATTCCTTAAAAGATATCTCTACCACTCCACACAACCTGTTGATCCAAACCACCTTTTCTCTTTTTAAGCCTTACACAGTATTCCTTCTTTAAAACTTTTCATCTGGAGAACTTGACCTAGCCCTATCCCCAGTTTTGTTTTGTTTTTTTAAGGGTAATTTGCAAAGAGCTTTCTTTCTCTGTCCGTTGCTCCAATCTATGAAGTATAGTTGGTCATTTGCCGTGCCAAGGCAGACTTCTTACAAAATTCACTCAATCTCATTCCCTTCTCTTCCATTCAAGTATCCAACTGTCTTCATATGTTTCTGTTTTATTTACTGTTTCCTTCCTTTGCATACCAAGTTGCTCCATCCTTAAAATACTCTGATTAGAAAGCTATCTACATTATATTTTCTTCTCTGTTTCTTCCATACTTTCTGAAATTTAGCTTTTAGCTTCATCTTTAATCATATTTGATCCTAGCATGTTTTTGTATCTACCAAATTTATTTACAGTCTTCCACATTAGAATGTTAGGTCCCTGAGGGAAGGGAACTATTCCTGTCTTAATATTATATGGGTTTAAAATAGTTTTGACACATAATGAATACCTACTGTTTGTTAATTGATTTGATCCTTCTTGACCTTTCTTCAGCATTTGGTACATTTGATTACCTTTCATTTCTTTATCCCTTCGATTTTTTTTATTTATTTATTTACTGTGTATCTTTTGTATTTTAACAAAGTGGCTGGCATGGTAAACATTTAATAAATGCTTGTTGATTGATTCTAAACTTGTAAGGAAGGAATTGGGTTTTGTTGTTTGTTCTTTGGTAGTTTGATTGACTTGCATTAGCTACTTCTTAGAAATGTTATTATTTACTTCAATATTATTGTATGTATTCTCATTGTTTTGCTTTATTTGCTCAGCATCAGTTTTTGCAAGGCTCACCATATTTTCTGAATCTTTCAATGATGAGAAATTTAAGTCGGTCCAAGTTCAAATTTGACCTTTTTTACTCAGTATCCTAATAGATTACTTATCAATAAAGAAGTGATAGAAAATTAAATTGATGGAAAATTTTTAATACTTTTTTTTTAAAGTATGTGTTCTATGAAAATAAAAGTCAGGTCTACTTTGAGTAGACTGATTTAGTCAAAGGAAAGGGGAGAGGTAACTTGTGGTAACTTGTTTCTTTAAATTTACAAACTGTGGGAAAACTTGACAATAAAGAATGGCAGACTTCTGCTCTTTGAATATTATTGGTTCTTGTAATCATTTCTTTTTTTTAAAAGAATATTCCTTAGTTTAAGTAGAGTTAGCATTTCATCTGGGAACAATATGAAGGTTTCATGGATGAGGTAGCATCCAAGGTGGTCTTAGGTAGAAGAGAGTGATTTCAATAGGCATAGAAAGGAGCATATTTGAGATCATGGCCACAGCTGGTGGAAGAGTATAAGCCAGATTTAGGTGGACCCACCATTTTTGTATTAAGATTTTCAATTTATTCAAGATTTTTCAACAAGTTATCACTGCATTCATTTAAAAAGAGCTTTGCATATACATTGGTTCTAATTGTACAGGTACTCGTAAGGCATTGCTTTGTCATACACTTAAAGGATCCAGGATTTTTCTATCTGACTTGCATTATCTGTCACCTCCCCTGTTTCAAATGTGAACTCATGAAGAGCAGAGAACTATTTTCATTTCTGTTTTTATCCATTTTCTATTTCTATTTGTATAAGCGCTTTACACACAATAGTATTTAATAAAGGCTCCGTTCATTCATTTAGTATTATGTCCTTTATGCAAATGAATATCTTTAAAAAGAATGTAATATAAAGTAATGAGGGAAAAAGCCATGCATAGTCAATAGAAAGACTAACTCGATCAAGTCAGGAAAACTTGGGTTTAAGTCCAACCTTGTCACATATTGTCTGGGTGATGCAAAACAAGGTACTTAATTGCTTCCAGCAATTCTCTAATACCATATATAGATTGCAGAACAGTTGTCAATATGAGGGAGTTTTCTCATTTCTAATCATCTAAATGAGTAGTTCTCATGAAAATTAATTTTTTCCTTGTGCTTTTATTCTTTGTTATGAAGTATTATGTGGCACACTGAAAATTCAAATTGGCTATATTGTAGAATTATCAGGAGACTATCATAGAAGTCACTGTGTCTTCAGTAAGAGCAGCCATTTTTGTTGAGCTCTTTATGAGTTCAAAGTCTGTCCTTAAGTTGGTGTATACATCTAATAAACAAGATTTGTTTGACTTTGTGTCCTTGGTAAGTAAGATTTATAGGTTTTGTGTTGTTTTTTAAATCTGCATTAGTATCAAAATTTTGTGGCATACCTAGTAAAAACTGTGGCATATCCTTTGAGAATCATTGCTCCAGCAATGAAGTCAGTTTCAGAACTCTTTCTACCTTCTCCAAAAGTAATTAAATTCTCAGATTCCAAAAATGTGTAGAGAAAAATCTAGCCCATTTTAATTAATATAAGTCCTTTTTAAGGACTCTTAATACCTCTTTTTTACTTGGCCATTTATTTAGAATAGGACCAACCAAGGTCATAAGTTTTCTTTTTCTATGAGCATGTCTTCATACAGAGATAATGAAACTCTGTTCCTCATTCGCAGACTGGACCCCCTAATCACAGTTAGCTCCTGTTCCACAGATGCATGCTCTTAATGGTCACAAAGGTGGTGAGTATGGATCACTCTGTTCATCCCATTACTCATTCAGAGCCAAGGTGACAATAGATCAAATCTGTTGCATAACCTTTACATATAATAGAAAATTTAGAGGGAAAATAATATGGAGATATATATATATATATGTATGTATGTATGTATGTATGTATGATAGCACCTTAGCCTGAACAAAAAACAACAAAAAGTTTGAGTCATTCACTTGTTTATATGTGCTTCGCCAAACAAATAAAAACCTAGTGGTTAGGTTGTTGAAATTTTAAGGAAATTACTTAAATTTTGAACAATTGCCCTTTTGGTTTCAGAGAAACTTTGTGTTTTTTCTCTTTGATATTTTTGTTTTGTTTTGGGAAGTGTTTATTATTAAACCTTACCGTTTCACATAGACCCAATATAATGTCTTCAACTTTGCTTTTTTCTTAACAGGTGGAAAGAATCGTTGACAAGAGAAAAAACAAGAAAGGAAAAACAGAGTATTTGGTTCGATGGAAAGGCTATGACAGTGAAGATGATACTTGGGAACCTGAACAGCATCTTGTGAATTGTGAGGAATATATACATGACTTTAACAGGCGTCACAACGAAAAACAAAAGGAAAGCACATTAACCAGAACAAATAGGACCTCTCCAAACAACGCTAGGAAACAAATTTCCAGATCTACCAATAGCAGTTTTCCAAAAACGGCTCCCAAATCACTTGTTATTGGGAAAGAACACGATTCAAAAAATAATCAATTATTTAATGCCAACCAGAAGTTTAGGAAAAACACATCGCCATCTCTTTCAAGCCGAAAAAATATGGACCTTGCAAAATCTGGTATTAAAATTCTGGTTCCCAAGAGTCCTATTAAGAGTAGGACAGCAGTCGATGGCTTTCAGAATGAGAGCCCTGACAAACTGGATCAAATCGAACAAGATCAAGAAGATTCTGTAGCCCCAGAAGTGGCAGCAGAAAAACCAGTTGGAGCTTTATTAGGTCCTGGTGCAGAAAGAGCTAGAATGGGAAGCAGGCCAAGAATACATCCATTAGTGCCTCAGCTGCCTGTCCCTGTGACAGCCACAATTGCCTCAGGATTAGCAATCAATGGGAAAGGTAAGTGTTTCTTAAAAAGATGCTTGGCTCTTTATTAAGTAGATTCTGCTTCTGCTTAAGGAATATCCATCCTATAGAAAAGAGTGTAAATCTAAGGTAGGGTGGTTGTTCTTCCTGTAAATCAAGGGTGGCTTGCTGGATAGTGTGTTTTTAAGATTATTGCTACCAGCATTTATTTTAAACTTATTAGATACGTTTGTTTTACTTGATATTCAGCCTCCAGTTACAAAATGAACTGTCATTACTTTGAATTCTTTAATATCACAAAAATATGTTCCAAACAAAATGCCTTGAATGTTAGGAGTATGTAATGAAGACAATCCCAAGATTTAAACTAGTCTTTTCTTCTCCAAACTATTTCTTGAAGTTATACATTTATAACACAGAGATATTGTATATAAATTTGTCTGAGCCACTTAAGCCATAGGATGATGAAGTAGTGACACAACTTATTTCTTTAGATGCTGGTCCATTGGAATAACTTATCTTTCTGACTTAGGTTAAAGTTTACCTTACAGTAATTCAGGACATTGCTCTTATTTTGGGGCAAGTAAAATAATCACTCTTTTGGGAACTTAGTGTGGTTAGCATGGAAAGGGTCCTGAATTTGAAATGATGCGGACCTAGACTCAAATCCTGGCTCTCTGTCTGTGACCTTCAACAAGGCACTTGATTCCTCTTTCTACTGTTACTCATGGTAGAACAATACATTTTAAATTTTATATTAACTTTTTAAAGTGCACAAATTTGGATAATTTATTTTAAATTCATCTTTAAAGGTATACCCTTTAGATTTTTTGGCCTTGCATCATAGTTGTAAATATTTTAATGTTCCTTGCAGATTTGCATATTTTTCAGTGACAATACAATGAACATAAGAAAAATTAGATTCTTTTCATATAAAACAAAGATAAAATGTTTCTGAGTTAGTTTCCCTGTGATTAGTAATTAATTAGATATTTGCTATTTGGGGGATTGTAATACACTTTGAAAGCCTGAACCAAATGGGATAAATGATTTTTTGTGTTCTCATACTAAGAGGTAGGATTGTATTAGAACAAGATCCAGGAAGACTGGTTTTGTAGTCCACATGTAACCATAGTCCAGTCGTTTAATTTTTTCTGAGCTGGTCTAGATTACATAAGCTGATTTCACTCTGCACTCAGTTTTTTGAAATGTTGGATCATTAAATAATGTAATAAAATAAAATCAGATCAGTTACATGTCTTTTTAATATGCCACTTTTAAATTTTAATTTTAAAAATTATTTTTAACACATGTGTAAATACATTTGGTTTTGTTTTTAATGCTATTTTGATTTAATAAACTAAAAAAAAAAAAAACCACTTACATAGGCCTACTAAATTGCAGGTACAGAAACCAATCAGGTTGATTCACCAATTAAGAATTTAGTGTTGACAAAAATAGCATTTTACTCCCATTTATTAAGGCATAAGGAACACATCAAAAGTATGGATCTCAAATCATTGCTTATACTTACAAAAATGTATAACTGCAAACATTTATCAGCCTTTAAATTGAGATGCTAATTTATAATAAAGTCATTAAACAAGCTAATATCAATTTTGGTATATGTACAGGTATTTGTCAGGTATGTTAAAATAATTGCATTCTTTTTTTTTTTTAACAAGCATATTTTAATTACATGAAATTTTATGGAACAGAAATCATGGTATTCCTTCTATTAAGATGTTTGTTTTCTTAATGTTGGGATTGATTTTAAGTAACACTAATATTTTGTGTAAAGAGAATTTTCTCGTGTTTTTTTAGTTGATCATTTCTCTAAATCTGGTCTCTTCGTGTTAGAAATTTGGGGAAAAAAAATTTCTCATTCACTTGAATGAGGAAAGGGCTTTGCCATCATCTGGAATCTGCATTATTTTCTGGAACCATGACCTTCCCCCCCCCCCCTTTACATCATTATGTCTTGCCAGTGACCTATACTTACTTTCATATTTTAAGATACTTAATTACTCTGCTGTCCCTTGTAAGAAATTAGAATCCTCAAGCAAAAGTAATTAATGAATTAGACTTTAGCATTCAGTATAGAAATATATAGTTTTCCTTGACATTTGTATTATTTTTCTTAGGAAAATGTACTCATATTTCAGTCCTTTTGGATCCTTAGCAATCCTTCATGATTTTAAATCTGGCTGGTTTGATATTTTCCTCATAATTGTGGGGTGAAGATGTTGGGGAAGGCTATGATTTTATCTCTTTTTAGGTACTAACATGTACTCTATCTAAATCCAGTTTGGCAGTTTTTTAAAACTTTCAGTCTTGGAAGGTTGCCTTTGGCAATAAGATAATTATGTCTGTCTGGGCTTAAACTTGGTTATTTTAGGTTTGTCTACTACCTTGCTGCTTCTCATATTAATGTTAAAATAATTAGTACGCTCTTATTCCAAGTGCAAGGTGTGCCCTTATCTCTGATAAGATCTAATAATCTAAGGGAAGGTACTGTGTGCCCTTATCTCTGATAAGATCTAATAATCTAAGGGAAGATACTTTTTAATTTCTATTTCCTCAGCATTTTCAAAAAAAAAAAAAAAAATCTGTTTTTTTACATCACCATTGTTATCCTGGGTTAGTTCCTTTACCCTCTCCCTCCCAGAGAGCCATCCAATTTGACAATTTTTTTATAGAAAGAAAAAAATCAAGCACAATGAATACATTTAAAAAGTTGAAAAAATAATGTATGTGTAACATCTGTGACATAATGGGTTGGGGAAGTCTTATCTCTTCATTCGAGTATTGTTTGATCTTTAATTTTTTTACATTTAATTGGGAGAAGCATGTTATCATTTATATTGTTATAGTTATATATTGTATTCTTTCTCTGCTTATTTCATTGTGTATCCTACAACTTCCATGTTTCTCTGTACTCATCACACTTTTTTTTTTCCTTGCAGCACAATAATTTTTTTTTACATTTATGCACCATGATTTATTTAACCATTTTCCAGTGATTGGGCATCTATTTTGTTTCTAGTGTCTTATAACACTTGTAAATAACTTGTAAATAACTAATATTTACACTTGTAAATAACTAATATTTAATTAAATTTATATATAGATATTATGAAGTAAATGGGTACTTTCTTCTTAATATCTTCCTTGTATCCCAGTAATGGAGCTAGTCTCTGGTTCAAAGGGTCTGGGCATTTTAATAATTTCATTTTCATAATTCCAAATTGCTTTCCAAAATGGTCATTCTATTTCACAGTTTTACCAATGCTATTTTAGTGTCCCTCTCCTTCCATTTACTGTTCATTTTCTTCTTCCCTCCTATCTCTATCTTCTCCCCTACCCCCCACCCCTGCCAGATTTCAGAGTATATGGTGAAATTTATGGATTGTTTGGATACGTTCTTCTCTTATTAGTATTTTGGAGATTTTTGTATCGTTATAAATACTTTGTAGTTTTGTGAGTATTATTTGTTATATCCTTTGATCATTTATCTATTGGGGAATGGTTTTTAGTCTCTTAGCCAAACCCTTTTCAGTGAAATTTGATAGGTTTTTTCTTTCTTTTTCATAGGTCTGTTAATTTTATCCTTGAAGAAGCTTTTAAATGTCAAATAATCAGTTATCTATTTTATCTTATGTAATTACTTCTATCTTTTGTTAAGAATGCCAACTCCTTCCCATAGCTGAGAGAGGTATATGATCTACTACTTTTTAAGGTCACATATCTACTTAGAGTATATTGTGAAATAGTGTGTAAAGTGTTGGTCTGAGCCTAATTTCTACCAGTGTGTTTTTTTGTTGTTATTGTTTGTTTGTTTTTATCAAGGAAGAGTTATTGTTTTTTTCCCATAGGTAATTTATTTTTCACTTTATCAAAGATTCTTTGAGTTACTAAGTAGTTATTATTTCTGAGTCTTCCTTGAAGTCAAACCTTTTCTATTACTCTGTCTTTTTATCATGTTCTTTAAAGTGTCCCCTTGGTAATCTGATTGGTATAGCATTAAAAGTATAAATTAATTTTGGTAGTGTTCTCATTGTTATTATGTTGACACACAATTGTTAGCTACTATTATTGTTATAAATAGCAACTTTAGCTACTTTCAGGCTGTAAAATAAATCTTCAAAAATCATAGTATTTTTATATAAAAAAATCACAAGAAAAAGTAGAAAAGGACTGCAAAATGAATAAAATATCTGAGGTTCATTCACCTAAAGTGCTTAAAAGATTTGCATAAATTAAATTTAAAAGTATTCCTTAGAGAAATAAAGAACTTAAGTAGCCAGTTATTATCTATAATATTAGCCAATGTTGAACATAAATACTTACTTTGCAAAACTACTGTGTGAAACATTTTACAATTAATTACTTTATTTATTGTCCCAGCAACCTTAGGGCATAGGCACTATTATAATCCCCATTTTACTGAGGCAAGCAGACTTGTTTCAGGGTCACATAACTAAGAAATGTCTGAGTCTAGATTTGAATCCAGGTCTTCTTGTCTCAATTACTATGCTTGTTCCCTTGGATTTTCTATGTAAACCATCCTATCAGCAGAGAAGAATAATTTCATATGCTCTTTCTATCTTTAAATTTCCTTCTCTTATTGGTGGTATTGGCACATCCAGAACTATATCAAATAGTGTGAAAAATAGGCATCTATTCTTTATTTCTGTATGTTTTGGAAAAGGTTCTATTGTATTCTCTCTTTGTGTTTCTGTCTCTCTCATCAAGTGTTGGATTCTTTTCTCTCTTTTTTTGCAGTATCTTTCATAGATCATTGAATTTATTTATTAGATTGATAATTTCCTTGTTTATTTATCTTCTTATGCTTATGCTTGATGTCTTTCAGCTTTCTCCTTTGTTCACTTTCTGATTCTTTTTCCTCTGACAGCAGATCCACTGACTGGAGTCTCAAAGCATCACAGGTTCCTCCCAGATTAGGTAGTTTATATTTTACCGGCATAGATTTCTGCCTCAAAAGACTTTTAGGTGATCAGAACTGACCCCATTTGAATACTCTGCTCTTTCCCTCAGGTTTAGTGAAATACCACATAGCATCCCACACATTGTCCTGTTGTAGTTTCCTATCCTGTTTCCTATATTTCTCAGGTTTTTGTGCCTGTCAGTTGTATGTTGAACTTCACAGCACTGGTGCTATAAGGCTGGTTTCCCCAGAACTGGTAGTTAACGTTATGTAGCAGTGGTGCTACATGGTGTTGTCCTTTTCTTCTGCCTTCTAAAAGGATCTAGACACCTGAGTGTGTTGTCAGTCATCAGGGCAAATTTTCACATCCTTAAGCCAGCATCTCTAAAGCATTACAAAGAGAGGAGAAAGGTTTGTAAGGGACTTGTTTGTTTTTTGTAAGTGGGTATTTTGTGTTTTGTTTTTGTGTCTGTTAATGGCTACCAATATGGGTGATAAGGAAGGGAATCCCAAGTTAATGTTTTTGAAACCTTTTGGGTCCTGAGTGTCCTAGGCCATGGAGAAAGTTCAAATCACTTTGTGGCACATAATTTCCATTTTGAGAGGTCATGGAAATCAGATAAAACATCTCGGTCTCCATTTTTATTGTTCACATGACCTCTTTCCTCAGTGACTGTTGATGGATGAACAAATAAGGGAAAATTTTGGGGGACATTTGATTTTTCACTAAGGAGGAGGAACTTGCTGCTGTATTAGAAGTAATAGGAAACTTTCAATGAAGTGACCATTAATTGCGGTCTTAGTTTTGTAATAATGGAGAAACAGAAATCTGCCATTCTAATTTTTTTTTTTTTTACCCTAGAAGTTAGGAAAATATATTTCATTCAGAATAAAGTCCCATCAACTAAATGGCTCAAGATAAGTTTACTCAGGAGATTCAGAAGAAACTCAATGAAAATTCGGAATATATATAAATGGAAACAATTTCAATGAGGATGAAAAAATGAAAATTTTCTAAAAAGAACAATATAGATACAATGGGAACTCAAACACCAGTATAATTTAAAAAGAAATAATATACAAAATGGAAGTAAGAGCAGATGACATAAGGTGAATTGAGAAATATGACTTAATAAAAAAAAGTAAACTTAAACCAGAAATGAAAAGAAAAACGGAAACTAAAGAAAGTTTAGGAATTTTTCATACAATAGATGGGATGATAGATGTCAGTGATGATCAGTTTTCAGTGAGTTATATTTTCTCTGCAAAGGGAATACCTTTTTTTTTTTTGCAAAGGAAATGAAGAAATGAAAATAAATAAGATGTTCTTGATTCACTACACAAGATGACTTCAAAAGAACATCTGGCTATTCTTGAGTTCGTCTGACCTCGATCAATTAAAAATAGGAGTGATTCACAAGATTTGTTGTTGAATCATTTTAGTTGTGTCTGACCCTCTGTGACCTTACCTGGTGTTTTCTTAACAAAGATACTAGAGCAGTTTGCCATTTCCTTTCCTAGCTCATTTTTGCAAATTAGGAAACTGAGGAAAACTAGAAAATTAAGTGACTTGCTTAGGGGGAAACACAGGTAGTAAGAGTCTAGGGCAAGATTTGAATTCAACAAGAAGACTCTTCCTGACTCTAGGCCCAGCACTCTATCGCTACTTATCTACTTAATTCAAAAGTTTGAAAATAGGCAAAAGAAAAGAAAGAAACCAACCTGCCAAATTGAGGCCAGTGACCATTACCTATATTTAGAATTTTAATGCTTCACCTCCTTAAATGCATGCTCACTCCAAAGATCAATGATTTAATTTCATTACTACTTTGTTAGTAATAAGCTACTCTGAAAATATTTATTTTTCATAGCAAGTTATTCCAGTTCCACATTAAAACAAACCAGGTGCAGTGATTTCAGTAAGCCTGCTGTGTTGTTGTTGTTGTTGGTTTTTTTTTTTTTTTTTTTTTAATGCAACTTGAAATCTATTCTGCATAATCAAATAAATGTGAATATAATCTGCGGCTTGAAGCTCTACGAGAGAAGTTATGTGGTTTATGTAGTGGTGATGTATATCTAGTGCTATTAATGCTAGGGTTGCTCTCTGGTTGGTCATTATTTTCTCTTTCTAGGTTTCATTATCTTCATTACTCATTCCAGTGCTTATCTTTTCCCTCCTATAACATGTTTTTCTTCAGCATGATTCAGTTTTCCCATCTTACATAGGATATACATATGCATTTACAGACAACCAAGTCTTTTCTCTAAACTTGTAGTATATATTATGTTAGCATTATTTAGGCAATTTAACATTTTTTGCATTATTATATGTAACACTCTTGTTTGTACATCAGATGTTTTGTGGATGTCTTATGTCAGGTTTTTAGAATCACTTCTTTCAAGACTATAAGACTATTCAATTTATTTATTTATTTATTTATTTTATATGATTCCCTCAGCTACTTATTTCCTAAACACTCTTGTGTGTATGTGTCTCCATCCTGTATATACTTGGTCCTTTAGAACTCTAGTCTCCAGTTCCTAATTCAGTGCCTCACATAGTCATTTTAATAGAACTGCTGTCTTCAAGTTTTATTTACTGATAAACCTAGTTAGTACTCTCTTCCTTCTTAAAAGTCATGTATTTATGTATTGTGCACATGTGCACACACACGCAACCTACCCTCTGAACTATTTTGAGGTCCATTTTGAATTCTTTTTTTCTAAGCATTGTTGCAGGATTATATTGCCTACATTTTCAGATTCATAAATATTAGTTAATTGAGAAGGGAAAAAATAAAACTTGACACATTGTCCAGTATTTTGTAAACTAGATGCAGAGCCAGTTTCCCTTATTCTACCTTTAATTGTATCTTTTTTGAAAAAAAATATAGCAGTGGTTTTCTTTTTTAAATCTTCCATTTTCTTCGAATGTATCTATAATGATACAATTATTTCTTAGTTTAAAAATAGATTACTTTTTAATGTGCAGGTAAATATTAAAACTACAAAGGAAATACACCTTCTCTCAATATGAGTATTCCATTTAGCAATCTAAGAGACTCCAGTTTTCTTGTTGAAGTCAATATTAGTGCTATAAATGGGTGTCCATCCACCTTACTACTCGTTATCCATCCATTTCTAGATTTTTTTCCCCTGTAACCTTTAAAGAATGCCTCCTAACAGAATATATATCCTCACACACAACTTTCCATAAGACTTCTTGCTTATTTGTATATTATTACATATCAATAAGTATTAATAAATAGTTACTTCCTTTGGAAGTTACAATTAGGATACCAGCTATTCCTTATTGCTCAGGAATTGTGGATCCATTTGATTCTAAGAAGGTAAAAACACAAATATTTGATTGAAAAAATTATTAAAAAGTCAATTATTTGACAAAACTTTAATCTCATTGATTAAAGCATTGATTTATCACTTTTCAAGGCAATAATTTGATAATTTGGGGGGTTCCTCCAAATAATTTCTTTAATGTATCAATAATCGAAAGTCTGTTTACTAAAGTTAGTTCAAGAAGAGCCATTGGGAGATGAACCATATCTTATAAATTATTCATGTGGTTTTGAGTTTTGTTTTTACCAAAAAACAGCATGCCTGAAGAGAAATTACATATTATATAAAGTTCTTTTCATCTAAAAGGTCAATGATTAGTGTTAGTAATTAATAAGTAAATCAATAGCATTTAATTATGTGTGAACTGTGTTTGAAAAACAATAATTAAATTTTTTAGGTAGCTAATCAAATGTGGGGTTCAAAAATGTCCAACCTATAGAAAAATCACTAGAGCAGGGCAAAACTCTGAGCCAGCAGCACTTTTTAAAAGGGATCTTGGCTCTCTAATAAAGTGGACATCAGATCTTCCCCATGATCTGAGATATATCTCTTCCACCAGAGACTTAGTTTTAAAGTGCTTGATATCCAGACAATATAGGTGGAGCAGATCAAAAAATAATCTTGTTGGTCAATAAGCCTTTCCCCTGATTCTCCAGCAGGGTCTACACAAAATATAAAATTTTGTTGACGAATGGACTAATGAGCAGACCTTGACAAACTATCCTGATCTTTGAGGAGATCCTTCCAAGTTGAGGAACATATCCACGGCTTGTTAGAAAGACTTGTCATAGCCTTGCTACCCAGATCACTCATTGGAAATATTCATGGTCATATCCCCATGCTGGTCAGTAAAGGGATGACAAAGGGTGAAGAGGTAACAAAACTAACCAAGTGACTTTCCATATTGTTGAGTCACCTCTCCCATGCTGGGCTTGGTCACAGTAACAAGGTGAAACAAAAGTAGGGTCCTCTAATTTAGAGGTTCTTAAACTTTGGTACACAACCCCACAGGGAGTAACAGAACTAAATGTGATGGGGAAGCCCTCCAAAATTTGGTAACATTAAAAAGTTTCTGAATATAACAACTAAAACTTAATTCAAAATTACATGAATAAAGAATCGAAGCATCACTTGCTTGTGTTGCCTTATGAGACTTCACTGTAGCAGTTTTGGTTTTGAACATACAACATAAGTACTTTGCCCTATATAAGTATGACTGCTCAATGCAGATTTTCAGGCTAAAAGGGGTTGTGATTGCAAAAAGTTTAATAAGCACTGCTTTTTTTGACTTTGCATAATTAAGCAAGTGAATTTAGAATCTGCAGTTCACAGTTCTGAAACCTAATATCAGAACTTATAATCACTATCCCTATGCAATCATATTAATTCATATCAAATTGCTTACTACTGATAGGAATTAAATAGTCCAATAATAGAGACGTCCAATGAATCTTCTTCCACACAAGTTACAATATCAAATCAAAATCAAATATGTAATGTGGGTTCTTGCTAGTTGATATTCATATCATTTAGTTCCCCTTGCTAGTTATATATTTGAAAAGTTGAGTTTTCTTCATTTTTAATTTAGAATGATTTAAGCCAAAGGACACAAGTATTTTTTTTATACTGCAAAAAAAAGGGACATTAGTCAAAAGGATTCTGAGGAAATGTTGAATACTGTCATACTAGCACTTAAGATCATTCAATCTTTATTTATCTTTTTTTTTTTTTTCTTCTCTCAAAAAGAATGTTCTGTAGACTGAGAAAAGTGGATCAAAAAATGCTTTACTGGTGAAACTCAAGACAAGAGAGGCAAGAGCTCCAAGTCCCAAATAAACCATATTCCAGAATTTTGTAAGAGCTATAATAATTTCTGAAACACTTTTATATCATAAAAGTAGTTGAAAACTTAAGGGATGGTCAAATATGTGATTTCCTTCCCCCTTCTCCTAAAAGGCAGCAGGTAAAATCTTCAAACTTCAGAATATTCAAATATATTATTTGAGGAATAAATGTTTAGTATTTGATAAGATTGTTGATCTTGATAAGAAAGTTGATCTCTAAGAGCCAATGTGTCTTTATCAAAAAACTCTGTATTGACAGACTAGATTTTTCCCCTTTTGGGGGAGGGGGGGTTGTTAAGAGGAGAGGGAGAGTGTAGGAATAAAATGTCCATCTTTATACAGCACTGTTCGTAGAAATTTTACATTTTAATTTCAGCAAGGGATTTCTGTTTTTTACACTCTCTTTTGAGAAGATGGTGATAAATTAGATAACAGGTAGTTATCTAATTTATTATTATTTTGAACCTGGGTGAATAACTGGCATTAAAGACTGCCATTAATGAGTTAGGGAATTTCTAGCTGAGTATCCTAAGAAAGTTGTCCTTGGCATCGTACTGTTAAACATTTTAATTAGGGACATGGATGGAAGCAGAGGTAACATATTTATCAGAGTACTGAAAAAGAGAAGCTGTGATGGGAAAAAAAATCTCATGAGAAGCTCAGAAGAATTTATGGACTTGAAGTTTAACAGCATGATAATCAAAATATAACATGTTCTCAGATTACATTAAAATACTGGGGATCCAGAATGAGGATCCTCTACCTTCCATACCATGCCTATATTTCTATATTCTATATTTTTTTGAGGGGGGAAGGGTGGCAGGGGGTATTGTGCTATTGTTTTGTTTTTATCTTAGAGTATCCATTTTAAGCAGGCTTACCAACCAGCTTGGTAAGAGAACTGGTCACCATCCCCTACAAGAACTTGTAGAAAATTCAAATAATTTGATTTGAAGAATGATAGATTTGAGAAGTTATTATATAAGTGATTCAAGTATTTTGAGTGATTTCATACACAAGAAGAATAACTGTCATTCTCCACTTCAAAATCAGAATACAATGTAAGGAAAACATATTTGAAAATGTAGCTCTTGAGTACTAAAACACTCACTAGATATTTCAAGCCGAGCCTATTGTAGAACATATATTTAGGAAGGAGGTTAGCCTAAATAATACCAGAAATTTCCTGTGAACTTCAAGGATACCTTGTTTAGCTTATTCTATCATAAACGATCCCAGAATTAGTAAATTAAGTATTTCCATTAAATGATCATTCTCATTTCCTATTTTCAGTGTCTTACTTTCATTGTCTCTTCTCATCTTCATTCAGGTCAAGTCAGAAAACCTTTATTAAGAGTCTACTGTGTGCACCAGGCACTATGGTTAATCTTGGGGATATAAAGAAAGACATAAATGGCCCCTTTGTTTTCACAGTAAAATTTTAGTTCCTTCAGGACAGAGATGATTTCATTTTTAAAATATTAAAATTAGTTGATGATGGATTGATTGGAATCTTCTCTACTTGTAACTTTTTTATTCATTCTTATCATATTTAAGATGTGGGAAAAATATTTTTCTCACTTTGCTTTAGTAAAGTCTTGTTCTTCATCCCCATTATTTGAGTTATAGCCAGTTTGAGAATTTATTTTCTAAAGGATGCCATACTGTTAGAAATTTTCCAGTGGAGATTTAGAGATACAGGAAAATTTTTAATTTCTAGGTACATCTGCCTAGAAATATTGAATATATGCTTATAATTAAAAATTAGGAGGAAGAGATTTTAAGAAAGACATCCTAATGAAAGGTTATTCCTACACATTCAATTCTCCACACTTCCTCCAAATCATAAAAAATGAAACATGCTGTGTTAAAAAATTGCATCTAAAAGAGGTATAAGCAATGAAACTGGCCCAGTATAATCCCAACAATAAATTTTTAAAAATACTTGTACCATTGACTCCCTTGTTCCACTTTAGGTTCTTCCTTCCAGGCTTCAAACTACAGGCTTCATATGACAGCAAAAGTGCAGAGATGGAAGAAATCTGGGAATATCAGCAGGTAGGTTGACTTGACTCCAAACAAGGATCTTCTGGGTTGATATTTTTTTTCTCCCTTTTTTTGTCTCTTCTCCTCTTTCTCTTTCTCTTTCTCTTTCTCTTTCTCTTTCTCTTTCAACTTTTTTGGCTATATTTTGTGTCCCCAGCCCCTAGCACAATGCCTGGCACTTAGTAGTCACTTAATAAATGTTTATCAACTTGATTCAACTTATTCCTATTGGTAAATGTTTCTGTGTCTCAGGTATTTGTGAACAGGTGGTCTGTCCACCAACCTTACACTTTATTCAGCTTCCATCCCAACATGTTATAACCTTCAATAGACAGGAGGCAAGAATCTAAACCACCATTGTAGGGAGGAAAACAAGTCACACAGCAGAACGACTGAGGAAATAAAGTAACAAAGAAAAACTTATACAAAAAGTACTGTGGACTAAGACAATCCCTGGTGAAAAACTTGCAAGAAAGTAAAGCTTTAATAATGGCATTACCTTCTCCAAATGTTGTTTTCATCCTCTTCTCCCTCCCTTCTGACTCTCAGTCCGCAAACCTCAACAGAATGTGAGCTCTTTTAAGAGCAGAGATTTTTCTGAGTATAGTTCCTAATAAGCACTTTGAAAATTGTACACTCGTTAATTTTTAAAAGCAAAACAGAAACCCTACAACTGCAGATTCTTTCAAAGTTTTGTACTTTTGCAAGACAAAACAAAATAATTGATGAAACTGATGGAGATTAAATTAGAACTCTAATCAGAAAGGGCTGGACAGTTCATTTAAACTTTTTGCAATTGCATTTCCTTAACTATAAGAATAAGGATGAAAATAACATTGTTTTGAGAATTTAAAATAGATAATATATGCAAAAACACCACAAACCTTTAAAACATTATTAAAAAAATTACTTAATGTACAAGTGCCTTGTACAACTAACTTCTCATATGAGGAATGAGTAAGTACCCACTCATCTTCACCTTAGCTTTCTTGTTAACTTGTAGATAAGTCCCCTTTATTAATGTTCTTTCCTTGTTAGAATTACTATATTGATGTTACTTCCAACTCTTACCATGATGATTCTACAATATCATAGATATCTTTTGTATTTAGTTAGTTGAAGATGTGTTTTCTACTAGGTACAATTATTAACTCATTGAGGACAGAGGGTTGTTTTTTTTGTTTGTTTGTTTTTGGTTTTTTGTGGTTCCTATACTTAGTATAAAGTTCTCTGGGTTGAGTGTAGTAAAGTTTGGAATTTGGAAATAAATATGTTAGAATAATTAGATTATGTCAACATAAAGGAAAAGTGAAGAAACTTGGAAAACATGGAATATATTAACTTCCTTTACCCCCCTCCTATTTCAAGATGCATGTGAAATTGTTAGTCCTATTAATAAGCACTTTAAAATTATGATCATTTGTTCATATATCACTGGTTAGTCACTTGGAGGAGAATTTGTCATTAATTAAAATTACCATGAAGCTTCTTTCTGTGTGTACAGTAGCTTGAGCTGTTTTTAAAAGTTTTTAAAAGTTCATATTGTATATGTACCTGGACCGAGAGCATTATCAAATTGTTTTTCTGTTTTTTAAATATTAGAGGCTCTCCATTCAGTCTGTTACTTAAGTAAGAGATAAATATCTTGTCTAGGATCCAGCTTTAAAATTTCATTTTGATTCATATATCTTATATAATTCCATCTATTTTTTCCCAGTGTTTGACACCCTTTCAGCAAAGCATAGTAGTAATTTGCTATATTTGATATTATCTAAAGGTTAAATATCATTTTAGAATAGGGAAAGTATTGTAGTAACATAATGTGAACATCATCAAAAGATCATGCTGAGAAATTACTGTGTTGTAGTACTATTGATTATATCATGCTAGTGTTTCCTTTAACTTACATAGGATTTTCATAAAGTAGATTACATCTATTTATAATGTAATTTGACTACATATAATTCTTTATTCTCCCTTTTCTTTTTCACCTTTCTCCTTTTTTACTCCTGTTGTTCTTATATGTGAACATTCAAAGACCTTTATGAAGGAAGATACACATGAGTTTACAACTGGGCACTAGGTCATGAATTTTCTTTCTAAGTTTTGTCTCCTATCTTATATATTTTTCAAGGACTTAGGTTAGAGTTTAAATCCTAGGCTCTTCAATTTTAAAGAATATAGTGTTACCTGAGATTCTTCAACTTAACAGAGCAAAGGGAATTTCATCTTTTAAAACATGAAGTAAATTTAATTTAAGCACATGCTATCTTACTGTGGTAAGCATTCACAGTACAAAGAATGACAAAGGATATTCTCTGCCTTCAAGCAGGCACAGTCTGGCAAAGATATTATGTAAACATACATACTTAGATGTGCAAAAGATATAAAAACTGTATAGGATAAGCAAAACTTAGAATTTTTTTAAATAGCATTTACTAAGTGTCTAGTTTGTACAAGCATTTTACTAACTTTATCTTATTGGTATTTATTTGAAGGTCCTGTAATAAAAAAAAAAAAAAATTTCCTATAGAAGATGAAAATTAGTTGGAATTTGAAAGAAGCCAAAATGTGAAAATAAAGGGGGGGGGGAATCTTTTAAAAAGAAAATAAAGAAGACTGTTTCAGGTGTGGGGTGTAATGTTGAAAATATCCATGGTTTTAATGTGTTAACAGTGCCACTAGCCAGTGTCACTAGAATGAAGAGTGTACAGGGGTAGGGATGGTAAGATATTGGATATATCAGGCCAGTTTATGATGAGATTTGAATTCCAAGCAGAGGATTTTTTATTCAGTTTTGCAGATGATAGACAGACACTGGAGTTAATATTGAGTTAATAGGAGAGGAGGGAAGTAACATGGTTGGTCCTGCTGAGGAAAATCATTTTGGTTGTGAATGGAAGATGGAATGAAGTGAGAAGACTTGACTTTCTGACAGGCAAATCAAACAACAGGTTTGAGTAAAGGTGAAGAGGCAGTAAGATCAAGTGGTTAATTGAGAATATGTCAGTTGCAAGCCTGGGGTTTTGGAAGGATGGTGGTGCCTTTGACAAATAATAGGGAAATTTGGGAGAGGAAAGATTATGAGTTCAATGTTGATTGTGTTGAGTTTAAGATGTTTTTAACATGAAGATGTGAGTCTGAAGGTCAGCAAATATCCTTTAACTATACCTCTTGAACCCTTTATGTTTTGGTTTCTTCAGAATTTAGAGACTGCTGGTGGCCCTGGCTAGAATAGTGCAGTGCGTGAAGTTAGGAAGTCTCCAGTTCAAATTTAGTCTCAAACATTTAACTGTCTATGGGATCATGGGCAAATTATTTAACCTCTGTCTGCTTCTAATAATAGAACTTCCAGGATTGTCAAATCCCAGGAAGATCAAATGAGAACAGTGTTGGTAAAGAGCACTTAACATAGTGCCCAGTGCATATTGGCAATATATGTATACTATTCCCTTCCTCCTTTCCCTGTTACTTCCTGTCATTTCTCTCCCAAGGTAGCCTATCAATAAAATTTTACCTACAAAATCTGTTTATCATTCCTCCTACCTGTCCAAAAATCCTCTTTCAGTCTCATTTAATGCCTCTTAGTCCATATCATGCAACTTAACTGTGCATATTCTGGCCTTTCTTATTTTTAGTGACAGAATATTTGGATATTAATGATTTGTAGTCCTTTTCTTTTTTTTTTTCCTTTTCTTTTTCTTTTTTTTTGGAAAACTTGGTTGATATTTTTATCTATTTTGGAGTATCTGTGTTTCCTACACACTTCAAATATCCTTCCCTCAGATTTTTTTTATGCTTTGTTTTTATTTGCACAAAAGCATTTCAGTTTTATTTAGGCAAAATTATTTTAACTTTTGAATTTGACTATATATTATGTTTATGTGATAATACTAATCATAGCTATTTGTGTGTGAAAGGTGTGCAATTTATATATATATATATATATATGTATATATATATATATATATTTAGTAGTGATTTTAATTTTCATATCAAGTATCTATGTTTAACTCATTGTATGTACATCTAATTGTTGTCAAATTGTTTTCTGTCGTCTTATTATTTTGTTACAGTAAGTTCTGTCCTATATTGTTTCTATTCTTAAAAGTTTTGTGAATATTGAGTTAAATTTTTTGCTAATTTGTTCCTGACCTTCCTACTCAAGTCTATTCCAGCTATTTTAATTTTCTTTTATGTAAGTCATAACCTTGTTTTAATGCTTTCTGGTTTAAAATAAAGTATAATTCAAGTTCTAAAAGTGTTGTTCTCTTCCCCCCCCCCCATCCTTCCTACTTTTTTCATTATTTTTCCTTGAAATTCTTTTTCCTTTCCAAATTATTATTTTATCTGATTCTATTTTAGAACTTTATTAATATTCATGAATATCATAAGTCCTTACTTTATCCTTATTTAGGTATTAATACTATGTCATGTAAATAAGTTTGCTTTTCTTTGTTTTCAGTACTTAGCCTGTCCTGTAGTATACTTAATAAATCCTTACTGACTGTACTTGGCATAGAGAGTGCCATTTAAATGGCATAGGAAGAATATCTGTAGACATGTCTAATAATTGGTGGAAAGTAAAATGGACTAAAGCTAGAATAAAACCCATTATCTTGTCTATCTAAAAACATAGAAGAGGGCCTAATGAATAGGCAAATTCAATTTCAAAGATAATAATTGATGGGATTAGGAGTTAATGATTGAAAAGATCATGGAAGGATATCATTTATTCAAAAAGAATAAATTTAATCAAGGAGAAGCAAGAGTTCCTTTGTAGATTATAAAGTCACATGAGGAAATCTGGGAATTAGATGAAATATGTAACAGAATATTTTGAGTGGTTTTAATGGAGGGAACAGAAAAGGAAAAGTAGTAATATTAACTTGAAGATAGAAATCATAACTTGCACAGTTGCAAAATATAGTTTATATTCAAACATCTGTTGTTACAGTGTACAATGATCTTTCTGAATTAAGTCTGCATCTATCAAAAAAACTGATCATGCTATGCAGACTAAATTCAGAAAAGTCTGGAAAAGATTTAGATGAACTGAGGCTAAGTGAAGCAAGCACTGTAACAACTGTAACAACAAAATCATGTGATAATCAACTGTGATGTACTTGGCTGTTCTCAACAATTCAGTGATTCAAAGCAAATTCAACAATGCTAACCATATCCCAGAGAGAGAGCTATGGAAACTGCATATAGAGTAAAGCATAGTTTTTTCACTTTGTTTATTTCTTTCTCATGATTTCTCCCGCCCTGTTGTCTGACTTTTGTTTCACAATAGGACAAATATGGAAATTAGGTTAATTAATTACATCAGTGTACTTGCTATCTTGGAGAGGGATAAGGGAAGGAGGGAGAAAAAATTGGAACAAAGTCTGACAACAATGAATGTTTAAAACTATCTTTACATGTATTTGGGAAAATAAAATACTACTAAAAAAAATTTTTAATTACTCCATATCAAACTCATTTAAATGATACAGTATTAATACCTCAACAAGGATAAAGGACTTAGGTTATTCATGAATTTTAATAAAAAGTTCTAAAATAACTTTTTAGATAATTAAAATTATGATAAATAATATTAATTTATTAATAAAAATTATTTTTTTAAAATAAAATCCTACCCACACATTTGCAGTAATGCAAAAAAATATATATTATTTGCTGTGGCTAAGAAGGATTTCTAACTGAAACACAGTGTGGTTCTGAGAAGAACGAAAAATAAAAAAGCCTCAAAATACAACATATATTCTAAAAATTAAAAAAAATTGGGCAGAAGAGTTTTGTTTTGTTTTTTTTGTTTGTTTGTTTGTTTTTTAGTATGTTAATATAAATAAAAATAAGAAGGGTAAATTAAAGAAATAGTAAAACTAGAAGATTTTACATTAAATACAGGAGTAAAGAAAGGATGTCCTGGGAATTAATCTACAAAGATATACTGCAAATATATAGGATTAAAGAATATTTTTCAAATAAATAAAAGAGTCAATGCTAATTGTTGGACCACTTTAGTAAAATGTGATACAGCCTAAATGAAAACCTTATTAATAGACAAAATTATGAAGGTTACAAACAGAACCAGATAAAATAATAATTTGGAAAGGAAAAAGAATTATCAAGGAAAATTAATGAAAAAAGGAAGGATGGGGGGAGAGAATAACACTTTACTTGAATTATACTTTATTTAAAAACCAGAAAGCATTAAAACAAGGTTATGACGTACATAAAAGAAAATTAAAACAGCTGGAATAGACTTGATTAGGAAGATCAAGAATAAATTAACAGCAATTTTAACTCAATATTCACAATAATTTTAAGAATAGAAACAATATGGGGATGCTGAGTGAAATGAGCAGAACTAGGAGATCATTTATACATTTCAACAATGATACTGTATGAGGATGTATTCTGATGGAAGTGGATCTTCAACATAGAGAAGAGCTAATCCAATTCCAATTGATCAATGATGGACAGAATCAGCTACACCCAGAAAAGGAACACTGGCAAATGAGTGTAAACTGTTAGCATTTTTTGTTTTTCTTCCCAGATTATTTTTACCTTCCGAATCCAATTTTTCTTTTGCAACAACAACTACAAAATTCAGTTCTGCACGTATATATTGTACCTAGGATATACTATAACATATTAATATGTATGGGAATGCCTGCCATCTAGGGGAGGGGGTAGAGGGAAGGAGGGGAAAAATTTAGAACAAAAGGGAGTACAAGGGATAATGTAAAAAAATTATCTGTGCATATGTACTGTCAAAAAATGTTGTAATTATAAAATTAATTTAAAAAAAAAAAGAAAGAAAGAAACAATATGGGACAGAACTTACTATAACTGAATAATAAGACCAGAAAACAATTTGACAACAATTAGAAGCAGACAAAGATTAAGTAATTTGCCCATGATCCCATACAATGAAGTTTCTGAGGCCAAATTTGAACTGAAGTCTTCCTGACTTCACGCACAACACTATTGGGCCAACAAATATAAAGGGTTCAGGAGGTATAGTTAAAGGATGTTTGTTGACTTTCAGACTCACATTCATGTTAAAAACATTTTAAACTCAACATAATCAACATTGAACTCATAATCTTTCCTCTCCTAAATTTCCCTATTATTTGTCAAAGGCACCACCATCCTTCTAAAACCCCAGGCTTGCAACCGATATATTCTCAATTAACCACTTTATCTTACTACCTCTTCACTTTTTCTCAACACAGTCAATCTGTTGTTGATATTCCGTACCTCCATCTCTAGAGTACAGCAGTAAACCTGTTGTTTGATTTGCCTGTCAGAAAAATCAAGTCTTCCTACTTCATTCCATCTTCCATTCACAACCAAAATGATTTTCCTCAGCAGGACCAACTATGTTACTTCCCTCCTCTCCTATTAACTCAATATTAACTCCAGTGTCTGTCTATCATCTGCAAAACTGAATAAAAAATCCTCTGCTTGGAATTCAAATCTCATCATAAACTGGCCTGATATATCCAATATCTTACCATCCCTACCCCTGTACACTCTTCTTTCTAGTGACATTGGCCAATGGCACTGTTCCTTTAAATAAGACACAACACATTAAAATCATGGGCGTTTTCAAAGGACTCATGAGGGAAAAAATGCCAACCACCTCCATGTAAGTTTCACCAGGCTTCTTTACAATCATCCTCCTGATCATCTCTTACTGAACAATAATATTCCATTACATTCATATCCCAAAATTTATTCAGCCATTCTCCAACTGACAGGCATTCACTCAGTTTTCAGTTTCTTCCCTCTACAAAAAGGGCTGATCCAAACATTCTTGCACATATAGGGTCCTTTTCTTTGTGATCTCTTTAGGATATAAGCCCAGTAGAAGCACTGCTGGGTCAAAGAGTATATATACACAGTTTGATAACTTTTTGGGCATAGTTCCAAATTGCTCTCCAGAATGTTCAGTTTCACCAACAATGTATCAGTGTCCCAGTTTTCCCACAGCCCCTTCAACATTTGTCCTTGTCTTTTCCTATCAGTTTTAGTCCATCTAAGAGGTATGTAGTATCTCAAAGTTGTCTTAATTTGCATTTCTCGAATCAATAGTGATTTAGAGCACCTCATATGATTGGAAATAGTTTTAATTTCTTCACCTGAAAATTATCTGTTCATATCCTTTGACCATTTATCAATTTAATATAACATTCTCACTCTGTTGTTGTTAGCTTGTATTTTGTTCTGTCCCAGTCTTTCTTCCTTCTTTACCCAATTTTTCTTGTGCAGCCAAATAACTATAAATATGTATACATATATTGAATTTAATGTATATTTTAACGTATTTAACATGTATTGGACAACTTGCCACCTCGGGGAGGGGATTAGAGGAAGGAGGGGACAATTTGGAACAGAAGGCTTTGCAAGGGTCAATGTTGAAAAATTACCCATGCATATATTTTGTAAATAAAAAGCTTTAAATTTAAAAAAAAAAGATTTAGAATTCATTCTAGTCACAGATCTAGAACTAGAATGGATCTTAGATTCTGTACTTTTTTTCCCCTTGTGTTGAATTCACAAAGATATAAATTATAAGTGATATTTGGATTCAGGTCCTCTGACTCCAGAACCCATGGCTCTTTCTAACAGTATTACATGGACCAAAAATTTTATTAAAATGTGTCCTTTTATTTTCTCTTGAAGTCTATGAACTCCTCAAAATAAAGGGTTTTAAGTGGATAAAATACATGGAATTAAGAAAGGAACTATATTATACCATACTCCCAACTCCTCAGGTAATAAGTGTGCTAATTTTTAGGAGCCTAAGCTTAATATTTTATTAAGCCTTTTGAGGGCATCGTGCTTTTTTAACTTTGATTTTAACATTATCAGAAGTTTGATTATGTCAACTTTGTCAAAGCTTTACTGTGACTATTAAGTTTAACTTATGCGTAGGCAATTCACACATTTATTTTATCTTATCTTCTATAACTGTGCTATATATACCATATAAGCTGACCTCAACAACACTTATCACAGTACCAACCCTGAATGGAATCAAGAACTCCTGACATACTTTAACTTTTAATTAGGCAAACTTCTTCTGTAACTAATGGGAAATCTGGAAAAGGAAGAATAGGTAAAGAAAGATTCTTTTAATTTCATTTTGTTTAACCCTTTATCTTTGAAATTTAAAATTTGCCTCCAGGTGTCTATTAGAGATTGTCTAAATTTCTTAGATCTGCCATTTGTTAGGGATTATAGATTCATTATCAAAAAGTCAGATAGCATTTGTCTGGCTTTTTATTTAGGGCTTAGTAGAAAGAAACAGAAAGCCTCTTTGTCCCCTTATCCCCTTCAAACAAACAACAAAAAACAAAAAATTCTGAATCTTAAAGAACTCAGTTTGATGGAAAACAGGCTAGAGTGACCTTTGGTGGGGCTTGGGGGTGAGGAGTAGATCATTTTGTAAGATGATCAGTTTTTAGCTAGAACTTGGAGGTTGGAGGTTGTCTTTTGTTTGCAAAGAGGATCAGAATGTACTCACTGTATTGGTCAGACTGGCTGATTATCAGAGCCCCTGAGCTTGGAGCTCTCCTCCTAGGTAGGCCCCAAAGAGTGCAGATGAATGTTGAAAGTGGAGTTGTTGCTAAATGTATGTGACTCATGTTTCTTCTCACTTCAGTTCTGCTTTGCTCAGAGTATGGTGACTTCTTTGAGGACTTGTTTCTCCCATGTCACACAATTCCCAGAGGTTGGCCATGATATGAGTGCTTGCCTTGTGTCCGTTAGGGCATTGTATTTTTGACAAGGCCCTCTGCCTCATAGAGGCAGTAGAGGTGGAATACTTGATGCTTAGTTTGAGAAAGGGCCTTACAATCTGGTATCTCATCCTGCCAGGTGATCTTCCGAATGTTCCTAAGATAATTCAAATGGAAGCAATTCCATTTCCTGGCATGGTGTTTTTGTATACCATCCAGGTTTCGTCAGCATGACTGCTCTGTAGACTTTCAGTTTGGCAGTCAGGTGACTTTTTTACTACACTTTTCTTCAGACCTATTTATCAATGTGTCCATTTTTGGAATGCATAAAAGGAAGTAGTCTTGTCCAGAATATTCAAAACTTCTCCATCATTTATGGTTCCATGTATGGGTGGCCTAGTGTACTGGCTGGTGGAACACTTTTTTTTTCTTTCTTTTTTTCCTTTTACATTAATTATTAGGTTAAAATTAGCACAAGCAGCGAAGAATTGAGCCATATTTTGTTGCATCTGAACCACAGAGGCTACATTGAGTGTACAATCATCTGTGAACAAAAACATCTTGGACTTTTCTTTTAGTCTTGGCTTATACCCTTCTCAAGTTGAAGAATTAATCATTACTGCTATAGTTCATGGTCATTGAAAGCATTTGATGAAATGGCTGAAAATTTCATGCTAAAAAAAGCATGGGAGCAAGCACAAAGCTTTACTTTACTCCATTGGTGACAGGGAAAAGCTCAAGAACATTGTCCGTTATCCACTACCTGAACAAGCATTCTGTCATTTTAAAATAATAGCTTTTTATTTTTTTTAATAAATTTTATTATATATTATATTTTTATTATATTTTAAAATTAAATTTATTTTTAAAATCAATAACTGAATTTTTGAATTAATATTACATATTGAAATTATATGATTTATAATTACATGAATTATAAATATATAAAATTTTATTTTATTTTTAAAATATATGCAAAGATAGTTTTCAACATTCACCCTTGCAAAACTTTGTGTTGCAGATTTTTTCTTTTCTCACTTCCCTTGACAGCAAATAATCTAATATGTGTTAAAACATGTTCAGTTTTTCTATATACATTTCCACAATTTTCAAAAGATGTTGTCATTAAGTTGGTGTACAATACTGATGAACTTCCTTCGGGCCACCAAATTTTGACATTCTCCTTAAGCTCTCACAACTGATGTCCTGGAGAACAGAGATGAAAGAGAAGAGAATTCTGAGCATGGTAGACTGAAGTCTAGTAAATAAAGCATCTTATGGGAGGAACATATTAGCATGAGGCCATATCTTAGATTTCATATAGGACCCTAGAGAGTTGGTCCACATATATAGGCCTTCAGTTTCTTTTTTTCTTCTTTGAGCTTAATAATATAAAGTTTGTAACCTTGAATTTTGGGGGGGAGGGGTTTGCAGATTTTGTCTAGAGATTTGAGGAATAATGCAAACTTATTTTAAAACTTAAGACATTTAACAATAATTTGCCCACGAAGGAATGTTGCCTTCACTGGATGAGATGGCTATATTATGTATAAAAATATATATTTGGCATTCGTTCTTCAGTAGATCTCACTGAACAGGACTGTTGGACTAGATCACCTATGAAATCCCTTTTAGCTCTAGGACTAATCCTGTGATTAAATAAATTCTTTCCTTTCAAAATGTTCTGTCATGTAATACAAAAATTTTCTGTCAAAACCTTCCAAAATGTTCTGTCAAGTAGGACAAAATTATCTTCATTTTAAAGATGAAGTAATTAAAGAATTAATATGATGGTCTTTTTATGATCACAGGACTGATATTAAGAGTCAGGTTTTCTGACTCTAAATCCAACACACTTTTCTTTTTTTTTTTTTTTTTTTTAATTTTTTCCAAAATAGCTTTTTATTTTTCCAATTAACATGTAAAGATAATTTTCAACATTTATTTTGTAAGATTTTAAATTCTAACTCCTCTCTTCTTTACCTTCCCCTTCACCAAGACAGCAAGCAATGCAATCTGATATAGCTTACAGTTTTTCTTCTTGTTGTTTTTGAAGCAATTGGGGTTAAGTGACATGCCCAGGGTCACAGTTAAAAAGTGTTAAGTGTCAGACCAGATTTGAACTCAAGTCCTCCTGACTTCAGGGATGGTGCTCTATCCACTACACCAACTAGCTTTCCCTTACCTTATAGTTTTAAATTATTATAAACATACTTCCAGATTTGTCATGTTATGAAGAAAAAGTCAGAATAAAAGGGGGTACAGGCCACAAGAAAGGGGGAAAAACCCCCCAAATTGAAAATAATATGCTTTGATCCAGTTTCGATAATTTTCTTCAAATTTTTCTCCTTCTATACCTCCCCAAGACAAGGAAGCAAATAGGTATATGTTATGCATGTATAATCATAGTAAATATATACCCATATGAGTTATATTGAAAAATCAGAACAAAAGAGAAAAACATGTCTGCTATAACATAGTGACTGAATAAAAAAGGGAAACCTGGAAAATTTTAAATGATACTAAATTAAAGGCAAGAGAACAAAATACAAGTTGATTACGATTGTATAAATCAATTAAATATTTAGAGGCAGCAGACCTCTGGTCAACCATACGTGTCCATGTTAATTTCATTTATATTGATAAAGTTTTTTTTGAAGAATGTACTTCATGTAAGGATTTGTTTTGGCGGACATAATTTATCCAGTATATTCATTTATTAGGCATCTTTTATGTGCCATGGTCTGTACTAAATGCTGGGATATAAATACCAAAAACCCAAAAAAGAAAATTAACCCCACTTTCAAGGAACTTAATATTGCAGGGGAAAGACAGCAGTCATATATAAATATATAGAGAATTTCAAGTTGGCTTGGGAGGGAATCAGAATAGACTTCATTAGAAGAAGGTGTGCTTCATTTCAAAGAGTTTTTTGAGTTAGAGGCATGGAGAAACTACATTACATGAATGATGAATGCCTAGTACAAAGGTATGAAATAGAGTTGGGAGAAATAGAGACCTTGATCAGGAACAGAGAGAAGAGCAGTTTGTCTAGTCTGAAAGGTTTGGAAGATGTGTCCAAGACCATTCCATTTGAAATGTACAATAAGACAGAACTCAAGATCAGAAAAATGACTGGCCCTGTCATATACAGAGCTGTGAAGCATCTGCTTACAAAAGTTAATTTAACTCAGTAACAAATCAGATCTTTGAACGAGCATTTAGAGAGAAGAAAAGATACTGAAACAGTCACGTTTGTAAAAAGGGAAACTGAGAGACAATGTTTGGACAAGTAGGAAGGGAGATCCAGAAGAATGTAATGTCATAAAGATTTGGAAAAACAAAGAGCCCAAAATTAAGACTGAGAAATATGACCATCAGATCGGGTGAGAGACAGGACAGAGAAAGAGAAGAATAGGGTAAGGTATCCTTATTCCTAGTTTAGTGCATAGAACCCATACTATTTATGGGCTGTTTATGACCTTCATCCTCTGGAAGCAGTAGGGAAAAACGTAAAAGAAATTGAGACTCTTAGTTTGGCCATTTTAAAAGATGCAGCCTGTTTCACTTATGCAGTCAATCAATGAAGGCTACTCCTACTCAATGGAAGGGGGAAACAAGGAAGCATCATACTTAAATATTAATAATCTGCACATGCACAGAGGGGGAAAGAGAGAGGAAGAGACAGAAACAGAAACAAAGAGATTGGGGGGGGTTTGCTTTTTTGGTTTTGTTCTGTTTGAGAAGACAAGAGTGTGTCATTCAAAAGTTGTATTTCCAGTTGAATGAAAAGTCCTCCTTTACTTACAAGGATTCTTGAACTTTTCTGTATCATGAACACCTTTTGTAAATGATGCTAACTTGTAAAATTTAGCATACAATAAGGTTCTTAAGATTACAAAGGAAACCAATTTTGAAAGAAAAGAAAATTTAATTTAAAAAACAGGTTAAGAATTGTTGCTTTAGTAGTGGTTTTGTTATGCCACAGTTTCCTTTAATTGTTCTGCCTCAGTCCCCCTTCCTGGCCATTAGAACTGATATGAATTAGAGCTGGGAGCCCTGACTATAAGCCATAAATTGTAGATAGATTATTTAGAGATAGGGAAGGATATCTCTTGTTCTAGACTTCTTGTCTCTAGCTTGACTACCTTCTTCACTCCCTCTTATCAAGAGTTTATGGTCCTCACCCCCAACTTGTCAGAATCTAATGTTATGGTGCCTTGAAATTCTTGCTCACCAGTGCTCACTCCACCCCTGCCTTTGTTTTCTCCTGGGCTGGAGCCCTAATCCCTGGAAGTCTTCCACTGGTTGCTGATTGCTTTGAGATGAGGGTCCAATTCAACCCTGGCGGCCACATGGATCCTGTTTTGGCCCCAATCTCTCCCTCTCAAATAAAACATTAAAAACTCTAATCTTCATCTTGCCTCAGTTTCTCTAGCATTACAGTTTGTGATAGTAGCTTTATCCTGGACATATATAATGTTAAATTTTTTTTTTTTGTCCTTATATTTCTCATGTGTTAGTTGTTTCTTAACTAATGCTGAAGTGTTTTCTTTTTTCTTTTTTTTTATTATTTTTTTTAGATTACAACTTTTAATACAGTTTAAGATCACTTGATAAAATTGCATGGATTGAAGGGTAGACTCTAGTTGTAAAATGATATAAAAGTTTCCGATTCCTACAGGTAGTATCTGAGGCTATATTTCTTGTCTTTTGGGCTCGTACCTATCCCACTGCACTACCTTGTAAACTAGAAATAATATTACTGATTAAAAGGTTGTATGCATAGTTTAGAGACTTTTGGAGGATAGTTTTGAATTGCTTCCTAGAATTCACTTATTTTCCTTATTTATCATCTTTGGCAATTTAATGTATATGCTAACATCAAATGTGTTTAACCTAACATCAAAGTTTCTTTCATTTGAATTTTTGTGATTTGGAATAATTTTTTATATAGCTAATTGGTAGCTTGGATTTATTTCTCTGAGAACTGCTTGCTTTTATTTTTTTGACTATCTTTTGAGGAATGACTCTAATAAATCCACATAAATCCTCAGCATTCTTATATATCACCAACAAAATGCAACAGCAAGAGATACAAAGAGAAATTCCATTTACATTTTTATAATCCTTGCATATATTGTTTTCTCTGCTTTCCCTGAATCAATTCATACAATGCTTTCTGTGCATCATCACTGAACGATTGACACTGGTTTGAATCATTTCATTGTCGAAGAGAGCCATGTCCATCAGAGTGAATCATCATATAGGCTTGTTGCTCTTAACTAAATCACTAAAAGTGCTGCTCTAAATATGTTATTGCTTCTTCTATATTGGGACTTTCTATTCAATCAGTGACATGGGAATATAGATGTTGATTCAAAGAATATACTTTTGAGAAATTTGTTCATATCATTTGATTGCTTAACTATTGGGGGAATGTTATTTAGTGGTTTAGGATAGTGTATACATATGTATAAAATCGTGAATTCTAACAATCAGAAAAATTTCAAAACAAGGTTTGTTCAAGTTTGGCTCCTTATTTTACATGCATTTATGTTTCCTGTTAAGTCAGTCAAAAATTTTTATTAAGTACCTATTATGTGCCAGGCATTGTGCTAAGTTCTGGGAATACAAAAAAATTTAAGAAAACAGTCCCAGGCTTCATACAACTTCACAATCTAATGAACAGAAAACAAAAATATACAAAATTAGCTACATAGGAAGCAATAATTAATAGGCAATAATCCGAGTATGGGGAATATTTACTTATTTCATATGTTTTAGTATAAAGATTTTTGTGCCAGAACTTATTTATGTTCTGGCCTCATTCTTTGATTCCCTTAGTACTCAGCTCAACTCAACTCTCACTGTTCCCAGGTGTTTGCTATGTACCCTCTGGTAGTGCTCTACCCTAGGGGATTAACTTTCATTACTCTTTTTTAAAATTCATTTTTATTTTCAGTTCTAAATACTTTCCCTCATTACTATCTATTTATGACCATTAAATTGGGATGCAACTTAAAAAAAAAATAGAAGTGCAAATTAAGAAACATCAAAATGGAAATCCTGATAAATCAAGAGGTTAAGGGAATTAAACAGAAAAAAAATTATTGAACTAATACATAAAATTAGGAGTTGATTTTATGAAAGAACAAAATAGATTAAAATCCTTGCTTAATTAAATATTTTTAAACTATGTGATAGGGACACCAATACAAATTAAAATCAGAGACTCTCAAGGTAAAAAAAACAAAAAGGATTTTTTTTATTATTTCTGGGAAAGGGCAACCTCTAATAGACAAAGTATCCTTCATAAAAGAGTACAAAGTGCAAACTGCAAAACACAAATTTATATACCTAACCAGAAGTGCATGGCCTTCCCCCACCTCTTACCCCTTTTCTGTCATTGTCTGGGGAAGTCCAAGCTTACACTTAAATGCTGCCTAATGTGGAAATCTATCCCAAAGGCTAAAGAATACTAGTAAATAACACTCTTTACCCCTTAAGTATTTAAATCCTAATTAAGGGGGAGAGTGTCTGGAGGTAAATGTTTAAGATAGCGAACACCTGCAGCTTTTAGCTTGTTACTGCAAAATCTCAAGTCACAATTAAGGCATAAGTCAAGGCCACATTCTTATGAGAGCTCTTCACTCATTTTATTCCATTAAAAGCCAAATATGAAGTCATGTAAAATAAAATTTTGCATTTTTCCTCGAGTCTTTTGGAATTTTTGTGGGTCATTTTGGTAGATTTACTGTTTCGTTATTGATTTATCTTTATAATATTGCAAAAGGAAAGGGGGGAAATTGTAACACGGGTTTTGCTATTAAACTGTAAATTGTTCTTTGGTTCTGTTCACTTCACATAAAATCTTCCCGGGTTTTTCTGAAACCATCCTCTTCATTACTTTTTGCATTGTTAACTTACAGTATTCATTCACATTTATATACCAGTTGATGGGCATCACCTGGGTTTCTAATTCTTAACTGTCACAAAAATAACACTATAAAAACTTAATGTCCTTCTTTAATCTCTTTGTTTTAGAGACCTAATAGCAATATCCCTGAGTCAAAGGGCACGCACAGTTTAATAGCTTTTGGGGCATAGTCCCAATGCTTTTCAAAAAACTTAAGACTATTTTATAGGTGTACCAAAAATGAAGTTATTTTTTTATATACACCCCTTTGAGCATTTTCCTTTTTTTGTCATCTGGCACAATGTGTGTATAGGTGATACTTCAGAGTTGTTTCATTTTACATTATTAGTGATAGAGGAGCGTTTTTGGTCAGGTAATTTTGATGGCTTTGATTTCTTCCATGAACTGCTTTTTCATATGGTTTGACCATTTATCAATTGTTTAGTAGCACTTATAATTTTTACTTATTATTTATATGTATATATGTGTAATATCTTAGAAATAAGAACTTTATCACAGAAACTTTCTTGCAAAGATTTTATTCCTAATTTCCTGCCTTTCTTCTAATTTAGATTTTTGTTTATACGCAAACTTTTTAATTTCATGTAATCAAAATCTTTCATTTTACCTCTGAACCTCCTTGTTTGGTCATAAAGTCTTTCTTAAATCCATTTCTTCAATGCTTTATTAATTTTCCTATATCACCCTTTATTTTTAAGCTGTATACATGTTGAGATTCTCTTGTTTTCCCTGCAATTTTTGTCAAATAGTGAATTATTGCCCAGTAGCTTGGCTGAATATGTTTTGTGCCTAATATGCCATTGCCACATTCTTTTGATGATTAGAGCTTTGTAGTATACTGAGATTTTGTACTGTTAGCGCACTTTTGTTCTCCCTTTTCTTTTACTATTGATTTTTATAATGTTCTTTTAGATGATTTAAATTATTTTTTCTAACTCTATAATGTAATTATTTGGTAGTTTTATTAACATTACTGAATATGTAAATTTTGTTTATATAGTCAATATTATATTTCAGCCCAAGAGTAATTAATATTTTCTCTACTTATTTAGAATCACTTTGTGAATGAGGAGTGTTATATAATTATTTTAATATAGTTCTTATGTGATCTTGAAAGGTAGACTTTTGTGCTGTCTGTTATTTTAACGGAAGTTTTCTTTCTTTCTCTTGCAATTGGTTATTGTTTGGGAATGTATTGAAATATACTGATCATTTGTGCAGGTTTATTTTCTATCTCAACCTTTGTTAAAGTTGTTCTTTATCTCACCAAGGTTCTTTTTTCCTCCTTAGGGGTTTCACTTATGTCTTATTATATTTCTTTTTCAAGAGAAGATAATTTAAGTATTATTAGTTCAGTAACTTTTTAAAATTTGTTTTAAACACAACTTTTTGATATGCTTTGATTTTTCTGAATTTCTATTTTGGAATTTAATTCAGTATTTTTAATTGGGTTTTTAGTTTGTTTTTTCCTCTTAGTTGCAATCCCAATTTGTTTCTCTGCTCTTTTATTGATAAAAGTGTTTAGAAATATAATTTTTCCTATAAGTGCAAAATTTGGCCACAAATTTTGGCATGATGTTTCATTGCCATTATATTTCAGTCATTTTTTTTTCCTATTGGAAGTTTTCTTGGCAAAGGAACTCCAACTTATTTCAGATAAGGAACTGAGGCAGACAGGATTAAGTGGCTAGCACAGGGCTAGAAAATGTCTAAAGACCAGATTTGCACTCAGGAAGATGAATCTTTCTGATTTTAAGTCCAGTGTTCTAAGCTACCCAACAGCATGATTTGTTCTTTCACCAATATGTTATTTAGCATTAGTTTGGGATAGGAGGGGGGGGGGGGCATTGTTTGTTTTTGTTTTTTAGTTTCCAGTTAGCTTTTAATGTATGATTAAATGACCATTCATTGCATTATGATCAGAAAAAGTTCCAATATTAAGTAATTTTGGTTTTTAGTTAATTTCTACTCTTTATTTTAAAAGACCTGTAATGAATTTTTAATTGTATTACCATCAGAAAAGGAGTTCACATTTCTCTATTTGTGAGGTTTTTATGCTTTTATACATGTTCACTTTTTGCAATGTTTCCATGTATTGTGAAATAGCTATACTCCTTTCTCTTGTCATTCAGGATTCTTATATACCCTTATCTAACTTTTCTCAAAATTCTCTTGTTTTTAACTTCTTGCTTATTTTGTGGATAGATTTATCTAGGTCTGAGAGAAGAAATAAATTGAAGTTCCATCACTAAGGTTCTTACTATTTCCTTTTTTCTTTCACTTAATTTTTTTTTTGCTGTTTTCTCCCTTAACTCATTTAATTTCTCCTTGTTGCTATTTGTATATACGTTAATTTTTATATTTATTTTCTTTGGTACATTTTAGCAAGAGGAAACTTTCCCAACTCTATTTTTAAATTTTCTGTTTTTTATTTTGTTTTGAGATCCTTTTTAAAAAAATGTCAGCTGAAGTATACTAGATTCTGCACCACCCCTTATTTCTGTGTCCTTGCATTCTCAACGCTCTCCCTCTTCCTCTCTCCCTCTCTCCCTCTTCTCTCTCTCTCTTCTCTCTCTTTCTCCCTCATTCTCCTTCTCTATCTCCTTCTCTTTCTTCCTCTCCCTCTCTCTCCTCCTCCCCCCATAGCTATTTAATCTTGAATGATCCTGACTGATGTTATGGTATTCAAATTCTCATTCTAGCTGCTTTCAGTATTTTAGCACTGGATTTGGACTATAATGTTCCTTGCCACCCTTTGTTTTAGGATTTCTTTCAGAATGTGTGACAGGTAGATTACTTTATCTTCTCTTTTGCCCTCTAGTTTTAAGATATTATCTAGACATTTTTCTTTTAAGATTTGTTAACGTATGTCTATTCCCTTTTTTTGTTAGTGACTTTCAAGTAGTTCATTGATTCTTCAATTTCAGATTTTCTTCCCTTTTTTCCCCAGTCTTTTCACATTATATTTTGTAGTCATTAACTTCCACTTGATCAGTTGTGATTTTTTTTTTAAAAAGAAGTTATTTTCTTTCTGTACTGAACAATTCATTTTTCTTTGACCCACTCATTTTATTAAAAAAAAAAAATTTTGCACTTTTAAAAATCTCTTTATTAGAAAATCAGAAATTGGGTTTGTGTCCAGTTTTCATTTTTCTCTGACTCTTTTCTTAAGAGATCTTTTCCAAGTCATTTTCTTCTCAGTTTGTGTTTTGTACTTCCTGATCAGTTAGAAGTTGGTTTTTTTTTTTTTTGTTTGTTTGTTTTTTTGTTTTTTTAAACTGATCAGTTTCTTTTTGCTTCACTTTTCAACTCACTTCTTCTTGAAATAGGTTGTTATATTAGTGTTGTTTTGTGATTGGGGATTGAAGGCTGGGGTCTGACCTGAATTTCTTTCTATTACACCCTGTTACTTTAACAGCTGACAATGTTAAGTTTTTGCTGCTCTCAGAATAATGCGATCCAGAGGCACTTCTATTCACTAACCTTATAGTGCACTGTCTACACTCTATAATTTCTTGACCAGGTTTAGATTCCATAAGCAACTAATGGTGCCTCCTCCTTGGTTTTCGTGCCCTGTGTTAGTTTATTCCTTTGGAACCTTACATGCAAGGCTAAAGATTAGAACTGAGTTATTCTACGTTGTACTCCCATGTTATCACGCAATTTTACAAACCTATTTTCTTCTAAGGATTCATTTTTTTTTAAATGATGCATTAATGACAGTGGTACATTTTTTTTAACATTTTCAAAAACTACAGCTTCTTATAATTGTTAATAAGATAATGGAGCAAAAAAAAATTGATTAGGAGACTTTGTAGATTTGGTTTTCCATTCAATCATGTTAAGGAAAGGAAAAGAATATGTCCATTTCAAGAGTCATGACTTGGAAAAGAATGAGACTTAGCAGGAATAGTGGTCAAGATTAAGATAAATAGGATTAACATAAGAAAAGTTGGAATGATGATTAAGGAATTTTGGAGTATAGAGCACTTATGTTTGATGACAAGTTTGGTATGACCATGTCTTGTGTGTAAGCTGAAAAAGAGAGACAGAATAGAATAGGTTATGGAAATTGAGTAAATTGAGAAACTGTGAAGTTAGAATATTTGATTTATTTATTGAAATCTCCTACTCTGTGAGCAAGAATTGCCCTATAAAGAAAAAGTCAGGCATAGTGAACTCATTAAAGGAAGGGAGTCAGTAGATAACAACAAATGGGATCTGGTTTTGGTAATAAACCTCAAAGGAAGAGAAATTGCTTGGTGAAAGTGGTGGAAGAAGAATGTGGAAGTGGTTGTAAAGGAATATTCTGACTCTCCTGCTGTGATCATGGAATCCAAAGATATGAAAGTACTTGAAAGAGTGGTCAGAAATGCATCATTGCCAGGAGGAAGTTTAGTGTTAGTCAATGCCAGAAGTTGGAAGGGTAGGCAAATTTGCAGTAAGAGATTGAAGAGGGAATAGAAAGAGTAGAAGACTTAGCCATTATGATATCAGTGTTCAAAAATTCAGAATCTCTGGAATGGGACTTACATAAGGGAATGGGAGTTGGCTAGAAGTCCAAGCTTTTAATCATTGGTTGTTGGTGAATCCTATTATTGAAGGAAGCAAGTGATTAATGGGATTGCTCCCTGGCCTCATGGAAAGTAGAGGAAGTCTTTGAGGCCCGATTCACAGTTGATAGGAACCTAAAATTGTGAGAGCCGTAGGAACCTATCAGAATGCAAGTGGCTATTTTCTTGTCAGGCCAAGATCAGTGATCCAGGTCCTTACTGAATTAGAATTGCTTCTAGGTGAGGTAAAATGGCTTGGCCTATACTTTAAAAGATATTTATTTAATGTCTAAATGAAAAAAAAACTTTTCTCTCCTACCACCTTAAACTCAGCAGCATAAAAGATCCTGACATCATCTGGATATGGATTAAGGAATGGGACAGAAATTAGAACAATTAGAGAGGTTAGCTGGAATCATAGGGTATAAAATCAATCTTTGTTACAGGAGCCACCTATTAATGGCTACTGGGGATCTAATTCTGACTAGCAGAATAGATCCCTTCATGTGAGAAGATGATAACAAATCAAGGAGACAGAGACAGTTGTATTCTCTGACCTGTCTCCTTCCCTCTTGTCTCTAATTTATTTCATTCCCAATCCACAACCAACATCAGTTGCTTGTGTCAGTAAAGGCTGCTTTGCAACTCCTTCAAGTATGTTATAATTCAAAGCTGTGGGGGCTTCACACTTAGGCATGGTCCTTAACAATACTAAGCCAAACAAGATAATTTTTTTATATATGTATCTTTTTTTTTTTTTTTTTTTTACCAGTTCTTCGTTTTTTGGGTGAAGAACAATTATGAGATGTGGATCTTTTTTTTTTGCTTGCTTGTTTTTTTATGTTTTTAAAACCTACAATTAATCAGTACTGACCTGCTGTTGCTGCTTTTTTCTTCTTTCTTCTTCTTCTTTTTAACTAGATTGAAGGATGTTATTCTTTATTTTTTGTGTATGTACATTTTTGGAATATTTTCTTTCACAACATGACTAATATAGAAATGTGTTTTATTTAACTACATATATAACATATCAAATTACTTGCATTCTCAAGGAGGGGTCAGATGAGGGAAGAAGTGAGGAAGGGAACTTAGAATTCAAAAAAGCCCAATTATATTTGTTTTTACATGTAATTAGAAAAAAAATAAAACATAAAAAAGAAAAGAGATTTGTTTTTGACTCTCTGAGTTATATGCAGATAGACTTCTGTTGACTTACATAACTTATATTGGCAAAACAAAACACCACCACCCTCTTACAGTCACATTGTCTGCCTATCTATATACATTCATACATACACACATACATCCATGTATGTGCTTCCACATTTTTCAAAGGCACCTCCAGTCCACATTAAAGTCTTGTGTCTTAGAGAGATTATGTTGCATAGATGGACATTCTGTAATTGGTTCCACTTGACTAACTCTAAGATAAATGAGAGATTCCAATCACCTTCATTTAAAAAGAAAAAGAACAAATAAAGACTGAGCCCCTTCATAAAGCCTTACAATCTCCCAGTTTTCTGCATTTTCTCTTACCAGATACTATGCTAGAAGGGCTTGACGAGCTTCTTTGGGTGTTAGTAGTCATAAGTCCTTATTGCTTTTCATTGGCATAATTATGAAAGTACAGTTGTTTGATGGATGGGTGTATTATTCTGAACTTTTTTGAGAATATACTTATAAGAATACAACAGGATTTAACATTTATATGTGCATTGACATATAATCCTGAACACTCCAACAGAAATTGGAAAATGCAGAAGTTTGAACTCAGGACCCCTGATTTATCATTCTTTTCAAAACTCTTGTTATCAAATAGCATTTATCTTGAAAGTTACATGTACTGCCTTCACAGTGGGCAAGATATGACACAATAGTATGCTGATACATATTTAACAATGGGACTATGGGGAAAATGCATAAAAGAAACACTTCGATTTAATCTGCGTTATTAATATGTTCTACATCATTTTTCTTAAGTCTAAACAGTCAGCAAAATAATAAATCAAGTTCTGATTTATAACTTTGGCTGATTTCTAACTTGTAAATAGTCTCACTGAATATATAATAGTTTGTTGGTAGATTGAGCTGACTCCAACTATCTTTTTTCTTGCTTGAAATTGCTTTAAAGGAATTTCTATCTACCTAAACTTTTTTTTTTAAATATTCTTGTTAGATAGGCAATCATTTACTAAGCATTTATTTATTAAGTGCCTGCTATGTGCCAGACATTGGGATAAGGACTAGGGATACAAAGAAAGGCAAAAGACAGCCCCTTCCTTTCAAATTTATTCCAGGATTCATTACAATCTAGCTTAAGCCATTATTTGATCCTCTTCATACTTCTAGGTACCTGGAATGTCTTCTTTCTACAAGACTACTTCTTCAAATTCTACACCTCATTCAAGGCACAGTTCAGTTTCTCCACTTTATGATGACTTTCCTGCTCTCAGATAAAATAGCTCTCTCCTCTGAATTCCATTAAGCCATCTTATTTATTATCTAGTATTATTAACTAGTTAATGTTTCCTGCATGTCTTTTCTCTCCAACTAGATTGTAAGCTTTTCAGAGACAAAGATAATGAATGCCTTAACCTGTTTTACATCCCTTATTTTCCTTATCCCACAGTGTCTGATACCCTTCAGATAACTTTGTCTAAACTGTTTCTTTTCTTTTCTTTTTTTGAGGCAATTGGGGTTAAGTGACTACCCAGGGTCACAGAACTAGGAAGTGTTAAATGTGATATTTGTCTGGATGGAGATTTTTGGAGTAGAAGTATGAGTATATGGAAAAGATAAATGGGTAATGAAATTAAATGTTGGCTAACAAATGTGGAAAATCCCGTTTCTAAATCTTTAGTAAAAATAATTCCAAATTAACAGAAAGAACTCCCCGATAAACTATTTATGAATTAAGCCCTCTAACCTAGGTTGGAAAATATTTTGACTAATATTGTCATATAATTATATGACTTACTGTTTTCTTCCAATTGAATTTTATATTTTTCCAGTTTTGTTTATAGTAAAATGGGAAATGAAAGATAATTTTTTTTATTAACTTATTGGCAGTTTCTTTTACTATTTGTAACTCCTTCATGATTTTCCATGTGAGGGTTTTTGTTCCTTTATCATATCTCAAAAACATTTTTATATTTCTCCATCTATATTTTAAAATTAAAACTTAAAATTCTATTTCATTGATTGCTTATAGATTTCTTTAATGGATAAATTTAGGTTCAGGGGAAGATGTTTACAATCAATGCTCAACTTTTTTGCTGGGATAATCTAGAAAATGGAGCAAAAGTCAAAAAGGTAAATGTTAATGCATTGAACCTATGGGAAATAGGGTATTATGACCACCTGAAAATGTAATCTCTTTACTAGAGATTGCCAAAAATAAACTTTTGTGCTTATAATATATTAATTCTGATAATAAAGTATACATGAAATAATTCGTAAAGTGCAGTACATCAAACATTTTTTAACTTGTCAAACATCTTGCTAATAATTCCTTAGAATTCCATGACTTTTTATGTGAACATAACAAAAACACTGATTTTTGACTCTTTATTTTTAGTGCACGTGAAATTTACAGTACCTTAATTACTCTTTTTTTGGGGCCTTACCTATAACAATTTATTGGTTTATTCCATCCAAACTCAGCTTATGACTTTCTGGTATGAAGTCACTGACACCGTACATATGAAATTAGAGCCCAGAGGACTTGTATTATTCTTTGGGCCTATAATTGCAACACAATTTATTTTAAAGACAAACAGTGAAACTATGTTACTCAGGCAACTTTTTATTCTACAATGGTAGGGGTGAACAAGACTAATCAAAGCACCTACTCGGATACTTCACAAACTTACTCGCATGCATTATAGCTCTTTTTTTTTTTCTCTACTGCACATCAAAATGAATATGCACATTTATCGACACAAAAAAGAAGATAAACTTACTAATAAAATTTTACAAATGTTTGAAGTTGCAAAAATTAAGCACATGAATGTTGATAATTGACTGTAAATTGAACAAACACCTTTGACTATTGCACAGTTTCTCTTTATTCTTCTAATAACCTTCTTTATCTGTTTTAGCAACTCCCTGTATTCTTCCCCGTGTTCTTTACTTCCTATTTTCTTGTAAGTATCACATTCTTTTTCCTCAGTTCATTATTGATCTATTTATTCTTTGGTAATTTAATGGAACTTCATTTGACTTTGAGGAAAACATGTTATCTCAATTCATTTCTTTCCTTTCCTGAGTTTTTTGAGGTAGTGGTTTTTGTTTATATTCTTATCTTCATCTGACTTTTTTACAATTATAGAATGTTTATTCAAATTTTAGAGAAATAGTATTTTTTCTGAAATAACTAATCACATTTTCATATATTGAAATATTTTTTTCATCCTGTAGAGCAGTTTAATTTACCATTTCTCAAAAGACATCATTAAATGGAAATTTTGTTTTTAATTGGAAAATCATTACTGCCTCTATCATTTGGGAAATGTTTCTAAATGCTGAATAATTTCAGATTGATTACTAAATTTCTTAAAAATTTGGCTTATTTTTTACTACTGAGTTGCATAGGTATTACAAACACAAGGCTAATTTTTTCTAGCTTTTTTGCCATAGCTCATTTTTCTGTATATAGAACTTTTTATCTTCTCATGTTAATTGTCAGTCTTGCAATTACAATTTTAAGACAGTCATATAAGTTTTGCTATGATTATGTCTTACTGAGAAAATAGTAAAACTGATTGTTTTAACTAGAATTTATATTAAGAAAATTGATCTAGAAAATAAAATTGAAGAAGCTTGGAAAGATTTTATTCATAGAGAGAGCCATTAGTTCTGAATACTGAGCTAGTAGATTGGCTTTAACATAGTAGGCATTTGTTATAATTCATTTTAAGAATTGAGATAAAAATGTTTGATAGATTTTTTCAGGTAGAATTAATGATGTTTTAGATAATCAAATCAGCTAGAAATATTTTGCAATTATCCAATCATGGGGTGGTGTTATCTTCATGTTAGGTTGATGACTATCTTCTATTTGTGCAGCTCACTTATCTTAGGCTTCATTTTCTTCATCTCAAAATTAAATATGGTGAACTAAATTGCTTTAAATTTATAACCATTGTGAAGGATGCTAGTTTGAGAAGTAAGGATTCAGATTTCATTTGAATTCATATTTTGTTAGTTGAAATTTAATTGTACAAGATTGGTATATAGGCAGTTAGGAAAGAGGAGTAGAAAAGATTTGAGTTGGAAATTAATCCAGGCGGGAATGTTTTTATTTTTGGTATTTTATTCAAATTATATGTTGTTAAGCAAGTTCTTAGTCCCTAATAAAAAAGGGGTGGGGGGAACCAAAACAGGAATCAATAAATCAATTAGAAGATATTCACAATGGAGGTTAGAAAAAGAAAATGTGCCAGGCCCCAAGTATTAGCAGCTTCATTTTTATTTTGAATGCTGAAAAAGGATTTTTGTAACTTTATGAAGTGTTTAATCAGGATTTACTCAAATATGGAAATCCTATTCCTATTTTTCGTAGAGTTGTTAATAGTTTTAGATTTTGGGGGTCAGTATAAACAGCTAATTTCAGAGTATTTGCAGAAATTTTTGGCCTCCCAATACTTTGACATGTGCCAGACACAATGCCAAGCACTGGTAATACAAAAAGAGGCAAAAGGCAACTCCCAATGTCAAGGAACTCACCAGCTGATGGGGGAAAAATCTACATCAATAAGCTATATACTGGACAAATAGATCTTTACTAGAATTAAAAAGGCTTGAAAGGCTTCCTGTAGAAATTTGTCTGAGCCATCCAGAATGATGATACACTTGTGTCCATCAAGGGAATGTATTAGTTTGCCAGCTGGTATTTTATTTTAGTTTTGTTTTTTGACAACTGAGGGGGCTAATGGCTGGGATTCTTGATTAGGGGGCGAGTAGGTTGGTTTGGTTTATTCCTGATAACTAATTCAAATTTATAAATGCTGAATAGAGCCATTGGCTCGTATCATGAAGTCCAGGGTTTATGTCCTTTATGTGGTCTTGGTCTAGTCATTTAGAACTTCTCACTGCCCAGATAATTCTTTAAAACTTCAAACTTCCAAACTTCTAGACTTGCATTAATATAATGAAGCTTCCAAACTGGGAGTGCCCTACCCTGATGAAACCATAAGTCTAAACCAAAAACCAAAGTTTTAACTCTCCTAATGAACTTCAGTTCATTCACTAAATGAGGACATCAATTAATGTTTATAATTAACACTAAAATAAACTTAATTTCTACTGTCAGTATAATTTCAGTATCAGCCACAAACATATTATCTATCAAGTTTTTAATATTCTCATAAACTACTGTATTTTTTAAGCTATAACAACTATTTTAAAGAGTAGCTTATATAAATATGAGGGGAATATATAAGAAGAGAAAGCTCTTAAGTAGATATGCAGTATTCTGCTATATCCATGTTTCTTTAGATGTATTATTATATGTCATATCCATTATCTAAAGGTTCATATAAAATGGGTTCAATATAGGGTTTAAGTTGTAAGAAAAATACTGAGCCCCAAGTAATGGAAAATAACTTACATATTTATTTAGTTTTTATAGGAAGTTTTCTTAAGAATTGCACATTTAATCTCTAACAGATTGCTTGCAGTCTTTAAGAAGAAGGAAAGAGAGGTGTTAAAAAAAAAAAAAAACTTAGAACACAAGAATTTGCAAAGGTGAATATTGACAACTATCTTTGCATATATTTATAGTAATAAAATACTATTTAAAATTTTTCTTAATATTATCTCTATCATCCCTAGTTACGATTTGCTGTGCTGGTTTGATTTACTTTACTCTTGATTTGGTCTCAGAGTACCAACTTTGACTGCATTGAAATGGGGCAACCTCTTGGAGAAAGGACTTTTGCTCCCTCCATGAGGAAAGAACATTCACCACTAGAATATTCTACTATTTACCTTCTTGGTCTTTGTTCCTTTCCATAAAGCTAGCCTCTATTTCTTTGTATCTACTTTTGTAATCTTGGTGGGGGGTTTTTTTTGTGTTTTTTTGTTTTTTTAATCATGGTTTAACTATTTTTCTGCTATGTGAGTTTGGAGGAGTTCTATATAAACACTAGACCATTTCTTTATATGTTCACAACAGAATCCAGAAAGTAAGCTAAAAATATCAGATTCTCTCTCCCTTTTTCCTATCTTTTTAAACCCTTCTCTTCTTCTTGTCTCATTTTCCTTTACTTTCTCCTACACATGTTTAGGTAGTATGTCCCTGCCTTCTGTTTTCAGTCATCTCTCTGTGTTTCCTTGGAGAAAACAGAGGTCAGTCTGAAAAAAGTTCCTCCACAATATCAACAATAAGGTTGTTGATATCAAAACCTAAGATAATTATGACCCAAACCCCAAGTAATTATGACTCATACTTCACTTATATTTCTTTGTTTTTATTTAAAAGCAGCTGGGTGGTATAGCAAGATGAGTTCAAATTCTGATTGTTAATTTCTCTGAACTTCAGTTTCCTCAGCTGTAAAATGGGATAATAATATTTACCTCCCAGGAACATTATGAGAAATAAGATGAGGATGGATGGATGGATGGAAGGAAAAAAGGAAGGAAGGAAGGAAGGAAGGAAGGAAGGAAGGAAGGAAGGAAGGAAGGAAGGAAGGAAGGAAGGAAGGGAAAGATTAGTTCCCCCCCCCCCAAAAAAAAAACAACCCAACTAGGAGGGGTTCAGTTGAGTTTTCTCTATAAATATACCCCACTTACTAGGGGTCATTTGGTTTGTCCCTGCAAATATAGGTTACCTTGATTTAGGGTCTATTAATAGGCAAACCCCTCTCCCTATTTACAAGCATTTCTCCCCTGCCCTACACCATGCCTGATTTGCATAAATAATTAGCTAGAAGCAATTAAATGTACGTTTCTCTTCCACTGGCATCCTCCTAATTACTAATGTTTACATCCCACTTTGACTGAGTTGTGGTGTAAAGTTTCTTGATCATTCAAATGTCCAAGAAGCCTATTTTAAATAAAACAAATTGGGTACACTGTTTCAGCATTTTTTTAAATAGGCCTGTGATCCCCTGCCTTAGAAATAGTGAATGTTATTGTCTGTGGAACAAGTAAGTGACCTTCAGTAAAATTAAAGTAAACTTTTATTCCCTGTCCATTTAATAGCCATATTATCCTCAGTGTGTATGTTAGAAGCTCTAATAGTAAAATATAATTCGTATTTGGGAACACTTACCCACCTATGCATTTGCCAATAAGTGTGGAACAATTTGAGGGGTTTTTTATATATGCTTTGGAAAATTCAGTGGCAGATTGTGGCATATAGATTAACACTGACTACTGAACTACCACTGATTCTGGTAATGTGAAGCAAATAGGAATGTATCAAGTAGCTTTGTCTTAGTTAATAATTGATATTTATATAACGATTTAAGTGTTGCAAAATGCTTCAGTTATATCACCTCCTGTGATTTTCACAATAGCTTTTACATATTATTATAGCTTCATTTTTACAAATGAAGAAATTTGCGTTTAGAGCACTCACCCAGTGGAAGAGATGAGATTAGTAACAAAAATCCTTGAACCCATTACAAGTCTATGTTTCCATGAATCCAGCACAAGTCCATGAAGATTTTAAAAAAACAAAACAATAGGATAGAATAGACCTTAACTTTGTAGACAGTAAAAGACAGGGAATAGAGACAGGTCCCCATTTTTTTATTTCAATTCTGTTGTTTCTATACTGCTGTTTTCTAACAAGTTAACCAAATTACTTTTATATGTAGATGTAGAAAATGTTTCCTATTTGAATCCTGAAAATTAAATCTTAAATTGAAATCAAATCTCACTTTACCTAAAGTTCAGATATTCTCCAAATGGTGTGCCTACTAAGATCTGATGAGAGTATTAATGCAAAGAAGTTTTTTCTTCTACCCCTTTCATAACCTGAACCACTTAAGAAATAGGGAAATCTATTCCCATCCCCAACACCTATTGATTAAGGTCTCTGAATTGATCAAATAAAGTCTCTGTTACTCCACATATCATCTTGACGGCTGACACTTATCTGAAAGAATTTCTTTACTTCCAGTATCATTCAGTCACAGTGTGCCTCAATGTAACCAACAATTGTATTTTTTTCTGGGCTATTTTGAGGAGATGTATAGAGATTTATGCTCTTCTACAAATTTGTATTGGAAATTACCTGAGCTTGGTATTTTCTAAGGAATCAAGCAGGTTTCCTTGAGATTTAGTGATAAAAATTATAGGTACTCCAATCTCTTCTCGTTGATTTAATTCCCTTACTCTCCATTTCTTTTATGTTTTGTTGTTGTTTTTTATCAGTCTCGACTTAAAAGTGAATTTGTAGTATATCTTCAGGGTTGATATGAGGTTTATTAGATGTATTAATTCTGAGTCTCAGTTTATTTCTGCATTGACAGGAGTGTAGATTTTTAAAATTTGAATCAAAGAATGAAACAATGCTATTGGCTTTCAAAGGGGTATGTAATGAACAATTTTTTGAGGTCTGGACACTTAATCATAAATGTATGATAGTAAATATGTCTTAATCTTGATAAAAAGAATATTGGGAGAAACAGGTTAGTTTTTAAAAAGTTAGTTTAACATGTTTTAATGGAAGCTGCTGATATTAAAATTTTAAAGCTTGTGGATTTACTAAATTACCAAGTAAATATATTTATTAAAAATTATTTCTCCTCAATGAATTCAATCCACAAAAGTAATCTTACCTTAGATGTTGGATAGCATTCAATGATCATGTGAATTATAAGAACACCTACAAGTATAAATAAGTGAAAATTTTGAAGTTTTTTAAAAATTCAAGTAAAACCTTTCTAATTTGAGTCTAAAGAAATTAATGGTCCAAATAATCAAAATATGTATTTAATGGAAAGTTGTATTAAATTTGGTCACTGTAATGCATGAAGATAGCTATCATTAAATTTAATGACTTGTGGTTAAATAATCTTAAACTAGAACATACTCAGAGAAATCCTAATTAAACCTCATGTTAACAAGGGTCACTTCATAGGCATTACATTGCCTATGAGCTTTTATAATATAGTCAATCCTTGATTATCCTTGTTAATGTAGTATGGAACTGTAGTAATGAATGACTTAAATTGGGGGTAAAAATGGGGGACTTGTTCTTGTCCATTTCAGTGTAAGCCTTTGATCCAGAAGAGTTCTTAGAGCCAAAATGGCAAGAATAACAAAAATCATTAATATTATCTGTAAAAATCAGAATAAATTATATACACACAGCCTATTAATGTCAGCAAAACACCTCACACATCATTTCATTTGATTCTCATAAAAATGTGGTTCTATTATTATCCCACTTTTAGAAATCAAATCAAGTCAGCAAGCATTTATTAAACACCTATTATGTCCCAGGCACTGTTCTAAACAATAGGAAAAGGAAGGCAGAAAACAACAACAACAAAAAAAAACCAACCTTTGTTTTCCATGACCTCACAGTCTGGGGAGACAAGGAAAACAACAATGTATAAAAATGGTATTATACAGGATAAACTGAAGATAATCGACTTAGGACAAAGCATTAAAATTTAAGTATATTTGGAAAAGGCTTGTATGTGAATGGAGGGATTTTAGCTGAAATTTCAGTGTAGCTAAAATGTAAAGGTGATAATGGAGACAGTACCAGGCATGGGGGAATAGCCAGGGAAAATGGCTAAAGTCAGGAATTAATGCTAAGGAATAAATAAGAGGTCAGTAGCACCAAACTCCCTTGTCCCTGGAGGGGATGTAATTGACGATTGAAAAATATTGGAAAAAAACCAGGTTACACAGGCTATTGAAGCCCCACAAATTTTCATATTTGATTCTCAAAGGAGCTCCTAGTGTTTACTGAATAGCAGTTTGTGACAGAGTTAGATCTGCACTTGGGGACAATCCCATATGACAGCTGAATGGACAATAGATTGGAGTGGGGAGAGAGACTTCAGTGAGACAGCACCCTCAGCAGGCTGTTGGAGTATCCCACAGATGAACTAATGAGAGCCTGCAGAAGAGCTGGCAGTGTGGGAAAGAAGAGGGCCTATTTGGGAGAGATGGGAGGTAGAAATGATTACACTTAGCATCTGATTGAGTAAGGGGGTGAAAGACAGTTTGGAGACTGAGAAATCCAGTGACTTTCCCAGTTCTCAAAAACAGGACTGGAGCTGTATTTTCCTTTTTTTAGGTTCGGCATCTACCGTATGCCTTAACAGTCTACCTCCCTCGTGTTACATATGAAGAAACTGAGATTCAAACAGGTTGTTGGGTTACAAAGTTAGAGATAAAATTTTTATTCAAGCCATTTCCCCACCCCCTGTTGAATAGAGCTATGATGGGGTTGATTTTCAAATAACCTCACTTTCTTCACTCTCCAGAGTATATCGGGGTTTTTTGTTTTGTTTTGTTTTGCTTTTTCCCCCCAGTTCAGTTTTTCTTCAGTATTGGCTCTTTCATATTTATTTGCCCAAATTCTTTATCAAATGTAGGTAGGCCTGGTAGGTGGGAAAAGATCATTGGACCTTGAGTCAGGAAGTTCTTATCAGTTGTTTTTCAGTCTTGTATGATTTTTTGTAAACTTATTCGGGGTTTTCTTGGCAAAGATAATGGAGCCTGCCATTTATATCTCCATCTCATTTTCCATATGAGGAACTGATCATGATCATGTCCTAACTTTGTTTGCAGATTAGGATGCTAAGGCTCAAAGAGACAACTTCTCCAAGGAGTTATTAAGTTGTAGCTAATAAGTTTTAGATTACTATCTCTATGTCCAGCTTTATGTTCCATTATATCACCAAAGAAAATAAAAATAAATTGAAACAAAAACATTGTAAATTACAGCATGTCTCTCTCTGTATTTTGTTATTTACTGTTTAGGTTTTGGGGTTTTGTTTTTTTTTTTTATTTTTAGGTATACATAAGAATTAACAAAATTATAAATAGTTATTAATAGTTTTATTACTATTATTTACATAGGTCTAATTTATATGTGAGGGGTGTGTTGTGCATGTGTGTATATATGTGTGTTTTGTTGAGTTTCTGGTTTACTTAATAAAAGCATCGATTTTGAATTCTTTGTATCATATAAGAGTAATGTATTATAGTGCTATATAGTTTATTCAGTCACTCTTTATTGAGCACACAGTTGGATACTTTGCTATTACATTTTGACCACTGGGAATATTTTCACACAGATAAGTATTTTTCCTCTTGTTAAGATCTCTAATGTCTTACTTAGCCTAGTGGCAAGATTACTGTGAATATAGATGGATGGATACATATATCATACATACACTTTTGTTTCCATAATATTTTCCAAACATTGAATTCCATGTTATAGCTCCACCAACAGTGGATTAGCTTGCCATGATTGCCATAGCCTCACCAGTATTTAATTTTTTTTCATTTTTTTATTCTCTTTTCCAGTTAGACAGAAAGTTGTATCTGACATACTTGAATTTGCATTTCTCTGTTCTTTAAATTTTTAAAACTTGTCCATGTGCTTGTCACTAGTTTGTCTCTTCTTTGCCTGTTAAAATCCTTGAACTGAAGTTCTACAATAGTAGAAATCAAAGAATCATTCTACTCTAATAAAATTTTTGTTGATTCCGTATTGATTCTAATTGTCAGCTGTTCCTTTAAAAATTCATGAAAATAATAAACTGTTTGCTAATATAACCAGAACAAAGAGGATAAACAGTGGAAAAAGGAAAGAACAGTAAACAGGCATATAAAAGCAGTTAGAAACTCAATTTTCTAACAAAAACATTTTGTATGTCTACAAAAATATAACACATTGATAGACAATACTTTCTGTTCTATCAAAAATTGAGCTGACTTTGAGCTCTCTCTAAAGGATCAATTAATTCATAAGTAAATTTCCTACAAATGTTTAAAGGTTAGGACATCCTTATTTTAAAAAAAATTCTTTTTCAAAAATAGAGTAAATCAGTCTAGTTCTTAGGAGATAACAGTGGTTCTGATCCCTAAACTAGGGACTGATAAATTCTTTATAGCTTTTATTTATTTATGAAAGTCCTTGTAAGCTGCACATATTAATCTATAAAATAATATATGGGCAATCAGAATGCCAATTAAATAATGTTATATAAATAATGATAGGAAATCTTGAGAGAAATCAAACTTTCTTAAACAGAATTTTAAAAGTAGATGAGTTTAATAGTCAAATTCTAAAACCAAATAAATATTTGTATTATACTTGACATAAATTATAATAAATTATTCTGTGAAAAATAACTGAGGGAACTATAAAATGTTACTCAGAAACTCAGAATAGTTCCTTTTTTTGTTGTTGTTTTAATATCACATGTTACTCTTAATTTAAAATAATTCAGGAATGGTTGCTGGAGGAGTTAGGAGTTCATAGTTGACCATAATGTTCTCCCGGTTTGGTTTTCTTGGAGTCTCTGGGGCAGCCTTCCTTTCAATCAGAGTAATCACCACAAGAACAGCCAGATGTTAAAGTCCAAATCCTTTATTGTCTCCTTCAAAGTCCTATTTCCTTCACTTGGTGCTCAACTAGTTTTCTGGAGGCCTTCTGGAGTCTTGGTTTCAGTGAAGAAGCACAGGAGGAGAGCCTGGCACCAAGGCAATGTGAGATGAAGTGAATAAATCTCTCTTAAGTCCAAAGGTTTGTGCTCCACAAAGGTGGAAGATGGGATGAATCTGCCTCAGCCTTTGCTGGCTGTTATATACTTGAAACTATATTAAGGACTATGTACTAAACTAGAGAACTATTAAGTCAATTCCACTGACAACACCTTGTAAGAATCCTTGTTTCAGAGTTCTGGCCCATAACACTTGATTGTGACTTAAAATTTGACATGTATATTTTAACAAGGACATATAATGAATAACGAGTATTATGCCTTTGTCAAAATAACTAGTACACTAACAGCTTACAAGTTTTGAAGTTCAATATACATGGTAGTATTTATTAACATAATCATAGGCATCTAGGATTATGGATCTCCAGCTGTAGAAATCTTGACAACTTTTAATTCTAATTCCTTCATTTTAAAGATGAGGAATCCAAGATGACTGAGATAGATCACCATTTCTCATGGTCTTACAGTTAAAACTAATGTGTTGGAGGTTCATTAGAACTCAAATCTTCTGATTCTAAGCCTTACTTTCTTATATTATGCACATGTGTGCACACAGCTTTAAATATATATATATATATAACCCTGACAAAAGTTCTTTAGTACTGAATCTCATAATACTTAAACTTTACCTTTCTCTAGACCAACCCTAACCTCTCTATTACCTCCTAACCAAAAATATAAAATACAGAATTTATCTTTATTTCTATTTTAAAAATATGAATGTATCTGATATAAGCTGGCATTTTTTGCGTGTGTATCTCCTATGTGATAAGCACTGTATTTATTATTGGGAATATAAAAACAAGTGAATAATAGGAAAATGGGTGTGTGCGTGTGTGTGATATTTTCAAAATGAATAGAAAAGCATAATATTGGGAGGCAGGAAATTATAAGCTAGGTTGAGAGAGAGGGATTGATCAGGAAAGTATTTAAATAGTTGGCTTTGAATTAGTTTTGAAGAAACCCAAGAAGGTATATGTTTTGCTGTAGTATAACAGCACATAGACTAGCAGGAATAGATTGGAGAATATGGAGAAGAGACCTTGTTTCAGAGATCTAAATGTCAGATGAATTTTATATATATATATATATATATATATATATATATTCTATCCTAAAAAGTAATAGAGAGTAATCATACTTTATTGAGTTGAGACGGTAATGTGACTTGAGAAAAACCACTTCTTCCAGTATTAGGGGAAAGATTCTAAATGGAGAGACCAAAGTAGAAGGTGATTTTAATGCTCCAGATGAAAGAATATGAACACCTGAATTAGGTTAATGGAGATAGAAGATGTGTTTTGGAGATGGTTACATTAGGATTTGACAATAGTAATAAATTTATATGATTCTTTCACTAATGATTTAAACATTTATAATTCCTACATTTTGTGTTTGTGCTTAGAACAACCAAAAATAATGAAACTAAATTATTTGTACTAATCAGGAGTCATATATCTCCTTACTTGATAATTCTATAGATCCTTTTTGCCTTTGCTCTACTAAACATATAATGGTAGCACTTTTTCATTTAAATGAAATATTTTTACTTAAGTTGTCAAGGAAGTCTTTAATTCTCCCACTCCTCCCACTTTCCACATAAAGTATATTCTTAATTCATTACATTCAGTATTTTTTACGTAGAATTCAGTCACTTAAGGCATTTTAGAATGAACTTGGGAAGTCAGAAAAGCCTCCTTTTAAAATCTGTCATTTGCCATGGGACTCTAAGAAAATTCCCAGGTTTCTTTGTTTCAAAGATGAGGGTGATACTTGATAATCTTTAAGCTCTATTCGCCCCCTGACATCTCCTTTGATCTCTTAAGAAATAAACACTCTGCACATAGCTTTATAACAGTTCAAATGACATTTCTTACATACAAGATGTTAATCTACATACTGGGCATCCAATGAATGATGAAAACAAAATTCTGTCCCCAAATTGGTTAAGACTATCATATTTGATATTTGTGAATAGCTAATTTCTAGATCACAATGTCTTATAATAATCAACTCAGCAATTAAAAATTTGTTATAGTACCATGTGTTGATAAGCTAACAATATTTTTCAATCATTACTAATGATTTAAAAAACAAGGCCTCAAATAACTTATCAAACATCATTACTTAATGACAACTTGGATTTTAATCAGTTGTTCTGATTCTTAGTCCGGTGTTAAAGATGTCACTGTTAAAGATAAGGGCTCAGCTAGTTCATTAGCTAGAGGTGAAGCCAACATTGTACTCTGTTGCGTAGATGAGTTCAGAGGTAATGGCAGGACCATGGATAGCTCTGTCTGAGATGGTAATATGAGAAAACCTTGGGGGATTTGTTTTTGTTTTTAGTCATTCTCTTTGTTTTTGTTTTTTGTTGTTTTTTTTTTTTTTTTTTTTTAAATCCCTGGGTATACTTCACAGCTTAAAAAATCTTTGCTATGCACAGAGAGTGCTGCCCTTCATGAGTGCTATTTTCTCTGCCAATAAATAAATATGGCCATTACTGTACTGGGGGGAAAAAATCCACGGAGTTTTGTGTTTAAAGGGATTTCTACATTCTGAAGGTAGAAGGTTGGGCAAACAGAAAATTTTCTGGGGCACATACCTATCCACACTATATATTTTCATTGCATTTTTACTTTTATCTTTATTTTTTTTTTTATTTCACCTGAATAAAAGTTCTTATCTGGTTTAACATTTTCATTTTACCCCTAAGATCCAGAAAGTTTAAAAAATAAAATAAAACTTGCTTTAGGTCACCCTTGTATAAGATATAAGATCGACCATTCAGCCTCTGGTTTTCTAACACTTTTCCTGGTTTGTCCTTTTTTGAATTTCATTCTGCTTTTTTATTGGTACTTTAGAAATATTTTATTGATGTCCCACTGCCTCCCCACCCCTTTCTTGCCTTACTATGTCTGCTCTCTTCTCTTGTATTCTAGGCAAAAATATAAGCCCTACCTCTACTACCTTAAGTATAGCCAAAGGAATCCATCAAATTATGGAAATCTTGTGTTTTACTCCGCTCCTTTCTTCTATTATCTTGCTGCCAAGATGTGGAAAGCATGATTCATCATCTTCTGGAATGTGTTGATCAGAGTTCTTACATATCTACCCTCTTGTAGAAAAATACATTGTTGTCCTTTCTGGTGCAAGTCCCTTCCCCCCTTTTTTTATTCATTCTCTCTCTCTGTCTCTCTGTCTCTCTCTCTCTGTCTCTCTCTCTCTCTCTCTGTCTCTCTCTCTCTCTCTCTCTCTCTCTCTCTCACACACACACACACACACACACACACACACACACACACACACACACACACACACTTCTCCCTGGTTTCTCTGAATCTGTTTTAATTATGTACCTTACTTTTTTCATTCAGTTCCCAATTGCTATATGCCCTCTTTAATATGCTTCCTTCCCCCCCCCCATTTTTTTTTTAAATTTTAGTGTAGTAGTGGTCTCTCTGTATGTAAATTGTGTACAGTTTTATTGACAGGGCATAGTTCTAAATTGTTTTGTAGAATGCTTGGATAGGCACCTATTCTCCCACATTTCCTCTAACAAATGCTATTTTCCTTTTTTCTTTACCAATCTATTCTGATGTGGAATCTTGACTTTTGTTAATTTTTTGTTTGTCTTTCTTTTTTTCAATTGGTTGTTGATAACTTTTCTTCTGAGAGCTGCCTCTTCATACTCTGACCGTTTTATTTTGGGGCTATCATTTCTTAATCTTAGATATCAGTTTCTAATATACTCCAACGATGTATGCATTTGAATTTACTATAGTATATGGTGGTAATGCAATTTATTTTTTTAAAACCTGACTTGGCAGACATCTTTCCAGTTCAGTTTTTCATTTCTATGTAGTATAATTTGGGTTCAGATTCTATTAGAATGCCTTTCTTCCTCTCCACTTTTTTAATGAATTCCTTTGAGATTCTTTACTCAATTTTTTCCAAGCATATTTAGTGCATAATTATGTGATTATTGTTGTTGGCATTAGTATCATTCTGTTTGTATTTTTCCTGATATTGAAACTAGTCCTTCTTAATAAAAGTGAAACCTTGTAGCTGGATAATTTTTTCATTCTCTCTTTCTCTGTCTCTGTCTCTCTCTCTCTCTCTCTCTCTCTCTCTCTCTCTCTCTCTCTCTCTCTCACACACACACACACACACACACACACACACACACACACACACAATACCCTCTTTGATGAATCTCTGCTTTTGTCTTTATCTAACAGGTTATTATTTATCTTTTAAGGAATTTAGCAGGTTTCCTAATTTTTCCTAGTTTGTGAAAAAAAATTAATATTTAAGTAATATACACATTGTTTTTTAGAAGCTTATAAAAATCAACTTGTAAACTTATTAGGTTCTTGTCCCTCACCCCCATTTTGGGAGTTCCTTTGTGGTTTGTTTAGTTTTCCTCTGATTATGTGTTTTAATAAACATCCTCTTTCTTCTGTTATTTTAGACATTTTACATTATAAATGAAATTACTTTCATTTAAAGTTGTAATTTTGGCTGATATGTGACTAAAAGTAATTTCTAATTTTTTTCTCTTATTATCCTTGTTCATTTTCCTTTTTTGAAAATTTGGTTTATTTGGGGGGTTTTCCAGTTTACATCAACTTAGAACTAACTTCTGGTTTAATTCCTAATTTGTTGGGGTCAGTAAAAGATGTTTTTAATATTTGTGCTTTTAGTTTTAGTTTTTTTAATGCTTAATTATATGGTGATTAATGTTAAGATGCCAAAAATAATCATGAAAATATATATAATTTTTTCTATTCTTACTTGTTAATTAATAGAGGTCTATGATATCCAATTGTCCTAAAATGATCTTCAGGTTCTTACTGTCTTTATTGCTAAATTTATCTAGGTTTGTAAGGAGCAACTTTGAAATTCCCAAGTATTACAGTTTTGTGGTCTTTTCCCACAGTAATGTGATAACAGTTAAAATGTCTACATACTTACTATGTCATTTGGCATGTCAAATTAGTTGAGTCTATATCTTTCCTTTGGTACCTAAGATTTCAGATTTGCATGAAGACATAAGATACTTATCGAGAATGAGATTAGGTGGTTATAGAAAAACAAAAAGCAAAAGTCCCTAAGAAAATAACCTTTTAAAAATTATTTATTTCTTCCACAATTTGACCCTCACATGCTTACAGATGATATATTTTAATTTTAGAATGACAAACTTTTAGTAGGAAACAGATTTATGAAATCCTCTATCTTAAATAGACAATTATATGTGTGTCATAAATGTCTGCTGAAAAATAATCTTAATTTTGCACAGCAGAGAACAAAAGACCTACAAGGAAGCAAAGGAAAAGATGGGTAGATCTGAACACAGTGTATGAAGTTCACATTTAAAATTATATGAAATTATATGAAAATTATAACGGAAAAACTCAGCATTGGTACACCACCAATCCAGCATTTTATGCATGTACCAAAAGGGGTGTGTGTGTGTGTGTGTGTGTATACACATATATATATTTTTCATATATATATATATATATATATATATATATATATATATATATATATATATATGAAAAATATATATATGTGTATATATATATATATATATATATGAAAAATATATATATGTGTATACACACACACACATACATATATGAATGACATCTGTACTGGTTTATATACTTTTAGTATTTTATCCAGGTTAGCACAATACTTTAGGTCTCTGAACCCATTATCTTAACCATGTATTTATTTCCTCATGACCTATTAACATCTCATACTATCCAGTTTTTTTTTTCCATATAAGTCCGTTAGGATATCATTAGATTGCTTAATTGTATTAGCCACAGAGATAATATAAATCAAGACTCTTTGAACATAGATCATTCATATCAGATGAAATATGAAATGCATATATATGTTAACATGTTCCATTTTTCTCTCACTGAGAGAATAGCTTCCAAAAGGAAGAGAGAAGCAAATACTAGAGAGAGGAAAATAATTTCCTGATTTTTTTTTTTTTTTTTTATGTATAGGAAACTGTAGAACACTCTCAGCATCTCTTTGACCTCCCCAATGTTAAATTAGCTTGAGGAGTTTATTGGACTAACTTAGTAATCTTGGAAGGCAGGCAGAACCTAGTCTTGATGAACATAAGAAAAGGGAATCACGATAGCAATAGAAGTAGTCATAGATGGATCAATAAAATACCTAAGGAAATAAAGAACTAATGGTAATTATGTTGGCTTTAGTGGTCTGGTGGTAGCTAAGAGTAGTAACCAAAGTTAAGTTTTACTCATCTCCAAAAGAGTTTTATTTTTTCTGAGAGGTAGTGCCTTTTCCCTACTGACTCGAAAATGTTTTGTGTTGTTTCTGTTTGTTTTGTTTTGTTTTTTAGGATTAAGTAACCAAAAGTATATGCTGTAAAAGCAAATGCTGAGGTTGAAGATCACTTGATAAAGATGTGAATATTTCTCAGTTTGGTATATTATTAGATAATAGATTGTATAAGTAAGTGGACTCCTCATGTAAACTCTGGTTGGATTTTTAATATTTTTCAAATGAAACCTTTACTTAGAATTATAAATCAAACATTAGGAAGAACTTTAGAAGTGTATTTAGAGTATATGTAAAATTTGTAAACAAAACTTTCTAAGATGATCTCTTAAAATAATGGGGGGGACCTATTCTACAATCATGGTTCATCACACAGATGAAAAGAAAGTATCCTCTGTTAAATTGATATTGTTAATGCTGTTGAAGAATCCAATACCAATGGCACTATATATTTTTAAGTCATGTGTTTTTCCCCGTGAGGCAATTGGGGTTAAGTGACTTGCCCAGGGTCACACAGCTAGGAGGTATTAAGTATCTGAGGGCCAATTTGAACTCAAGGCTGATGCTATCCACTGTGCCATCTAGCTGCCCTGGCAATATTTTTTTAAAGGAATAAAAATATGAATTACCTCTGTTTCAAAGAAGAAAAATAAAATAAGATGCCTACATATTACCTTGAACTCTGCCATTTTCAAAGCACCTTCAAATCCAGGATTATTTTAACAATGAAATGAGAAGGTAAAATAGGTAAGTTAGGTTTAATTGTCTGTTTCTAAATGAAGAAATAGGAAGACACCTTGACACAATAAGATCAGAGATAGCAGCAGCATAAATGGAAATGCTAAAATCATGTGACTAATTCTGTATATAAAAAGCTCTTGCTTCCCCCCCCCCTCTTTTCTCTGCCCCTGTCTCCTTCCCCCACCCCCAGTCTTCATCCACAAAATTTTTCTCCTTTCCTTTTTTGCAGTTGCTAAAGTTCTGGCACTTGTGTGTGTCAGTTTTGCTGAAATGGTACTTTCTCTTTCCTTTTTATTCATTCATTTATTTATTTTTTGCATGGATGGTAGGTAGAGGTAATCAGAAATCAAGATAATATAAAGTAAGACCTGTCAATTAACGTTAAGAAAAAAAACTAGGACTTGGTTGCAATCACAGTAAATGTTTACCATGGACCAGGTTCTCTCTGTCTTTAACATCCTTTTATAGAACCTGCTAAAAATCAGATTGCATATTCATTTTCTTTTACAATTCAAAATCAAATTTATCTGAGCAACTTAATATTTTATATTAAAATGAGAGTAATTGAATTAGTAAGAAGTAAGAAAAGAATGACTTGAAAAATCAGCAATATGTCGCAATGGAAGTACTACAGAAGGCAAATGCCTCATATGTGATTATACTTAAAGAGCTTCATGTGTTATCTAGTCAGATTTTTTAAATCATAACAATCCATAAAGCAAAGAAGCCTTTGATGGTGGGATTTTGGAAGGTCTGGTGACATCTTAACATCCAGAAGATCCAACTTAATGCCACAGATTAAAAGGAACGGGATATTCATATATTCAGAGCCTCATCTATTCCAGGCACTGTGCTGAGCACTTCACAAATATTTCAGTCCATCTTCACAACAATCGTAGGAGATAGATGATATTGTTATCCACATTTTGTAGATGAAAAAAGTAAGGCAACCAAGGTTGTACTTTGTACATATTTGTCAACTTGTTTTCTCCCCCCATTAAAACACCACCTAGCTGCCTAACTGACGTTAGTTAAAAATGATGTACCACAGATAACAAAGTAAAGTTTTAAAAATACCCAAACATGAATAATAAAGAAATCAAAGGAAATGAACTATGAATTTTTATATGTAGTATAGGACTATGATAATTCTGTAGCACCACAGAGCAGAGGTAAACTATAGTAGATGGATAGTAAAATTCAAAGTAAATAGTCCCATGTGCACAGGAGAAGCCAAGTCAGTGGTCTGTGAGGCAAAGATTAACTCAGGGGTTTCAACCACTCCCATAAACATGATCAGGGTTAGATCAGTTTATAGGAATCCCACACTCAACCCAAAAAGCTAACAGAGAAGACCCAGCCCATATTTCAGTTAACTCATGCTTGAACAAAACAGAAGGCAGGAATTAGTGTTGACCACTGAATTCAGGACCAAGGACTGCCCATTTAAACTAAGCAGTATAACAACAGAGCTTGACCCTGGCTGTTTTTTTTTTTTTTTAATAGTTTTTATTTACCAGATATATTCATGAGTAATTTTACAACACTGACAATGGCCAAACCTTTTGTTCTAATTTTCTCCCTCCTCCCCAAATGGCAGGTTGACCAATACATGTTAAATATGTTAAAGTATAAATTAATGTAATACATGTATACATTCCATAATATTCATATACCACAATTTATTCAGCCATTCTCCAATTGATGAACATCCACTTAGTTTCCAGTTTCTGGCCACCACAAAGATGACTGCCACAAACATTCTCGCACATACAGGTCCCTTTCCCTTCTTTAAGATTTCTTTGGGATATAAGCTCAGTAGCAACACTGCTGGGTTAAAAGGTATGCATAGTTTGATAACTTTTTGAGCCTAGTTCCAAATTGCTCTCCAAAATGGCTGGATGTATTCACAATTCCACCAACAATGTATCAATGTCCCAGTTTTCCCACATCCCCTCCAACATTCTGTATTACCTTTCCCTGTCATTCTAGCCAATCTCAGTCTAATTATTCTTATATTTTCTCTTCTTGATCTGTTCTGCAGACTTGTTTTTCTTGTGAGATGTTCATTCTCTTCTATTTTTTCATTCTTTATGATGTTTTGTTATTTCTTGATCTTTCATAGCTTCATTGGCTTCCCTTTGCCCGATTCTAATTTTCAAAGAGTAATTTTCATCTTTGAGACTCTGTACCTCCTTTTCTTTTTTTTTTCATAATCTTCTTGTCTTTCTTGAATGGTTTTAATTTTTCTTCTTTACTTTTTCCTTAATGTCTTTCATTTGAATTTTGAATTCTTTTTTGAGTTCTATAAATTCACTCTGGGCAGGGAGCCATTTCCCATTATTATTTGGAATAGAATTTTTTTTTTTTTTTTAAACCAAAGTGTCCTCCTCTGAAGATGAATCCTTTTTCCATAAAATGTTTCAATGGTGAGGCTCTTTCATCTTTGCCATTCACTTTTTTTTTAACCTCTAACCATGGTTTTATGGGGGAAAGAGGTGATACCTCAAGCTTCCCTTCAATTCTCCATTCTCCTACAAGTGCCCACAGCCAGCAGCGCCCTTGCCCCCCTGCCTCTGCTCTCACCCAGTGTGCAGCTCCTTCTCACCCAGGGCAGCATCTCAGCAGCACAGCTGGACCTGACTTTCCTAATCAGCTGAAATTTATTTAGTCTTCCCAGACTCAGACCCCAATCTCACACAGTCTGGGAGGTAAAAGTCTCTGTTGTGCCTGCTGATGCTCAAGCCACACCCAGCTCACCCCAGGGTTCCCCACTTGATGTTTCTGTGGAGCTAGTTAGGTGTTTGTACTTCAAACAGGTTATTCCCCAGCCCAGGGCCTTTCTTCAGATCCTATCAGGTTGTATCAGAAAGTCTCCTATCCTGCCCCATCTTCTTGGTTTTTCACCAGTCTATGCTCATCCTGAGGTACAAATTTGTTCTATTTGTGGAAATCTAGAGAACTTAAAATTTACCAATTTACTCTGCCATCTTCCCAGAATCCTCCCCTCTAAAGCCAAGATTTCTTATACAATATTGAATGGCGATTATGGGTAACCTTATTTCACCTCTGATCTTATTAGTAATGCTTTTAGTTTTCCCCCATTTCATATGATTGTGTGCTGATGGTTTTAGAAAGATGCTAAGGAAAACAACTTTTATTTTATGGAAATTTTAAGGAAATTTCATTTTAAGGATAACTCCATTCTTAAGCTCTTATATGTTTTTAATAGGCATGTGTGGTGTATTTTGTCAAATGCTTTTTCTGCTTCTATTGAAATAATCATATGATTTCTGTTAGTTTAGTCATTAATATAGTCAATTATGCTAATAGTTTTCCTACTTTTGAACCAGCCCTGTATTCCTTGTTTAAATCCTATTTGATCATGGTGTATTATCCTGGTGATAACTTGCTATAATCTCTCTGCTAATATTTTATTTAAGATTTTTACATTAATATTCATTAGGAAAATTGGTCCGTAATTTTCTTTCTCTCTTTTGACTCTACCTTTTTTAGGTATCAGCACTGTATCTTTCGTAAAAGGAATTTGATAGGACTCCTTCTTCCCCTATTTTTCCAAATAGTTTGCATAGTATTGGAATTAATTGCTTGGTAGAATTCACTTGTAAATCCATCTGGCCCTGGAGATTTTTTCTTAGGGAGTTGATTAATAATCTGTTCAATTTCTTCTTCTAAAAATGGGACTACTTAAGTAATTTTTTCTTCCTCTGTTAATCTGGATAATTTATATTTTTGTAAGCATTCATCCATTTCACTTAGATATCAGATTTATTGGCATAAACCAGATTTATTGGCATAAGTTGTGTAAAATACTCTTCATTGGTGGAAAATTCACCCTTTTCATTTTTGATACTAGCAATTTGATTTTCCTTTCCTTTTTTCTAATCAAATTAACTAAAGGTTTATCTATTTTGCTAGGTTTTTTTTTTCATAAAACCAACTCTTAATTTTCATTATTAATTCAATAATTTTCTTCCAGTTTTATTAATCTCTTTTATTTTCAGAATTTCAAATTTGGTATTTAATTGGGGGTTTTTAATTTGTTCTTTTTCTAGCTTTTTTTAGTTGTATATTCAATTCACTGATCTTCTCTGTTTCTATTTTATTCGTGTTTGACAAAAAGGGTATAGTTTGACAACTTTTTGAGCATAGTTCCAAATTGCTCTCCAGAATGGCTGGATGTATTCACAATTCCACCAAAAATGTATCAGTGTCCCAGTTTTCCCACACCCCCTCCAACATTGCGCATTATTTTTCCTTGTCATTCTAGTCAATCTGACAGGTGTGTAGTAGTATCTCAGAGTTGTCTTAATTTGTATTTCTCTGATTAATAATGACTTGGAGCATCTTTTCATATGGCTAGAAATAGTTTCAATTTCTTCACCTGAGAATTGTCTTTTCATATCCTTTGACCATTTATTAATTTGTGAATGGCTTGATTTCTTATACATTAGAGTCAATTCTCTATATATTTTGAAAATGAGGCCTTTATTGGAACCTTTGACTATTTTCCCAGTTTATTGCTTCCCTTCTAATCTTATCTGCATTAGTTTTGTTTGTACAAAAACTTTTCAATTTAATATAATCAAAGTTTTCTACTTTGTGATCAATAATGATCTCTAGTTCTTCTTTGGACATAAATTCATTCCTTTTCCACAGGTCTGAGAGGTAAACTATCCTATGTTCCTCTAATTTATTTATACTCTCATTTTTTTATGCCATAAACTCATTTTGACCTGATTTTGGTGTATGGTGTTAAGTGTTGGTCAATGCCTAGTTTCTGCCATATTAATTTCCAATTTTTCCAGCAATTTTTGTCAAACATTTATAAACAGCCTTGTAACCTAAAAGAAAGGATAACAACATAAGGAGTAACAGAGTGTCTGGAGGTAAAGAAATTTTTTAAAATACAGATAGTTACAAATGACAATGGCATTTAATTCTTTAGAAGAAACAATGATGAGGATTATTTAAGAAACTCTCTGATAGTGTGAGCAAAAAAAAAGAAAAAGAAAAACAGTCAATAATACTACAAAAAAAATAACATTTTTTAAAAGACAGAAAAAGAAAATCATGAAGTTGAAAAATACAGAAGAAAATATAAGATACACAATATTAGAAACATATGAGAAACAAGCTCTAAAGAACAAATTTGTGTACCATCTTTCCATGGAATCATGGACTAATACTGCCCGCATCTTTTAGAACCAGAGACTCTCAAAAATATGACAGCTAACATCCAGAACTTCTAGTTAAGGCAATATAATACTCCAAATAATCAAAGAATTTAATTTGTAAACCAGGAAAGTATATTTGGCATCACACAAAGTTTGGTGGCTGCTGTTTTCAAGAAATGATCTTCAAATACAAGATTTTAAAACTTATGATAAAGCCTTATTATCCATTCCAATGGATCAAAGAGAAGAAGATTGGCTTTTAACGAATTAGAGCATATCCAGATATTCCTGATTGAAAAACTTGAGTGGACACTTTGAAATGAAACATAAAAGAAAAAATATATAAAAAAGGTACCACAGTGTGATCATTTGGAAAGGTAGAAGAATTGATTACATGTTAAATAGGGATTACTGTGACAGGTATACTCTTAGATCCTTAAATTCTTCGTAACATAAAATTAATCATAATATCATAAGATCAAATAAGTTAGATCTTCTAAAAGTAGTTTTATTCATTTGTTTTAATTTATTATTTTAATTCTTAGGAAAAGGAAAGGAAAGCTTAAGATGTTTTTATTGGGGAAGAAGCATGAATTTATATATTAGAGATGAAGAATATACATACATGGAGGAAAGTAAGGGGAAAAATAGATTTTTTGAGCATGATTTTCTTTTGAACTGGGTGTAAAAATGTAAAACACATTCATATAAGTATTCAAGTATATGCATATACTATACTGATCTTATATATTTAACACCAAGGAAAAAGGGATTAAAAAGAAGGAAGGGAGAGAGGTGACCATCCCTTCATAGAGTTAATGTAGAGATCAGATTAAAATTAAAGCACAAAAAACTGTTTACATTATTAATAATGTCACATTACGTATAGATCCTAGCTGTTAGACAAAAATATCTCCTACTATTTTTCATTGTAAAAAAAAAAAAGGAGAGAGAGAGGAAGAACTAGAGAAGTATGGTCAAGAAAAATGTGCCATTACCAATTATAGGGTGAGCTTTCTTATACAATAGAAGTAGATAATTACAAGAAATATATTTTAAAATAAAAATTTATATCGTTAAAAATAAAACCTTAAAATGACATACTTCAGGTGATTTCATAAAAGCAATTCAATAAATCATTATTTTAGACATAGTTAATAGAAAAATAAATACAATAACATAAACAGGCAGATGCCATTATGATTAAAAATAGTATAGATAATGAATCACTATCAATACTTTCTATACAGCAAACCAAACAATTCACATTGAATTTAAGTATTTTTAAAAACAAACATTTAAATGAAGGAGAAAATTGAGGTACTGGACAAAGCCTATTCTGCTTCAGTCAAACTCTAAAATGAAGGGGGAAAGAAAATGATTTTGGACAAATCTGAAGTAAATAGAAATAAAATTTGTATGAGGCTATCAATATCATTACCTCATATAACATCTAAATAACATCTAAAATTAAATTGTAGGATGCAAATAGCAAAATTATAGTAGTCAGAGCCTTTAATATATCCCTTTCAGAATTAGAGAAATCTAAAAAACACACACACATATACATACAGTGTAAATTAAATATCTTAAAAGATCTTTAGAATAGTACTAAATTGAAAAACAATGCCATAACATAAAAATGTATGCTATATTGTGGATCAATGAACAGAAAATTTTTTTATCAAATTTATTAAAAATAGCACATTGAAATGCATATTATGCAACTAAAGCAATTTTTAGAGGAAATTTCACATTTCAATATGCTTTCATCAACAACAGAGGGGTGGATAAAGCCAAATCTGACTCTTATTGAGCATGTTTCTGTCCTGCTTCTGTTGTAGTATCATTGTCGTAGAAAAAGATGGCATGGTAGAAAGATGGACTGCAGTTTCAGATCCAGTCCTGTCATTAACTGTGTGACCCTTGGCAAGTCCCTTGACCCTGTTTGCGCATCTGTAAAATGAATTGGAAAGAGCTATGGCAAACCCATTACTTTTGCCAAGAAGACCCCAATTGGGGTTACAAAGAGGCAGACAGATGAAACAATTGAACAATTTAGAGTATTCTTTACTTATACGAATAATAAATTCAATGTCATATCATTAAAGCTAAATCATCATCCTTGGAAGTAATATTAAAAATAAATCAAAAGTTGAGTGGTTTAGTCTTCCTATCTTTCATTATCATTTTATCTATTCTTAAAAAAAAAAAAAAATAGGCCTGATGCTTTTTTTTTTCCAGCAGAACTTTTTGTTAGTATTGATCATCAGCTTCATTTAATTATAGCCTTTATTTATTTTAACATCTTTTTACATAATCCCTCTAAATTTTTGGTTTTAACTTTAACTCTAAGATACGGAGGCCTTTGCCATTTACTATGTGTCTTTAAAAAAACAAAATCCCATAAGTTGCCTTTTTTCCCTCATTACTATTTTTCCTCATTGAAATCTTTTCTTCAGTTAAGTTACCAAAATTGATTCCCATTTGCCTGTTCTCTATCTTATTATCTTATGCTTATGTTTTGTTTTTGTGGGAATGGGGGGAGGAGTTTGTCAAAAGAGTTTCCCAGAACTTTATTTTGATTTCTGAAATGTAAAACTGAGAAAATTTTCAAAAATTTGAGCCTAATTATTTGCTTTAAGCATCACATTACATAATGTTCTATTGTCTCATTTCATGGCACTCTAAAGATTATTAAAATTAAATTATTTTTTAATACTAAAGGAAATGAAATGTTTTTAAAATTCTGTTCTGGATACTACATTTTCAGAAGGAATTTTTAATGTATGAAACATGTTTTTTAAAAAATAATATTAAAGGAATTGGAAAAGAGGAAGTTTGATCACTGTTCTCAATAACTTCTGTCTAATACAAAAAAGAATATATTTAAATAAACACATTCCTAAAACAGAAGAATTAGAAGAAATAAGTCACTGCTCAGAATTGAAGTGAATAAGAAACAATTTTTAAAAACCAAATTTAATTAGCTGCAACAGAACCTGTCCTATGAAATTTAGATCTTTCATAGTTTCTTGATAAGGTTGCCTCCAAAATCCTAAAAGTGTAGTCTTTATACTTTAGATAATACAAGCAACAGAATAATGGTTTCATGCCTCTATGTCTAGAAAAAATTATTTTGCTTTCCCTCTACCCACTCCCACTTTCCACCCTACCCCACCCCATTCTTTTGTGGAAAAGTATTCTAGACTGTTTAACATATTTTTATACTGAAAATTGTGAATACAAATAATTATGACCATGATTATCTATACTATTCATTAAGGTGATCATTTCATTTTACTTTGTAAAATGGTATACTATGAGTACACCCAGCAACCCAAATTTACTTTTCTTCTGGGAAAGGATGAGCTAAAAAAATGTATTTTGACTTAGAAGGTATGTTTCTCATTTCAAATAAACAAAATGACATTTTGTTTTATTGACAAGTCAAGTTCTGTCATACTGATCACCCTAGGATAAACTTAATAAAATAAGTTCTTACTCAAATTTTTCACCCTCTTGTTATCCCTTTAAGTAAGGCTCTCTTTCAAAATTAGCACTGTAATATATATTGCTCCAAAGACTTGAACTAAAACTACTGAGATCAAAGATTTTATTTTAGGATCCTCCATTCATCCTTCACAAGTAACTCATTATATTGTGGTGGTAGAAAAACTAGGATAAAAGTTTTACAAAGAAAAAAAGTTACAAAAGTTGTAGAAATAGACTTTAACTTGTGAAGATTAGTCTATTTGAGAAGCTGAAGTGAAGAAGTGAACCAATAAACTTGATCTCTAAATGACTATAGGCAGTGATAACTCTGAAAACAAATAAACAAAATTTAATAGCCTGCTGTGTACTACTTCTTTCTGCTTCTGGAGTAAAAATAGTAGGGAAGAAGGTCAGTAAGGGGCAAGGATGTGCTAAATCACACAGTTTTAAAACTATAAATATTCATTTGTTGATAATCTAAATTTGAAATCTACCATTTTACTGATATTTGACATTTTTAGTTTAAATTAAAGTAGAAGTTCTTTTCAGGACAGTGAAAGAGTCACTATAATTGTTTTTATTATTTTCAAAAGAAAAGTTTTATGTATAACATGGCTATCTTATTAACATCATTCTGAAGGTAATTTAATTTTGTACAGAAAATCAGGAATTCAGTAAATTTCTCTAAATTAAACCAACATAACCTTTAACGCTAAGTAACTTTAGCCTGCTTCAAGCAAAACATAGTGTGTGTGTTTTTTTTTTTTTGTTTTGTTTTTTGTTTTTTGTTTTTTGGGGGCTGGGGTTAAGTGACTTGCCCAGGGTCACACAGCTAGGAAGTGTTAAGTGTCTGAGGCTAGATTTGAACTCGCGTCCTCCTGAATTCAAGGCTGGTGCCCTATCCACTGCACCACCTAGCTGCCCCTGCAAAACAATGTGTAATTTACAAACAAAAGAAACCAAAGGTTCGTAGAATACACAAAAAGCTCATACTTATATATTATGGACAGAATTGGGACAAGTCTAAGAATAGATACTGTATGACATCACACACAAAAAATGAAACTGATACCTGAATAGTCAAGAAGTGGTTGTTGATGTAGGGAATCATTTCAGAAAGAATGCACAATTGAGGCCATTCAATCATTTTACCATCACCTTTTGAAAAAGTTTAATTGGTGTGCTTTATTTTTACATTACACACATTTGAATTATATTCTCATTTTATGAGAAATTTCTTTGAATCGAGTAAGAGGTAAGCAAAATTAATAACAATTTCCTTATCGGAAAATGCATGCATGTAGTATTCTAGATCTATTATAGAATACCTTACAAATCTATTTTTTTTCTCATCATCCCCCACTGATTTCCTTTACTAAATATGCATGGCAAAACATTTTCATATTACCCTTATGCAAATAATTTTTGAAAATATGTACATCTCATTTTGCACCTTAAATCATCAACTTTATATAAAGGACATCATGTTTTGTCATGGTCCCCTGGCGCAATCCATGGTCATTGAAGTAATAATCATCTTAGGAAGATTTTGAAGATCACCTGGCAAGGTGAGAAAATAGACCTTTCTTGAACTATACTGCCAAGCATTCAAACTCTATTGCAGAGAGCACACCTCTGTTGAACTGGCCACATTGTTCAAATGCCAAATATATTTACCTAAATTTTATGGAGAACTCACAGCTGGCACGTGTTCATGTGGTGATCATAAAAAGCAATTTGAGAACACCCTCACGGTCTCTCTTAAGAATTTTAGAATTAAGTTGTTACATGATAAACAGTGGCACAGGACTGTCCACCATGTTGTGCCCTCCTCAGAGAAAGTGCTGTGGTCTGTGAACAAGATAGAATTGAATTAGCTCAGAAGAAATATAGGATACAGTTAGAGAATCCACCCTTAATGTCCATATGGACTATTTTGTGTAGGACCTGTGGCAGAGCATTCCCAGCTTGTATTATCAGCCACAATCAGATAAACTGTAACTAGACCTTTCCAAGTCTACTTAGAAATGGAAAAGATTGGTCAGATTTCCATGAAGAAATCTCTACCAAAGGAGTGGAGATTATCATCTCTACTAGAAATGTTACTTTTTTAAAAATGACAGAAAAAACATTTCCATGCATGCACGTGGAAGGTTATTGTTGGAATTAAGAATAAATTAAGAAATCAGTTCTTAAGATATATGAAAATAGCTATACTAAGCACTTGAAAAGTATTTTTCACAATCAAGAATAAACTGAGCCAACATGGCATATATAATTATCTCTACCCAATCTTTGTATGAATTATGTATACCTGATAAAAACACTTTTTTTAAAAAAGGTATGAGGAAAGGTTAGACAAATTTTTATAAGCCTTTTTCTAGAAAACAACAAATTTTTAAATTCCTTTTCTACAGATGAGAAATCAGAAATTTATAAAAACCAGTTATCTCATATGGTCAATCAGCTATGGTCAGAGCCGGTATCCAAATCCAAGTTTCTTTATACTCAAGTTTGATACTGTATATTAGCTAAGTCTCCCAGTGCTTGCAAAAGCATTTCATACAACTGTCCACAATAGTCATAGGCATCACAAGGGGAAAAAAAAGTATATATTCTCAGTTGGTTCTATAATCTTAAGGCATGTTGTCAACATTGCAGAATGTCCCTTTCATTTAGTTCCTTCATCCTTCTTTTGTCCACATTCTTTTTTGTACATTAGCTACAGATAATTCTATTCAAGTTGCTGGGATCTTTTCTCACATTATCTTAATATTACAAGCATATCAGAATATATGGATCCATGGGTTATTTCTCACCGTCTTTATGTAAATAATGCATGTTTTTTTTTTAACATTCTTTAGTTTTCATAATTATTATGTTATACCTTATTTATGTTCTTTATGTGTTTCTCCATTACTTTCAGTCATAAGTTATTTTTTATTCTTGTAAAAAGATTTTAATATCATGATTTGCAGCCATACAGAAATACAGATATAAGTATTTTTTTTTTTAAAAATAAGCCTTTTTTTTTCCCCCCAGATTGCAATTGATGTAATTAAAGGAGCTTTATAGTGTCATGGATGCACTCTAGTCTACTGTCCTTTTTTTTTTTTTTTTTTTTTTTTTTAATGCTGATTTCCATTCATTCATTTGAAGTATCTGTTTAAGAAATGTGTATTAATGGATGACTTTCTATAGATTTTCCATCCAAACAAATGGCATAATATGTAGAAATGGCATTATGTGTATGATTAGGCATAGTTATCTTGAGTTCTCATTCAAGAAGTTCTACAATATTAAGGGCTTAAAATAACAGCCCAAGTGCCCTCCACAAACAGGAAATTCTGTAGGTGCTCATTATTTATAGAGAGTCCCATTTTGGCTGGTCTCTGCCCTTGATTGCCTCCAATAACAGTGGCAAATAGCCAGTCAGCATACGTCTCTCAGTTTTATGTCTTTCCTGATAATAATGATCCTCTTGTCATTAAACATCAATTTTTTAGGCATATAAGAATCACATAAGATTCTTAAGAATATATGATAAATAATTTTATTCAGTTCTCTGATTATAAATATTATAAAGGACATTAAAAAGAACCATATTCTTATCTATGATACATGCTGATATCAAAAAAATTGGACACAGTGGCATATATTTTTGTTATAAATGACAGTAAATTGTAGCATAATCCTAATAAAGAATTTAGAATTAGAAATTATCAGGCTAATTTATACAGGTCAGTGATTAACAACACAAGAACACAGTTGCATAATTGGAAGAGAGTTCATTGGTTTATCCATCATATGTTATAGATGGTAGCAAATATTATTTTGGAGGGAGTGGCTTGTGTAAGGAAATATTTTGTGGCAGCTTCTGTAGAATATGAGTAGAGGAATTCTGTATTACAATCACTGGGGATTTATTTTACTTTACCAAAAGCTTTGCGCACGCGTGTGTGTGTGTGTGTGTGTGTGTGTGTGTGTGTGTGTGTGTGTGTGTGTGTGTGTGTGTGTGTGTGTTGTGTTTTAATGAGGAGATAGAAGGAAAAAAAAACCTTTTTCTTCGATGAAAAAAACAATTTAATTTTTTTTTTAAAATGAAGATCTTGGAGAGCATACTAAAAAGGTCCTATCATAAAAATTAGGAATTCTTCCAAGTCTGTTACTAAGAAGAGGTTTCTTAATAGGTACGAAAGACTATAAACAACTAGATTATATAAAATGTAAATCCTTTGCTATTGGCAAAAATGCTTGTAGAAAGGAACCTTATTGGGACAAGGAGAGGGGAGGGAGAGAAAAGAGTTCTTAAAACTTCTCTAAATTCAACTCAAAACTTCTCAATTCAGTAAAATTTGAAATCCAAAGAGGCCAAATGACATAATAGATTGGTAGCTGGTATGACACTGATGAAGCCAGTATAAGCATCTCCCTACGTTTCAGAATAGATACCCAGTTGTATAAATAAAAGGAGTTTACTTACCCATGAGTTTCTTGTACTAATGAAATATCAAATATAATGCCTATTATCCAAATAGAAAAAAGATCAAAATTAAGATGAAGAGCAATTATAAATAAATATTCCAAAGACAAAATTTTCAGAGGAAATACCAAATGATGGGGGTATGGATATGTGGGAGTAGGAGAGGGAATCCTTCAAATCTCTGATGATAGGTAGGTAGGTAGGTAGGTAGGTAGATAGATAGATAGATAGATAGATAGATAGATAGATAGATAATAGATAACTTGTAAGTTTAGCAATTCTTTTACCTCACTGCAAATTCACAAAGATGACATCATAATTTCTTATAGGAAAATGAGGTCAAAGGAAAATGAGTGTCCCTCAATTTGGGGCACAGTTAAATAATTTGTGATGTATCAATTTAATAAAATTTTTGTATTACAAGTAATATTAAATTAAGAGAAATATCAGAAGACTAAATTATTATAGGCTAAAAAAACAAGCAAGGGAACAATGACTATTATAATATAAATAAAATAAATCTATATCATGAGTAAGAGACATTTCATCAAGTTCATTGCAATAAATTTTTTATTCCAAAGAATAATAAATGGTAACTTAGTTCCTTCTGTTAGTGAGGAAGCTGAGTGACGACTATAGCTGTACAGTTTTGCATTTGTTGTCTGACTTGTTTGCTGGTCATTTATTTTTAGTTATTTATCTTTATTAGGAAGGATATCTTAAGTGGAGAATGGAAGTAAATTATGGGATAATAAACAAGGGAGAAAACAAAGGGGGGAGGGGGACAAATTTCTTTAGTTCCTTAAAATAACCTTGTGACATAGACATTATAAATCAGGATTTCTTAAACTTTTTCTTCTTGCGACCCCTTTTCAGCAGAGAAATTTTTATATAGCCTAGTCTTGAATCCTATCTGAGATCTTTTTGGCAATATGTGTGTACACACAGTGCAAAGTATGCAATATTGTGAATTAGAACCAAGGCTGTAGTGACATCATGACATTGAACATAAGCAGATGCTGCCAGAAACACATTGGATTCATCGTGCATTTGATTTTTAATAAATTTTGATCTTGGAATCAGAAACATTTTACTGTTGCCAAATTTTCCATGACCCCACATGGGATCACAACTCTCAGTTTAAAAAGTTTTATTATAGGGCAGCTAGGTGGTACAGGGGATAGAGTACCAGCCCTGAAGTCAGGAAGACCTAAGTTCAAATCTGGCCTCAGATACTTAACACTGCCTAGCTATGTGACTCTGGGCAAGTCACTTAACCCGAATTGCCTCAGGGGAGAGAGAGAGAGGAGGAGAGGAGTGGGCGCTTTGTTATATTGTCCACTTTTTTTCAGATGATGGAATAGATTGATGGAGATTTTGATTCACCTAACCCAAAAGTATTATAGCTAATTATTGTTACAAGCATGTTTTTAAAATATAGTGGCACACTTGTGGATTACAATGTCTTGAAAATTATTGAGCTCATCCATAAGCATTTTTTATTAGGGTTTAGAAAATATTTTTGGTTTAGGAAAAGATCAGATTAGTCTGATCAAGGACCATTTCAACTGTTCAGTTATTTGAAAGTGTTTCTTAGTTAAGTATAATATTTCTTCCCCTTTGTTACTTGTCATAATTGGGATGGTTTACCTTCAGAAGTCCCTTTCCTTTTTAACTTAGAAATCAATTTTTTTATTATTCTTTTTTATTTTTATGCAAATGTATTTCCTTATTTATTTTAATAAAAGGAAAATAATGAATTGAATTTCTTTTTGTTTTATGTATTCTAGACCTTTACTATGTTTTGTAGGAAAGATAGGTCTTAAATATTGAAACAGATTTTAAATAATTGTTTTAATTTTTAAAAATGTTTTCTACTTAGAATATTTCCTTTTTTCTATTGAGCTTTTAAAAGTATATATTTCCAAATCAGACAAGAATCTTAAATGTTGCATGTCATTGAATACTTTGCAGGTACCTCTGCCCTTATGGATACATTAGCAGCCAACGGAACAACCAACATACAAACATCTGTTACAGCAGTGACAGCCAGTAAAAGGAGGTTTATTGACGACAGAAGAGACCAGCCTTTTGACAAAAGGCTGCGTTTTAGTGTAAGACAAACTGAAAGTGCTTACAGATACAGAGACATTGTGGTTAGAAAGCAGGATGGCTTCACCCATATCTTATTATCAACAAAATCATCAGAAAATAATTCATTAAACCCAGAGGTGAGTTTTCAATTCTTGAGGTCTAATTTTTCAATCTATTATCCAACACCTTCTTCTCTTACATCTTTGTCCTTCTGAGTCATTTCATCTAAGGGTAGGCAGCAAGGATGAAGTAGTAAGTTTTTTTCATTACTTTTCTATCTTACTCAGGTTTATTTGTGGGATGTATGGAAGGTGTTAAAATACATGAATTTTTGAGATCATTTATCATGTCTTAGTTATCCAATATTTGGACTTGGTATTGTTTAAAACGGCTTTTAGCTATCATAGCTGCACTTCCTTCTGTGATGTTCAGGTGCAGAACTTCAACAAGATGATTAAAGCTGACCCTTCCTACAAGCTAAATTTAACAAAGATTTGAAAAGATAAAAAGTTCATATGTACAGTAGCTTATACCTTTGGCCCCTCAACTCTGCAGTGAGCAAAGGGAGACATTTTCTTCTCTCTGCACTGGAACCAACTTACTTTTAATTTATTTTTCCTTCATTTAAATTATTTTAGACATGTTTTCTGGTTCTATTTCATTTTCAATTTATATAAATTTTTCCCTCTCCTGAATTCATTTTCATCCTTCTCAATTCCAACTCAATAAATTAACAAACATAATTTGTTTAGAGTTCTTCTAATGATATTACTTATTTTGTTGCTAGTTATTTTAGTACAAAAAAGCTACAATGAGCATTTTTTGTGTATATGGGACCTTTCTGTTCCTGAGCTCCTTTTAGTATATGTGCCTCTTTGTAGGATTTCTGGGTCAAAAACTATAAATAATCCCCATTCTGTCTTTCATCCTTAGGGAATTTTATTGCTTCACTGTTTACTTCATGATAGATACTTGTTAAAGCATTTTTAAATAGTTTTCTGCCTTTCTAAAATTAAACTCCTAAGATAATGAAATTATACTAAATAATTGAATTATTTTGATTCATATCCTGTTTGGTGATTTCATTGAATAGAACTAAAATTGCTTCTGTGCACTGGTTGCATATGCCACCTGCTGACCAAAATATAGAAATGCCAAATGAATATTAAAAACACATCATCAGCTAAGAGTCATCCTGAATAATCAGTATACTACTGCTTTGCTTTGTGATTTTTGAGGATTTATATTTCTGACTTTTTTTTTGTGAACATAATTTGACATTTCCCATCACTGTATGGAAAATGAGAAATTTAGAATTATTTAAAAACCCATTTTTAAAAATCTGTATATTTTATAAAAGCATGTATAGGAAGTAAAGAAAACTCACTCCCTCTGAATTCTATAAACTTTTAAAAAAATGTTTCTCTAATTTAAAATGTTATCCCAAGTTTTTATGTGTATTGACATTTGCAATTATTTTGTTAATTCTACCTTTTCATCATAATTTTAAAGATCCTTTATTGCTTCTACTAAGGAGACCTATGTTTGATTTCAAGTTTTACTTGACTCTCTTAAAAGGTAATGAAGGAAGTCCAGAGCGCACTGAATACAGCTGCTGCTGATGACAGTAAGCTTGTGCTCCTTAGTGCAGTTGGAAGTGTCTTCTGCTGTGGTCTTGATTTTATTTATTTCATTCGGCGTTTAACAGATGATAGAAAAAGAGAAAGCACTAAGATGGCTGAAGCTATCAGGTATGTTGTAATAAGCTGTTTTTTCCTGTAATATGTGTTCAGTTCAAAAACAAGCCTTATATATAAAATATGTTACAATTTGTTGCTATCTCTTTATATATGAACATACTTGGTAGTCAGAGTAATTTAATTGGCAGGATTATTGATTTCACTAACATAGTTGAGATACTTATCCATACAGCTGATGTTCCTACAGAGTCTGTGATCCTGAGAAAGTGCCCACCTTCAAGAATAACTTATACTCAAGCGTATACAACTTATTTCTCAAAGCTAAGTGAGCAAAAAACTCCTTTTGGAATTGAAAAACTCACTGGGCTCCCTTCGCAGCTCTTGTCATTTCCTTTGTAGTTTTAAGCAAGTCATTTACTCTCTAAATCTGAATTTTCTCATGTCAAGTGAAGGTCCTTCTAAACAGAGTTCCTTTCTGTCTCTGAAATGTATAAATTTATGTACAGAACACAGAACAATGTTCTCACAAAAAGCTATCTTTGTTGACGGAATGGATTTTTTTTCTTTTTTTTTATACATAAATATAAAAAGTTGCTATTAGGTTCTATAGAAATATTTCCTTAACTCCTATAGCCCCTGTACTCTTCCCATAAAAAATTAAAATTACATACTCTGTATTTGCTTTATTATTAGAGTATATACTTTTCAAAACCAACTTAATCACGGTGATTTTGATAGATCATGGATTCATCTATTTTGCAAATCATTTATTGTAATAAATAATTTTGAAGAGCAAATAGACCAACACATTGAGTTCCCCCTCCCTAACCCTGGAGCTGCTATTTTGAATATTTGGTATCAATAAAAGATTCTGGAGTATAGCAGGATTTCTGTAAATTACCTAGAACGTTCCTTTTAAAGGAACTACCAAATAATTCTTGGTTTTCGTTTTCCTAGAACCATATAATGATAAAACTTTTCCACAAACTATTGATTTCAAAAACTTAACATTTTATGTATATTATTTTATATTGATCACATATACTCTAGAAAATAATATTGAAAATCAGAGATGACAAATTAATTTCAGTCATTATCTAAGAAACTTAGTATTTTTCTACTCGAATTACATTCTAAGACCAAGTAATTCTCAGTACTGATTTTTTTTCTTTTTATCTTTAGCACATAGCATTAAAATATATATATATATTTATTTATTTATTTTCCCCCCCCATTACATGTTAAACTTTTTTTTTTTTTTAAAGTTGTAACAGAAGACAGACCCAAAGGGAGGGAAAGCATTTAAAAAAGAAAAAATGAAATGAAAAACATTGCTTTATACTGCATTCAAATTCCATCAGTTCTTTATGTAGCAATATATATAGCATTTTTTATCATGAATCCTTTGAAGTTGTTTTGTGTCATTGTATTGCTGAGAATAGCTAAGTCTTTCACAGTTGATCATCATATAGTATTGGTATAACCACGTACAATATTCTCTTGGTTCTACCCACTTCACTTTGCTTCAGTTCATATATATATGTCTTTCCTGATTTTGTTGAAATCTAGCTTGCTCAATATTTCTTTTAGTACAATAATATTCCATTATAATAAAAGACCACAACATGTTTAGCCATTCCCCAAGTGATGGACATCCCTTCAATTTCCAATTTGTTGCCACTACAAAACATGTTTTTTTTCCCCTTTTTTATGATCTCTTTGGCTTATCTACGTAGTAGTAGTATTGCTGGATCAATAGTCCTTAGTCATAATTCCAAATTGCTCTGCAGAATGGGTGGTTCAGTTCACTGATCTAGCAGTGATGTATTACTATTTCAATTTGCCTACATCCCTTCCAACATTTGTCATTTTCCTTTTCTGTTATATTAGTCAAACTGACAGGTATGAAGTAGTACCTCAGAATTATTTTAAAAGAATTAATTTAAGAGCCTCTTTTCACATGATGACCTTAGATGGCTTTGATTTCTTCATCTGAAAACTGCCTTTTCATATCCTTTGATCACATATCAGTTGGCATGACTTATATTATAAATTTGAAAGCATATAGCATTTTACTTAAACTGACGCTAGATTTGAAAGAGTTTAGTCCATTTTTTTTTCTGGTTATAGTCAATATAAGAATTTTTGTTACAGCCTGTATTTTCTGCCGTTTTCCTCCTTGAAAAATTAAAGGCTTAGGATTTAAGGTTCCATATACCTTTTCTGATAACATTACAGGTCATGCATGAAACTGTGTTCTTTTCCCTTTTTTTTAAACTTGGACTCATCCCAGTCCCCCCTCTTCTTGGTTTTACTTCCTAGTTGCAGCCCTCTCCATCATACTGATTTGCTATTGGTAATCTTAAAAAACAAGGAAGAGAGGGTTAAATATGAACCTCTGGTTGACAAAAAGACTTCTGCACCAGAACAAATCTGTCCATGTTTTTGTAGACTCATGTTTTTGGGTTTGGGAGGGTGTTTTTGTTTTGTTTTGCAAAACTAGACTGCCTATTTTAATAAATTTAATGAACTAAAATTTTTTAATGGACTTCTGTCTGATCAGATTTTTTTTTTTGCTTCTGTTTAAATCTTAGAAACAGTAATCAGTTACGCTAGACTCACTTGACCTTTCAGCTTGTTCATTTGCATTTAAATTAATTTTATAGTGTAGTGTTAGATTATAAACACCTAAAGAGGACTGCTATGCTATGCTACTTTGTTACTTTCATAGGCAAACATTAGATTTTCATATGATTACATATTTCTTGAATAGTTAATGCAGTATCTTTTTTAAATCACTTAACTTTTTTTTAATGGAAGCTATGAAATATTAAATTTTAAATTACATAGTCAAGAGCTTTTTAAAATCTGTAACAATTTGAGCCTTGCGTTTACTTATAAATCTTAGAAGTATTAGAGGAATTGTCATTTACTTTGAAGGGGTTTTTGTGCAGATGGAATACCTTAGAATCAGTGAATTGATATTTAACCTTAGGTGTACTGCCTTTTGCCTAATTTGAGCTTGCATATTTTCAAGTTTCAGAGACTGTATGAAAGTTTGTTTCTGTCTTCATTGTGTCCTCTAAAAGTGTATCTTCTGAGCATGAAAGCAGTAGTTTTGATTATGTTCTCATTCAATTGACATCAACCTCATTTCCTTCCTATTGAGAGGAATAATAAAAAACCTCAAGTACCAGGTTCCCACTTCCCAAGCCTTCTTGCATCCAGCAGCAACCTTCTACTGCCAGACTATTTTGACATGATTAGTTTATGTTAAACTAATTAGATTTCTTTGACCACTATATTTATTTGTACAATCTTATGAACACACATAGATGTGGTTGGGCAGTTGGGTTTTCTGACTAGAAAGAAAGTGTTTCTTCTAGTGTTTAATTATCTTTTCAGAAATAACCACTTGTTTGATAAAACAGAAGTAGAAAGAAATTACCTATAATCTGCCCAGGAAGATTGTTGTTTTTGATAAGAAAATACATGCAATTCCAAGAAATTCCTGTATCATATTAAAATTCAGATATCTCACAAAAGCAAAGTAGCAATCTTTTTGATCCTTTCCTTATGAATAAAAAAAGAAAAATCCTATTCTAATCATTGTCTGAAGATTTCTCTGATGATTTCTCTGATTGCACTACTAATTTTGATACGACCTTTTATCTTACATAGTCTATTATTTTGGCAGTTGCTGCCTCAAGAATACTCAATATCAGAGCATAGGGAATTTATTTCTGTGTGTCATTGACCCATAATCCTCAAGAAGTTTCAGAACAGAGGTAGCTTATTGAAGGTTGTCTACACTTATCTCAAGAATCTGTTTAAAAGATTGTCTGATTCTTTATATAATGTGATCTTTCAAACAATGCCTAAGGCTCTCTCATTTAGGAATTCTTATTGCAGACTCACACATTTAAGTGAGTTTAATCTCATTGTATAAAAAGGTGCTGACTAACTGAGGTAGAAGTAAAATCTAAGGCTGACTGAGGGAACTGTAGAGTAGCTTTGAAAAGAAGCAGTTGGAACTTGAGAGAATTGTGAGATAATAAAATTCAGAGAATGCTTTTCCCCACTTTGTTTTTTCTTACTCAGAATCCTTATGCAATTTATTTATGTATCTTAATTTGAGTGCTTCTGCCTAGTTATAGAATCCAGTGTAAAAAGCACTGTTTCATAATTTAATACAGAACTAAATTGGGCTGAAAAAGAATCTTCTTTATTTAGGATATTTGTACTTCTTTTCTCTATCCTACTATAGATCATACAAAGAAAACCAACTCACTAGATGACTTACAGTTTTACATAACTTCTGTTCATCTGCATTATTATATAATCTCCAACCCAAGTTTGAAAATCGAATTTATGTTGCTGTTATGATGGACAATAAGGGCATAATTGAGTCATGATATATCAAGAGATAAAATTCTACAAGTTTATGTTGATTGAAGTAAATCTATGAATTTTCTCATCCCTTCCTCCCCACCAAAAATAAATAAATAAATAAAGGATGACTGAAATTTTTATTTAGAAAGTAAAATACCAAGTTCATAGTTTCATTGTGTCAGGACTAAAGTTTATGTGAGCTGTGGAAGGATCATATATTTTGAGTTGAGGCTTATAGAGCTTTGATGGTTAGGTTTACTAAAATTCCTTGTAGTTGAAGGAACAAACAAAAGAAAAGTGATTTTTTTTTTCCTATGAAAATCTATTTTGAGGATGCTATATCTCTATTTCCAAATTAGAAGAGAACTGCTGCCTCATTGACTCTCAATACCCAACCCATAAAAGAAAGAAAACATCAGTAGCTGGTAAGGTTTAAAGGCAGCTAGCTAGTTGACCCAGTTAGACGTAGAGCACTGGGCCTGGTCAGTATCCCTGAGTTCAAATTTGGCCTTAGACACTAGGTGTGTGATCCGAGGCACGCTTTTTCCTCAATCCAGGAGAGTTTCTTTGCCAAGACATTATTAACATTCTGTGGTTCACAGCATCAAGAAGAGTAGTATTCAACTAAACAACAGCCTTATTTTAAATCCTAATGCTTCCATGAAGTGTTTATTGACTTCTGGCTTCAATTATGTCCCCTTTCTCCGGACTACTATAGTCTTTAATATGCCACTTTATACTGCACTATTTAGTACAATCTGTATCATACAGTGGTTTGGTGTGGGCTTAAATTAAGTATGGTCTGTGATTTTGTTGTTACCTTTTTAAGAACATCTTAAGTTTTTATAATCTGTATACTATATCATATCTAGAAATGTAACTACATGCACATGGACCCTAAAGAAATATTTCTTGCCACATTTTAAAAAGTCCAAATTAGTACATAATATGCTTCGGCTTCATTTACTTTCATGTTTCTAATGTAAAGTCTGTGTATTTGCTCTTAGGGTTATGGGAGTAAGTATTCGATCTGTCTTTGCCCTAAGCCCCACAAATAGAAAGACTGCCACTGAATATCATTGTCATTTTTGTTTTGCTGTCACAAGTTTTATTTTATATTGTACTTTATAGTTATTGTAAGCATTTTAACATATTAAATAGTGCTATGTCTTAAAAATTTTTAATGAAAGATATTCAGCAATTTCTATTACTCTATTCATAAAATTAATTATCATTATGGTAGGCATTTGTTTCTGAAGACAAAACACTGAATAATCTTTTTTTCTTTTTTTTCCCCTCTCTATCTCCTTTCCACCCCCCCACTTCCTTAAGAAACTTTGTAAATACCTTTATACAGTTTAAGAAGCCCATCATTGTAGCAGTAAATGGCCCTGCCATTGGACTTGGAGCATCCATATTGCCTCTTTGTGATGTAGTTTGGGCTAATGAAAAGGCATGGTTTCAAACACCATATACTACATTTGGGCAGAGTCCAGATGGATGTTCATCACTTATGTTCCCGAAGATAATGGGACTGGCATCTGTGAGTATCTTTATTGTATTACACATTTGGAAATCATAAGAGAATGTTCAGCCAGGTTACCTAATTAAAATATAAAGAATAAAATGTAAGTAAAACATAAAGAATTCTATGAGTTTTATTTGAGCTGTTTAGAAATCATTTTGTGTTCACTATTAGGTTTTGAAGGGGTTTTTTGTTTTTATTGTTTTGTTTTCATAAATAATGTCTTGTATCTGCAATACTTACTATATAGTACATATAACTCTTTGACCCATAGTAAGTACATAATAAATGTTTATTGATTATAGAAATCAAGAATCTTAGCTTACCTTCATATAGGTGAGGTTTGTAAGAGCTTCAGAGCACCTAAGAAAGGAGGGCATTCAAATAGGAAAGAGAGTCTTAAAGAAGTGGCATGTGGAATGCAAAACTGAAGAAATAACAAATAGGCAAGTTTGGCTGCTAGTATTGAGTATGTGATGAGTAGACTGGAGATATCTGAGATTAGCCAATAATAAACTGAACAGTGTCTTATTTGACTTTGAGTAATTAATGGGGATCTACTGAAACTTCTTGAGTAGTAGAGGAGTAAAAATGTCATCACTTACAGAAAAATTGTTTTGTCAGTTGTCGTAAAAATAGGTTAGAGGGAGGTAGAAGTTGAAAACAAGAATTCCCAATCAGTAAAGTATCGTATTTTTCCTTTCAAGAAATGCTGATAGCTTTGAAAGCATGGTTACCATGTAAGTGGAGAGAAGAGGGAAACTTTTACAAGATTTTTAGTTCATTTTCTAGTTCGTACTGTTGCATTTCTTTTGTCAGACTAATATACAAGTTAAATTTTTTTGTCTTCTAATTTGAGAAGCATTTTTTGAATTGACTTTTGTCACATTACTGATTGAACTTGCAGTCTACTAAAAGATTTAGGACTTTCTCACATGAACCACATTTTAACTAGATCTTCTATATAATTCCTGGATAGTTGTTTTTCTTGAACCCAATTACATAATTTGATAGTTATCACCATTCAATTTCATTTCTGTGGTGTGGCTGTGGCTGCTCTCAAAATCTATAACAGCATATTATAATGTCTTGTGAAATTTATAATGCTTGAAAGCAACCTAATAACAGAACTCAATTTCCTGAGGATTAATCTGATCAATAAAACAAAATAAAGTGTGTATTTTATTTATATGTTGGTCCTTTCAATTTTCACACTGATAGAAATGGAAAATTGGGCATATTGATTTGGAGAAATTAGGAATTTGGTCAGGCTCTTCTAGTAAGCAGTTTGGAATTATAAATAAAATGTCACAAAACCATTTATAAAAATGAATAACATACAAAAATGTTTTTAACAACATATCTGTTGTGGCAGTGACTTAGATTAATTTTGTAAGTGCTCTTCAATAAATAATGTTTTTGATCTACTAGTTGTTATAACTTTTTAAAAAGGCTAAAGTTCTGTAGAAAAAGTGATATTTGAAGCTAGTAACTTGATGGTTGATTTGAATAGATTTAGATGGAAGTTGTTAGTAATTATCCTTCATAACAACTACATTTTAATCTTTGGTTATAACCCATGTTAGAATTAGATGAAGATGTGCTTGTACACATCAGACTCTGATATTGTTTTCCTCATTCACAATTAGTTTCATGTCTATTATGATCAATAAATAAACATGGTATATAAATGTAAAATGGAGAAAGGGATAGATTCAGAGATCCTTAGCAAAAGTTCTTGAACTGAAGCAGAATAAAGTGAACAGAATCTGAATAATTTACCCAGGGACTACAATAAAGTTTAAAAAAAAAAAAAAAAAACTTCAGAATTCTGATCATTGTAGTGTGACTAGTTGTGATTGCAGAAGACCAAGTATGAAATACACTCCTACCTCTTTACCTAAGAGACAATGATCAAAAAAGTGAAATAAGTAAAATTTATTTTCAAACATAGTGATTATTTTTATTTGTCTTACTTGACCAGACATTTGTCATAAGGAAAATGGGAGTAGAAAAGAATGTCAGTTAAACAAAAGCTACTCAAAAGAGAACAGGAATAAGTTTAAAGCAAAGACTAGCAGGGAAGTTTGGTTTTACTACTGTTTTAAATTAGACATTTAAAAAAAAAATTAAAATGAACATTCACAACTTTATAGTGCTTTTATTCCCTTCTTGTATGTTCACATGTTCATATTGGTTGATCCTAAATTTCTCAGCATGTGATGCACATACTCACTTGGGTTTTCACTATTGTCCATATATTTTAACTTGTCTCTACGTACTCTAAATTTGTGATCATTTTACATGAAAAGCTTATAATATATTGTTAAATATGTCAGGTTTAAGAGAAGAGAGCCCAAAGCCTATAGAATATTTAGATCACATAATTAAAATTTTTTTATTCTTCCGGGGAAATGGGGGAGGATTTCTCTCTCTCTCTCTCTCTCTCTCTCTCTCTCTCTCTCTCTCTCTCTCTCTCTCTCTCTCTCTCTCTCTCACAAACACACACACACAGTTCTGTGAAATTTATTATCATAATAGACATGAAACTAATTGTGAATAAGGAAAACAATATCAGAGTTTGATGTGTACAAGCACATCTTCATCTAATTCTAATGTGGGTTATAACCAAAGATTAACTAAAATGTAGTTCTTATGAAGGATAATTACTAACAACTTCCATCTAAATCTATTCAAATCAACCATCAAGTTATTAGCTTCAATTATCATTTTTTCCACAGAACTTTAGCCTTTTAAAAAATAGTTATAACAACTAGTAGATCAAAAAGCTTAGAGAGATCCATTTAATCAACTGGCAAATTTACTTCTGGGGACAAGCAGGGTATATTGCCTTATAAAACACTGAAAATTAGTAGAAGTAAAAACAAATTCTGTCGTGGGATCCAACTGAGCCACATCATTTCAGAAACATTCCTTAAATGAATGGCATTGAGAAAAGAACTAATAAAGTAACAATTAAATAAATTTTCTTTTCTATAATATTTCATCATTTCATTAGGAAGCCACTCAATTTGTTCTCTAAATCTTTGTCCCTGATGTACTATATGAAGAACTTTTATTGCTTCTTTAGAAGAATTTGTGAAGAGCAGCTGAGCCTAAGTGAGAGAAAAGGGAATATGGGTCGGGGCAGGGAGGGAAAGAAAGAAAGAGAGAGGAGAGCCACAATATTGAAAATATTTGAAAAAATCATATCTCAGTATTTCAAATAGGAATCAGCAAGAACGAAACTCATAGGGCTCAAAGAAAAAAAATTGAGAAAAAGTAAAGTTACTGACCTACATTTCTAAGTTGTCATTTGATGAAGGGAAAAAATTTCATTAGAATTATCACAGATATCCTTGCATTAACTTCCACAAATATATCTTTGTTGTTTTTTACACTGAAAGACAGTAACACTTTCATAATATCTTTATAGTTATTGATAAAAGTAGACTATTGTACTATTTTTTATTACAAATCTTGATTAAGTAAAACAACTTTAAAAGACTCTTCTTCTCTTGAGTCAGTCATGATAAAATCAGACAGGATTCAGTCAGTCAAACTATGCTAGCATTTATTAAGCACCTACTATGTAATGGGACATTATAGCATATGGAAAAAAAATGCTACCCATAAATACAAAGGAATATTCATATGCTATAAGAAATGATGAATATGATGCATATAGAGAAACATTTAAACATTTACATGGAGATGATGCAAAATGAAATAAGTATAGAAAGTAATCCAGAAAAAACAACCATTGACTATAGCCTAAGTGGAAAGATAATGAAAAATAAAAAGAAATTTTCAAGAACAAATCTGGCTTCAAAAAGAAACTTGAGCTGATATCCCCTGTTTCCTCTTTGCTTCTTTACAGATGTAGAATACGTGCACTTATTTTCAGATTTTATTGATCAATTTTCTTATTTGTTATATGAGCTGATTTTCTGAGAAGGCATAATGGGAGAAATTTTGGTAATATAAATAAACAAAAGATGTAAATTAAAATTATTTTTTAAAAAAAGAAGAATCAATTACTACATAAAGATGATAGAAAGATAGGGGAACTTATGAAATCACTAGTAGGATAGTCTAAAGAAGTAAAAGAAGGTTCAGGAGAAAGCATTGCTGATTGATACCCAGTTTCCAAGTGTTATCTAGACGAAGATCTAGTAAAGAGAAAAGACTATCCGACATATTTCAGAATCCCTACAAAAGCACACTCTCAAAGAAGCCTTTAAGCTATTACATATTCACCTAATTTGTTCATCATTCTCATGCAAGGTGCCTTGCATTAAGTCGAAATTGATTTCTTCTGGACAGAATAAAGCATCCTTCACCTATCTATCTAACCCCCCCCCTCACAAAATTATCCTATTTGGAGATGATATGATCCCAATTACCTTGAGCTCCACAGCATTACAAGGCTGTCTCAGTGAGATGTATGGTGACTCTGAAGGAGAATGGTTTGATAATACATAGACTTAAAACAAAATAAATGGAAAATAGCAACAAGTTTTTGTTTTGTTTTTAAATGATTTATGATTGAAAGTCTTAGTCAGTATTCTTTGGTGACTTTTTAGGGCAATAGAGATGCACATAGTAGGAAACCAGTAGGTTCCAAAATATTTCCAATGATGGACTGTAAGTAAAAAGTATTAATAAAAAATAAATTATATTCCATAAAAGAGATAGAGTACTAATGTAGGAAGTATAGACTATAAACTATTAACAATTGGACAACCCAAATGCAGCACTGATATTTACAGAAAATAAAAAGAAGAAAGTTTCTAGCTGATTAGCTTAGGTTGTCCTCAAAAGATCTCTGGGAGTGCATGGACAGAATCTCACAGGAACAGATAAGTTAAGATTTGTATTCTTGGAAAAGAATACTCATCAATAAATGCATGTATTCATTAATGTATTCAGCCTTGTAGCTACCATTACTGTGAGTCAAGTAGTGTGTTTGTCCACTAAAAATACAAAAAGAAAAAAACAGCCCTTTTCCTCAAGGAACATATATTGTAACTGGAGGAGAAGAGAAACTTAAAGTAGCAACTTTTAGGACTTGGGAAAGGCTTCTTATAGAAGGTAGTGCTTATGCTGAGCCTTGAAGGAAATCTGAGTTTCTTAGAGGTATAATTGAAGTGCCATTGGGTCTAGCTGATAAAATGGGAATTGTGTTTGAGGCATATTAATAGGCTTTTACAGTAGTCTAAACTAAATGTACTTAGGGCCTGCTATCTTCTTTGGATTTTTTTTTTTTTTTTTTTTTTTTTTTTTTTATTGGTTTGGTTTTTTTGGCGTTTTTTTCCCCAGATTACTAAATTGTTTTTAACTGCTATAATGTACCATGGATGCAAGTACAGGCCAAATTACACAATACGAATGCAACAATATGTTAATGATAGTGTTGCCATTTGGGAGAAAACTTACTTTAAAATTGTCTTAGTGTACTCCTAATCTCCTTCCATGTATCCCTCCGTGAGTCCATCTTTTCTACATTTTATGCAAAATCAGGGTAATTGCGGTCCAAATTCAAGAAAATATTTCAGTTGTAGGTTATATATATGTCATACTTACCAACAGAATAACTAAGGAGAACACTTAGCACTTGACCTTTCATAAAAATAGTGAATCTTTTTTATAGGAAATTTGCTTTTTTTTTTTTTTTTTCCCCATCTGTGCCCCCTTTGCTCTGTGGTAAAGCCTGTGGATTCCTTGTCAGTATAATACTTTCCAATATATAAGTCTAAGATTTCAAAGAAAGCCAGTTACCCAAAGAAAATTTTTGTTCAGTTCACCAAACACTGTTTAAGAAACTTAGCATTAGATGCATTATGGTGTTAACCATAGAACAACAAAAACAAAAAACAAAAAACCTAATACATATTTTAAAATCATCTTTGGTTTTTAAGTGTCTTTTGTTTTTATGTTAGGTTAAAGGATTTATTACCTTGATCTTTTATATATTTAGCTAAAAGGTTCCATTTTATTGAGTTATTCTTTTATGTTACCTGTGATGAGAAGTGAATTCAAAGGGACTTTGAAGACAGGTAATTGCTTTGTTCTTATTTAAATGGTTCACAAAAAAATTAAACTTAATATTTTGCTGTTTACATTTAGTAAATTTTTAGAGCTTTTGTTCATTGAGAAAAACACTACCATAACCACATACTTATAGTGATACCTTACAACAAAAGAGGAGATACTCTCAACTATGTAATTAGAAGAAAGAGAAGCAGCTTCTTTTAGTTCTGAAAAGTCAGACTTTTCATTAATTATGTGATCTTAATGAAATGTGCCAAGTTTTCAAATGTAAAGCAAATCAGTTTTTGAAACATTGCCTAGTTAAAAGTATTATTTCTTGTCAGAAGGAACTTTTTTATGTATTGTAGCATTAATTTAATGTTTTTCAACTGTTTATTCATTACTTGTTTTATAAGTGATTTGGTTTTGTACTTGGTAAAGTAATTCTGGTAATGGCTATTTGGATCAAATGCTAGAAAATGTCACCCCAAGAATTTATATAAAGGACAGACATTTCTTAAAATTCATCTTTGTTTTTGATTTTCTGAGGGATGTATATTTTAGATTGAATCATTCCTACCAAATCCTCCATTTCATTTCATATCAGACCTAATTTTTCTTTCCCTTAGGCAAATGAAATGTTATTCAGTGGAAGGAAGTTGACTGCGCAAGAAGCTTGTGCCAAAGGACTGGTCTCCCAAGTGTTTTGGCCAGGGACATTCACACAGGAAGTAATGGTTCGAATTAAGGAACTTGTCACATGTAATTCAGTTGTAAGTTTGTTTTCTTATATATGATGTTTTATTCTTAGGACTTAAGGCACTTTCCTTAAGAGAGCTGAAAACCCTATTTCAAAAACTTGAATTAATTAACACCTCCTAAACACTAGCTTTTCTGAAGGAGGGAGGAAGGAGTACTTTCATTATTTTTACTTTTTTTTTTTTATATGTACCACTTTTCTATTACAAAATCTCACCCTGATTGATGCCTTTTCATTATGAGTCTGGTTGTCAAAAGTTATACTGATGACTGGTTGATTGCAAGATTTTTAATTTTTTGGTCACAACAATTCTCAAAGACCATCTGCTAATTCTTTAAAAAGTAGTGATCTGTGTCCATGAAAATTATATTCATATTGAAGTGCTTTAACATAATTAAATAAAACAACACTTGCATTAAAATTTAAAACTAGAATAGAGGTCATAACCAAGAATTGACACCTTCTAGTCTTTTGTTCTACTTAGTATTTCTCTCCTAATTTCAGTATAAAATTTCCTCTTGTCATTTGAGGAAAGAGGGAGGAACCTTAGAATTTGTTGTAAAAATGGAAACCAGCATAAGGACGATTGGGGGTAAAGAAAAAAAAAAAAGCTTTTTTCACAAATCCTCATAGATATATTTCTGGTTTGAAGAATTTTTTTTAAAAATTGATTCATTTTCCAGATGAAGAAATAAGGTATAAAGTGAATAAGCAATAGAATCTATAATAATACCTAATCTTCCTTGTTAGCAATTTATATTTTTGATTCAAGCTCTAAAGTATCCAGTAGTTGATATCTTTGTATAAGTTATTGTCACATCTATTATTTTAAAATTATTTTCCCAAATGAGAATCTTCATCATCTTCAATAATATTGCATAAACACTCATAGTTCAAGATTTTATTTCTTTCAATTGATCTTATAAAATTTCATACTCATTCATTCTTTTAACTGTAAAATATTATAACCAAGAAGCAAAATGTCGAGACATTTGTCCCATATAATCACTGAAAAAAATTTGAATTATCAATACCCCTTCTTAAGACAAATGAAAATCCATCCTATTTCTAAAGACCATGAAAGTGTTTTGATTTAGGAGACACTCAGTCAACAAACATATATTCAGAGTTTTCATCACTTTAAGCGATTAGTACAAAATTAGTTCAAAGGATTAGGACACTTAATTTCATAATACATTATTCAGTGAGCTGTACATAAGTGATGCTATTCAGAATTTACAGGTTTTCATTTCAGTCCAGAACAACCATAGCATTATATTTGAGATTTCTATTCAATGTATAGTGGCAATGTAAGCAGAACTATACTGGGAACCTAAAACTTTTTTCATAGTTTGATAGCTATCTTGAAATTATCTTGAAATTATTTGTAATATAAAAATATGAAATATACTGTTCTGTTTTGACATTTGTCTCCATACATTATGAGGAATTTTTCTAGGTACACTAGTGACCTGATGATCTTTTTTTATTATTTAGTATTTTGTCATATTTTGTCTATGTCAGTTCAGGAAGTTAAACAGTGATGTACTTGTTGTTGCCCATTACTCATAGAATGTTATTCTTTGACCTAGGTACTTGAAGAATCCAAAGCTCTAGTACGCAGTATCATGAAGGTGGATTTAGAACAAGCAAATGAAAAGGAATGTGATGTTTTGAAGAAAATCTGGGTTCTGCCCAAGGAATGGACTCCATGTTGAAATATTTGCAAAGGAAAATTGATGAATTTTGATTGGCAAAAATGACACTGGAACTGTGTTTAGTGGGACATCAGTGGCTCAGAGATGCCGTCACTCATTTAAAATCCAGAAACAAGTTTACTCATAGCTTAAAAAAAAAAAAAAAGCTTGCAAATAAGACTGGAAAAGGTCAAGCTTTTACCATCAAGGAGTATTTTAAAGTACTGTATCCTTTAAAAGAAAAAAGGGCAAACAAAGCGCCTTTATCCCAATATAATTATTTTATATGAAATAAGTGTACACACACAAACTGAAAAGTTATAATGTTGAGCACCAGACAGTTCTTTGAATCTCTTAATTTTTTTGTTGTCTTTGGCTAGTACTGTATAACGAAGAAAGGATTGAATGGTGTTTGTTGTTTTCTGGGTGGCAGGAAAAATCTAGAATAATGTTTGTTTTCTTCATTTTTTTTCTCCTAGAATACAGAGTCAAAACGGGTATGAGCCAGTCCCCTCCTCCTTCCCCTCCTCATTTGCCCACTCACTAAGTAAGATCAGAGTTGTTGGCTGAGTGTCTCCAAGAAGGTGCAAATACCTCTGAGGATGGAATTTGTAAATCAAAATAAGTCTTAGGCATTAGTTTATACCCCTCTAATGAGAAGTTAATTGATGAACATATCTCCAAAACTGAATGTGTGCTCAGGATATATACTCAGTAAACCCTTTTTTGAAGACATGTCCAATTCTTACCCAGTTAGCATGAAGAAACCACTGTCTCTAGAAGAAAGCTTGTTTTGCAGTATTAGTGAATCACTGAATATCTTATGTATGGATAATCTAAGTTATAAGTTAGTCTTAGTGGGTTTTAAAAGTAATTAGTTTTCCTGACTTTTTGAAGAATAACTACATAAGTGCTTCTTGTAACTGGGTGAGAATACTACTTTATATACAGTTTTGTTTTTCTATTTGCAGTTTTAATTGATGTATTACACCAAAAACAAAAAACAAAAAAACACCATTTTATGTTCATAAAGTGTAATTTCTAGGTTCACTTAGAATATATTTTATTTAATAAGTTAAAATTCTTTTGGCACACTATTAAATACAGAAACTCCTTTCAAAAAAACTACCTTATATTAGACATGTAATGCTTTTTATGTATACACTATATACTGTATACAGTATAGTGTACAAGAGTGCCCTGTGTAAATAGACATATTTTGCATTCCTTTCAGGAGTGGTTACTGATTCCTGACTACAGATGCCTATTATTAGTTGGGCATCTGTGCTTGCAACGTATTGAATGTATGAAGAATGAAATAAAATCAAACCTTATTTTTGTACAGTTTTGAAGTTTGTACTTGGAACTGACCACCTCCCCTTCCTTGTGGAGAGCTGTACAGTGTGTAAATCTGCCTTTACCTTGGATTGGTACAGTATTTTTGCATCTGTGGGACCTACTTTTTTTGTTCAGTAGTTGAACTATATATAAACTGTACAATCTGTAAAGTTTTTATAGAATAAATATTCAGCTGTGAAAACTGGTTAAAATAAAACTAATATTTCTTAACACATTCTAAATTTCTCTGCTATTGTCCAGTTTTTTGCTTTTTTTTGGGGGGGGGTTGAATTTTATCTTTAAAGAGTTCTCTGATCAGTTTTAATCCTTTTAGAAGCTTTTTTTTGGAATTGGATTTTAGAAGGAGCTACAATATCTTTGGACTTAAATATATTTTTATAGCATGGATCTTTGGATCTATGAGTATCTAAGAAATTAAAGAAGCTAGTAAAGGAACTTTAATAACCTACTGTAAAGATTTTCTTTGAAACCCAGTTTTTGTTTTATTTTTTTTTTGGGGGGGGTACTTGTAGTGTCAAGTAGAATGTCCTTGACTTCATTTCGAGTGGTATTAAAGTTTTCTTAAGTTGCCATAATAATCATTAAGTTATGGTTCAATATTTCTGTCATCCTTCATTATAATGTCTTTTTTTTTCCTCCTCTCTTGTTCTGTCTATGTTATTTGAAGGACATTTAAGAAATATGAGGAAAGAATCTTGATCAAAAAGAAAAAAGCTAGAAATAATTTCTGAAAGGATAACAACAATGAAAATTTTAATAACATTAACATATTAAATATTAATATTTAATAAAATATTAAAGAAATAAGAAAAGTTTGCATTACCCAATACAAATCATATGCAAATGTACCATTACCTTCATAAATTTTGATTAAGCTTCATAGTAAAGGCTAGAGGACTAAGAGTAAAATATAATTATTATTGAGAAATATCAGTGGTAGGTCTTCCAGGTAATTTAACTGCTTGTCTCTGCTCTTCATAAGCTATTTTTTTGTTTTCTTTCAGTCCATCATTACCAAAAGTTCTCAGCCCCCTTTGGGGTCGACTTTTCACCCAACCCTCACTTGACTCCAAGAAGTTTTTAGCATGTGCAGTAACTCACCCCAGTAAAAGTGCCTTGGCAGACAGGCTTCAAACTTGCTGTCTACTCCATGCAGGCATATGAAGCAGGAGCTGTGAAGCTCTTAGAGCTTGGGCATTCAGGGGAGATGCCAAGGCATCTGCGTCCCAAGCCAGGCATCTTGTCTTGCTTCTAGACTTCAGTGACTAGAATAGACAATGAGACTGTGTAACTAACTGCTCCTCACATCCAGTTCACCTACAAGACATTTTGTGATGTTCTTGGTCCTCTAAAATGACAAACAACACATCATTCTCTGCTGGGAATCACTGACATGATCAGATTCTTGCAATTACTGTCTCTGTATGGCCTTTTGTCTCAGAGTTCGATTTTTTTCAATTCTTAGAAGCAGTCTTCTATGTTTGAGAGATAACATGATGTTTAACTGAAAGAAATATGTAGTCGCAAGAATGCTATTACGTGATCTTGAGAAAGAAACTTCCACAATCTTCAATTTCTTCATTTGTAAAATGAAGGGGTTAAACTAACTCAAATCTAAGGCTCTTCAAAGTTTAAAAAAAAAAATGACATTTGTACTAGATGGGTTTTTTTGCTTTCTAATATTCCATGGAGAGAAAAGTAGGGCTGGAGTAGGAATGGGATATAGATAACTGTTTTAAAGTGAGATTACAAGTAATAATTATGTAAATTAGGTAGGTATTTGAAAAGCAATACAAATGAGAACTTCAAAGTTGTTATCTATGTTTTTCCTTACTCCTTCTAAACTAGGAAAAAATGTTCCTGGGAGAAAAGGGAAGTAAACTGAAGCCCCAAATACTTAGCAGAGTCTTAACCTGAAATCAAAATCTTTCTTGGCTAATTGTTAATGCTTACTCCAGCATAAAATCTCTCACTTTTTATTAGTGCCACTATGAAAAGATTCTGCTCATGATGTTTACTGAATTGTTTTTCTTCTTTCTGACCACTAGCATTAATAGGTATCACAATTGCATCCCTCTCAAGGAAGCATTTGGCTTAGCACTCAGCGGAAATGTAACCTGCCTACCAATTTAATTTGACAAAGCTAGAGCCAATATTTTCTTGGAAATTGGCATGATTATGTACTATAAGTTACAGAAAAAACAGATTTTAAAAAAATACTCAAGTCCTTTTTGAGGACATTCTCAATATAGAGGTGCTAAGATTACCTTTAAGCATTAATTTAACTGTTAGTCTATTTAATGTCTTAACAATCAGTGTTGCTATGAGAACTGAACCACATCTGTATTTATGATCTTTCTAGAACTGAAACTGTAGCACAAAGTTGCAGGCAAGTGATAGAATGATTCATGTCCTGGGAGAGGTATTTGGTTTCATCACATACCCACATTTGGTTGTCTCACCAAGATGTGCTCAAGTTGAGCATAAAGATACCATCACAAAAGATCATAGAACTAGAAAATATATTAGGATCCATTGAGAAATCGTATGTGTATAAGACAGACAAAATAAAGCAGTCTTCTCAGGAGAAAATCAGTTGTCATGGTCAGTAGCAGAAACCAAAAAAGGCCTGAAGTGGATCTTTAAGAAAATCAGAGTTTAAAAAAAAAAAAAAAAGATGTGGAGGGAGATGTTCAAGTATGGGGACAGCCAGTATAGAAGCAAACCTTGGAGATTCTGATGGAAAATGTTTTGTAATCAAAACAAGTCAGAATTTTGCAAAATCAAAATTCTCATCGCTATATTTAATGAGTATTTCCATCAAGAAGAGTCTCAAGTTATCACATGGCAAACACTAAACTGTTTTACACCTGTAAATAAAATTGATTATGTTGGCAAGAATTACTTGATTGCTAATTCATATATTTCAGAATTAGCTGAGTAATCAGATCCTGGACTGGATTATGCAAACTCTTAATATCCACTTGAAAGAATACATAGGACAATTCAATTGCAGCAGTTTCAACCCAATTTGGTAAAACTACTTAAAAGGATGAGATGAGGTGGGATGATGTTAACCTGAAGAAATAGTCACACACACACACACACACACACACACACACACACACACACACACACACACAAGCCAAAACAGTCTTAAAGCCATCTTGGCCAGCAAGTATGATCTACTTTGCAAAAAAGAGAAAAAGATGCAAGAGCATATCTGGTTTTGAGTATATGCTTCATTTGTAAGACATTTCAAAAAAGGATGATGGAAAATTATATATCATATCAAAAATTGGCAGTTAAAAGCTTCCAGAGATTTGCATCCATACATTTGTTGACAAAATTAGGAAGAGAAGAAAACAAAATGAGATACAGCAAAGTAACCACATTTGAATTCCACCCCTCCTGCCCTTAGTATATGACAGCTTTGTGTGAGAACATGCAATTCATTCAGAGTGACGTCAGAGCAATTGAACCTGACCTTAATACATTCAAAAGGAAACCATACTGGAGGCACATTTTAAAGGTATTGTTAACTTAGCTGAACTAGTGAGTGCAATGAAAAGAAGCACATTTGCTCTTACTAAGACTTAAATTACTGTGGAAGTATATCTATTAAAAAAAAAAAAATGATGGGAGGTGGTCAGGATAGAATAAATAAATTGGACATGTATATGAGGAAATTAAGGAACCCAATCAGGGAGCATTTGAGTAGCTAATAGAAGTAGTGTAATGACTGTAGGCCACCTGGACATAAAAGGAAATGGTTATGGAATTCAGGAATTCATCAACTTAGCATAGTCATGATAGGATAGCAATGTGGAACTTCATTTGGACAGTTGCTGAAACCTGTTTTCTGACTTGGTATGATAAGTGTCATTCTTTAAAAGGTGGAGAAACCAACAAGAAGAAATTCTATTTATCCTTTGATAATGGCCAGGATATTAGGAGGTTCTGGGAAGAAAATGATAGAAGACTTAGGGGAATAACTAATGAACTCACTAATGAAACAGGTATGGTTCATTTCTGTGGAGTGTCATCTAATCTCAGAAGGAACTGAAGCTGTTGAGCAATGCTAAGAACAAAGGTTTCCAGAAGCCAAAAGTTTGGGAAGTTGAGGGATGGTGAGAGAAATGAGTAACAATATTAAGGAAAAGATTTTCAAAAGAAGGCAGTAGATTGGATTTGGCTATGATAATTGACAATGAAGACAAGACTTGTCAGTTTTTATTTTGCTTTACATGCCAAGAATAATGCATCTTTGGGATAATGTATGTTAGACCTTCAAAGCCATTATTCTAGTTTGAAGATTAGTTCCCAGACTTCATTTATCCTTCCTCTGTTGGTGGCAGTCCTCTTCCTGTTTTCCTGAGAAAGGCTGAACAGCCACTTGTTTGTATAGACTTTTGTTCAGATACATATAATCAAAATGAGTTAAGTCCTTCAAAAGGAAAACATTTCTCTCTATTCATTTGACATGTGAGTGTTATAAACATCGAACAAGCAGGCAGTTTGTAGAAAGAATTGAAGACCTGGATCTAAAATACTGCTTATATACAATTGTGTGACTTTGAGCAAGTAAATTCTTGAATTCCCCTGCCTCCATACAATACCAGGCCCTTCTTTCTGTCCTCCACTATCCTGTCTGTCCAAATTCATTCACTGTTTCTATGACATCCATTTCATCTGCTAGCCCCTTCTTTTCCTATCAGTCTTGAATCAGGGTCTTTTCAATGAGTCCAGTCTTCTCATTATGTGGCCAAAGTATTTCATCTTCAACTTTAGAATCATCTTCCAGTTATATTAGGTCTTTTAAGTATTGACTGATTTGATCTTCTTACTATGCAAAGGATTCTCAAAAGTCTTCATAGTACTACATTTCAAAAGCATTGATTCTGTGGTGATCAGCTTTCCTTTTAGGCTTACTCTCAAACTCATACATTACTACTTAGGGGAAGTGATCTTTGAACCAGGAAAATAAAATCTGACACTACTTCCATTTCTAATTCTTCTGTTTGTCAAGAAGCAATGAGGCCAGTTGCCAGAATTTTAATTTTTTAAACTTAAAACAGTTTTATCAAGAGGTTACTTAATTCTCCTTATCTTTCTGTCATTAGAGTGGTTATCTTCGTATCAAAGATTGTTGATAATTCTCCCAACAATCTTAATTCCAGTATTTGATTCATCTAGCCTATATATGTGTTCATTATACAAAGTGACAATATACAGCCTTGTACATTATTTTCAATCTCAGACCAATCACATGTTCCATGTTTGACCCTGTACAGATTCCTCAGGAGACAAATAAGATGATCTAGTACTCTCATGCCCTTGTGAAATTGCCACATTTTCTTGTCATCCACACAAAGGCTTTATTGTAGTCAAAGAAGAGAAAATGTTTTTATAGAACTTCACTGCTTTCTCCATGATAAGCAAATTTTGGCAATTTGGTCTCTTCAAAAACCAGCTTGTTCTGCTAATTCTAATTATATATATATATATATATATATATATATATATATATATATATATATATATATATATATATATATATGCTAATTCTTTTTCTGCTGAAGTCTAGGTTGTATAATTTTGTTAGCATGTGAAATTAGTACAAATATTGGGTAATTTGAAGATTCTTTCACATTAACCTTTAGAAAATCTTTTCCCATCCAGTGACCACTCTTTGAGTTTTCCAAATTTGCTGGCATATAGCTATTACATTAGCTATTGCTAAAAAATCACCTTGTTTCTTACCTTTATTTCATTTTATTATTATTATAGCTTTTTATTTACATGATATATGCATGGGTAATTTTTCAGCATTGACCCTTGCAAAACTTTTTGTTCAAATTTTTTCCCTCCTTCCTCCCACCCCCTCCCCTAGATGGCAGGTAGACCAAGACATCTTAAATATTCTTACCTTTATTTCTCTTGAGAACATCATCATTCAATTAGTCAGAGTTTTTTCAACTTTGTTTTACCATCATCACTCACCTCACATTCATCAATTGCCAAGTCTTTACATTTTCTACCTTCACAATATATCTTCTATTTATTATTCTCTTCACTTACCCCTTGTTAAAATACTGATCATTTCTCACCATAGTTTGTCTCTCTGCCTCAAACCCTTCCACTCTAATCAATGTAATATGCAGCTGCCAAATTGATATTTCTAAAGCAGAAATCTGATCATGTCACCCGACTATTCACATTCCTATTAGTCTTTATTGAATTTAGAATCTGATAATTTAATTTTCACTTATGTGTTTTGTATGTGTGTGTATAAATTTCATAATGTTTACAGTTGGTAGAGTGGAACCTAGACGGCAGAGTAGAGACAGCAATCTACCTTAACTCTCCCAACATTCACCTCCAAAAAACAAACTTAATAAACTTAATGTCAAATTATTGACAAAGTCAATAAATGGTCAGGGTGAGACATTCTACTCTAATCTTCCTTCCTCTCTCCCTCCCTTCCTCCTTCTCTTCCTTCCTTCCTTTTTTTCTTCCTCCCTTTCTTCATTCCTTCCTTTTTTTTTTCTTCCTTGTAAACAATTGAAATTCTGAAGTTTCCTGTGCAAGAGAAGATAATCTATGTGTCCTTTTGCTTTAGAAAGAACACTTAGATAATAAGGAAGGAAGGATTTCAGAAGAGAGATTAGTGCTGGATATATAAGCCTGAGAATCATAGGCAGATAATATCCCTGAGAGCTCATGAGATCAAGTGAGATAATATGAGGAGAGAAAGCCCAGAAAAGATCCCTGGGATACCCATGTTTTTTGGCTTGATCTGAACAAAAAAATATAGCAAGAAACAATGAAATGTGGTCAGTTAAAAAAACATCCAGGAGAAAATACTGTCACAATGAACTAGAGTGGAGAAAATATCTAAGAGAGAATAATCAACTTTTTAAAAGGCTACAGAATAGTCAAGAAAGATAAGGATTGAGAAAAGAACATTTGACTTGACAGTTAACTGAACATTGGCGACTTAGGATAGAATAATTTTAATTGAATGATGAGTTTAGAAAGCAGGTTACAGAGGTTTTAGAAGGGAGAGGAAGGAAAAGTGGAGGCAATGAGTACAGAAGGCTTTTTAAAGTTTTAACAAAAAAGGGAGGAGAGAGAAACAGAATTAGCAGGAATGCTTAGATCCTGTGAAGGTTGTTTTTTGTTTGTTTTTTAAGGAGGGACTAAAAGTAATTGTTAGGATTACTAGGTGAGAACTCAGGTTGTCTGGACAATGACAAGGTGAGAACTCAGGTTGATAGTTCTCTGGCTCAGATTCTAAGAGGAGCAAGCTCATTGGTTGGAGTACTTCTTCCCAGAAGCCCTTGCATTATCCCACACCCATTCTCTGGGAGGATAAAAGAGGCCACATTGGGCCTGGACAAGCAGTCTGGACTGGGGAAGGACAAGAGCTGGAGGAGATTCAGAGCCAGGATTCAGGAAGAAGAGGCTGGCTGGCGGCTCCAGAAGCCTCCCAAGAAACCTGCTCATAGAGGAAAAGATTATAGAGAAAAGAAACCTCCTCCCAGAGAAGGATTACAACTGAGAGACGATCAGAACTTTACAAGTAATCATGTTTGCATGAAGCAAGAAAAGAGCCATTTGGAAAAAGAGGAATGATCAGATATTTTCTCTAATACCTATGCTTTCCAACTCAACATTCTGTCTAATCCCCATGATCTCAAACTCTCCAAAGCAAAAATTATGTAAAGCAATTTCAGCTGTCTCTTTAGTCTAGGACAACCACAATCCAAACAAAAGGGGGTTCTGTTTGTGTTTATTTTGTAATGAATTAACATTTAACAACTCTGAGCTTATTTCACACTCCCATTCTATGGGCAGCAACTTTACACTGACAGACCCAAGAACTTGATAAATGGGTTGAAATTTATAACTCAACCCAACTTCGCAATCTATCCCCCTCTCTCTTTCCAGTGCCATGAAGACTCCAGAGTCAACTATGGAAGTTTGCTTTTGTGATGAAGACAGACAGAATGAAGCAATAGCCTGCTGGCACCCAAAACACTGTAGCACCAGAGCTACAAAGCTCTGAACTGCTTTAAAATACAGGAAAATGAGTTATTTTGAGCTCCAACTCCTAGGAAGCCAGCCCTAAAGTGGAGAGAATCATAAAGTGAATAGGAGAAAATCAGAAGGGAGAGAAAAAAAAAAAAAAAGACTGAAATTTTCAATGATCTCAAGAAGAAAAAAATTCAAAGACCTTGAACATGAGCAAATAAATTAGCAGGGGAAACATTATCAAAGGAAATATAGTATCCAGACCTAGTAAACAAATTCAGACATCTACAAATAAAATACTGCAAAATAAATATGACCTGAAACTTGATGGTACACAATTCTGTGGAAAGGAGAACATGCAGCCACAAAACAGTTTTGAAAAGTTTCAAAAGAAAAATGAAAACAATTTGCAAAGCAATATAAAAGAATATAAAACTAAAATCTGCAATAGCAAGTCTCACCAAAGAAATAAAAGAAAACAATAAATTTGGCAAATGAAAGATAATTTAGAAGAAAAGCAAAAAAGAAAAAGCAACAAGCAAAAATATGCTCACTATGCAAGCAAAACATACTGGCTTTGAAAACAGGATATGTAGAGAAAACCTAAGGATCACAGCTCTCCCAGAAAAGCACAACAGGACAAAAATTTACCATAATGCAGAGAATAACAAGAGAACTTGCCAGGACTCCTAAACATAGAAAATGAGATTTCATTTGAAAGAATTCACTGATCAACTCCAGAAAAAAAATTCATGGATACAAGACATGCAATTTTGAGATAACACAGTGGTTAAGTTTAACAATTCAATTCAGAAACAAGTTCTACAATTGATCAAAAGACAAGATTTTCAAATACAAAGGAAAGGAAATTAAAGTAATGAAAAACTATTCTGTACCCACCAGAAAATGTATGAAAGAACGGAATAATGCGTTTCAAGTAGAAATAAAGCTCAATAAGCCATCCAGGGTACCTGTACTGATTTTAACTATATATGAACAAAAATGGACATTCAATAATAAAGAAGCATTTTAAGAAAGAAAACCAGAACTAAAGAGATTGTTTGCTTCTCAAACACCCCAAATAACAGAAATACAGAAGGAGTAAATAGATGCTACAGCCAAAGACACCAGTTGCAGCAGTGTCAGCAAAAAGACCAGTAATATACATCTTTCTAAATGTACATTTAGACTGCATTAACAACATGTGAGGACACATCAGAGATGGGGAAGGGGTGGACAGAAGGGAGGGATGTGTGATGTGCCAAAGTCAAATCTAGGGCTAATAATAAGGGAAATTTTACCCCCTGATTTTTGAAAGAAGAACCTACAAGCCAGGGGGGGAGGGGGGAGTGGAGATTGAATAAGTAGGGAAAGGAATGAGGTTTTGCTATGATGGTGGGAGGGGATTCCCCTGACAAATGTTCCTGTGGGTGAAGAGAAATGGTCTGCAAAGGGAGGAGGAAGACTTAGCACTGAGTGTAGCCTGGGATAGTTGGTGCTTGAAAAGTCTGCTTGTCCAACGCCAGACAACTAGCTCTTGGAGGAATGAGGGAGCATGGACCCAAAGAGGAGATTTTAAAACACCTGAGGGCTAGAAAGACAAGCAACATGGTTATAGATCAGTGGGAGTTTAGACAGGCCATGATGGATAAGGGACCCTCCTATGACACCCACAATAATTGGCTTTGTTGTAGTTCTGAGTCGCAGTTAAAAAGGGGGATCTGTGAGGCAAGATCTCCAAGGCAGAGGCAGAAACTGCCCAGAGGTAAGAGTCTAAGATGAACAATTTAGAAGTTTTGATAGCATAAAGAAGACAGAAAATAGAGACCGGATGAATATAAGGGAGCTCCTTATTCAACAGAAGGTGGATAATGAAGAGAATGAGAGTAATCCTTGGAAAGAGATGCAAAAAAAGAAATTGTAAGAAGTAATAAATAGAAGTTGAAGGAGAGGCTACTTAACTACCTGAGCAAGTAAAAAGAGAGGAGTTAGGGCAAGAATTATATTACCAAGTAAAAGCTGGAGATAAAGTGCAACTAATAAGCAAAATCCCCTTATAAAAAAGATAACAAACAAGAAAAAGTAATGAGAGGGTGAGGGGAAGATCTTAAAAAACAAAAGAATAAAAGAAAAGAACATAATACTTTGCTCATAGCAGGTGAGGAAAAAATAATAACTGAAAAAAGTATTATAGACAAATGGAGGGAAATATAAAGCTAACTCTAATAACTTTAAATGGAAATGGATTGAACAACTTAATAAAATGAAAAAGTGATAGTTACAAGAAGCACATTTTTAAAAAGAAAAAACTACTTTAAAAATAGAACCACACAAAATAAAATAGAGGCTAGAAAAAGTTTATTATACACAAACTGCTTTCACAAAAGTAGGATTGTTATCAGACAAAGCAAAAATATACAAAAAGAGATAAACCAGAAAAACTAATATGCTGAAAAAAACATAAACAGCAAACTAATATCAATAATAACATGTGCTAAATGCCTTAGAATTCAAACTCATAAAGAAAATAAGCTACAAGAATATAAAGACAGTAACACAATGGTGACAAGAAATTTCAACAACCTTTCATTTTGAATAAGTGTTAACAGGAAGATAAAATGAGTGGGAGGAAATATGTGAAAACTAACAATTTCTGGAGAAACTAAAGTTAAAATACAGCATCTTCTAAATGGAATAGCAAAAGAATATATATATTCTCAGCATCATATGGAACTTTTACATAAATTAACTATGTCCTAAGGCACAGATGTATTGCAAAGAAATATAAAAAGGCACAAATAATACATCCTTTATAATTCACAGTGCAGATTGAGTGAGGCAAAGAGCAAATCATAGAAAATGATAGTAATGAAACAACACACCAAAATATCTGGATTTCAGGTAAAGCACTGCTCAGGGGAAATTGTATCTTTATAAACATAATTAATAAAAGAAAAAAGAAAGCATTAATTATGTATTCTTAAAAATTATAAATTCAATATACTTAAAACAGTAGATATTCAAATTTTGAGGTGAAATAAGTTGGAAATTAAAAAAAACTACGAGATAACTAAAATTAAGAGTTTTTTTTAAAAGATTAATAAAACTGAAAAACTTAGCTAACCTGATTAAAGAGATGAGAACAAAGAATAAAATCAGTAAAATAGCAATTGAGCAAGTCGTAATCAGAGCAAAATAAGAAATTTTTAAAAATCAGAATATAATGTAGTGTTACAGGATAACAAAACAGCACAAAAGGGATAGAGGAATACCTTCTAAATATAAAATAATCAAACTGTTAGAAGACCAATAGAAATCTTTAAAAACTAAATCTCAGAAATGAAAATGGATCTAGCTGTAAAAAAAATGAGAAAAAAAAAAATCCTTATTCTAATGCATTCACAGTAGAATTCTACCAAATTATTTGGAGGATGGTTATTCTATTCTAGAAAATACTTAACAAATTTGTCTCAAAAATTGAAAAAAAAATTCCAGAATCCTTTTATGAGAAAAATATAATCATAATGCCCAAATTAGGAAAAGATAATTCATGTAAAGAAAACTATAAGCCAAAATTATTAATGAACTCTAACTCAAAATTTTAAATAAACTTCTATCAATCAGACAACAGTGATTGTCCAAGAAATCATTTCAAATAATGAAGTTGTATTTATACCAGGGTTACGAGATTGGTTCACCATTAAGAAACCAATCACCATAATCATGTTAAAACCCAAATCATCCAAAACTATATGATTACCTCAATAGAGGGGGGGGGGGTAGCTTTTGACAAAGTACAACACTCTTTTATTCTAAAAACTAAAATAAGAACCCTACAAAATATCAGCATAGAAATGCCTTTTTAAATATATGAAACATTTATCTAAAACCAAAAGAAATATCATGCAATGGGGATTCACTAGAACTTTTTCCCGCAAATATGGAAAATGAAACAAGAATACTTTCTTAATTGTTATTTGACATAATTCTGGAAATACTAGTAACAAAAATAAGACATGTCTACATGGCTTTATCAAAGTTGCAGGCTATGAAATAAATAATATAGAATAAATAGCATTTGTAAATAATAATAACACAAGAAACAATAGTGGGAAAGGACATTCTATTTCACATGACTATAAGATGCATAAAATATCTGGGGATCATGCTCTGAAAACATACAAAAGGCTTCTATAGATTCAATTATGAAGTACTCCTTAAAGAAATAAAGAAGAACTTAAATATCTAAAGCAATATTCAGTACTCATGGTAATGCCATGCCAGTGTAATAAAAATTACAATACAAAAAAATTTAATTTACACATTTTATAATAGATCAACCAAATAATCAATGGAAAACTACATAGAAGCTAGTCAAATAATAACAAAATTTACTTGCAATAGTCATATATAGAAAGAATATCAAAGAAAATTATGAAAAGAAGTAGGAGAGAAAAAGAAAAAGGAAACAGCAATTCCAGAATCCAAGCTATATCATAAAGATGTGGCAATCAAAATCATATGGTATTCGTTAAATATATATATATATGTATATATATATATATATATATATATATATATATATATATATATCAATGAAACATATTAGACATTGGCGAATCAGAAAAAAAAATCTCATTGACTGAAAATTGGCAAAAAATTGCCAAAATGATATGAATTAATGTTGAAAACATGTAATATAATAAACATATTAATTCATTGTTGGTGGAACAGTGAAATGGCATATTTTTTAAAAAGCAATGTGAAATTATACAAATTAAATTACTAAAATGTCCAAATCCTTTTCACCAGAAAATTCATTATTAGTCTTACACAATAAGGAAGTCTTCAGGTAAAAGAAAGACATTCATATAAAACAAAATATTCACAGCAATACTTTTTGTGATAGTTAAGAATTGGAAACAAATTATTGTTCATTATTTGGGAAATCTTAACCAAATTGTGGTTTGTGAACATAATGGAATATTACTGTGCTGTAAGAAATGTTTTCAGATTTTTTCAATGTATTCAGGAGTTTGATGGGATTTTTTATTTGTAATATATAGGATGTCTTTCTGGGAGAAGGAAAAGGAGGCATACTTGGGATAGCTATGATAATGTAAAAAACAGTAGACAATCAATAAATGCAGAAATATTAGGTGAATTGACTCCAATTTTCCAATGAAGATGTCCTAAAATGAATGGATTGTGAGAGGGGATAAGTGAAAGCTTGAAGGGAGCTCACAATGTTTGGAAGAATCACCATGGTGAGTAGGAGAACAAATAAGAAGGTGTAAAAGGATTGCCTTGCTATAGTGAGGTCCAGTTAAAATTTATGTAACATAATGGACCTATTCAATATGGTTTCCTTACTTTTTCCAGCCCCATTCTTTTCATTTAATACTGTATTTTTCTCTCTGTTACATGTAAAACAATTTTTGATAGTTGCTTTTTTAAATCTTTAACTTACAAATTCTCTCCCTTTTTTCTCCTCATCCTTACCCACTCACTGAGAAAGCACATGCTAAGTTATGCAAAACATTTCCACAAAATTCACATTGTGATAGAAAACATATATCACCCCTAAAAAAAAAACCCAAACCTCAAGACAAATAAAGAAAAAAAATGCTTCTATTTTTCTATTCTATATTTCTGTTACAGCTTCATTCTTCAGCATGTGAATAGAAGCAAAATAAATAGAAGATGATAACAATCCAGAGTTGGGGATTGACAAGGTATGAAGTGTGATACGACTAGGGAGCAAGAGATTTCATTATAGAAAGTGATATAACATGTGAGCAAGTTTACCAAGAGGTTAAAATGGGAGGGTGAGAGAAGGGAAGACCAGTACAAGAATGATGGCCCGGGAAAAAACTGAAGAGTAGAGAAATTGGCGGTGATGGTGAAGATTAAGTATAGGCTTAGGCATTGTAAGGCATAGGGAAAGATGAAATTATAAAAGGTTATGATCAGATAAAGGAATTTTGGAATTAATACATTTGGAAGCAAAAGACTTGTGGCTGATGGCAAGATTGAAGGTATAAGTATCTCTTGTATATAGCTGAAGTGGAGTGAAAAGGTACATAGAAATTGAATAAATTGAGGAAGCGAGAAATTAGGGTGTTTGAGAAAACATATGTTTTTGTATATACATATCTCCTAGTATGAAGACAAGAATTTGGGCAGACATTCTCCAGTTAGTAAATGGTCAAAGGATACGAACAGATGATTTTCAGTTGAAGTTAAAACCATTTCTAGTCATATGAAAAAAAAATGCTTTAACTCACCATTGATTAGAGAAATGTGAATTAAGACAACTTTGAGATACCAGTAGACACCTGTTAAGATGACAGGAAAAATTATAACTGTTGGAGAGGATATGGGAAGACTGGGACACTAATATGTTATTGGTGGAGTTGTGAGCGGATCCAGTTATTCTGGGAGCATTATAAAACATTGCTCAAAGGGCTATCAAACTGTACATACCCTTTGATCCAAGAGTATCTTTGCTGAGTCTGTCTCCCAAAGAGATCATAAAAAAGAAGAAAGGACCCACATGTGCAAAAATGTTTGTGGCAGCCCTCTTTGTAGTGGCAAGGAACTGAAACTGAATGGCCCATCAATTGGAGAATGGCTGAATAAATCATGGTATATGACTGTTATGGAATATTATTATAAGAAATGATCAGCAGGATGATTTCAGAGAGGCCTAGAGAGACTTACATGGATGGATGCTGAGTGAAGTGAGCAGAACCAAGAGATCATTGTACACAGCAACAACATTATGCAACAATCAATTGTGATGGACTTGGCTCTTTTCAACAATGAGGGGACTCAGGCCAATTCCAATGGTCTTGTGATGGAGAGGGCCATCTCTATCCAGAGAGGACTGTGGGGACTGAATGTGGGTCACAACATAGTATTACATCTTTTTTGTTGCTGTTTGCTTGCTTTTTTTTCTTTCTCATGTTTTCCTTTTTGATTTGATTTTTCTTGTGCAGCATGATAAATGTGGAAATATGTATAGAAGAATTGCACATGTTTAACATATATTGGATTATTTACTGTCTGGGGAGGAGGTTGAAGGGAAGGGAGGAGAAAAAGTTGTAACACAATGTTTTGCAGCTGTCAATGTTAAAAAATTATCTTTGTGTGTATTTTGAAAATAAAAAACTATTAAAAAAATAATTCGGGCAGAGAAAATAATTGAGCCATGAACTGTGCTCATAGAGGAACAGAAAACTTTCTGAAGTCAGTTGATATGGCCACTAGGATCCAATAAATTTAAATGTCACCAACTTCAAAGGATGAGAAGTTGCTGACTAATAGAGGAAGAGTTTGGAAGTGACATTGAGTAAAAAACAGACTCCAACGCCCCTTCTACAACCACTGAATCAGTCCGAAAATATAAGTGATAAAGTCCAACCAGCACTGGAAAGGGAAACCAGGGAATCAGTTCCAATTAGAAGAAAACAAATTTCAATGAATACCACAAGATGGAAGAAATATGAAAAGAAAAGCGTTAGAATGAATGTTTGTTAATTATGGAACTAGCATTCCAAATAGCACAATGAAAAGAGTAGATAAATCTAGTGCCACATTTGGAGTAGGGAGGATAGAATTGATGTAGATAAGAATGAAGACATCAAGCAATAGGAGATGGAGAGCAGGGTTTCACTTCAGCAGCCAGTGGTCCAGAATCAATGGGATGAAGAGAATATAAAAAGATGGGAGGGTGCTATCCTCTGAAGAATGAGTCCAAGAAGAGTATTTGTGACTGGAGAGAGTCTATTGAAACAGGTTCAACATCCTCCATCAATGTCCAACCTTATGGCAACCTTATGTCCTGTGAGAGCTCAGGATATCTAACAGGCAGGCAGAAGTTGACAGTATTGTTATTTTTCCTTCATTTTTGAAGAAGAACATGGCATCACAGAATGATCTTGACTTAAATGTGAATTGGAATTAAATGATATAGATTTACATAGAATTGTTGGGCTCACTCTCTCTTCCAGAGTTGTTGAAGTCCAATGGCAAAACAAAAGTCAACACAACTAGTGGTGGCCCGGAGATGCAGTGACTGACCTTAACATCTTGGATGTCTGACTACACTCTAAATCAACTACAGCACTTGCTTCAGTCACCTTCATGGTCCCTGGGACAAATTGTTCTCATCTGCCTATTCTGCCAGGGGTAATCGAGCTTGGGTAGACATCCCCCCTTGCTCACTGATGGCTCTCAACCTGGTATAAATCCATCTGCTGAGACAGTATTACCTGGATGTGGCCACTGAGAGTACTGGAACCATAGGTAAGAATTGGGAGACAGGTGGACACCAAAGATGGATGAGCAGTCCTCAAAAGGGATCGTCAAGCCCTCACTCAGAGGTGGGTCTGGGTGACAGTGGCTTCTAGATGTTTCCAGAAGGCCATGGGATGGAGATTTCAAAAGTGACTGGCCTGGGTCCCAAGTTGTACAAGTCTTCTTGTGAAGGAGCAAAGATCCCGGGGAAGAGTTTCAGCTCTGGTGTTGTATTCTCAGTGCCTAGCACAGGGGCTGATATATAAAAGGCCATTAGTAATCCCCTTCCGAATTTAAAAGGAAAGTCATGAGTAGTAATGGCAGAAAGCACTGTCATCACCTCCTTCTCAGAGACATATTGAAATTAAGAGCAAGGAACTGGAAATTGTGAGGATGCTCAACAATTGGGGAATGGCTGAAAAAGTTATGGTATACGAATATAATGTACTATATTGTTCCATAAGAAACAATGAACAGGCTGTTTTAGAAAAAACTTGGAAAAATTTACATGAACTGATGCTGAGTGAAGTTAGCAGAACCAGAAGAACATTGTACATGGCTGCTAAAGTGATTTTTCTTAAGCACAAATATGTGACAATGCTATTACCCAACTCAATAAACTTTAATGGCTCCCTATTACCTCTAAGTTCACATACAAGTTATTCTATTTAACTTCTAAAGCATTTTACCACCTGGCCTTGATTACTTTTTCAGCTCCACTACACAATACTTCTCTTCCTACACTTTACAATCCAGCTAAATTGATCTTTTATCTATTTCCATCTTCCTTCTCCATAGCTTTGCTCTGGCCATCCCATATACCTGGAATGGCCTCCCTCCTCACCTCTGCTTCCTGAAATCATTTTCTTCCAAGACAAAGCTGAAACACTGTCTTTTATACAAGGACTACTCCCCCCATTTCCTACAACTGTTGGATTCTTCCCTCCCTCCTTGCCTTACACTTACTGTGTATTTGTTCTTTATATATCTTAGACCTTAATAGTTTAAAACTGTACTAAGATTCTCTCTGTGTTGTCTCTCTGACTCTCTCTCTCTGTCTCTCTCTCTCCCTCCCTCCCAAGTCTATTGGAATTGGTCTGAATCACCTCATTGCTGTAAAGAGCCACGTCCCTCAGAATTGATCATCATATAATCTTCTTGTTGCTGTGTACAATGTTCCCTTGGTTCTGCTCGCTTTACTCAGCATCGGTTCATGTTAAGTCTTTCCAGGCCTCTCTGAAATCATCCTGCTGATTGTTTCTTATGGAACAATAATATTCCTTTACAGATATACTAGAATCTATTCTCTCTCCCCCTCTCCCCCCTTTCCCTTTCCCGTGTGTGTGTGTGTGTGTGTGTATGTGTGTGTATGTGTGTGTGTGTGTGTGTGTGTGTGTGTGTGTGTGTGTGTGTGTATTTATTGTCTCCTCAGAGATGTATTGGATCCACCTCAAATTCATCTTGGGCTAATTATTAAATATTTAGTATGAGCATTTATTCCTAGGAAATCAGCAAATGCTAAAATCAGGGCTTGATTTATTGTTTTGTTGATAATCTAGATTTTAAAAAATGGAGAAAATGCTAAAGATATAGATTAAACATAAAAACTGCTCATATATACTTTTTAAAAAATCAGTTCAGTACTTACTGACATCACGATAAATCTTTCTAAAGGGTATTTAAGCATCCTGGGGAACATTGAATTGTTTCATTTCTTTATTTTCTTTGTTTTCCTTTTCCTTTCTTGTCCCTACTATCTACCAGAGTGCTTAGAATTTGTCAGACCCTTAATAAATGCTTGTTGATTGGTTGATTTGGAGTCCCTAGAAATAGCCCCAATCCCAGCTCCTTTTGTTTCAAGGCTGATGTGGCCAAATGGAATTCTAGCAGTTTGTTGACAAGGAATTTCCTGGCCTTTGTCCATGGAATGAAGACAATGTAAGTGGATCTACAGGGTGGGGACTGGATTGCCTTCTCTGTTAGCACTAGGAGGAGACACTGGAGAGTCTGTTCAATGTCCATTCTTGTGACAGGCAATCCCCTTCTTATTCAATAGTGACTGTAACCACACTTTTTGTCATCCTCTCTTCCCCGAGCTGGACAATTCTTTGGACTATTTTCCTGTAAAGAAAGAACTGTATAGAACCTTCCAGCTCTTCTAAACATGAGGAAACAACCCATGGAAGTGAGGTGACACATCTAAAGTCCTTAGGCTAGTTAGTGAAAGGACCAGAATTTGGGATCTTTTTTTTTTTTTAAGTATGCACATTTGCTTTAGTCTTCTTTTTTGTTGTTTATTTCCAACATGTTTTGCCACAGTTCTCTTTTATTATCCTGACTCAGTTTCCCTAATTATTATTACTCAGTTTCCCTAAATTATCCTGCCTCAATTTCCCTGAATTGTTCTACCTAATTGTTCTGCTCAATCTGCAAAACCATCCCTCCCTCTTAACCCTCAGAATATTTGATAAGGATAAAAGATCTCATATTTTAAAATATCAAAATGTTTCTCCCCATCCCAAGCTATCAGAATATCAGATACCGTCTTATCAAGATGCCTCTCCCCACCCTGTCAAAGTCCCACTCCTGCATTTAGCAGCCTGACTCCACCTCTGCCTCGCTCTACCCCTGAGTCTGAGCCACGTGTGTGTATATGTCATTGAGAACTCACATTGTTTGCTGGATTCTTGGAGACGATAGTCTCATTCGGCCCTGGGACCAAACTATGGATCCATTTGGTCCCAGTAAATCTCTCCTTTTTAAATAAATTGTTAAATATTCTATAATCTCTATTTTGCCTCAATTTCTCTGGCATTACAAACATTCATTTTTTTAAGATTTTGTGTTCAAAAATTTTTCTCCTTCCTTCCCTTCTCTCCCCACTTCCCAAGATAGCAAGCAATCTGATATAGGTTATACATGTACAATTTGTTAAACACATTTCCACATTAATCATGTTATAAAAGAAGAATCAGAATAAGGAAAAACCACGAGAAAGAAAAGCAAATAAACAACACACACATAATGAAAGTAATATGCTTCAATTCATTGTACAATCCTTTTAAATATTTTCATATTTGTCATGTTATACAAGAAAAATCAGACCAAAAGGGGGAAAAATCATGAGAAAGAAAAAGTAAACAAATAAACAAAAAAGGTGAAAATACTATGCTTTGATCCACATTCAATCCCCATAGTCATCTTTTTGAATGCAGACAGCTCTCTACCTCCCAAGTCTATTGGAATTGGTCTGAATCACCTCATTGCTGTAAAGAGCCACGTCCATCAGAATTGATCATCATATAAGCTTGTTGCTGTGTACAATGTTCTCTTGGTTCTGCTCTCTTTACTCAGCATCAGTTCATGTAAGTCTTTCCAGCCCTCTCTGACATCATCCTGCTGATTGTTTTTTATGGAACAATAATATTCCATTACAGATATATCATAATTTATGCAGCCATTCTCCAACTGATGAGCATCCTCTCAGTTTCCAGCTCCTTGCCATTACAAAAAGAGCTACTACAAGTGTTTTTGCACATGTGGGTCTTTTCCCCTCCTTTATGATTTCCTTGGGATACAGGCCCAGTAGAGAGAGTGCTGGATCAAAGGGAATGAACAGTTTTATGGCCCATTGGGCATAATTCCAAATTGCTCTCCAGAATAATCGAATCATTTCACAACTGTACCAACAATGCATAAGTTGGACTAGATTCTAAGAGACTCTACAAATGTGCTGTTAACATGACGTTTGAGATATTTGTAGATGTGGATTTTCCTAGGGCAGAGTGAGCTGTTTACAATTAGTGACTGGGGAAGGTTTTTCCTTAGAATTAGACCAGCTGCGAGCCAGACACCAACGTTAAACAGACCCTTTGAGTCCCTCCTTGTTGCTATGGGTTTAAAGCTCAGGTAGATATTTTTTTCTTCCCTTTTCCAAAGACAGACCTAAAAAGCCTCTACCCATAACTAGAAGTGATTGGAACTGATAGAAGAAAGCATAACATTTCTCCCATCATTCTGCCTCTACGGCATCCCAAGATGACACGCACATCTTAGCAAATAAGAAATAGCCTTAGATGTTACTGTACTTCTTCGGAAGAAACCAGCAAGTCAGAGTGGGTTGAAGCAGTAAAAGAGCACACAGAAACTGGAATCAGACTAGAAATTCCCAGTTTAAGAGAATGACTTGGGTAAATAAAAGGATTGGTAAGTCTGTATCCACAAGAAAATGGAATGAGAGTTTAAGATGTTATCCTATTGGTGGGGCCCCATAATGAGAAAGCCTGGGTAAGTGCAGGGTTGCATGAAAAAAAAACTGGGTGCATGCTTCATGAAGTGGTAAGCACCCCCAGGAATTTTACCCATATTATTATTTTCATTCAGACCAATATAATGGTGTCTGTCTTTGGAAACAACACCTTACCTGGGAGGAATAAGGAACAATTAACTCCTGGCCAGACATAGATCCAAATTCCTTATCAAGTTTCTGGTAGAAGTTATAATGGTATCTGCAGGCTGACTTTCATGAGGACCTATTTAACCTTTGAAAGCTACTGGAAAGCAGAGGTGTTTCATCTTTATGCTCCTTACCCCAGGCTGGTGCTTTACACATGAAACCCATTTCATTGGGGATATTGCAATGGAATGGAATGAATAAAACGGAAAGGCCTGTGGTTATTTTGACTTTAAAGGAATACTTCCTTCTAATTGAACTAAAGAATGAGAAGTTCTATCTCCTTTGCTAAGATGGGTAAGATGTCAGGAAACCCATCTATTAGGAGGGTATAAATATGCTTGCCAGAAGATACCCTTTTGGCTCTCCCCTCCCCCATTTTGGGAGGCTTGCTGGAAATTTGGTACCTATTCAATGCAGAGATTTCTTAGGGTAAATTCTTCTAGAGCAGGCAGGTAAATAAATCCACAAAATGCCATCTAGTCTTTTCTCTGATATTCATTACTCCAACTCAGAAACACCATCCTTTCCTACCCCTGGAATCTAAAGATAGGAATTGCAGCGAACAGGCTTTATGGATGGATCTGTGGTTGTCATTGTTGCTGGGCCATTTCAGACATATTTGATTCTTTGTACCCCTTTGGGTTTTCTTAGCAAAAAAAAAAAAAAAAAATATATATATATATATATATATATATATATATATATATATATATATATATATATATATATATATATTAGCTTGTTTTGCTATTTCCTTTTCCCGCTTATTTTATAGATGAGAACATTGCAGTAAAAGGGGTTAAGTGACTTGTCTAACTAGGGTGACATAGTAAATGTCTGAGAACAGACTTCAACCTGTGAAAATTAGATTCTGATACTTAGCTGTGTGATGTGTCACTCATAGCCCAGTCTTTATTTCTCTGCTAAGCATCTTTTTAAAAATTAGTTTTCTCTCACTTAAACTAAGGGAAGCCTGCCTGCCATAGAGCTGGGTGGCTCGATATTTGGCACTCAGTTCTCTGGCTTTGTTTCTCTTCTTGCTTGCTTTTCCCTGAATTCTGCCAAAGGAAAACAACTGCATCTCTGGGCATTGCCTCCTCCCCTCAATGGACAAAGGAGTATACACGTGAAGCTGAATTTGAGAACCCTGTCAAAGCGTGCTTCTGAGAAGACCTCATTTTTTCACCTTTTTGGTGCTTTTTTATGTTTAATTTTTGTTTTTTAATTTGAATTCACTTTCAAATGCTGTCTTCCTCCAGTTTGGCTTTGAGAATTTTCTTACCTGAATTTAGTGAATTCTCTGGGCCTTAAACACCTCTGTTTCAACCCCCAACACACACACACACACACACACACACACACACACACACACACACACATACAGCAGAGGACATATGGGGAGAAAAAGGGAGAGCCTGAGTGTTTCAGGAAACCCTCTTTCAAATGTTTTCCAGTGTGGTTTTCCTATTTCAAATAGTTCATTTGGGAATGGGTAAATGGGAAAGATGGAAAGTCCTGATTCCAACAGAAAGAATTCTAGCTGAAACATAGGAAGAGCAATGAGGATTTTTTTTACTGAAAGGGGGAAAGTAAGAAGAGGAAGTGAGGGTTGTGCCCTTTGGCTCCAGCTCAGTCTATGGAAAATGAGCATAGGCAAAAATTCATAGAGAATCCAATTGCCTTTTTTAGTGTTCTTGGTGTGGATACATATGGCTCTATTTCCCAGAGTTTTTCCAAACCTCATCACACTTATGGACTTGCAAATATAAGGGTGTGACCCAAAGGATCCTGTAAGGCCCTCCTGCATCCCTCTTATGTGTCCTTATGTCAGTTAACTCCTTATTAACAAGATTAACAAGAGGAAGTCCTTCATTCTAGCACTGATGCTGCCTTTAATTAGGGTAAACGTGCCTTGTCTTTGGTACTTGGCCTATGGACATCACATTAAAGATGGTTGATTCCTGGCCTCTTCACAAACCTGGGCTATCCCCTTGGATTGGGTCTTTAAAAGTGAAAGAAGAAACCAGATGTGAAGCACCAAATTTCAGGGGAAAAGGTCTGGGGAAGGCATGTATGTGTAGATTCCAGAAAGGGGCTGCTTCCTGGACTTGAGGGCTATGGGTCTGTGAATCCCCTCCAGGAAACTATGCCTCCACAGAAATGACTGTGGCACAGTATCAAGGAGGCCCTGGGCCAAGCTAAGAGACACAAGAACTTGGGAGGGGCAGGACAGAAGAAAAATTCCTGGATGCAGAAAAAGCGTTTGTATGCCAAGCAAGAGCTGGAATTGGAAAAGCACAAAGAACAGTGCCCTACCATAGAAGAGCAAGCCTGGGCTTTGCCCTTCCCTGAAACTGTGAATTATCTAGACCCTGAAAATCTAAGGAATAAGAGACAATTTTCTGGTACCCCTAACATCTCCTAACCAGCTCGACTCCAGGATAGAACCACAAATTTACAGGACAAAGGATGGGTTATCTGGTTATAGGAATCCTACCTGTTTTCTCTTGTCATGGAGAGAGGCTGGGAGAGTTTTATGTAGTGCAGTTATATAATAGTGGAAGACTATATAAATCTTGGAGGAGACAGAGGTCATTGGAGAAGGGGTAAAAATAAAAATATTTTGGGGGGTTTGAGTGTAAATCCTTGGCTTTTGTAAAAAAAAAAAAAAAAAAAAAGTTTGATCAACAGCTCAAAGTTTTGCTAATTTTAATGGTTACATGGGAGCTTCATAGTTACATAGATACAAATCCTGAGGTTGCTCGGGGAAGCCTTGGGAGGGAGAATGACAAAGAATTATGGGAGTACCTAAGACTAAATTTGTTCTGTGTAAATCTGGAATTTCAGTGTGGAGTCATAGATATCATGAGCTATGCCCACTTGTGGAAATCAGCCGAAAGGGATGCTGTGCTGATTAAAATAAGAGGAGAAACCGAAGAAAAAACTATCTCCTACCAGGGGAATTTCTATGATGTGGCAATGATCTTAGCACACTGAGGAATATACCCTGACATGCCGGTACATACTTGTAATTCCTCTTATTGAGGTTGTTGAAGCATGCGTCTTGGCCTTGGGAGCTCCAAGCTTTGTGAAGTAAGCCAACTGTGTCCACACTAAGTCTGACACTAATAAGTTAAGGTCCTACGAGTGGGAACAGGAGCCATCAAGCTCCCTAAGAATGGGCAAACTGGCCTAGGACAGAAATAGAGAAGGTCAAAGCTCCTCTGCTGTTCAACACCGGGATCAGGCCCGTGAGAAGCTGATGCATTTCCTCTCCAGGTGAGACAAGGTAAGAGCCGGTTTCAAAAGAAGTGGGCTGTGCGCAGATGACATGATGGTATACTTAGAGAACCCCAAAGACTCTGCTAAAAAGCTATTAGAAATAATTCAGAATTTTAGCAAAGTCGCAGGATACAAAATAAATCCACATAAATCCTCAGGATTTTTATACATTACCAACACAATCCAACAGCAAGAGATACAAAGAGAAATTCCATTCAAAATAACAGTCGATAGTATCAAATATTTGGGAATATATCTACCAAAGGAGAGTCAGGAATTATATGAGCAAAATTACAAAACACTTGCCACAAAAATAAAGTCAGATTTAAATAATTGGAAAGACATTCAATGTTCTTGGATAGGCCGAGCGAATATAATAAAGATGACAATACTCCCCAAACTAATCTATTTATTTAGTGCTATACCAATCAGACTCCCAAGAAACTATTTTAATGACCTAGAAAAAATAACAACAAAATTCATATGGAAGAATAAAACGTCGAGAATTGCAAGGGAACTAATGAAAAAAAAGTCAGAGGAAGGTGGTCTAAGTGTACCTGATTTAAAGCTATATTATAAAGCAACAGTCACCAAAACCATTTGGTATTGGCTAAGAAATAGACTAGTTGATCAGTGGCATAGGTTAGGTTCACAGGGCAAGATAGTGAATAAAAATAGCAATCTAATCTTTGACAAACCCAAAGATCCCAAATTTTGGGATAAGAATTCATTATTTGACAAAAACTGCTGGGAAAACTGGAAATTAGTATGGCAGAAACTAGGCATGGACCCACATTTAACACCACATACTAAGATTAGATCAAAATGGGTCCAAGATTTAGGCATAAAGAACGAAATCATAAATAAATTGGAGGAACATGGGATGGTTTACCTCTCAGACTTGTGGAGGAGGAAGGAGTTTGTGTCCAAGGGAGAACTAGAGACCATTATTGATCACAAAATAGAACATTTTGATTACACCAAATTAAAAAGTTTCTGCACAAACAAAACTAATGCAAACAAGATTAGAAGGGAAGTAACAAATTGGGAAAAAATTTTTACAGTTAAAGGTTCTGATAAAGGCCTCATCTCCAAAATATACAGAGAATTGACTTTAATTTATAAGAAATCAAGCCATTCTCCAATTGATAAATGGTCAAAGGATATGAACAGACAATTTTCAGATGATGAAATTAAAACTATTTCCACTCATATGAAAGAGTGTTCCAAATCACTATTGATCAGAGAAATGCAAATTAAGACAACTCTGAGGTATCATTACACACCTGTCAGATTGGCTAAAATGACAGGAACAAATAACGATGAATGTTGGAGGGGCTGTGGGAAAACTGGGACACTGATGCATTGTTGGTGGAGTTGTGAAAGAATCCAACCATTCTGGAGAGCAATCTGGAATTATGCCCAAAAAGTTATCAAAATGTGCATACCCTTTGACCCAGCAGTGCTACTACTGGGCTTATACCCCAAGGAACTACTAGAGAAGGGAAAGGGACCTGTATGTGCCAAAATGTTTGTGGCAGCCCTTTTCATAGTGGCTAGAAGCTGGAAGATGAATGGATGTCCATCAATTGGAGAATGGTTGGGTAAACTATGGTATATGAATGTTATGGAATATTATTGTTCTATAAGAAATGACCAACAGGAGAAATACAGAGAGGCTTGGAGAGACTTACATCAACTGATGCTGAGTGAAACGAGCAGAACCAGAAGATCATTATACACTTCAACAATGATACTGTACGAGGATGTATGCTGATGGAAGTGGATTTCTTCAACATAGAGAAGAGCTAATCCAATTCCAATTGATTAATGATGGACAGAACCAGCTACATCCAGAAAAGGACTGGGAAATGAATGTAAACTGTTATTTTTACCTTCTGAATCCAATTCTTCCTGTGCAACAAAAAATTCGGTTCTACACACATATATTGTATCTAAATTATACTGTAATATATTTAACATATATAAGACTGCTTGCCATCTGGGGGAGGGGGTTGGGGGAGGAAGGGAAAAAATCTGAATAGAAGTAAGTGCAAGGGATAATGTTGTAAAAAATTACCCATGCATATGTACTGTCAAAAAATGTTATAATTATAAAATAAAATAAAAAAATTTAAAATTAAAAAAAAAAAAAAAAACCACATGAGGGGAAAAAAAAAAAAAAAAAAAAAAAAAGAAGTGGGCTGTGGCATGGGAAATATTGGCATGTGAACGTGTGGTGGATAAAAAGGGCAATGGAGCTTCCCAAACATAGTTGTATCTGTTGAAAAGTCACACTGATCTCTCTTCAACAATGAATTGATTCAAAACAGTTCCAATTGTCCAGTAATGAAGAGAGCCATCTACACCCAGAGAGAGAACCATGGGAACAGAGTGTGGACCGCAGCATAGCATTCTCACTCCTTCTGTCATTGTTTGCTGGCATTTTTGTTTTCCTTCTCGGTTTTTTTTTTCTTTCCAGATTCAATTTTTCTTGTGAAGCAGGATAACTGTAAAAATATGTATACATATTTTGGATTTAACATATTTAACATGTATTGTTCTACCTGCCATCTACGGGAGGGGATGGGGGAAGGAGGGGAAAATTGGAACAGAAGATTTTTGCAACTGTCAATGCTGAAAAATTACCCATGCATATGTTTTATAAATAAAAAGATATCATTAGAAAAAAAGAAAAAAAACAAGAAAAATCACACTGAGAAATATCTACAGGTTTCATAGGATTTAGAGCCAGAAAGAAGTCATCTACTCCAACCTCTTCAAATACAGTGATTAAATCCCAGAAAAACCAATATCATACTGTCAATGAGGAAAACCTGAAGAAGCCAAGTCTTCCATCTCTAGGGCCAATGTTCTTTCTGCTAACAACTGCCTAGACTGAAGGCAAACAATACCACCTTGTATTCTCATTGGGTGCCGTCATTCTGTGAATTAGCAAAAGGAGTGGATCTTGGACCTGTAGTAAAGTACCTGGGACACCAGAAATGATATCCTTTCAGCTATTTTAAGTTTTAAAATAAAATTCATTAATGAAGAATGAATGGAAAAAATGTATTAAGCACTTACAGCATACCAAGCACTGTGTCACATTTACAAACAAAAAGAATATGTGCTGCCTCTGTTCTTAAAAAGCTCATATTCTCCAAAGAGATTATAAAAGAGGGAAAAGGACCCACAGGTGCAAAAATGTTTGTGGCAGCCCTTTTTGTAGTGGTAAGGAACTGGAAATTGAGTGGATGCCCATCAGTTGGGGAATGGCTGAATAAATTATGGTATGTGAATGTTATGAAATATTATTGTTCTATAAGAAATGAGCTGGATGATTTCAAAAAATCCTGTAAAGACTTACATGAACTGATGCTGAGTGAAATGAGCAGAACCAAGAGAACATTGTACACAGTAACAACAAGATTATATGATGGCCAACTTTGATGGACTTGGCTCTTCTTAACAGTACAGTGATTCAAGGCAATTTCAATAGATTTCAAATGGAAAATACCATTTATTCCAGAAAGAGAGAACTATAGAAATTGAATATGGAATGAAGCATAATATTTTTACCTTTTATGATTGTTTTTTCTTTCTCTTGGTTTTTTCCCCCTTTGATTTTGTTGTTGTTGTTGTTGTTGTTGTTGTTGTTCAATGTGACAAATACGGAAATAAAAAAGCTTATATTCTAAGTGGGGGAGGAACCAACACATAATAGAGGGTTCAATTGCAGTGCAGACCGAAAAGCCTCTCTAAGTTCTAAGGTGAAAAGAAGCAGAGTGGAGAGTAAGATCCAGAAATCTATAGAGCATGTCAGGGTATTTGTCCCGAAGGGTGAAGAGGAGGATAGTAATTAGGAAGTCAGAAGTGAACTAGAAGGTCAGAAGAAAGCAGAGAGTTCTCTCTGGCAGAGGTAGGGATGGGTGGGGATGTTGTTTGGCGCTAACTTTAGCTGGGGACTTTAAGGAATATGTCACAGGATGATAGTTTAAAAATGATAAATTTCCACTAGCTTTTGATAGATTAATTTCTGGCCAGCAGCTTGGAGTTATTTTATTCTTCTGTCTTTATCCCGAAGGTCACTGCTACCATAATAGTTCTTTAAGTTGATATTAATTTTTTGTTTGCTTACTCTTCCACCTACTTCCTGAATTCAGACTTTATCTTGACCAATCTCTGAGCACTTCTGAAGGAAATGACTAGATTGAGTTTGCGATTCTTTGAATTCTATTGCTGCTTTCTTGGGGTATTGAACGTTGTGTTATACCAGAACCCTAAGGACTTGCAAGCTTTCAGGGCTCCCAAAATGATCTAATGCAGGGTAAAATGTGATTGCTAGGCCTCTGGCCTGAGCCCTGTAAGTTCTAGGTCTAAGTTTGGGTCTGAGCAACATGCCTAAGAGCTTCCCTGCATTGGAGTTATAATAGCCTGCTAATAGATTCAGCTACTAAGAACTTGGAAAGTTCTGCTGGTTCATGAAGACAAAGCTGCAGGCTCCATTTTGGCCTGTGATTCCACTGTGGATTTCAGACCGGGGCAGAGGTTGGAACTGACACTCACACTCCATTTTTTTCCTAGGGTCAGAGTCACACAACTGTGGCTTGCTCCTGAACTCCTCCTTGCCAGGACACAGTGTTAGCCAGTAACTGTTCCCTACCCTGGAATGCTACCCTAGGCACAGGTCCATTCCTCAGTCTACCTTGGATCTGTGAACTAGAGTTTACAGAGAATGAGTGACAGTTACTGACTGGCACTTGTTCCTTTATCCTGCACAAGGTCAGACCATTTTTTGTGGGCCTAGGACCTTGCCTTGCCTTGGTGCACATTCTCTTTTAGTCCCTTCACTGGAATACTCCATATGTTCATTTTTGTTTCTACCCCATCCCATATGTCTCAATCCTCTCTATCTCCCCATGTCAACCCAGGATGGAAAAATAACTCAACGTGGTTTTAAAAAATTCTCCAGATAAGATTCAATCTAGATATTTATCTTGGAATTGAGAAGGAAAGATCAGCTAGACTTCTTCCTGATATTCCACTATCTTGGCTCTTCCTAGAGTCACGCTTAATTAACCTATCAATCAATAAGCATTTATTAAGTGCTTACTATATGTGTCAGGGCAGCTAGGGGGTTCAGCGAATAAAGTCCCAGCCCTGGAGTGAGGAAGACTCATCTTTCTGAGTTCAAATCCACCCTCAGACACTTACTGGCTGTGTGATACTGAGCAAGGCACTTCACCCTGCTTGCCTCAGTTTCTTCATCTATACAATGAACTGGAGAAGGAAATGACAAACCATTCCAGTATCTTTGCCAAGAAAACCCCAAATGGGGTAAAAAAAGAGTTAGACATGACTGAAACAACAAGAACAATATACAGTTATCCCTTCCACATAGCAGTGATTGGGAGCATGGCGCCTCTTCAATCTGGAACATCTTCATAAAATTTTTTTGTCCTTTGCTTTGTATCAGAAAAGAAGTCTGAATTTCTGTGATTTATGAGGACATTCACAATGCCTTATTGTAAAATTTGGATTAAATATTTGGTCAGAGACTCTATGTCATCGCTGGCCTTCACACAAAACTTTAAAAAAAATAACATTTAATTTGTAATGTCAACCCACAATATAGCAAAACCTCAATGGGGAAATGATATGGAAGAGATAGCTGTATTTCCCAAGTTCTCAGCTAGGTACAGCACATGCACAGTAGAAAAAGAAAAAAAGTGAAACTGTCCCTTTGCTCATAGAACTTACATTCTACTGGAGAAGACGATACATACAGTCATTAAATATATAGAACAAATATAAAATAAATGTAAAGTAGTAAATAAAATAGTTAGAAAGGCAGTTCACTTGTAGTTGGTAGGGACGAGGGACGTCCATGTTGAACATGCTGTCTGATCATTGGTAGAATTTTCACAAGCCATTCTGGAGAACAATTTGGAACGATACCAAAAGGGCTATAAAACCATGTATATCCTTTGATCCAGGAGTGCCACTATTAGGTCTGTATACAAAAAAAATCATTAAAAAGGGAAAAGGTGCAACAACAACAAAATTCGGTTCTGCACACATATATTATACCTAGGATATACTATAAAATATTTAATATGTATGGGAATGCCTGCCATCTAGGGGAGGGGATGGAGGAAAAAATTCAGAACAGAAGGGAGCACAAGAGATAATGTTGTAAAAAAAAAAAAAATTACTTATGCATATGTACTGTCAAAGAAAATGTTATAATTATAAAAATTAATAAAAAAAACAAAATAAAATTTTAAAAAAAGAAGTACATGACCTATATTCAGAAAAAAAAAGGGAAAAGGACTCACATGTGTAAAAATGTTCATAGCAATTCTTTTTTGTAGTGGCTAGAAACAGGAAAATGAACGGATGCCCATCAATTGGAGAATGGCTGAATAAATTGTGGTATAGGAATGTGATGGAATATTATTGTTCTGTAAGAAGTGATGAATAGGCTGATTTCAGAAAAGGTTGGAAAGACTTACATACTTACATGATCTAGTGCTAAGGGAAGCAAGCAGAACCAGGAAACGTTGTCTTGCCCACCACCACCGTCAGGAAAACTCATTTTTCTGAGTTCATATCTGGCTTCCGACACTGTGTGAAACTAGCCATTAGCCCTGTGTGGAAACTGGAACTGGAACTGGAACCCTGAAGCAGGCTGAGAAGCAGTCCAAGGCTGTGGACATAGCCACTTTTTCTTAAACAAGTACAGTAGATAGAGTGTCTGGCCTAGAGTCAAAAACACTCATCTTCCTGAATTAAAATACAGCTTCAGATACTTACTAGTTGTGGTACTTACTACCTGCTTATCTCAGTTTTTGCATCTGCTAAATAAGTCAGAGAGGGAAATGGCAAACCTTGTCAATATCTGCCAAGAAATCCCTAAATGGGATCCTGAGTCTGATGTGACTGAACAATAACAAAAACATCTCTCTTTTTATGTGTCTTGTGCTTCAAATGTCCCATTTCCCCCATAAACCGGTGGTTTTTTTTTCTGCAGTTTTGCATTGTGAAATAATTTTTAGGAACACATATGTAGACTTATTACAAAACTGACTGTACAAAGTACTTCCAGACAGAGGGTATTAACAAAAGAAGAGGTTAAGATATTATTCTTCCTGTAGAATTTGCACTTGAATTGAGAGCGGAAGGAATCTACACTCTTAGGAGTGTAGCAAGGTACATCCCAGGTATGGAAGATAGTCTGAGTGAAGACATAGCTATAGGAGATAAAATGTTCTTTTCAGATCACAGCAAATAGGTCAGTTTAGCTAGAATGTAAAGTATATTAGACTAGAACTAATTTTGAAAGGGTTTTAAAAACCAGAGAAATGTGTATTTGATCCTGGAGGCAAGAAGAAGCTAAAGTTTGTTGAGAAGGGAAGTGATATTCATGGTCAGATCTAGATTTGGTAGCTATATTAGAGGATGGAAGAGAGGTTCCAAAATCAGTGAGGTGACTTTTGTAACATTCAAGGCAAGAAGTAATAAAGAGATGGACTAGGATGGTAGCTATGTGAGTGGAAAGGATCACATTTAAGATAGATTGTGGAAGTAAAATCAACAAGACCTGGCAATTGATTGGATATGACAGGTGGAGGAGAGAGGAGTTCAGAATCACTCCCTCATTTCTGTACAAGCCAGGGAATAAAAACCCAGAAGAGAGATCTGTTTGCCGGTGATAATTTAGTTCAGTTTTGTCAAAGTAGATTTGTTAGAAAATTACTAATAAGTGCTGTGAAAAATGATGAGCAGGTGGATTTCAGAAAAACCTGGAAAGACTTATATAAAGTGAAGTAATCAGAACCAGGAAAACACTGTAGATAGTAACAGCAACATTGTGAAATGATCAACTCTGACTGATTTAGCTCTTCTCAGCAATACAATGATCAAAGATAATTCCAAAAGACTCATGATGGAAAATGCTATCCACATTCAGAGAAATATTTGATAGTCTGAATACAGATCAAAGTATACTATTTTCTCTTTATTTTTCATAGTTTTTTCCCCTTTTGTTCTGTTTCTTCTTTTACCACATGACTAATATGGAAATATTTTATATGATTACACATATATAAACCTATATCAAATTATTTACCATCTTAATAAAGAGGGAGAGGAGGAGAAAAGAGAAAATCTGGAACTCAAAATTTTACTTTAAAAATGAATGTTAAAAGCTTCTTATGTGGAATTAGAAAAAATAAAATGTTATTTAAAAGGAAAAAAGAAAAGAAAAGTGTTATTTCCATTGTGCTTACAAACTGTGGATGTACATCCCTGTATGTGTCTGGTGTTTCCTTATCCCAAGAATTTGAAATACTGTAGCATTCCATGACCTCAAAATGATTCCAATTCAAACAACTCTTTTTTTTTTTTTGCACTTAATAGTGTTTTTTTCCCCAATTATGTGCAAAGATAGTTTCATACGGTCATTTTTGTAAGATTTTGAGTTTCAGGTTTTTCTCCCTCTTTTTCTTACCCCTCCCCAAGATAGTAAGCAATTTGACATAAGTTAAGCACATACAATCCTTTTAAACATATTTCCATTCCACATTTGTTGTGAAAAAAGAATCAGAACAAAAGGGAAAAGCATAAGAAGGGGGGAAATGAAAATAGTATACTTTGATCTGCATTCAGGCTCCATCAGTTCTTTCTCTGGATGTAGATAGCATTTTCCATCACCAGTCTTTTGGAATGGTCTGGGATCACTGTGTTCCTGAGAAGAGTTCAGTTAATTATAATTGCTCATCTCACAACGTTGCTGTTTCTAAGAACAATGTTGAACAACTTTTTTACTTGCCTCTGAGGAAAACCTCTGAACCATCCTTCCATTTAGCATAACATATGTCTTTTTAAGTTTTTTTATGTTTTAATTTATTTTTATTTAACTATTTCCCAATAACATGTAAAAATATTAACCTTTTTTTAAAATTTTGAGTTCCAAATTCTCTCTCCTACTTTTCTCTCCTCTTTGAGAAGGAAAGCAATTTAACATTGATTATTCATGCAAAGTTATACAGAACCTTTCCATGTTAGTCATAATACCAAAAAATAAAAATAAAAAGGCAACAAATTTAAAAAAAAATAAAGTTTTTTTTAAAAGCGTGCTTCATGGAAAGACTTACATGGACTGATGCTAAATGAAGTGAGCATAACCAAGACAACACTGTAAATAGTAACAAAATTATGTGATGATCAACTCTAATGAACTTGGCTCTTTTCAACAATGAGGTAATACAAGGCAATTCCACTAGTCTTGTGATAGAAAGTGCCATCTACATCCTGAAAGAGAACTATTGAGACCGAATGTGGATCAAAATATAGTATTTTCATCTTTGCTTTTGTTGTTTGTTTATTTTTTTTTATTCTTGTGGATTTTTTTTTACTTTTCAATCTGATTTTTCTTGCACAGCATGATGAATATGGAATTATGTTTAAAAGAATTATAATTTTAACCTACATTGGATTTCTTGCTCACTTGGAGGGGAGAGAGAAGAGGAAGAAAAAAACTAGAACACAAGGTTTTGCAAAAGTGAATGTTAAAAACTATCTTTGCATATATTGGGAAAATTATACTATTTTTAAAAAGTATGCTTCTATCTGCATTCAGAGTTTATCAGTTCTCAAGATGTGAATAGCATTTTTCAATATAAGTTCTTTGGAATTGTCTTGGATCATTGTCTTGATCAGAGTAGCTAAGTCTTTCACAGTTGATCATCCTTACAATATTGCTGTATAACATATGTTTTAACCAATTAGATGCAAATTAACTTTTACTTTGGCTCTGGTCCATAAGGCAAATTAACAACTTCTCTCTCATAAGACATCACTCGCTAGAGAAAGCCTAATCTATTAGACAGGGATCAAAAGCAGGAGCAAAATAACAAAGCTCCAATGTGCTGCTATAAAAGCTTAGGAACTATTGGCTCACTGAAAGGATCTTCAGGACACTTTTATTAGCACTTAGGATAATATAGATGGCATAGATTTAATTTTATTCTCAAATGATTTTGGTTTCTTGTGCAAATTTTCTATATAGCTTAGAGATGAATGTTTTTGTTATGGCAACATTTATTTAAAATGTTGTTTTCTTGTGCAAAATGTCTATATTTTGGATGCTTTTCCTTTCACATAGATTAGAGATGAAATGTTTCGGTTAAGGTAACATCTATTTAAAATGTTGTTTTTTTGTGTATCTATGTCCAGGTGATTGTTGAGCAATAAGTTAAAAATTGAGGTCTGTATTTATAGTACACTGATTTGTTATCTACTCTGTGTAAAAGATAGTGAGCTGCTGATATGTAATTCTAGCCACCAAGTCATGTCTTTTTAGCTGGTAAATGTTTGTGCCCTGAAGTAACATGTTGCATAATTTTTATGGATTCCTTGCAAAATCTGCAAGGAACACTGAGTCAGGGTCGCTTATTGTTTGTTATTCAGTTGTTTCAGTAATATCTGATCCTTGGGGGGTTTTCTTGGCAAAGATACTAGAGTAGTTTGCCATTTTCTTCTCCAATTCATTTTACAGATGAGAAAACTGAAACAAATAGACTTAAAAGACTTGCCTAGCTAGAATCATATGGCTAGTAAGTGTCTAAAGCTGTATTAGAACTAATTCCAGGCCCAGGCCTTCATACAACTAGGTGCCCTTGCACTCCTTAAGGATAAGCTTTAGCCATGTCTGGTGGCAATGACTTGTTCTGAATTGCCATTCTAAACATCTTCATTTCCACGAACAAATCCACATGACTCAAACATTTGTCATATGCTTCTTTGTTGACATATTAATGGCTGGATTTAGAAGAATGTCCCTCACGGAGGGCACTTAGATTCCATTCTTGAATCTCAGTCGTTTCATGAAGTCCATCTGGAAGGGAACGACTTTAAATTATAGATATATTGTTACATTCCTGTCATCAGCCTTTCCTATTTATTACTTGGTAAAGTGAGAAGTGGTTATTCCAATTACTGCGTTGTAAGTTTTTGATCCTCTTCTCCTGTGGCCCAAGAATGTCAATAAATCCTCTTCCTTCTTTTTGATGAGAAAGTATTAATCTTTCTTCAGCTACCTTAGTGTGATGCACCCTCTGTTTCATTTTTGCAAGGATATTAGTAACCAGATTGGTTCATTTATTTTACAGTTCCAAAAGTGTACTGCAAGGCTGCTATTGAATGGGTTTTAATTGATTTAAAATCAGAATGCCAGAAAAATCTCAGCATATGCAGCTAAAGAGAAGGAAAGCCTTCCCTTAAATATCTTTATCTTTACTGTATCTCAACAGGCGGAGACCAAGGTATTTGTAGCTGTACAGACAAAGTCTTCTAAAACATTTTGAGTTCTGTATTTGTGGTACAGGATTTGTCATCTGTCAGTGTAAAAAACAAGCTTCTGATGTATGATCTTAGCCACCAGGTTGTACTTTGCTAGTTTTTTTTTAATAGGAGCTAAATTTTTACAGCCTGCAGTGATGTGTTTCATAGCCTTTAGTATTTCTTTGGTAATTAAGTCCGGTCTCCATAAAGATAACTCTTTAGTAGTTTCTTATAGCAACGACTTGGTCCTTAATTGATGTCATAAACCGTTCCATTTCCATAAGCAATTCTGCACCATCTGTTTGATGTTTCTTTGTTGACATACTGTGTGCCGAGTTCATTTGGATACTGCCAATGAGGAAGGCCTTTTTTTATTCTTAGTTGCTTCATTGGTCGCCTTTAGAAGAAGCTACTTGAGGCGCACACCCAAAGTTGTGGCGCTAAATGTTTAACAACCAACTCTGAAGAAAAAAATAGACACGACCCATTTTAATATTTAATCTGTATTATTAACATTTTCTCCATCATTTTTCTTAAGTCTAGAAACCAACAACCAAAAAATCAATTAAACTATGATATGCAGCATTTGTTGACTTCTAAAGTATAAAGTAAAATTTTGTGGGCACTCACAAACTTATTTCATCTGAGTCACAAACGTACTATCAATCTTTTCTATTGCTTAAGGATAGGTGCATATTCTAAAAAAGGGTTTTTGACTCTCTAATCATGTGTTCTAGGAATGCCTATCCATCTTTCCCCTTTTTTGATATGGAAATGTTAATATTTCCATAGCTGTTAAAGGGTGACTGCCCTATATTTTCTTAATATTACACAATATTTTGTGAAGATACTTACCAAACCTGTCATGGTTCATTTAATAATTCCAGTTATATATTAGGTCTGGAATTTTGTATGTGATAGTTGTTTTAAGTGGGTTCTTCCATCCAAATTTGAATTTAGAAATGCCAGTGAACCACTTACTAGTTAGTCACAGCTTTCTTAATATCTTTGTTCTTGATTGTCTTATCCAGAGGAGAGCTAGATATTTATAGGTAGTGCCTTCATCCATTCCACTTGTTTAATGTGATGTCTGGATTCAATCTCTATATTTCCTTTTTGTACAATAGGAATTTTACACATATTAAATTCAAATCACATTTTTATATCTCTGGAGAAAGATTACCACGAGACAGAGAAGCTGTTTACTTTGTTTTTAGGTGAAGGCATATGGGTTGATGTATTCTTATAAACCAAATGGTTAACAAATGGTTTTGATTTACCTCCTTTAATTTGGAAGTTATAGTAGGTTTTATTTAGGAGAGATGATTGCAGATTTAGGGCTAGGCAGAAGCATAATGGGCTTAAACTGCCTCCTTGAAAAATATCACATTTATTTGAATTGTTTTTGACATTATTGTGTTGTAGCACATCTTAACTAGAGAACAGTTTTCTACATGGGCATCATCTACTCTAGCTCTCTATACTTGGGTCTATTTTAAATATTTTCAGGGTGTGATTAAGTCATGAGTGTGGAACTGAGTCAAAGACATTGCAACAATCAATAAAACCAGTTGTAAATGTTATGGTACTTTCAGGATACATTTAAAATAATTACCAAATTGAGGAATTGTTCTGCATACTATGGGGCTCAAAAGGAGGAGACCCAGGTATTTGTAGCTATTTAGGTTGAGTCTTCCAAGTTATTTTGAGTTCTAAATTTGTAGTGCAGGGAATTGTCATCTGTCAGTCAATAAAAGAAAACAAGCTTCTAGTCACCAGGTTGTATCTTACTAGTTATTTAATAGAAGTTAAATTTTTATAGCTTGCAGTGATATGTTGCATAGTCTCTCTTATTTCCTTGATAATTAAATCCAGGCCTCAATGTAGGATTGGCTGACTAAAAAACCTGGAATGGAATTTTATTCTCATACATCTCAATGGCTTTCCTGATCTTGAAAAACTCACAAGGCCATAGCCATTCCTCACTTAGCAAGGCAAGAATGGACACACAGAGGGGCAACAGCAAGGCTATATGCTTGTCTAATGATAGTTTCATGGGGTTTGAAGTAAGAGAAATCCACAGTAATTCATTTTCCTCCAATTTTAGGAAATCTAAAAGGAGCCCTCACCAAGAAACATATATATATAAACAATCCATTTTATTGATATTTTCTGTTTCTTACATATGTCTCTCCTATTTTCCCTTCCAGACAGCCAACTTATATGATAAATAGCATTTTTAGAGGAAAAATAAAAAACAACTAAAGTCAGCACAAATGATTAATACATTACAAAAGTCTGAAAATATATGCAATGTATAACCCTTATGGATCTCCTACCTCCATGAGGTTGAGATAAGGTCCCATTTGATCCTGAGACTGTCTTGACTTTTGTCTTGCCACTGGAATGGGATAACTATGTATGTCTCACTTAAATCCAATTTATCTGAGCATTAAAATACATCCCCAAACAATTTTACTATTTCATTATTTTATTATTTTACCATTCAGCTATTTCATTATTTTACTACATTTTATCTATCTGGAAGTCTGAGTCAACAGACTAGTGACAGTAGCAAGTGCAGATACACCGGGAGCTATAGCCACAATCCTGCACACAGTATATTTCACTGGTTTCAATAAGACCCCTGGGTGTCTGAGCATCCTTGTCAAAAATATTTTCAATAGAATTTTATTTTCCCCAAAACATGTAAATTTATTTTTCAACATTCATTTTTGTAAGACTTTGTGTTCCAAATTTTTCTCCCTCCCTTTCTTACCTCCCCCCTCCCCAAACAGCATTCTGATATAGGTTAAATACGTGTGACTCTTCTAAACATATTTCCTTACTTGTCATGTTGAGCATCCTTTTTAAAATATGTGTACAATCATTTTAACCATGTTTTATATTAGATATGTTATGTAATAAAAATCAGAACAAAAGGGGAAAACTATAGAGCAAATAACAATAAAAAGGGTAAAAATAATATGAGCATCCTTTTTAAGAACTGAACTGCTTATTTCCTGGTGTTAGGAAGGGGCCAAAAAAGGTAACCAAAAATTGTCTGCTTCACTTAATCCTGGTCTGCTTACCACTGCATGTGGAGATCCCACCTTGCAGTTGAAATACACAAAATACAAAGATAATTTCCAACATCAGAGCTCGATATAAATTTTTCTGGAGTGGCTGTCATGATAAGGAATACTGTGAAGCTAGTGTGGGTTTCACAGTCATATCTAATTTAGTCAATAAGCCCAAAAGCAATGAATGGCAGGCTTGTAACTACACCTTTGAAGTGAGCAATGACATTTAATAGGGTACGCCATTAAGGAGAAGAGACAGACAGGATGTAAGAGTGATGAAAGCAATGATGAAGGCACAGAAGGCTGAAGTGGCCATAGACTTAGATTTATTCTCTTGAAGTCTCCAAACCAAGTACTCACATTCTACAAAAGCACTGGCTCCAGGGCAAAATGACGTCAGAAAATTTAACATCAACAGATCAGAATGCTAACTTGAAGGGAAAGTTGAGTGAATGAACTCACAGTTGACAACAGTGGATCAGAAATAAGGGCAGCTTTCAGAGATTTGGTATACAGCAGTATATGTACTCATCTGGGCCAGAACACTCACAAAGATCAGGATTGGTTGAATGAAAATTATGGGGGAAATTCAGAAGCTGAAAAATAAGAACTTCACACAGGGTCTCCCAGCATGATATTTTGTCCATCAAGTATTTAACTCCATCAAAAGTAAAGTATAAGCAAAGCTTAGAGAGATACAGGATGCCTGGCCCAATGAGAAGGTAAATGAGATTCAATCCAGAGAACTTTGGTGCATCTCAAATACTCAGCCTTGGTAGTGCCCTGCTGAGCAGTGACAAGGGTGTGATACTGGAGAAATGTGAATTGTCTTAGGAAGATTCTGAGAGAAGATACTGAACAATGAAATGTGAACTAACTGTAAGCATTCAAACCCTTCTGCAGAGAGAGCAGCTCCATCGGGCTGATCACATCGTTTGAATGCCCAATGTATGGTTGTCTAAAAGGCCATTTTACAAAGAACTCACACGAGACAAGGGCTGACGTGGAGGTCAGAAGCGATACAAGGACACTCTCAAAATCTCTCTGAACAGCTTTGGTAAGGATTATGAAACATGGGAGGGAGAACCAACTGGCAATGACCTGCCCACATCATAAAGGCACTCTGCTCTCTAAGAAAGGCAGAATTGAAGTAACTCAATACGAGACGGGCAAATTTAGAGACATCTCCATCCCAAATGTACAAACAGACTATTTGTGCCCAACCTGTGGTGGAGTCTCCGAGCTCCTATTGGTCTGATCAGTTATAGCTGACACAGTGTACAAGGACCCCTGCCATCATGATGTAGTTTGGGTTCTCTCTGAGTATCTGAGTATGAAAGACCACAATAAATTTAATCTTTAATTTTGTCTTATTTGCTTTTGATTTTTTAAAGTGTAATTGTTCTTTCCATTTGTATTGTTGTAGTTGCTGTGTATATATTGTGGGGTTTTTTGGTTCTGCTTGCTTCACTCAGCATCGGCTCACATTAATTTTTCCATGCTGCTCTATTCATCACATACATTATTTTTTACAGCACAGTAATAATGTTCCTTTACAATCATGTCCCACAACTTGTTTAACCATTCCCCAGTTGAAAAGAATCTATTTTATTTCCAATTTTTAACTGTCATAAAAAGTACTGGCATAAATATTTTTGTAGTATTTGGGACTTTTTTTTCTTATTAATGGCTTCTTTGGAATATAAGGCAGTTTTCCTAATTGCTGAGCCATCTTTGCAGCCCTGCTATAAGTCCCGTTTGTTCATGATGAAATGAAATACTATAGTGTGTTTGGTAGGATTTTATTTAAATTTTTTTAGTCAGATTGTACACAGCAACAAAAAGATTATGGGATAATCAACTGTAATGGATTTGGCTTTTTTCAACAATGAGGCGATTCAGGTCAATTCCAATAGACTTATGATGGAGACAGCCATCTACATCCAGAGAGAGGACTATGGGGACTGAATGGGGGGATCACAACATAGTATTTTCACTTTTTTTGTTGCTGTTTGCTTGTTTGTTTTTCTCATTTTTTTCCCTTTTTGATCTGATTTTTCTTGTGCAGAATGATAAATGTGGAAATATGTTTAGTACATGTTTAACCTACATTGAATTACTTATTGTCTGAGGGGATAGGGAGGGAGAAAAATTTGTAGCCAAGGTTTTACAAGGGTGAATTTTGAAAACTATCTTTGCATGTATTTTGAAAAATAAAAATTTATTATCATAAAAAATGTTGAGTCAATATTCATTAATGAAATTTGTCAATAGTTTTCTTTTTGTGTTTTATCTTTCCCTAGTTTAGGTATTTGGATTACATTTTTGTTGTTGTTATAAAAGGATTCTAGGAGGGTTCTTCCTTAATTTTTGAGAATAATTTGAAAAAGGATGGGTACAAACTATTCTTTAACAATTTGATACAATTGGTAGTTTTTTTATAACTATATATATTTCCTTTTCTAAAATTGGATTATTTAAGAACTTTATCTAGTCTTCTGATACTTTGAGCATTTTATATTTTTGAGGTTATTCCTCATTGTCATCAGTTTTGTTAGTCTATAATTGTGGCTACTTTCCCAAACTGGGGGCAGATAAGTGGTGCCAGGGAGTCAGGGAGACCTAAGTTAAAATTTGGCCTCATTTTCTTGTGTAAGTCACTTAATATCTATCTCCCTCACTTTCTCCAAATGTAAAATGGAGATTAATCATAGCAACTACTCTCCAGAAACGTTGTGAGGATTAAATGAGACATTTTTTGGTAAAGTATTTAGTAAAATGCCTGACACACAACGCTTAATAAATATTATATATTCATCATCATTATCATCATCATCCTATTTCAATTATTCTGAGGGACAGTTCTTGAGTTATCCTATGGGGTGGCTTAATCGTCAGGAAAATCTTTAGATTCCTAATGGGAGTCCTGCATAAATACATGTTCAAACCTCTGCCTCATTATTTGCTCTTCTGAATAATGTAGGAGACAAATATGTTTTGACTCTAGCCTGGGAGGGACAATTGGACCAAATGACCAACACCCACATCTGGTGGTCCCCGAGAGTCAACAAGAAACATTTGAGGCAAAATTCATCTACAGTGAGTAACTTTACCAAGAATTTTGGATATCGCAAATTTTTCTCCTCTAATGCCCTAAAATAAGGAGTGATGATTGGCACTTAGTGATAAGAAGACTGATGGGATACCCTGGGGAGCAGTATGAGGGAATTGTTGATAACATAGAAAAAGAAATTCATTCTTTTAAAATTTGTTTTTGATTTGGGCTTTCAGTTTTAAAATCAAGGGAGAAAAGCATATTTCTTCCCTCTTTCTCTTCCAACTTACTACTTCTATGACTTTGGACAAATAATTTACTTCTCTGGACTTTAGTATACTTATCTATTGAATAAGAGCTTATATTTGATGAACTCACAAGTTCCCTCCAGTTTAGAATCTCTGATTCTATAAAATGAGCCAAAAAGTACTTTTTCACACACACACACACACACAGACAGAGAGACAGACATAGATACAGTCACAGATACTGACACAAAAAGCCAGAGAGAGCCAGAGTTAGAGATAAAGAGAGAGAGAGAGAGAGACAGAGAGACAGAGAGACAGAGAGACAGAGAGAGACACAGAGAGAGAGAGACAGAGACAGAGACAGAGACACAGAGAGAGAGAGACAGAGACAGAGACAGAGAGAGAGAGAGAGAGAGACAGAGAGAGAGAGAGACAGAGAGACAGAGAGACAGAGAGACAGAGAGAGACAGAGAGAGAGAGAGAGAGACAGAGAGAGACAGAGAGAGAGAGAGAGAGACAGAGAGAGAGAGAGAGAGACATAGATACAGTCACAGATACTGACACAAAAAGCCAGAGAGAGCCAGAGTTAGAGATAAAGAGAGAGAGAGAGAGAGAGAGAGAGAGAGAGAGAGAGAGAGAGAGAGAGAGACAGAGACAGAGAGACAGAGACAGAGACAGACAGACAGAGACAGAGACAGAGAGAGACAGAGAGAGACAGACAGAGAGAGACAGACAGAGAGAGAGAGACAGAGAGAGATTAAATGTTCTGTATACTTCATAAAAGAGTGGGATTTTTTTTAAAGTTTTGGACAAAATTGTGGCAGCCCTCTTTGTAGTGGCCAGAAACTGGAAACTATGCGAATGTCCATCAATTGGAGAATGGCTGAATAAACTGTGGTAAATGAATATTATGGAATATTATTGTTCTGTAAAAAATGAGCAGCAGGATGATTTCAAGAGATGCCTGGAGAGACTGACATGAACTGATGCTGAGTGAAATGAGCAGGATCAGGAGATCATTATATACTTCAACAACAATACTATATGATGATCTATTCTGATGGACGTGACCCTCTTCAACAATGAGATGAACCAAATCAGTTCCAATAGAGCAGTAATGAACTTAACCAGCTACACCCAGCCAAAGAACTCTGGGAGATGACTATGAACCACTATTAGACTTCCTAATCCCTCTATTTTTGTCCGCCTGCATTTTTTATTTCCTTCACAGGTTAATTGTACACTATTTCAAAGTCTGATTCTTTTTGTACAGCAAAACAACTGTTTGGACATGTATACATATATTGTATTTAATTTATACTTTAACATATTTAACATGTATTGGTCAACCTGCCATGGGGAAGGAGGGGAAAAATGGAACAAAAGGCTTGGCAATTGTCAATGCTGTAAAATTACCCATGCATACATCTGGGAAATAAAAAGCTATAATGAAAAAAAAAATTAGACTATTAAAAAAAAGAGTGATAGCAAGGGTTAATGTTGGAAATGTATCCATGCATATGTGGTTTTTTTTCTTTCTTTTTTTTTTTTTCTCCTGAGGCAGTTAGATTTAAATGACTTGCCCAGGGTCACACAGCCAGGAAGTGTTAAGTGTCTGAGACCAGATTGGAACCCGGGTCCTCCTGACTTCAGGGCTGGTCCTCTCTCCACTACAGCATCTAGCTGCCCCTCATGCATATATTTTGAAAATAAAAAACTTTAATTAAAAAAGAAGAGAGAAAAAGGATGATAGCCAATCACAATGCTATAGGATGATGATAATCCTATTGAGGTATATACCTCATCATTAGGTATTTACCTCATCATTTGGTTCCCTGTTGCCTCATCATAGGATTATTGAGAAATGCAACTCCCTCATTTCAAAGGAGTGGTGGGGGATCCTAACTGTGAAATGCTGCATTTTCTGCCACACCGTATCTGTTGTTTTTCTTAACTGTTTTTCTTTGTTACAAAGGAGGGCTCATTGGATTTGATTGGAGTAGGGGGAGGGGCAGGGAGAAAAATACCAGAAATCACTGATACGAAAACAAAAGGCCAGAGACAAAACTTATTTTTCAGTGCTGGCCACGACATGCATTTTGAGCTATGTGAAGATGTAACAAACAGTTTGACCTTTCTCAGCCTAGGAAGAGTGCGGGGGAGCATTTATACCCAGGATGATAAGTGCCTCGGATTGGCTGCTAGCTCAGTCACATTCATAACGGCCCAGCGCGTATCCATCCATGTCACAAAGTCATCGTGTTTCGCTTATCTGATAATGTTCCATTTGGTCACTTAGTTCAAACGGAGCTGGAGGAGCCCCATCAGTCATGGTGACCAAGATCCCATATCCTGGAGAAGTCTGAAAGCTTAAGGAGCAGATGCAGGTTCTTTGAATTCCAAAAAAATTCTGAATGAAAACAGCAGTTGAGAATGGAATGGCTTTGCAAATGCAGGCTCATTATTCTCTGGCTGCCGTGCCTCGTTTTTGGCAGGAACACTTGAAAATCTGCAGCTCCAGTTGCTCGGGCTCCAAAAGGAGCAAAGAGAACTTGCCCTCCTGGGGATCCCTTGCTTGAGGGTTTGAAACAAAGGCCCAGACAGTTGTGTTTCCCTGTGCCCTCACGGTCCCCCTCCCACCCGCCCCCGCAGCCACATTTCTTACAAACTTTAGGATTCATTTGATTTTCTCCAAGAAAACCCTGGCCCTTCCCCACACACGGGATTATTTGGGCACTGCTCTGGTTCAAGTTTAGCTTGCCAGGCCTTTATGCGAGGGCCACGGTAATATGATGCCTGTGAGTCCTGAGCCAATTATGGGGCTTAGCCAGGGTGGTCTGAGGAGCTGGGCCTGCTATTCATGCGTTTCAGAAATGTCTATGTTATTTCTCAAATAGTTGAGCAAACTGTCATGGATGCCAGGCCTTTGACAGAATGAATTCTGGATTCCAGTCAAATATTTAAATCGAGGCTTCCTTTCACCGTCCGCATTCTTTTTAGCTGGTTCTGAAGACCCACTCCTTTAAATGAGCTTTGAGGTTATTTAAATCCTGGCCGGGTGGGGGGTGGGGTGCAGAGGGAGGGCACATTTCAAAGTTCATGAAAGCCCCTCTCAGAATATAGCTTAGCAGAGGTCTCGCGGACTCTACGGTTCGCCTGCCCTAACACCATTTAGTTGGCCCACTGGGACCAGGTGGCTACATTGAGATCTCGGGTCTCGGGGATCTTTGCTGTGTCGCAACAGCCAGTCATCTCCCCTTGTCTTTTAGAAGGACAGGAATGACATGTAAACTCATTCCATCTGTCGAGAGTTTTCAGGGCTAAATTCAGTGTTTACATATACCACAAGGCTGTGACATACCACTTCAGGTTAAAATAGCCACAGCCGATTTCATCTTGAAAAAAGGAGGAATTCATGAAGATAATTTCTCCCCAGAAGAGATCTAACTTCCGGTCATAGAATTCAGACACTTTGGATTGTAACTAGTTTTCCCTTTCTCCTTTCTTCTCCCTTCTTCTTCCATCCTTCAATGATCTTCCTTCCTCTCATTTTTCCATCTTTCCCTTTATCCTTCTCCTCTTTCCATCCTTTCTTTCTTCCTCCCTCTTTCCCCTGCCTCGGCTCCTTACTTCCAGACAACAAGCTATCTGAACTTCATTTTTAACATAAATGGGCCTTGGAATCTGTGCCTGGAACAGCATGAGCCTTCATTATTGGCTAATTATTGGCTGGCTAATTACGGCTGATACTGTGAACACAAGTCACAGTTGAAGGTGTTCCCCAAAGGGTGTGGGCGTTCAGTAATATCCCTCCCACCAAAATCAAAGAAAACCACTTTGAAAATGCAGGGGGTAAGTTTTCTTCAGTGATTGAATTCAGGAATCTAGGAGGGCCGTTCTCTCTGCCTAGTCATCCTTGGAATGATTTCTTATGCTCCAATGTTGCCACTGCTAATGGCCCTTGAGCCCTTTCTCAGTGTTAGCCAGCCTTATTCTTTCTACAATGTGCTTTTAATTCTCCCAGCACAAGTATTTATTCTATCTATCTCCCAATCCACTCCACAACTTGGCAAAAGAGATGTTTTCCTAAGATGACTGGGTTTTGTTTCATTTATTGCCAGCTCACCTTTGTTGCACCATCTTTTTAATATTCTATTATTCTAGCAAAACTGAGGGCTGCCAGAAATAGGTACTGGCAGTGGACACAAATCAGAAGTTTGAATTCAAGTACCGATTCTGAACAAATAATGGTGGATATAAATCCACCATTTATTAGCTGCTTGACCTTGGACCAGTGGCTCTACCTGATAAAGTGTTTATATATTAAGGGCTTTTTTTGTACTAGAGACTTGCTAAACACTATGATACAGTTCAAGCAAAAGAGAAACTTATACTCTAATGCAGGAACACAACATATAAAGGGGTGCTAGTGATGTGGGTGATATAGACACCAGGTGAGCATAGATTCCAAAAGTTGGGGTTCGGGCATGTGAAGAATTCACAATTGTCATTCTCTTTGGCAAAGGGCAAATTTATTCAAGGGAATAGATTACAAAAAAAAAAAAAATGAAGGGATATAACAGACACCAGAAGTGGCAAATATTAGAGTGGGAGAGCCTGTGAAAGACAAGTCCCTCAGTAAAACTCAGGATTATCCAGTAGAAAGGGATCCCCCCCAGGAGTTGGGACATGTCCTTACTGCAGGCTAAATCCTGAGAGGGATTTAACCCCGTAAAAGAGAAGTGGGATTGGGAAGTATAGTGGAATTAGGGGGGATACCATGCAGCGTGGGGGAAGGGGAAGGGGAAGGACACAGGCTGGGGCAGACTGACCCAAAGGAGGGCAGCGGCCGTGGGATGGCCCAGAAGGGAAAATTTAGCCTCAGGGACCTGAGTGGGGTTTCTCACAGGACATGGCGAGATGAGGCTGCAGAGACTCCTGCAGAGGTGGATTGACATAATGGATTTCTGACGGAATGACCTCTCCAGAAGGGGGGCCACGGACTACCTGATCTCCACCAGTGCCTTCTCCCCGCTTGTCTCAGGGATTAATTTTGGCCAATTTCCCCTGCCAAGCACACCCAACACTGAAGACCTCATCACTAGGAAGTATGCTGGGGGGCAATGCAACAGGCCAAGAAAAAAAGGAGAAACTCCAGGTGAGAGTTGAGACTCTCTGAGCCTCAAATAGCTTACTTGTAAAATGAAGATAAAATCTGCACTACCTATAACAAGATTAACGTGAGCCACGGTGCTTGGTAAAATCAAAACTGTCCTATAAGTACGGTTACATGGAGTGTCCCAAAAGTCTTAGTGCTTCAAGAGTTTTAAACTGAACTAAGATTTTGGGGATATAATATAAATTCTAAAGAAAAGAACCAGGGGCAGTTGATAGACCAAAGAAACAAATTTAAGTTTAACCAAAAAAAAAAAAAAAAAAAAAAAAAAATTCCTAACAATTACTACTATGGGCTGCCTCCCCATAATTGGAGTTTTCACACAACCGTTTATTGGGTTTGTTGTAGTAGAGATTTTTTTTTTCAAATGTGAGGTGGATTGGCTTGTCACCAAAGTCCCATCCAGTTGAAATTCTGTATTTTCTGACATACATGTACATAAAATCTGGAGTACTACATTCAGTTCTAAGTGTCACAATTTTGGAAGGCCAACAATAAGTTGGAAACTATCCAAAGAAGGGCATCCACAGTGGTAACAGAGTTTTGAGTCCATGCCAAAGGAAGATCAGTTAAAGAACAAAACTACCCTGAGGAGGTTGGGTTGGGGGGATTAGAAGTATCATTACACAAAAGAGGGATCTAGCTTGTTCTGCTTGGTGCCAGAATAACAGAATCAGGAACTATGGGTAGATAAGGAAAAGAAACAAATATAGGCTTGAGGTCAAGAAAAATCTTCTTTATAATTAGAGTTATCCAAAAGCAGAATGGGCTGTAACAGGTGATAGTGCATCCTTCCATATTAGAAGTCTACATGATGCTGAGTGACCATTTATCAGGTGGAGTGAGGTTTGGGGGGAGGGTATGTTTGGGACAAGATGGCCACTGAAATCTTTTCTAATTCTAAATCTCTGTTTCCAAAGACCACATGATAATATCACACATATAAAACTTTTTAATTTATTTTTTATTAAAGCTTTTTATTTCCAAAACACAGGCATGCATAATTTTTCAACATTGACAAACCTTTTGTTCCAAATTTTCCCCTCCTATTAGGAGTTACTTTGCCCAACTTTATGCCAACAAATTTGATAATTTAAATGAAATGGAGGAATATCTACACAAATATAGATTGCCCAGGTTAATAGAAGAGGAAATAAATTATTTAAATAGTCCCATTTAGAAAAAGAAATAGAATAAGCTATTAACTTGCTAAGAAAAAATCTCCAGGGCCAGATGAATTTACATGTGAATTCTACCAAACAGTCAAAGAACAATGAATTCCAAGACTATATAAACAATTTTGAAAAAATAGGGAAGGAAAGAGTCCTACAAAATTCCTTTTATGACACAGATATGATGCTGACAATAAATCAGGTAGGGTGAAAACAGAGAAAGAAAATTATAGACTAATTTCCCTAATGAATATTGATGCAAAAATCTTAAATAAAATATTAGCAACAAGATTATAGGATAATACATCACAACCAAGTAGGATTTATACCAGGAATGCAGGCTTGCATCAATATTAGGAAAACTATCAGCATAATCTATATCAATAACCAAAGTATCAAAAATTATATGATTATTGCAATAGATGTAGAAAAAGCATTTGATAAAATCCAACACCCATTCCTATTAAAAACACTAGAGAGTATAGGAATAAATGGACTTTTCCTTAAAATGATCAGTAGCATCAACAAGCATCATATATAATGGGGACAACCTAGAACTATTCCCAATAAGATCAAGAGTGAAATAAGGTTGCCCACTATCACCATTACTATTCAATATTGTATTAGTGATGTTAGCTTTGGCAATAAGAGAAGAAAAAAGAGATGAAAAGAATTAGAGTAGGTCATGAGGAAACCAAATTATCATTCTTTGTAGATGATATGATGGTCTACTTAGAGAACTCTAGAGAACCAACTAAAAAACTACTAGAAACAATTCACAACTTCAGCAAAGTTGCACAATACAAAGTAAATCTACATAAATCATCAGCATTTTTATACATCACTAACAAAATCCAACCGCAAGAGATACAAGGAGAAATTCCATTTAAAATAACTGTTGATAGTATAAAATATTTGGGAATCTATCTGCCAAGGGAAAATCAGGAACTATATGAGCAAAACTACAAAATACTTTCCCTACAAATAAAGTCAGATCTAAACAATTGGAAAAATATCAAGTGTTCTTTTCCATGTTTATGGCAGCCCTCTTTGTAGTGGCTAGAAACTGGAAACTGAGTGGATGCCCATTACTTGGAGAATGGTTGAACAAATTATGGGATATGAATGTTACATAATATTATTTTTCTATAAGAAATGACCAGCCGGATGATTTTCAGAGAGGTCTGGAGAGACTTACATGAACTGATGCTGACTGAAATGAGAAGAAGCAAGAGATCATTATATACTTCAACAACAATACTATATGATGATCAAATCTGATGGATGTGGCTCTCTTCAACAATGCGAGGATTCAAACCAGTTCCAATTGTTCAGTGATGAAGAGAATCATCCACACCCTCACAGAGAAAGGCCTGTGGGAACTGAGTGTGGACCACAACGTAGCATTCTCACTCTTTCTGTTGCTGTTTACTTGCATTTTGTTTTTTTCCTCAGGTTTTTTTTTTCCTTCTTAACCCGATTTTTCTTGTGCAGCAAGATAACTGTATAAATATGTATATATAGATAATGGATTTAACATATATTTTAACATATTTAACATGTATTAGACTACCTGCCATCTGGAGAGGGGGTGGGGGGGAAGGAGGGAAAAATTTGGAACAGAAAGTTTTGCAAGGATCAATGCTGAAAAATTACCCATGCAAATGTTTTGTAAATAAAAAGTTTTAATAAAATTAAAAAAAAAAACAAAAACAAAAACAAATTTTCCCCTCTTCCCCACCTCTCCCCTAGATGGCAAGTAATCCAACACATGTTAAACATGTTAAAATATAACACATATAACACTTTAAGATCTGTTAACTGGTTTCCTCATAACACATATTAGTTAGGCAGTCTTAAATATTATTATTATTATTCCCATTTTACAGATAAATAAACTAAATCCCTGAGCAGTTAAGTGATTTGATCTTAATCAATCATGTAGCTAATTCAGTGTCTGAGGCATGCTTTGAACTCTGTTCTTTACATTGTACAATGATTCCACTATGCTTTCCACTGTTTCTCCATGAGATAGCATCTGCCACAATGGAAGAAGGATCAGCACATTCACGTTTCTCTTTGAGCTCTCATCCCAAGCTAGGGACCGTTAGTGCATATGAGAATATTGGCTGAAATGGGATGAAACTGGAGATCTGGGAAATATAAACACTCCTGAAGAATAATCCTATTTTAGGGATAAATGATCGTAATAGAGACCAAAATCCTGTATTAAACATTTAGCCCAAAGAAGAAAAGGTGGGGGAGGGGGAGAAGGCACAATGTTTAGGTTTGTCTATTTGTCTTACCTCTTCAAAGATATTAGCCAGAATTCAGTTCTTTAGCTGTTTAAATACAGACCTGCACAAATGCACATTAGTGAAGATAAAGTAGGGAGATGATTGAGGTGCATAAAGCCTCAAAGGATAGAACTGACATGGTACATCATACCGCTGTGACATTTTAAAAAGAAAAGGACAGTCATTTAGGCTGTCTGTCTTTATCGGTGTGGCTTGGTATGAGTAAATGCTCATTGAAGTGAATGTATAGACTAGAATGGAAGGGAAGTGACCTAACAGAGTAGTGTGTATGAGGCAGTTAGGGAGCCAGATTTGGAGTAGGAAAACCTGAGTTCAAGTTCAGCTTCAGATCTAGCTGTGTGACCCTGGACAAGTTACTTAACCTGGTTTGTCTCAGTTTCCTCATCTGTAAAAGGAGCTGGAGAAGGAAGTGATTAATCACTCCAGTATCATTGCCAAGCACCGCTGCAAAAGGGGTCATGAAGAGTCAAAGATGACCAAAGAACTGAACAACAACAAGAATACTGCATACTAAATCCAATACCTCACTTCAAATTTTGAAAATTTCCCATTACATTCAACTTAGGAAATGAAAGAGGCCAATAGGAAGGGAAGCAGAAAGAAGGGAATAAGCATTTATATGGTACTTCCTACATGCCAGGTACTGTCCTAAGCACTGTATAAATATTATTTTATTTAATCTTCACACAACTCTGGTAGGAAGGGGATGCTATTATTCCTCCCCCATTTTACAGCTGAGAAAACTAAGGCAAACATAAGTTAAGTGCCTTGTCCAAGATGACATAACTTATAAATGTCTGAGGTTGAATTTGAACCTCCAGGCCTAGTGCTCTATTCACTGCCCCAATTTTCTAAGTCTCACAAATAATTGGAAAGCAACAACCACGACAAAAGATGAAATCAACACTAACTAATCTTGTTACTTCATTTTCAGAGAGAATCAATGATATCACAGTGTGGATTTAATTGGATTTAAGTAAGACAGAGATTCACAAAATTGTCAGCCTCATATTCTCCCAGAATCACTAAAGTCTGCTGTTATACAGGGGTTCTCAAACTACAGCCCCTGGGCCAGATGCGGCAGGCTGAGGACCTTTATGTGGTCCTCCAGGTTATGGCAAACGGGCTGAGGGGCGGAGACAGAGTGTGAGATTTTGTTTTTACTGCAGTCCGGCCCTCCATAGTCTGAGGGACAGTGAGCTGGCCCCTATTTTAAAAGTTTGAGGACCCCTGCAAGATAAAAGTCAAAATGACCAGCACTGGCCTAGGATGCAGTGGGTACCCTCAGGGTCTCTGATCAAGCTCTAAGACTCCATCACATCCGCTTCGGCCACTTCATGGCCGCTGGAACAGACTCTTCTTATCTGTGCTTTTTGTTAGGGGAAATCCTCACACGCTTTGGGGGGACACCCCCCCAATTCACCAATGAGTTTGAAGCTGTTGATTACCTTCAACCTTATTTAGCCCCTGCTGAGATTTATAGGATGTGACAGTCCCAGGTGGGAGTTGGGTGACAGGTGAATATCAAAAATGAATGAACACCCTGAAAAGGACTTGGCAAGCCCCCACACCAGAAGTGCTAGTCCTCCTTGAAGACTCCCTATGCCCCAATACTGTTTAATACAAGTCAATATTATCTTACTGTGTGACACAAATCAATACTATCTTACCAGACAATAAATGACTGGCTGATGAAATAAGACTCACTTCAGAATCAGCTGTTTGTGCAGTCAGATCACTGACTGACTAGAGCAAGGGTCAAAATTAACACCAGATTTGAAGATGTTGTAAAATTACAATCTGAGGGAGGGAGTGTTGCTGCCATGAACTTGTGGATCGATGCGCTGTCTAGGGCATCTTTCTCTTTTTTCCCTCTGTCCCTGGAAAAGTTGGCTGTTGCGTTGCCTGGGACTTGTGGATGGCTGAAGGATCCAGAGCTAACTCACTCAGTTTTCATCAAGACCAGAAACATTACAGAAGGTTCTAGAATATAGAAGAGAATTTGGTCTGATCAATGGGTCAATCAATACACATTTATTAAGTGGCTTCTATATGCCTATGATGTACCACTGAACTAAGTTCTGGGGAATTAAAGACAAAAAAGATAGTCCTTGTCTCAAGAAACTCACAGTCTAATGGGAAGGCTTGTAAACAATTTTGTACCAATAAGCCATATGCAGGATAAACTGGAAATAATCAACAGAGGGAGGGACTGGCAAAAGTTCCAGCAAAAGATGGGATCTGAAGGAAGTTAGGGAGGTCAGTAGTTAAAGTGGAGGAGGGAGGGTGTTCCAGCAGCTGGGACAGCCAGGGAGAAGTTGAGAGATGGTGGATCTTGTACTAGGAGGAACAAGGGCATCTGTGGCCTTGGATCAGATTATAGGGGAGGGGCAGGGTGGGAGGTGTAAGGGGCCTGGAAAGGCCCCTGAGAGAATATTATGAAAGTCTGAATAACAAACAGAAGGGTTTGTTTTTGATCCTGGAAGTGACAGGGACTCACGGGAGTTGATGGAGCCTGTCTATCACTATGAATATTGAGGACCTACAGTACAAATAGACAAGTTAAGCCCAGAATTTTAGAGAAGGAAAGCACGGGAGAGGCCCAGGGAGGGGCCTGCAACATATAACCAATGAGGGACTTTGAAGAACAGGTATCAGGGAAATTCATAATAGAAAAAGAACTGGGCTGGTGACATGGCAAGAGTAAGAATGTCATTACCTGTCATGAACGGTCAGATTGTTCCTCTGCTACCTGTGAAGTCAGAACAAATTGAGGGAAGCATTAAAAGGCTTTGGGTGTACCATCTGGGTCAAACTTATTAGTGGACATCCACAAGAGTTGCACAGGATGGGCAGACATGGGTAGGTTATGATCTGCTTCACATTAATAGAATGAACTCATAGGACCACGCTCATGAATCATGTTACATCACGGTCTCTGAAGACTCATAGTGGTGTTTATGTGTGGAGGACCCTCTGTGGTGAATATGTGGTAAATAATAATAATGATAATAGCTAACATCAGCATAATCCTTTCTGTGTGCTAAGCACTTTTAAAAATTATTATAGCTTTTTATTTACAAGATATATGCATGGGTAATTTTCCCAACATTGACCCTTGTTCCAAATTTTCTTCTCCTTCCCCCCATCCCCTCTCCTAGATGACAGGTAGTCAATACATGTTAAATATGTTGAAATACATGTTAGATCCAATATATGTATACATATTTATACAGTTATCTTGTTGCACAAGAAAAATCAGATAAAGAAGGAAGAAAAAGAAATACTATGGAAAAAAAAAAAACCAAAATACAAGCAAATAACAACAGAGAGAGTAAGAATGCTATGTTGTATTCTACCCCCACAGGCCTCTCTCTCTGGGTGTAGATGGCTCTCTTCATCACTGCAGAGATGGAACTGGTTTGAATCATCTCATTGTTGAAGAGAGCCACGTCCATCAGAATTAATCTTCATATAGTCTTCTTATTGCCGTGTACAATGGTTTCTTGGTTCTGTTCATTTCACTCAGCATCAGTTCTCCAGGCCTTTCTGACATCATCCTGCTGGTCATTTCCTGCAATAGTATTCCATAACCTTCATATACCGTAATTTACGCAACCATTCTCCAATTGATGGACATCCATTCATCTTCCAGTTTCTAGCTACTACAAAAAAGAGCTGCCACAAACATTTTGGCACATTTTTTCCCTTCTTTAGTATTTCTTTGGGATATAAGCCCACTAGTAGCAATGCTGGATCAAAGGGTATGCAAGTTTGATAACTTTTTGAGCATAATTCCAGATTGCTCTCCAGAATGGTTGGATTCTTTCACAATTCCACCAACAATGCATCAGTGTCCCTGTTTTCCCACAGCCCCTCCAACATTCTGCATTATCTTTCCCTGTCATTCTAGCCAATCTGACAGCTGTGTAGTGGTATCTCAGAGTTGTCTTAATTTGCATTTCTCTGATCAGAAGTGACTTGGAACACTTTTTCATATGGCTACAAATAGTTCATTTCTTCATCTGAAAATTGTCTGTTCATATCCTTTGACCATTTATCAATTGGAGAATGGCTTGAATTCTTATATATTTGAGTCAATTCTCTATATATTTTGGAAATGAGGCCTTTATCAGAACATTTGGGTATTAAAATTTATTGCTCCCTTCTAATCTTGTCTGCATTGGTTTTGTTTGTACAAAACCTTTTTAACTTAATATAATCAAAATTATCTATTTTATGATCAAGTGTTAAGCACTTTAATCTCATTTGATCCTCACAACAATCAGGAGGTAAAAAGAGATTACAACATGTTACTAATAACAACAGAGATGATGTTAGGGCTTTAGTTCTGAATAAAGAGGTGAGGCAGCCATGGGACAAAAACAAGAGGTGAGCAGAAGGATAACCTGAAAGCTGTCCTCCTAGCTGCACAATGTAGATTCTTTAGAGACAGCATAGAGAGTTCATGGGCAAACAAAGGGTGAGAAAGACTGGATGAGCTGTGATTTGCATCCCAAGAAAGGATTTCAGCATTGATGAGCTCACAGATCCATTAAAGTTAGTTACACAGAGTTCCATCTTCTTCTTTAAGAGCAGATTTGGCTTTCATACCCCAGCACTTTTTTCAAAAGAAAGAAGCAATAGACCGCCACTTCTTTTCACTCAACACCTTATCTCCAAAGTAACAGTTTTATAAACTTTTATCAGAAACTCCTGGCTCCTCAATCCTGGGCTTTCTCCATTCATCTAGCTCATTTGAAGTAATATAGTCCCATCTATCACTCCAACTCAATGCCTATTTGGTTTGTGTTTCTGCGTGCTATTAATCCCTTGCTCTCCTAACCTGTTTTGGTAGGACTTTTAACAATAGTTAACAATTTTGTTATCCCAAACCATATTTTACTAATTCCAACCAAGTCCCAAAGAGGAAGCAAGAAAGATGATCTTGCTTGCTTGATAATTATACAAAATTTGGGGATGTCTGTTTACTTCATTTTACTTGCTTATAATCTTTGTCAATGTATTTACCAGTGAAACAAGTATGTGTGTACTTCCCTAATAAAATGTAAACTGCTAGAAGGTAGGTTTGTACTTTTAGACATGTAGTAGACACTTAATAAATGTTAATTGGCTGACTGATTGACAGTGATAGTAAAAAAGCCAAATGTGCTAAGAATTATACAGTTTTTAGATTCTCTATATCTACTGATAGGTAGTGAGTGAGTGAGTGAGTGAGTGGAGGGATGATGGTCATATCAATTCTGACACTAAGTGAAATCAGAAAAGAAAAGTCATCTCAGCTGAGCATAATTTCCCAGATTGACCTAGAGGAAAATAAAAAAACTAGTAAGTTGGTTATGTTGTGTAACCAAAGACAAGGAAATCATAGCATGATATACTTGAGTGATGCTATATTTTGAAGTGTTCATTATAATAAACATTTGCAAAAAAAAAAAAGTCACTGAAGATAATTGCAGTTTCCATGTGAACATCTGTTGCAGAAGATGAGGTAGAGACATTGTGTGAAGATCGTCCAAATCAAAGTCAACGTATATTTTAATATTCAGTGATTTTGATAGTGAGCATAAGGATATGTTGAAAAATATATTAGGAGAAATCAAAGAGGCAAAAGACCTAAAGCTTATACAGAAGTCTGGATATCATGAATATTTTCTTCAAAGAAATGAGATGAGCTGGACTTGGCTAGTTCTGAATGACATCATGAAGAATAAAACTGGGGCCAGCTGGGTGGCAAAGTGGGTAGAGAGCCAGCCCTGAAGTCAGGAGGAACTGAGTTCAAATCTGCCTTCAGGCACTTTAACACATCCTGGCTGTGGACCCTGGGCAAGTCACTTAACCCCAACTACCTCCGGAGGGAAAATACACACACACACACACACACACACACACACACACACACACACATGAGTTGTTCTTAAAACAATATTGTTGTCACTCTATGCAATGTTCTCTTGTTTCTCTTAGTCCTTTCAGTTGAGTCATTTTATTTATTTATTTATTTTGGTTGAATTTCTAGTCTTTGGCTTGCCTTTTACTCTGAGAAGGAACATTGCAGGAAGCAGATCCAACTATCACCAAGTGATTATCTTTTGAACTCATGAGGTAGCCACTAGGATTGGAAACCTCTCTTTTCTCTCTCTCTTGTGCTTAAGGAAATTGGTTGCTTAGATTAGAACACACTTCACAGGCTCCAAAGCCCGCTTGGCCACAGCTGGGAAACATCAGTGTGTTTTGGGATGAAAAAGCAATTCTCGTTTTAGCCTCTGAAGCAGAAGAGTTGCTGACTGTGGCTCTTTAAAAGGGAGTGACCTGCAATCATTTGTTGATTATCTATCCCTGGAGGAGAGGTGGACTTAGTCCTGCAACCTGGTGACATGGTAGCTACAGCAAGGAGCCTCAATCAGGAGAGTCAGAGCCAGGGCTGTTTCTTTTGAAAAAGTGCACATTCACCGCATTTCTGTTTGTTCATTTGTGTTGAGGCCCTATTGAAGTTAAAAGAATAGGGGAAGTGTTCTTTTGTGCCCTTAGTGCTACTTGAAAGGACTGGACAAATGAAAATAAAATTAAAAATTCCTAAAAAAAAAAAAAAAAAAAAAAATTCCTAGCTGTGTCCTTCAAAAGTCAACGTGGAGATTCAGCTTGATTACCTCAGCTCTTCGTTATTTAAGCAGTTTTAGGCATAATCCCTTTGCATTTATTTTTTAATTTGTTAAATATTTTATATCTCATTATATGAGTCATTTCAAATCCAGTCTATTCAGTTTATATTTTGAAGCCCTCCCTCATATGATAAAGGAAAACAATCAAATCAAAATATCTGATAATATTATGACTGGGCCTGGCAAAATAAACAATACTCTGTCCCTTTCTTCTTTATCTTGAATAGAGAATGTTATCTATTTTCCAGGATCTTCGCTGATTTTTCAATTACTGATATTTCTATTTTTTTATAGGGACTTGTTGTTAATAATTATTATAGTCAGCATTTATGTTTTTTCCCGGTTTTCCTTTTTTTTTTCACTCTGAATCAATTCATACAAACCTTTCCATGTTTCTTTGAATTCCTCACATTCATCTCTTATTTCATACTACATTCATTTTATTTCATAGTATAACCATTCTATATAGTATTTCATATTATATTCATACATCACAAGTTTTTCAGCCATTCCAAAATCAATGGATACTGGTTTCCACTACCTTGATACCACAAAAAAGTATGGTTAGACCTTTTTTGCCTGTATGGATCCAGAAGACAGCTGATTCCCAGGATTCTAGGGATAACACTGAAGATTGGGACTCTAGAACTGTACAACTCTATTAATTTTTAGAAAACAGAAGATATTAAAAATCAGTCATAACAAAACAATCCCTTCAAAATGAAAGTTATTCACACACAAAATCCTTGGGGAAAGTAGGGTCAGACTTGTTCAATCATGATGAAGCACACATGTTGATAACATGTGTGGCCAAGGGATATTTATCTCCTGGCCCCAGAAGTCTTTTTTTTTTTTTTTTCTTTTTGGTTTTTAAGGATGAGTGTCTTATCAGAGTACATAGCCAACACTTTTCTCTGTCACAAGAGGTCAGAATCCCTGAATCTGTCTTCTTAGGACATTCTTAGGAAACTGTCTTTTCACTATCTGCTATTAAATTTAGTCATTGATAGAACTTCTGTTGCCTCTGCTGGATCTCCTGTTCATTTTCCTCTTAGAAAATATAGAAAAGAATAAACTTTTTAAAGAAATAAATCACCAGGTGCTCAAGGATACATACTGGCTGGGTAGCAAATAGAGCATCTCTCCTTTCCCCATTCTCAATGGCACACATGATTCGCTAATGGAAAGGAGAAGGAAAAAGGGGATAATATGGAGGAATGTGGTGTATGCTCGGTTCCAGTTAAGTAACTTGTGAGCCAGCAGTTCTAACTCCTCAGCCTACCTGAAGATTCTTTGTCACCACATAGTTTCAGTCTCTCGGTCATTCATCTAGTATGTGATGAATTTAGTAGCATAAGCTACATTACTTGATAAAATAGGTTCATCGAGCCTTTGTGTATGAATGGATCAGAAGTCAAAGTATGTAATACTCTAAAGACTGAAACAAAAAAAAAATATATATATATATATATCTGCACCTGCTGAAAGTTCGGTCCCATATTACATATGTCTATATGTAAATGTAAATTCTGTTTCACTTTTATTTTTCTATTCCCAAGACCTAGTATAGTCCCTGGTACATAGAAAGTAAATAAATTGACTGCCAGGGCTTATTTCCAGCTGGCATAGCCTTTAAGAACTCAAGATCACCTCCATACTTCTCTGAGGGCACCAGCTTACAAGTTTAATGTAGAAAAAATAAAAGTAAGAGATATTTTTCTATTCATGATATAGTATCATACCCACTTCCTTTCCTCACTAACTAGAAATGCAGATCTATTTTCTTTTCTTTCTTTAAATAAATGGTTGTTTATAGATGGCAGAGATTACACATGCCTCTCTGCCATTCTTAAACTCCATCTATATTATCTGGGTCTGTTATACTGAATGCTATGTTAAGCTGCCTTGGTCTAAGAGCAGAGCTTCCCAAGTATTTGTTATCTGGAATGAGAACCAGATGCAAGTTCTGTTTAAAGGAAAGGGTCAAACTTTTCTCATTAGCTAAAAGAAGAAAAGTCTGAAGGAATATAATTATCTCTTCCTATTTTCTTTGAGAGAGAGAGAGCCCTAGAAGTAGTTTTCCACCCTGGTCCTTCCTCAGACCCATCACACACCTGATCTTTAACTGTCCTTCTACCCTCAAGGAAACAGTCTAGCAGCATCCAGATGCTTGAAGCTGTTTTAGATGGAGTTTCTTTTTTAACATTATTTTCTTCTTTAAACACAGGTAGGAAAGAAAAAAAGTAATCCAACTAAGAATACCAATAAACCCTTATTATTTCTTGTCTAAAGACCATTAAACTCACTTTATAAAGAAAGCATTAAAAGAGATTCCGTATCTGGGGTTTGTTGTTGTTATTTTCAGTTGTGTCCAACTCTTTGCGATCCCTCTTGGGGTTTTCCTGGCAGATTCTGGAGCCATTTCCTCCTCCAGCTCACTTTACAAATAAGGACACAGGATCAAGTAATTTGACTAGGATCACACAGCTGGTACCCGAGGCCAGATTTGAACTCAAGAAGATGAGACTTTCTGACTCCAGGTCTGGCACTCTACCTATCTGCCCTGATACATGGGCTATGGAGCCCACATAAGAGAAATTGTTTTTGTAAATGAAGTATACACATACAACTCTTCCAGGGTCGTTGTGAGGATCAAATGCGATAAAATATATGTAAAGTGTTAACACAGGGACTGGCACATAGGAGGCTTCATATAAATTAGCTATCATTTTTATTATATAAAATATAATATTTTATTAAATAATATTATATAAAATATAATAGCTATCATTGTTATTATTGTAGCTATAATATTTCCTTAGAACACACACAGGAATCAGGGGCAAGTGAGTCATTAGATGTGGTTGCTGCCCATCAGGGGCTTGCAATCTGACAAGCACCCGAGTCATTATAATACATAACAGAAAGGGGCAAAGGGGCTGCAGAGCCGGATGAGCAGCACAACAGATGCTCAGTAAAAACCAGGCAGACTAAAAGAACAAAACAAGCATAAATTGCTGAATCTCGTATATAAAGGGCAGACACAGCCATTGGGGAACGCTTCGTAAGCCCTTCAAAATCAAAAGGGAACACTAGTTTCAGGCAAAAACAGAACATGTTTTGCCCATTCGTGGCTGGAGGTGGCAAGTCATCTGTCAGCCATTCATTTGGCTTCTGTCCACTTCCCTAGAAATGGCATACAGCACTTGGCTTCCATCACTGAATTTATCTGTTCATTATGATGAATACAGCAGTAAGTCTGTAACCAAAGGAGACAGTCACTGTTTTTCCTCACCCAGATTCCACAGAATAAATTTGTAGCTATTTCTCTGGTCCCTAAAGCGCTTCCAAGTTATGCTATTATTTTTAAAAAATCTGATTTTTTTTTAAGAGGAAAGATTCAAGCTGAGCTTCATCATCTCTGTCCCCATATATGTGGGTAAGGACTTCATGTTGTTTCCACGTGATCAACACGTGGAGCACAAAGAAATGGTTTTTGTATCTTATGATTTCTTCAAAACTCTCCTTTGATAGTTTTGCTCCATGTAGATCTGTAACGTCATTCTTTTCTTAATTCACATTTATCTACTTTCATCTATCCCAGATGCAGCCTACAAGCTGATGTGTGTATGTATTTAATCTTGATTTTGTCAGAATATATTTTACATTTAGCAAGACAAAAGTGAAAATAATTCTACACAATTCTTTTTTTAAAGCTTTTTATTTTCAAAATATATACATGGATAATTTTCAACATTCACCCTTACAAAACCTTGTCTGCACAATTCTCAGGCATTCTGAGGAAGTGTAAAAAATGAATTAAAGTCTCTTGTATTAGGGCAGGAGTTGGGCAGGAGAGACTGAACTATTCACTACATTGAGGAAAGAGAAAAAAAATATCTTGGAGTTCAGTAGATAATAGCCAGCAATGTCCAAATTGGGTAATAAATATACATACAGTGAATTTTAAAACAGGAGAAATTGCTGAGTGATGTCTGGAACTTTGAGGAACCATTATTCTAATTCCTCCATCAGGACCAGTTGTTTGGAACTGGGAGTTGGGAGGTATGAGAGGAGGTACAAAGGATATCCAGGAGTGGAATACTGTCCAGAAATAGCCAGGTGTGATAAGTACCAGAAAATGGAAAGAGAAAAAAGAGGTTTATTAATTACAGAGTATGAGTAACAGGGCACAGTGAAAGGGGTGGGTGGGTGGGGAGCAGATACACTGCAGGCGGGGTAGGTTGTGATAGATGGCTAAGAAGGAATCACATAGCAGACATCGGGGAGAGCAGTTTTGTTCGTTAGCTGTGGAGGGATCTCTCGTGCAATTCTTTATTGTAAATTTACTACAGGCTGTTGAATCCTACCATACAATTCTCCATTGACCTGTGAGTGACCCAAAACGATAAGTTGAAAGACTCTTAGTTATGTAGTACCCCTCGAATTAAATTGCTATTGTAAAAGATGGTTTTTGTTTCAGAGAGAGACTTAGGATCATTAAAAAGCACTGCACAATTTCCCAAATGCAATCTAGCCTGTTTTCTTCCATTCAATGCTGGGCCTACTTCATTGTTCTTCAGCTGCACTTGGCTGAGATATATGTATTAATAGACCAGCTCTTTGGATTATACATTGAACTGAAAGCCATAGTTAGAACAACAGACATTCTTCATCCATTTTTTTTCCCTATACTGGATTCTCTTAAGTGACTGTGAATCTCATTTAGGGGGCTCTGCAATGTTCAATGTCACCATTTACAGGGAACCCTTCTTCCAATTGGACTCGGTCCTAGACATCATCCATAACAGTGGCAAATACCTATGGTGAGTATATATTTCCCTGCTTTATGCCTTGCTTGACATTTATGATCACAGGATTAAAGTTCTTTGTTGTTGCATCTTACAAGGAATTTCATGGTTTTAACATATGTAGTGAGGACACCTTATTGAAAGAGCCTTTAAGAGAGAATTTGGCTCTACTGACTCAAATGTATTTTTATAATAAACAAAGAACACTGTGGTATATTACATTCTTTACACTTTTCAGTCATTTGTGATTAAAGAGAAAGCTGCCTTAGAATATCATTTGTGAAAGCCTGTCTGTTCTCTTTACATAATTTCATTTAAAAGTCCTTAATATTTACATAGATTATTTGAAAAAAAATGTAGAGATGGGAAAGTAGGTACAATTTCAATAATTTTTTAAAATTGCCATTTTTTGTGTGAGAAGAGGTAGTAATAATGTCCATCATCATTTTTTTATATCTTCTTTCAGAAATTTTGAAAATCAATTCTTCAATACAATGAAAACAGTAACAATTTTAGTAGAGATCTTTCTCATGTACAGCTTTTCTTTCTATCTTTGTTTTCCTTAGTAGCATTTCTGCTTATTTTGGAAACTGGGTATTGTGATATTAGATTCTAAATGAAGTGATTCCACTGAAGAAGAAAAGTTTGTCGCAGTAATCATAACATTTTTTAAAAGCCATTTATATTTAACATGTATGGGTCAACCTGCCATCTGGGCAGGGGGGAAAGCGGAAAAATTAGAACAAATGGTTTGGCAATTGTCAATGTTGTAAAATTACCCACGCATATATCTGGTAAATAAAAACTTATTAAAATAAAAAAAAATTTTAAAAAGCCATGTTTTTTTCTTATATCTATTTAGCAAGGAGAATAAATGTTGGCCAAATCAGTATTTAATTAATCAGTCAGGACTTATGTGCTAGGCCCTGTGTTTCAGAGAGACCAAGAAGGATGAAGCCTAAACGGGAAATTTGGATTTGACAATTGAGATCATGAAAAAAAAAAGAAAAGGACCCCCATGTGCAAAAATGTTAGTGGCAGTCCTTTTTGTAGTGGCAAGAAACTGGAAACTGAATGGATGCCCATCAGTTGGAGAATGGCTGAATAAGTTATGGTATATGAATGTTATGGAATATTATTGTTCTGTAAGAAATGACCAGCAGGATGATTTCAGAGAGGCCTGGAGAGACTTACATGAATTGATGCTGAGTGAAGTGAGCAGAACCAGAACATTGTACACAGCAACAAGACTATATGATGATTAATTCTGATGGACCATGGCTCTTATCAACGAAATGATTCAGACCAGTTCTAATGATCTTGTGATGAAGACAGCCATCTACAATCATAGAGAGGACTGTGGGAACAAGGTGGGTCACAATATAGTATTTTCACTCTTTTTGTTGTTGTCTGCTTGCATTTTATTTTCTTTCTCATTTCTTCCTTTTTGATCTTATTTTTCTTGTGCAGCATAATTGTAAAAATATATATAAGAGAACTGCACATGTGTAACGTATACCAGATTACTTGCTATCTATGGGAAGCAGTGGGGGAAAAGGAGAAAAAATTTGGAATACAAGGTTTTGCAAAGGTGAATGATGAAGATTATCCATGCATGTTTTGGAAATAAAAAGCTTTAATTAAAAAAGAAAAAGTCCACTTCAAAAAATAATAGTTACCTTCATCAAAAAAAAAAATTGTTCACCTCTATTAAAAAGCTAAAGAAAAGAGAATCAGGGATGAAATTAAGGGGTTTTTTTGTTTTTTTTTTTTATGTAGAGTTGGGATGAGGAGGAAGCTCATAGTGAATGGCTTCTGGTATTTTGTTTTTCCCAGTACAATATGAGATACAGTCCCCAGTTGAGGTGATAGGTAGATGGGCTGTACAAGGCTCGAAACATTAAGCATTAAGGTTTGAAACATCCACTGTGGGGGAGTGGATCAATTAGAAAAATAGAACTGTCTTGTTACAGTGAGTATCCATTTGAGATTAAAATAGATTAAGAGTAGGAACAGAGAAATATAGAATGGTAGGTAGTTATCTGAAAGGCCATTCTTGATTACAGCAATTAGACCCTTATGAGTGATGATCAAGGGTGTGGCCAACATCTATTTGATTTCAGTGACATGAAGGTGTAAAACATGGGAGCTTCTTTAGCTCTTTTGATCTCTTTGTTGTGTTAACTGATTTACGTCCATTAAGCTCTTTTGAAAATAAGCGTCACAGTTTAAATAGACAACTTTAGAGTTATTTTAATTGCATGCTGTTTTCTCATTTTGTTTATTCTTCCAAATTGATAGATATCACTGTTTATGAATTTGAGGACCTGACTACACAGTTGATTGATGATTTCCACTTCCTGATTTAATAAATTTTACATCATTTTAAAAAATTAACTTTGTTCCACACCTGTCCTCTTATTCCCTTTTTTTGAGACTGAGCTTCTTCTCTATTTCACTCAGGCTGACAATGGAGTGAGCTTTCATAGGCGTGAGTATCTGTTGATAGATATGGGAACTTGAACTACTCCATCTCTAACTTGGGTTAATTTGCCCCTCCTTCGGTAACCCCCTTGCTTGGGGTTCATCTTATTGGTGCTAGACTTAATGTGGAAATCTGATCAATTTTTGTCTTCTGCAGCTCAAGAGATCCACCAACCTCAGTCTTCCTGTTAGCATAACTAAGTTATGGATCATTATGCTTGGTTTTGAAGACAATATTCCTGATAAACAGGTGTGATGCTTTTGCATGGTCTCTCAGTCTTTAGTTTCTTTTATTTCTTACTCCTAAATAATAAATTCCAACTTTTCTTCTGCCTTCTAATACCAAATTTGCTTTGAAGTTACTGAATATTAAAATATGTTAAGGCAGATTTCAGAAAAACCTGGAAAGACTTGCTGATGCAAAGGGAAGTGAGTAGAATAAGAACATTTTACACAGAAACAATAATATTGTACAATGGTCAACTATGAATGACATAGTTATTCTTAGTATTACAATGATCCAAGACAATTCCAAAAGCACTCATGATGAAAAATGCTGTTCACATCCAAAAAAAGAACCGATGGACTGAATGTGGATCAAAGCCATATATTTTCACTTTATTTTTTTCACCTATTTTTTTTTTCCTTTTGGTTGGTGTCTTTTTTCACAACATGACTCATATCAAACCTTACTATCTTAGAGGGGGGAGAGATGAAGAAAGGAGGGAGAAAATTTGGAATTCAGAATTTTAAAAATGTTAAAATTTGTCATTACATGTAATTTGAAAAATATTTAAAGATAACAAAAAATAAATGTTAAAGAGTTTTATGGACTTGACAGAATTTTTCTTTATTGTAGAATAATAAATCTAAAACTGAAAACAATCTCAGAAACAGTCTAATGTAACATCTTAGAGATGAGAAAACTTAAGGAGAGTGATCTGGTGAGGTCACACAGGTAGTCATTATCAGAGATGGGATATGAAGTGAGGCCTTCTAATTTTAAGGCCTTTCTCATCCTATGAAATAGGTATTAGTATATAACTATATCAGTCTTTGAGATGTTTTTACAAATGTTTATCATACAAGAATACCAAATATACGATGCTACTTATTACCTTTGGATAAGTAATAAAAACAATTTTGCTAGTATCTTTCTTTGCCTTTCTGAAGACCTGTGAATCATTCATCTAATTAGCTACAATTTTCTTTGGTCTCCTAATTTCATGTACATGGGCAATATCAATATTGATTTAATTTCGTTCCACCAGAAATTTTTCTTCTCACTTGTCATAGGATAAGGCTCTCCAGTTAAAATATAGCTACATTAATCTTTATAAATAGTCTATGTGGTATGATGTTTATAACACTCTCTGCCCTGATGTTCTGATATTCTGTCCCTGTGTCCCTGAAGAAAAAAAAAAGTGGGTCAAAAATAGTTGAAGGCCAATTAATCATCTAGTGGTCAGCCAACTGGTGATGGAACTGCCTCTGCTTAGCGAAGATGGTCACTAGAGAACCAATTCAATCTGAGGCTTTTCAAGCATGATAGAAGGAGCTTGTGTTCTGCTCTCATAACCTTTCAGAATCCAAAGTTACCGCCATTCCACAAAGAGGCATCAAAGTAGCACTTTACAGAGATGAACATAGGGACAAAATCCCTAAAAACAGAGACTCAAATATATACCTATTTGGAATGGAGCATAAAAATCAGTCTAAGCACTAAGCAAAAGTACTGATGATAAAAAAAAAAAAAAAAAAAAAAATCAGTCCCTTTTCTCTAGGAGCTCAGTCTAATGGAGAAGACACATATAAACAACTATATATAAACAAATTATATGAAGGATAAATAGAAAATAATCAACAAAAGACTTCCCAAGGAAGGCAAGATTTTATTTGGGATTTAAAGGAAGCCAAGTAAGGAAACAATTGAGATGAGGAGGGAAGAACATGCCAAAAATGTGAAACAGTAAGTAAAAATAACCAGTTGGAGATGGAGTGTCATAGGCCACAAAAGCAGAAGGAATACACGAGAAACAAACAAAAGACAATGGAAACAAGTTATCAAAAATGGAAATAAAAGTACCTCAAGTAAATGAGAAAACAGAATTTGATTTTAAATCATTTACAGAGATATGTTCTAAGAACATACCTTTCACAACAGACAAGATACACCTGAACTGGCATTCACAAGTGAATAGTACAGCTTGCACGACCATGAAAAGAAGTCTATATTTATTGTCATGATACTTGGACTGCCTGACAGCTCTGACACATCACCTATTTAACTCTGAAGAAGTCATTTATTCTTTCTGACCCTCATTCTCCTTTGCTTTAAAATCACAAGTTGGGTAAAATGTTCTAATGAGACATCCACCTTTAAAATGTGATTCTAGGATCCCAACCAAAGTATGGTCCCAACTTCCTTTAAATTACAGTTCATTGGGATGACATACATGCTTGCTTTATTAGAAACTGGAAGAATGGATAACAGTTAAATGGAAGAAAGGTTTAAAAATAACCTTTGTGTGTCATGGACTCCTTTGGCAATTTAGTGAAAGGGTCTATGGACCCTTTCTCAGAAAAGTATTTTTAAATGCATAAAGTGGGGTATTGGGGAAACTTACAGATGAGAGGGAAGACCAGGAGAGGAAGTAGGCAGAAGCAAAACACTGTTGGGGAGGGAAAGGGTGAAAGGAGAGAAAAAGGACAAACAGGAGGAAAAATAGGATGGAGGGAAATCCAGTTAGTAATCATAACTGTGAATGTGAATGGTGTGAACTTTCCCATAAAATAAAAGCAGATAGCAGAATGGATTAAAAAACAGAATCCTACAATATGTTATTTACAAGAACACACTTGAAGCAGAGATTTACACAGAGAATAAAAATAAGAGGCTGGAGCAGAATCTGTTATGCTTCAGCAGAAGTAAAAAAAAAATTAGGAGTAGCAATCCTGAAATTATCCTGAACTTAGACAAAACAAAACCAAAAATAGATCTAATTAGAAAGGGAAGGAAACTACAGCTTGCTAACAGGTATCATAGACAATGAAGTAATATCAAAATTAAACATATGTACCAAATGATGTAGCATACAAATTCTTAAAGGAGAAATTAACTGAGTTGGAGGTTCATGACTAAACAAAAGACAGAGAATATTACAAAATGTAAAAAAGATGATTTTGATTATATTAAATACCAAGCTTTTGCACAAACAAAACCTGTGCAAAACCAAGATCAGAAGGAAATCAGAAAGCTGGGAAACAATCTTTATAGCAAGTGTCTCAGATAAAGGTCCCATTTCTCTAATATAGTTGAATTTATAAGAATACAAGCCATTTCTCAATTGATAAATAGTCAAAGGATATGAACAGGCAGTTTTCATGTGAAGAAATCAAATATAGGAACAAGTGCTCTAAATCATTTTTGATTAGAAAAATGCAAATTGAAACAACTCTGAGATAACACCTCACACCTATCAGATTGGCTAATATGATAAAAAAAAGTAGAATGATAAATTGAAAAGGATATGGGAAAATTGGGACACTATTGGTGAAGTTGGGGCATTATTGGTGAAGTTGTAAATTGATCCAATCATTCTGGAGAGCAATTTGGAAATATGCCCAAAAGGCTACCAAACTGTGCATACCCTTTGACCTAGCAATACCATTACTAGCTGTATAGCCCATAAACATCATAAAAGAGGGAAAAGGACCCACATGTGCAAAAATGTTTATAGCAACTCTTTTTATGGTTGCAAAATATTGGAAAATGAGGGGACTCCCATTAGTTGGGGAATGCCTGTACAAGCTGTGGTATCAGAATAAGAAATAATAAATTAGCAGATTTCAGAAAAAGCTGGAAAGACTCATATGAACTGATGCAAAATAAAATGAGCAGAACCAGGAAAACATTGCACACAGTATCAGCAACATTGTGGGAGGATCAACTATGAATGACTCAGCTCTCCTCAGCAATATAATGATCCAAGATAAGGAAAAACTATCCACATCCAGATAAAGAACTGATGAACTCTGATAAGAGCATACTTTTTTCTCTCTTTCTCCATTTTTTGGCAAGGCAATTGAAGTTAATTGATTTGCCCAGGGTCACACACAGCAAGCAAGTGTATCTGAGGCTGAATATGAACTCAGGTTCTTCTGGACCAGTGCTCTATCCACTGAGCAATATAGTTGCTGAAAAAAAGGTTTAGTTAGATAGAGATAAAGAAGGAATAAGAACATTTGAAAAATCCTGTTTGCCTTCTGATCTGCTTCTTCTTTCACAATTGTGACTAATATGGAACTATGTTTTACATGGTAACATGTATAACCTATATAAAATAACCATAATCACAACCATACAGTGTGTATAAAAGTAGATCTTCTCACTGGTGCTTGGGCTGTTTCCTCTAGTTACATCACCAGGTGCTGAATCTGGCCGACTTGCCTGAGACATGAGGGCCTGGGGTTTCTTTTTTTTTTTCCTCAATTCACACAAACAAACCAGAGAGCTAGTTTGCTAGTTCATTGTCCTACACAGCCCTTGGCCTAGCAGCTCGCAGTCTTGGCTTGCTGCAGCTACAGAGAAGCAACACTGGCATTAGATGTTTTACAAAAACACAAAGTGACTGACAATCATTTCATTAGGTTATCCCCAAACTTTTTGCTATTCATTTTAAAAGGTTGTGGAGAAAAAAATTCTGGTCACCACAGCAAACAACACCTCAAAACATAACATCAGTCTTGGTATAAAAAACAAATCATGTTATATAAACATCCTAAATATGCAACTTCCTTGGAATGAAGACTTCCAAAGTGAACCAGAAAAAAAAAAAATCACAAGTATCTTTATTCTCATGGTGGACAGTCATCATTGGCTCCCACAGCCATCTGAAGCCAGTAGTCCTTATTGCTGAAAATCACAAAGTTGTACAAGTGTTCTCCTCCTTTTCGAAATCCATGTTCATTTTCTCTCCAAGATACAGGGCTGTCTGCAAAGCCCTGAACAGACAAGGTGACCCAAGGAGTTAACTTTGGGTCATCAAAATAGTGACTAAAAGAGAAGGGAAAAAAGCTTTAGTTAAAGAGAGATAAAGAAGGAATAAGAACATTTGAAAAATCCTCTTTGCCCATGTAGAATAGAATAACTAGTGAATTTGTTGATCAAAGAAGTCAAAATGCTAACTTTAGAGTATAGCGCTAAGAAGATGCTCATTAAACTCCTGCTGCCTTCTGTAAATATAAAGAACATAAATGGGTATAATACACATGAAACATACTCCAATAGTTACCCTACTCAGCCAGAAATACATTTAACAATGAGACATTTGTGAAGTGCACAGTAATTGTTCCCCTCCCTGGGCATTCAGACTTCATTGTTGCTATGTTTATATACACTTTTTTAACTGAAACAATAAAACCTCATTTTTAAAGTGCCTTTACAATTCTATTACGGGGAATTAAAGTACTATGCTAACATGAGTAAGAGAACAGAAATCATATTGGAATGAAAAAGCAAAAGATAAACTTGATAGATGTTTAAAGTTCAAAAAAAAAAACATATTAAGGGAATCTGTCTTGACAAATAAAAACTAAGTTGAACAAGGTTTCTTCTTTGTTGTAAACTCTAGATAGCAGAGACTTTATTTATTAAAGCAGAGTGCTTTATTTAGCCTTATTACCCTATTGCCTAACACAACACATAACATACAGGTGTTGAATAAGTGCTTATTCAATGGATAACTCTAATAACAAGTGATATGAGTCTACTACTATTACCTGAAATAATGATGAGTATGTTTCATGCCAACACTTGATGTAGCAGGCATACAATAAGTTTTTGTCTCTATTAATATCAAATGAACATTTTTTTTTTTTTTTTTGCTGAGGCAATTGGAGGTAAGTGACTTGCCCAGGGTCACCCAGCTAGGAAGTGTTAAATGTCTGAGATTAGATTGGAACTCAGCAAATGAATGAGTCATGAAAATAAATTTACCTTAAAAAAATTAATACTTTGCTTCCAACAAACATTTTTTACCTTCTCTTTTCCAAAAATAAATGATATTTCATCACAACTATTCCTAATAATAATTCTAGAATATCACTTAATATACAATATTACTATCCCAAGAGACCAAAAGAAGGAAAAAAGGTATTTGAGAGGGAATTCTACAATTCTAAACAATAAGATTTAAGGTCCAGGAGAGAGATCATTAAAACAACACATCTGCATAGATATATAAGATTTTTCTCACCACAGCTGTTCCAGTAACAGGCATATCTTCTCAGATACTATGAAGCCAGTGATTGTGCACAAATAAGCTTTTTCTACCAATATACTTGGTTGAGGACAGCAATATGTTGATACAAAATTGAATGACTGATTATTTCTGCCACAAAATAAAATGAGAGAGAGAGATAAACTACACATTGGTATTTGCTACACAATCATTCAATAGAATAAAAGCAGTTTTGTTTTTTAAGAGAAGGCCCCACATATGAACAGAGCCATTCCTGATACCTACAATTCTACATTACTGAAGATAGCACCAAGCCAGTCAAACAGTTCTGGTGAACTGCAGGATTCTTCAGGCTTCCCCCCAAGTTCTCCACTCAGCAGCAATGGACATTGAAGATCTCTCAAGGTGCCAAATGCTATTTTTGGTTGATGCTCTTGAATTTGGTATTTGGAAAAGTATGACATCACTGTTGACTGTTCTGCACCTTAAACACACCACATACAGTAGTTTAGAAAATTGTCAATTTAAAATCACTAAGTACAACAACATCCCACCAAAACAATTCTATTGATGTCCTTGAATGATGTGGAGAAAAGTTTGAAGAGAAAGGTTAAAAAATACCCTAAGGCCTATATTCAAAACCATTAAGATCCTGCTCAGCAGCTCCATGCTTCTTCTTCCTTCTCACTTTCTCTAGAAATGAGTTTCAAATCCAGTTGATGTTGCATGCCAAGCTAGATTAACCAATTACGTGCTTAACATGGCAATTTAGATTGAGTGAAATAAAATTCATAATTCACATACAGCACACTGTCACACCAAGAGATAGGTTTCAAGGCTATCCTTAAAAGAAAACACAGCAGGAATACAAATCACAAAGTATTGTTGTGGCATTTAAGTTGGCATTTAAAAATCAATAACAATGGATAGTTGAGCTATATACATAACTTATTTCTAGAGACAGGAGCTTGCCTGCCTTTCCCCAACAACCTAAAAATAAAAGAGTTTGGATGGAAAGGGCTGTTCTTCAAAATAAGACTGAATGGTCCTGGACCATAGACTGGCCAGCATCACTTTCACACCGGAATAGCACACTTTTGATGAGCTGGGAGAATACATGCCTAGCTGGAGATGGGAGCTTTTTCTCTCTTCCCAAAGTTCCAAGAATCATGTTTGAGAACATGCAAAAAAACATGCCATTCCCAGTTAGTCCCAAAACAAACTAGGAACTCTGAGGGGATTGGATGAGTATATTCAGCAAATGAGAGCCCTCTGTTTGGGAACATAATGTCTAAGAGCTTAGAGAGGTCACATTAAAGTTTTCCATTCCATAAGCCTTACATTTTATAATAGAAAATCAGGTCTGGGAGCTGGTTCTAATAAAAACTGAAGTCCTTATTCAAATAAATGGCCTTGAAAATCAAAGACTAATAATTCGGCAAGTATTTGTTAAGCAAGTACTATATGCAAGGTCTCCAATAAATGCAGCATGGCACAGTGTATGAGATTTTTAAGTTTTAAAAATAAATTTTTATTCAATTTAAACACAAAAAAGAGCATTCCTATATGTAGAGAATGCAAAGAAGTTTGTATATGAAATCGTAAATCACTATTCCATACTATTTGCTTTTTACAAAATAAATAAATTTCTCATGACTATCAAACCATCCTGCTTGTCTATACTTCTTTCTGAACTTCCTTTTGTTCTCTTCTTCTCTAAAAATGCTTCCTTTATTCCTGCTTTTTTTGGCATCACCATGGTGAGCTCTCTCCTCCCTTACAAATAAAAAATGATAGAAAAAAATCCTCGTAACAACTAAACATAGTCAAGGAAAATGAATCCATATAGCAGCCTTAAGCATATATATATATATATATATATATATATATATATATATATAATGATGCTTTTTTCTGCCCCTTCAGCCATCATCTCTCAATCAGAACATGTTTCCTCATAGGACCTCTGGAGACATAACTCATCAGTCTCATCATCAGACATGACCTCAGTCTCTTCCAGTTTTCAAGCAGCCCATTGCTAGGGTAAAGTTTCCACATTTCTATTCTAAGCAACTTACTTCTTCTCTCTTTAATTCTTGCCTCCAGAGCTTTTATTTCATTTTTTGTTTGTTACTTTTTTTTTTTTTAGGCATTCATGTATTCCTTGGGGAAAATAGATTTTTTTTTCTTTTGAGTCTTTGCTTGCTATTGTTACAAACTTACCTGCTCCTTCTTTTAGGAGATGTCTAAATGTGCAGCAACTTTTGATCATTTTTAAAATTTATTTACTCATCTGTCTAGCTGTAGTTCCTGAATTAAGGCTTTGTGCCAGGATCAGGCTTCACAACCCACTGGTACTTGTCACCCTGTCTGGTCTTCTCCCTGGGCTTCCTAAGCTGACCTCTCCTCCCTGATGGAGGGGGGGCAGAACCATCAGCATCCTCCCCTCATTCTGAGGTTTGGAGCACTGAATCTTTTGGCCCCTGTTTGGGATCTCAAACTGGCAGGACCTCGAGCCCCTGGGCCTGGACTGTCCATAGCTGGGTGCTGCAGCCATGCTGAGGAGCACCCCACCGTTTCCTGCCTGAGGACTTCCATGATCCTCACCTTGGGGCTTTCTGACCACCTGCATTTTTCATGAGCAGTCTTTGTTAAATATTTAAAAGCACATCACATCAAATCAGCATCTAGGTACTAACACTAAGAATGTTTTCTCAAAGGAGAAGGTATGGAGTACAGAAGAACATGAGGAGCGTAGTCTTTAGAGCAAAAGGGAGCTTCAGAAATCTGGCCTAAACCCCTCAATTTACAGGAGACTGAGGCCTGAAGCCATAAGGAGCAGAGCTATGATTCAAACCCAAGTCCATTCTGGTTTAGAATAAGAAAACACAAGTCCTAAGCATGAACATTAAAACAGTGGGAATAAGTTTGGAAGGCAGTGAACTCTTTATCACACAGTAACTGGATAACTATTTATCAGGGATATCAAGTAAAGGCTGGACTGGAAGACCCCTGCAGACGTTGGGTATTCTCGGCTGGGAAGGCAGTAAGGTTCCCTATTGCACTAGCCATATAACAGCTTCAGGAATCTTTTGGAGGAGCTAGAAGGATAGAGTTCAAGATGAAGAGTTCCTTTCTGGTCTTCCCCTCAGTCTAGGTGACAGCTGCTCAATGAAATGTATGGAAAATTTCCTATCCTAAAGTATCTCCCCACATAATTATCTGAAATTCCTCCCATTAGAAATTCTTTAAAATGGCATTAGGAGGAGAGTGGGAAAGGATGGGGTTATTATTAATAATGTAGCAGAATTTCATTTACTTGTTTTAATTTATTTTTATTATATTAATAAATTTTATAATTATAATGTATGAATTTTAAAATGCAAATATTATATTTTATAGATTATAAGTTAAATTTATAATTTTAATTTAATTAGAATGTTTTCTAGCTGAGACACACTGAGGAGATTTAGTTCTGGAAGGGGAAAAGCACTCTGTGTAGCAAATGGCATATAATGAATAGGAAAGGTTGGTAGCACAGGGTGCTTTGGACACAATTACAACATAACAAAAAAAATGTTAGGTAATAGGATACAGGAACCCATCACAGAAGCTCAGTCTAGCAGCTGCTAACACACGTTTCTTTTTTCCAGAGGCCAGGAATTGTTGTTTATTAACCATGATGAGGAAAGGGAAATTTCTTGCAATGATTTAATTCCATGATTCAATGAATAGCAACCTAAAGAGTCTTCCAGGGGCAAAGGCAGGTTGTAGACAGGAATACTTTATGCTACACAGACATGCAAGGCAGAAACAGAGTGAGAACCCTTGGTTCCCATTCAATGATTAAAAAATAACTTGAATCTTCTACGATATGACTGAGCACAATTTAAGAAACATGTCAGCCATGCCTACACAAGTGTACAACCCACACAAAATTAGACTGAATGATGAGCAGCACAGGCTCTTAACTAGAAAAGTTGCCTGTAACACATAAGCAGCCATAGTCTTTGTGCACTGGAAATATTTCTGCTCCTGACCATGGAAGCAGAGCTGTGGTAAATCCCATGTGGTTTGTTTTTCCCCAACTAAATTTATATTCCTCCCTGCTCCCTCCCACTACACACACCACAGAACTGAAACACTGTTCAATGTTCAGCTGATCTCTCCAATTATCAACTGAATTTCAGCTTCACAATATCCTCACACATGAATTCCCAATACCTTCATGATGCCAAGCCAGAAGGAAATCGAATTTCAGTGGTTTCTTTTCACTGAAGGCCCAATTTGCTCTTTTATACTTCTTGGACTCAGGATTGAAGGAAGAATCCATCAAATCAAGCGTAACAACTTGAAAAGTTTAAAAAAAAAAAATTGAACAGTATAGTTTTTATCTCACATAACTTATAACATAATGAAATTTTATGCTTAAAAAACGTTACAAAAAAAGCTTTATCATTTTACCTACTTCTCTGTAGACCTAGTAAAATTACTTTTGTGTTCCTTTTGTGTACAAAAGCAAAATTTCTTGAGGAACTATATTTCTAGCACTGAAACCAAGAAACAACAGTTTTCCTTCATTCTTTGCTTAGGCAATTTAAGACAACAATTTACAACAGATTAATCATCTTCTACTGTCAGACTTCATGGCTTTTTTCCAAGTGATCTCCAAGGCTCTTGTTCTCTCTATGCCCACCTCAACCAAGTCACAAATTCCAAGTGGGGAAGGCAGCCTATCCAGCAACCCTCTCATCCAACTGCCTCTAACAGTAACTTCACTCTCCATCTTAAAACTGGGGGAATTACAAAATAGCACCTCAACAGGCAAAAGTTAAGAATATTGAGGACAACAATAAACTAATAGCCAGCATTTATATAATTTTAAGATTTTCAGAATCTTTACAAATATCTTAATTGACAAGATTTAGGATATTATTCATTGCTTTTTGCTGTTGAATTTAAAACCTATAGGCCAATGACATCCACTTAAGTTTGGAATTTTGGAGGCAAAAAAACTTCAAAGAAATTCTCATCTTCCTGAAACAAAATAAAAGGATCAATACAAACATTTCTATTTAAGCCTATATGAGATCACTTCTGACTTGTTAAAAAGTAATGGAATCTTTATTTATTAGTTGATGTTTTTTATTTTGACATACCATTTATTTCCAAATATATTCCTTCCCTCTCTCCCTACTCAAAAAGCCCATCAATGATATAAAAAAGATAGGAAAAAAGGAATTTCAGCAAAACCAACTATAAAACATCAACTACATCAAGAAATATATTCAATATTCCACACAAATTGACCCCCCCCCAACTTCTGCATATGGGGAAAACACAATGAATTTTGTATAAATACTTACTGTATCTCATGACTTTTCTGCCAGAGTATCGAGATGGATGACCCTGAAGTCCAATTTCTTCATAAGTATCCTTGTCCAGGGACACAATTAGTTTTCCTATACATCAAACCATGATTTCCATGAGAAGCATACTTAAACATAAGTAGTTTTCTTTCAATTAAAAAAAAAATAAGCCATATTCAATAGTTTGGTGTTATTAGGAATAAAATAAATATTACCGTTGGGCAACAGGGCAACAGTATTGTCTTGATCAATATTTGTATTGTATGTTAAGGCATAACAGGAACCTGTAACAGAAAAATAAGCCCAAAGAGAGGATTAAATGGAAGACAAAAACAAACATCACACAGTAAACAGTTTAGAAAAATAACATACAGATGAAATCCTCAGCATGACTGTAACCCAGTCAATGGGTTCCAAATGGGAATCCAAATTATCTACCTGACCATGCCAAGGGACAGCCAGAATATGAGAAAAGCCAAGTTGCTACTGAATCACTCCACTCCAACAAATTCAAGCTGTATCCTGAGGAATATAATAAGGACTTAAGGACAAAGGGCATTGTCTTCTTTTGCCACAACTGATCTAGATAGCATTTTCTTGTTTAATTTACTTTTTTTTTTTTTTTAAATAAAGATACATTTATGTTCTCCGCTTCCCATTTTCCAAACTCGTGTGGGAGGGGTTGGAAAGAACGAAAAGCAAACTATGCATAGTTAAGCCAAACAAATGGCCATGTCAAACAACATATATCTCATTTTGCATATTGAAACTGATGAAATGGAGTGAAGCATGCTACCTGTGCAGGCAACTTTGTCAGCAAAAGTTCCGGCACTACTAGGATTAAGATGGGACAATGGTCCTTATATTCAAAGAAGAGTTTCTCACAACAGAAAAAGATCCCTAGAAGCAGACATTTTTGACTTACAGAAATGAAAAAAGACCATTCAGGGATCTAAAGTTTCATATGCTTGCTAAATTTGGCTGGCAATTGCTTCTAATTTAGAATTTATCTGTTGGGAAAAGAAAGATTTTCCTTTGAAATTCAAATGATAAGTATTCTAATCTCTAGTGCTATAAGGAAGGATGATCCTGGCAGTACTTAAAATGACCCATTCAACTAAAGAGAGACACTAAGGAAGACTATTTTTAAAAACCAACAACAATTACTCCTTTTTTTCTTTACATGACCATTCCTGACCTATGGCACTTAGAATCCAACAATTCTGCTAATCTAAAGGTTTTGGAAAGCCACTTACTCATTGTGTTAGATATTGTAAACTTGTAAAACATGCACACAGATCAGTCAATTGGTCTCCATGGCATTGATACAGCATAATTTTACTTGGTCTAAAAGCTGAAAGGCAAGGAAAGCCAGGTTCCTCCAAAGCATACACATTTTAGGAAGTACTAACAAAAAAACAAAAAACCAAAAAAAAAAAAAACAAAAAAAAAAAAAACCCTTTTTACCCTAATTTGGGTTTGGCCATAAGAATATGAGCAAAATCTCTATGGCAATGTGCTATTTCTTTCCTCCCAGCCACAGCTTGCACTAGTTTTTTGCTTAAATAATCTAAATTAAATCACATCTTCCAGATGTGGTGTTTCTTTCCTAAACACCTAAAATAACAGGCTTATTCTTGTTGGGGAACATTAGCAGTATAATGGATTTCGTACTTCCTTACTCCCTGTCTCCCTTTGTCCCTCCTTCCTTCTCTCTTTCTTCCTTCCTTCCTTCTTTCCTCCCTTCTCCCTCCCTCCCTCTTTTTCTTCCTTGTGTGGAATCCTGTGTGGAATTAATTGAATGAAGACACTCTCATGGGAATATAGCCTTAAACTTTACCTTAATTGTGACTTGAGACTTTAAAATAACAAATGAAGGTATAGCTAAAAATAAAAAGTTGCAGATGCTTGTACCCTCCTGTTTCCCACCTCTTAATTAGCATTTAAGTACTCTTTTAAAGGTTTTGTAGTAAAAAGTTATGTAGTAGAGTCTGTAAAAGGCTCCCATTTACTTTTGAACAGCAGAACTGATGGAGGTGGGAAGAGACTCTCTCCAGAAAGGGATCTCCTCTGCCAAGCAACTGGGGAGTCATCTGGATAATGGGAAAATCCTAGGAGGTTCTAGTCCATAAGGAGGTTCCTATGTTGATAGATAAGATCAGGTGAATCCTCCATTAAAAGAAGGTAAGATACTGTGAACCTTAGGAAAGGAAAGTAGCTGGTTCTAAAAATCTACCTGGTGTCCTGAGAAGAAAGGTCCTTAGGAAGAATTGGGATGCAGTACCAAAATGTATAGAGATTAAATACTGTTGCTTTGTTCCAGCAGGGGTCCAGCTCACTCCAAGGTGGGGAGAAGAACAGGAGCTAGATTGGTTTAGAAAAAAACTCTGTGTGCATGTGTGTGTGGGGTGTGTGGGGGTGTGTGGGTGTGTATGTGTCCATCCATGTTTTTCTTCTGTGTTTCTCTCAGCCGAATTACAAAGGAAAAGATCTGACTGTTTGGGGTTTAAAAATGCTTGTTTTATATATGATTGGACTTATGTAAATAGCTTTTAGCTAGAAAGAAGGGCTAGTTCTGAGATAAAGTTTTTAACTGCCATACCTAAAAGAAAGGAAAAAAGTAACATTTCTGTGGACCTAGAACTGGCCACTTTGGGTCTGCAGAAATAGTCAAAGTTACAGAACTATTAAAACATTTTAATAGATTCTGGGGTTTTTGAGGCAAAATTTTAAGTTTTTTAACACTGTTTCCAAGGCTCTTCCCCCAGGGTCCTAAAGTCCCCCAAATTCTTTAAACTCTGTGGACAGACCTGAAAAGGAAGTTTTCTGCCACTTTAAATTTTGGGGCTGTGTGTGTTTAAATTGGAATTCAAATTCTGAAATTGTATGAAATAATTACTATTAATTAGTGTATGCTAAAATTGTGAATTTGTTTATTCTGGTCTAATATTTTAGAAATATGTGTGCAATTATATTGAATTACTGTTATTAGAAATTTAAATCTATATTTGATTTGATTTTAAGTTAAAAATTTTGGCTCTCTGGTAACTAACCTGAAGAGATCCCATATTTGTATCTCCTAATTAAATGAAATATATTTAAGCTTGTTAAATGTTGCTTGCTAAATTGTATATTGAGCAATTTGTAAATTGTATAAACTGTGCTTTAACATTTTGTCAACCCAGCTGTACATGTGGTATAAATTTTATGAAATTTAGTCCAAAGCTATTGAGAATATTAATCTTAAGGTTTATCTTGCTTTCTCTCTTTAACAAAGAAGTAAAAGCAAGAAAATCAGACATATAGGGATGTGTGTAATTACAGAACAAATTGTGTAGGAAGGATATATAATATATCTAGAAACAGATGGGAAAGTATTGAGGTGTCCTTCCGGAGAAGGGAGCCTGGCTCCAGAATATTTAGGTTAGGTTTTATTGAAATGCCACCAATGGGGAAATTGAGATTCAGGGGATGAATGGAAGCTTTCCCCAGGGATTAGTGGAAGAAATACTTGGCACTAGCACTTCTCAGAGACAAAACAGCCCTTAGGCAGCAGATAGGATTATCACCCTTGGAAATGTAGTATGGAATGCCTTAGGCAGAGGGATTAGGAGAGGTCCCATCCTTTCAGATAAAGGATAAATTTTTAAAGAATTATATACTAGCCTGTCTTCATTCGTTTTTACTCTTGGGAAACAAGGATGACTGACCCACAACACTCTGAAGTTTGCAGTTTGTAGGAGAGTGGGTGCTTACCAAGTCCTGCCAGAAGCAGAGTGGAAGGACCTCACCAGGCCTTACAGATGACTGAGACTGCAATCTGGAGGCTTTGAACACCAGGTTTAAATGACCTGTGCAGGAACCTCAAGAATGGACTGTTAAGGGCAATTTATATCCTCTAAAATTGACTTTGCAATGAGGAATATTTCAATGAGAAGTGGGAATGTTTATGTTTAGAGGAATTTTGACAATACTGATGTTGATTCTATTATATCTCATGAGGACTCCTTGATTAGAGGAAATTGAATTAACATTTTTTAGGATGAAGAAATTGTTAATTCTGATAGAATTCTTTAATGTGAAATGAGGATATAGAATATGTGAGTTTGGATGTGTGATCAATGTGAATTGGTTGTATTGAGTCATTTCAAAACTGTTCCCATTGTTGTAGGGAGAACAGTGGTCTGTGTCTGACTTTTGAACACCGTTAATAAAATGTTTTAATATAGACTGGTTATTGAGCATCTTAAAGTAAAATGATTTGTGAAAAGCCATCTATACTTAGATATGAAGATAAGCTGTGAACTTTCTAGGATGAATCTCTTACTGTTATCAAGGTAAGAGATATAGTCAATATTTATTTAGGATAGGTGATCCTTAAGAGTTTTGATTAATGAGACTTGCTAGTTGAAATAAAATCTCTTAGGAATGTAGCTGATATTATTTGGAGTTTTGAATTCAGATATGTTTGTCTGATGGATCATCAAGCCATTGATCCACTATCTGAAAGGAATATGACACAAGCTACTCAGAGAAATGTAATTCTGAATTGTTACAGGCGAAGGTTAGTATCTGGACAAGAGTTGGGAGGACAACCTTGGCCTCCACTTAAGGGGAGATCCTTCTGACTAAGTTTCCCAGTGGTGTAAGAACCCACCTGATTATTCCTGAGTGACTATAAGGTGGAATTGTTAAACTGAGCTGAGGATCCTTTATTCTGTCATATATGTGCTCTTAGGCTAAGGCTTAAAGGACCAGTTTTTTATTATAATCTTGTCAATTTTTCCTTTTTCCTCATAGCAAGCTTCTGTAATCAGAGGAAGTAATGAATAGAAGTCATGAGCACAACTTAAGCATGCAAGATCTTGCCATTTTCAGTCTGAAAACATGTGATTATTATATCTTAAATAAGGAGGTAAATGAATATTTGGCCTAGTAATCTTTCTGTTGCTAGATCTTTATATGTCTGTTTCTCTTAGTATTTTATTGTTGCTAATAGGCATTTTTATTTGTTAAAGGTTACCTATTCTAATTACTGGAGACAAAAATGGTTGGGTTATAGATGACCCCAGATAGGAGTTGGGGACTCTTAATTTGTATGCTGAATAGGCTCATTATAAGTTCCTTGGTGGAACATACAATTTCCCAGGAGAAAGGGAGTACCTCATGAGGTTGGGGTACACCCTGAGCTGGGAGGCTAAATCCTGAAAGGAACTGGCACCCTAAAAGAGTTAGTTAGCTGTAAAGAGGAGAAGTGGGGTTGGAAAGCATAGTGAAATTAGGAGAGATATCATATGGTATAGAGGAAGGGAAAAGATACCATAAGGCAGGATGCTGTTGTGGGCTAACCCAGAGGAAGTGGCAGCCTGAGATTTCCACAGAAGAAAGATTGAGCAACATAGAGAGGGAAATCCAGTTAGACAAGGATGGACCCCAATAGAGAAAAAGGACAAAGAAGGTCCAGAAGGATTGGAGACTGAGAACAAGCTGCTTGAAGAAATGTATCAAAATGGAGTATGGGTCTGTGGACAGATAGGAATATGTGTGTGTGTATACCTATTAAATATATCTGTGCTTAACTATAGTCTGCTTACAGGAGGTAGGAGGATGAAAGGTGAAAAAAGAACAAAGTAAAAAAATTGCACAATAGAGAACAAAAGAATAACTATAAGGAAGTAAAGAAAAGGCGGGCCCTCATGAATATAATTTATTTTACTATTATATATCCTTTCTTGAACTGGAAATTCATTGTTATATTTTGAATCCTCCTTGACATCCTGCTTGGTACATGACAATGTTCTGCTTTGTTATGTTTTGTTTTATTTTTATTTTCTGTCTTTCTATTTTCTATTAAATTAAAAAACAATTAATGGCCAAGAAGTAGTTATTCAAACAGCTATTGCTTCTAGCACAACACCTTAAAATATGAAAATAAAATTGCAAACAAGTAATATAATATGAAGCTATTAATTGAAATACACCCATTAACTCACATCTACACAAACCCAAAATTTCTAGTGCAAAGAAAGAGTTTTTCTTGCATCTATTGATTGGTGTCTTAATACAATAAGATAAAAAGAAGTTCACAGAACAAAATTCAGTTTGGACAGAAGCAAGGATTTGCTTGGGAAATCTCTAGGCTTCCTAGGTATGACTGTCTTCAACAATTAAATCTTGAGAATTATTGTATACATTTAAATGGAAAAGGAGACCGGATAAAGGAGCAAGCAAGGCTGAGTGCTGGCCCTGTCCCTCCTGAATATACATAGTTCAGGAAACATTCAAATCAGCTTTCTTTAAGTCTTTTCTGTGGAAAGACTTCAAGACTTCTATTGATTTTAATTTGGGTGTGGGCTTGAGGGAGGATCAAATTCTGCAAGACAATGTGCTGTTTATTTCCCCCAAACTCTACTAGCTTTTTGCTAATCTTTTCTTGGAATCTGGCTCCTAAAGACCTAGGCTGGTCTTGGGACCAAAGCAAATTTGTCAAGCCTGAGCCAGTTTTTCTTGAGCAAAGATTGCAAGCAGAGGCTATCCCATAAAGCCTAAGTGTCAGCAGGAGAAGAGCCTCTAAGATACCCCAGTCTACAAATAGCCACTGGAGACAGAAGCCACAGTGCAGCCTTCAGAAAAGGCCTCAGAGTAGCTGTGTATTTGAGAATAAAGACAGCAATATCATCTACCTTCCTTTGTCTTCACAAAGGAAGACTGGGGATGTTTTCTAGGGAACAGGCCAGCTAAGTATGGAAAGGCTCACTGCTAGAAGGTAGACTACCAGGTAATGAATTTTCTGAAAATGGCAGCCCATGAAAGCTAGGCACACAGAAGTCCCTCAGCATGTACCACACGGAACCCTTAGAGTTCCGTAGAGACTGTAATGGAATGGCAAAAAGAGGGGGCGGAGAACACTGAGAAACACAATCCTTAGACTGCCTGCAAAAATTACTTTAATTGTCAGTACTTTAATGTGTCATCTTTGTTCAGAGATCAATTAGGAAAAATTCTACAAGATGAACTGAACCAGTTTCATGCTGACATCCTCACTATAAATGAAATCAGAAGTGGTAATCAAGTTGCAGCCAAATGGACTAAGAGGAGTTGATTTCACTAAATAATCAAAGGCAACAAGAAACAGGGAAAAGCTTGGCCTTGGAGAAGAGATGAGAAAACATACCACCCTTTGTTGGTTAAAGGGAAGGAGACTGTGAGTGTGCTGGTCTGATTTGCTGATTTTATTTTGTTCCTTGGGAACGCTTGCTCCAAAGGAGAAGCATATTTGTAAGTGAAAAAAAAAAAAAAAAAAGGAAAAGGCATCAGTAAACTTTTTTTTTTAAAGCAAAGACAAACAGATTACTATGAAATAATTACAGATTATACATCAATATTCATTACAGGAAGCTAAGACGTAAAGACAAGTTTTGAAGAACTTTTTCAAGATCTTAAAAGTTTAAGTCAACTTCTACCTGGGTAGTGAATGACTTCGACATTACAATGAGTACTTAAGAAGATGAGGCAATGTAAGGCAATTAGGTGGCACCATAAATAGAGCAATGGCCCTAGAGACAGGAGGCTCTGAGTTCAGCCTCAGACACTTGACATTTACTAGCCATGTAACTGTAGGCAAGTTATTTAACCCTGACTGCCTCACAAAAAAATTAAAATAAAATTTAAAAATCAAATAAAGAAGTGGAACACCATGTAGCATTTACACTCTTTCTGTTATTGTTTGCTTGCATTTTTGACTTCCTTCTCAGGTTATTTTTACCTTCTTTCTAAATCTGACAACTTTATATATATGTATACATATATTCTATTTAACATGTATTGGACTACCTGCCATCTAGAGGAGGGGGTGGAGGGGAAAGAAGGGAAAAGTTGGAACAGAAGTTTTTGCAAGGGTCACTGGTGAAAAATTACCCATGCATATGTTTTGCCAATAAAAAGCTAAATTAAAAAAAAAAAATTAAGTCAAACAAAGATGATGTTACAATGTGTAGGAAAACATGGTTTATGATTAAGAAATAAGAAAAGTCAGACTTGTAAAGGCATGAGGCTTCTGACTAATCCACATTATGAATATTTTCTCCAAGAATATAGTCAGAAAGTGGTCAATATTGCAAGTACTGAACATCATTAAAACATCAAAACAAAATAAGAATGAAGATTAAAATGTGATAATAATGAGACAATTATAGCAGTTCTAATCTAATCGATTAAATAAGTCAATTCCAACCAAATACGAACTAAGACAAAAGAATGTTGACTTAGCCAATCATCATTTCTTTGCAAAATTTAAAGCAGTAACTAAAAAATATCCTGAAAGGCCAACAATCCATCTTAGTCAAACACCTGAGACTACCAAAGTGATTTTCCTGAAAACATGATTTAATTTAAAATTAATTTAATTAAACTAATTTAAAAAACTCAATTGGTTTCCTATTCAGCTCCAGAGTCAAATAGATATAGAATAATTTGTTTGGCATTGAAAGCTCTTCACTTTGCAGATGATATGATGGTATAATTAGAGATTCCTAGAGAATAAACTAAAAAACATCTAGAAACAATTAACAAGTTTAGCAAAATTGCAGGATATAAAACAAATCTGCATAAATCATGAACATTTCTATGTCACCAACAAATCCCAGCAGGGAGAATAGAAATAAAAATCCCATTTAAAATAACTGTAGATAATATAAAATATTTATGGGTCTACCTGCCAAGATAAAGTTAGGAACTGTGTATGAACACAACTACAAAACACTTTTCATACAAATAAAATTCGATCTAAGTATTTGTGGGTAGGTTGAATTAATGTAATGAAAATGATAATTCTACCTAAATTAATCTACTTATTCAGTGTCATGCCAACCAAAAATACCAAGAAATTATTTTATAGAGCTAGAAAAAATAACAATACAATTAATCTGGAAGAATAAACAGTTAAAACTTTCAAGGAAATTAGTGAAAAAATGCAAAGGAAGATGACTTAGCTATAAAACTATATTAAAAAGCAGCAGTCATCAAATCCATTTGGTACTGGCTAAGAAACACAGTAGTGGATCAGTGGAATAGGTTAGGTTCACAAGACACAATAGTCAATGACTATAATAATCTAGTGTTTGATAAATTCAGACTCCACCTTCTGGAATAAGAACTTACTATCTGACAAAAATTCCTGGGAAAACTGGAAAATTATATGGCAAAAACTAAGCAGTGACCAACATCTAACACCAATATAAGGTCAAAATGGGTTCATGATTTAGACATAAAGGATGATATCATAAGCAAATTAGGAGAACAACTGATACTCTATCCATCAGATCTGTGGAGAGGAGAAGTATTTACATCCAAAGAAGAACTAGAGAACATTAGGAAATGAAAAATGAACATTTCTGATTACATTCAATTAAAAAGTTTTTGGACAAACAAAACCTGTGCAGACAAGATTAGAAAGGAAGCAGAAAGCTGGGGGGGAAAATTTTATAGCCAATGTTTTAAATTGGCTTCATTTCTAAAATATATATAGAATTGACTCAAATTTAGAAGAATACAAGCAATTTCCCAATTGATAAATGGTTAAAGGATATGAACAATTTTCAGATGAAGAAATTAAAGCCATTTCTAGTCATATTAAAAAATGCTCTAAATCACTATTGATTAGAAAAATGCAAATTAAGACAACTCTGAAATCCTACCTCACATCTCTCAGATTGGCTAAGGTGACAGGAAAATATAATGATAAATACTGGAAAGGAAACTGGGACACTAATGTATAGTTGGTGGAGTTGTGAAACGATTCAACCATTATGGAGAGCAATTTGGAACTATAACAGTGTGCATTCCCTTTGATGCCATACTGTCTCTACTAGGCTTGTAAACCAAAGAGATCATAAGAGGGGAAAGGACTCATATGTGCAAAAATATATGTAGTAGCAAGGAAATGGAATTGAGTGGATGCCCATCAGTTGGAGAATGACTGAATAATTTATAGCATATGAATGTAATAGAATCTTATTGTTTATGTGAAATAATGAGCATGCTGATTTCAGAAAAGCCTGGAAAGGTTTACATGAACTGATGCTGAGGAAAGTGAGTAGAACCAACAGAACAATATACACAGCAACAAGATTATGTGATGATCAACTTTGATGATGAAAAGTGCATGCAGAGACTGAATGTGGATCAAAGCATATATGGTATTTTCATCTTTGTTGTTGTTTTCTTGCTTTTTCTTTTTTTTTTCTTTTTTTGGATCTTTTCCCCTTTTGATCTGATTTTTCTTGAATAAATATGTTAAGAATGTTAAGAATTGCATATTTAACCTGTATCAGATTGCTTGCTGACTTGGAAAGGTAGGAAGAAGAGAAGGAGAAAAATTTGGAACACAAAGTTTTGCAAAGGTGAATGGTGAAAACTATCCTTACAGGTATTTGGAAAAATAAAAGGCTATTAAACAAACAAAACAAGAAAGTTCTTCAAATCTTGCCCCTTTCTACTTTTAAAGTGTTTTTACATTTTACTTCCTTCCAAGAATTCTCTTATCTAACCATTTTGGCCTCCTCACTCTTTCAGACACAACTTTTCATCTCCCACCTCTTTGCCTGTGCACTTGTCCCTCATGTCTAGAAAGTTCTGCTCCCCACTTCCACCTCTTAAAAAATCCCAAATCTTTCAAGATTGAGCTCAAACAACCCCTTCTGCAGGAGCCTTTTCCAAGTCCCCTCAATTGCTAGAGCTTTCCCTTGTGAGGTTAGTTTCCATTTACTCTATCCATAAGGTGTATGTATCTAATTATTCACATGTCTTCCCCCACCAAAATGTAAATTCCTAGAGAACAAAAAGGAGTATTTTAACCTATTTTTAATGGCTGGCACACAGAAAGTACTTAATAAATGTTGTTGAATGTTTTTCTTATGTTTTGTCTTGTTCATTAAAAAAAAAAAAGGTTTCAGAGAATCTCTCATGTTTGGTGGCTATCCTATCCCTGTACAATTCTTACCACCGTATATAATTTTTTTTCTTTAAAGAAAGATAAAAGCCCTTATAAAATGCATTGTTAAACAAAGCACATTTCCACACAGGCTCTGTCCAAACCTGTATGCCTTATTCTGCATCTTGAGCCTAACAGTTCCTGTCAAGAGGTAGGGAGTAAGTTTTATTATCAGTCCTCTGAAATGATGTCTAGTCACTGAAACTGATGAAAGTTCTAAATCCTTCTTAAAATAGTTTTTCTTGATGATCTTGTTACTGAATAAATTGTTCTCTAGGTTCTTTTACTTCATTCTTTATGGTTCAAACAAGTATTCCCCAGGTTTCCCAGCAACTGTCTTCTTACTGTACAATAACATTCTATTATGTTCATAAACTGTGACTGATTCAGCCATTTCCCAGCTGGTAGGTATTCCCTGAGTTTCTAATCCTACCACAAAAAGATGATAAAAAAAAAATGTTTGTACATATGGGTCATGTTCCTTTTTCTTTGACCTCTTAGCAGCAAAGATCAACAGTGAAGCTGCAAACCAACACACAAATTTGGGAAAGCAATTTGGAACTAACTATGCCCCCAAAGTTACTAAATTATACTGCTGCTGGTGCAGCGATATCACTACTAGATCTATGTTTTGAGAAGGAAAAAGAAAGCAGAAAAAGACACATATTCATATGCTATTACATATGTATGTGTGTATGTATATATCTTTATATGTTTACATGTACATATATACACACATATATGCCATATACATACATACATACATATATGAAAACATTTATAGTGGCTTTTTTTTGTTGTAGCTATTAACTGAAAGGAAAGTTAGGTTCCCATCAATTTAGCAATGGCTGAACAAATTATGGCTGGAATATTATTGTGCCATTACAAATGACAATTATGACAAACTCAGAAAATCCTGAGAACATTTGTATGAAGTGATGCAGACTGAAATAAGCAGAACCAGGAGAACAATTTATATAACTCAGCATGAATTTAGGAAATTGATCATGAGAGATGCCTCTTAATTCTTGACAATGAGGTGAACAGTTAGAGCAATGGTGTCAAACTCAAACAGAAATAGATCCCACATATATACATACTGACTTAGAAACCATAAATTAACATTATCTATGTTATATTACATCTTTCTTATTTTATTAAATATTTCCTAATTACATTTTAATTGATTGAGCTGCATTACTCTAAGTTTAACATCTCTGGGCTTGAGGTTCAGGATACCCACACCCACACCCACACCCACACCCACACACACACACACACACACACACCTTTTTTTTCCTATTAAAAATGCCTGATGTGTCAATTTGGTTTGCTTAATGATACTTATTTATCCATAAGGGAAGGCTCCTATGTGGTGAGGCAGTATTGGTGGGTAGTGACAGCAATGTAAAAAAAATGAAAAAAGTGCAAAGAAAGCATTAAAAACACAAATAACAGAAAAAAAGTTTAGAAGGGAATAGAGACAAGTAGCATAATTTTTGTGCTATTGTATTAAATTTGATACAGCTTTTAAAATTTAGCATATAATGGAGGTTCACAGTTTAATGTAAATCTTTACTCCTAGTTATCTTGATTCATTGAAATATTCATGTTTGTTGATGTATAAAGTAGAAAACACTATAGCAGAATGGGATTTTGACTAATATCTTATACCATCTACCACAATAAACTCCAAAACCTAAACAATAAAGATCAAATAAATAAGATTTACTTAAGAGACTATAGAAAATAAATAGAAAATTTTTAATTGCATAAAATTGAACAATTTTTTACACAAGCAAACTAAAGGCAGAATTAGAAGGAAAATAACTGAGGGGAAAAATCTTCACAGAAAGTATTTCTGATTTAAAAAAAAGGTTAGATAGGTATACAAGAGGTCTAAGAAATAAATACATATAATATATAATAAAACACCTACAAATACACAATGCTTAAGTGAAGAAACTCAAGGTATTATCAATCATGAAAAATATCCTACATAATTAGTAAGAAAAGATGCAAATTAAAATGTCTTTAAGATTATAACTAACAGATTGAAAGAAGACAAAATATTAATTGTTCTAAGGGCTATAGGAAGACAGGAACACTAATGAATTGTTGATGAGGCTGTGGAGTGGCCCAACTATTCTGGAAGACAGCAATTCAAGGTTTGGGAAGCACTTTACAAATATCATTTGTAACCCTGGAAGATAGATTATATTATGTTTTTCATTTTACAGATGAAGAAACTGAGATTAAATGAATTGCCAGTCACACGGCTAGTGAATGTCTCAGGCTAGATTTGACCTCAGGTTTTCCTGATTCCAAGTCCATCAATCTATCCCCTGAGCCACTTAAAGCAGTATATCCTTTAACAGTTATCAAAAGGACGTTCAACAGAGACAGACACTGTGAAGTTGGTTCAGACAAGCAAAGCTCCCTTGTCTTAGCCTCCAGTTGTTTCTCCACAGTTTCTTCATTACAAGTCCAGTATGTCCAAAAGCATTTATTTTTTAACTACACATACTTGTTATAAGGGAGGGCTTTTATTTCAGAAAGGAGGAGAGTTAGGGGGTAGTGATTAAAAAATGTCCCAAAAGAGAAAATCAAGAAAATTTTTTTTTTAATTCACAGAACAAAACAAAGAACAGAAAGGCCATGATATAGAATAAAAAGGTTTCACTGAGGGATAAATGAAACACATTTAATAAAACACATATTATATCAAGAAAAAGAGACCAAAATACTGATTAGTAACAGTTCCTGAGTGTACTAATCACACCAAAAAATACTATTTTCCTACCTTTTTTCACAAAGTTATTGATGAAATCATGTACAATTAATTCATGAAGAGGTAAATTCTTCACCAAGTAGTAGGGTCCAATCTCCATGACAATATTTTTCAGTTCTTTTGATAGTATCCCACATTCAGGAATCAGAAATGATACCTATATGAATGGGTTAACAGAAATAAAGATTTTATTTCTATAGCAAGTAGCACTCAAGTTCATAAGGACAAAACAACTCAGTATTTTTAAAGCCCCCAGTACATATAAGGTGCTATGGAATTCAGAGAATAGAACAGTCCCTATATTCATGGACCTTACTTTCTACAAGAATTCAACCTATTCAAATAATTATAATAAAAATAATAAGCAAATGACCATTTGAGAAAAGAGAGCACTAGCAATTAGGGAGACCAGAAGGCTTCACAAAAAAGGTGCAAGTAAAGCAAGGCTTGAAGAAAGACCAGAATTCTCTGAAACAGAAATAAGGAGAGAAGTGATAGAATGTTGATTTAGGAAACATCTGGCTCAGACATGAAGTTGTGATGCAAAGTAGTATGAAATAAGACTGGAAGGGTAGAGTGCTGCCAGATTGCAGCAGGGAGAGATAGGGATATTCCTAAACAAGAAAAAATAACTTACTTATATTTCAAGGAGAGAGAATTTATAAAAGATTTGTTTTATGACATGTACCCCAATATAAATTAAGTAGATTTTTACATAGTTTTATAGTTTCATATGTAAAGTTTTAAGCTATTTAAGCTTAAATTTGCATTAAGATTTTTGGAACATCTTGTATATTGTGGCTGCTTTCTCAATAAAATACTGTCAGGGTCTCATTTCAGGAATCCACTTGTACAGGGAATAAATGTTTTCTCTGTTACCTTGTAAAACAGTTAATTTGTATGTCAAGAAAATAAGAAGACATCAAATGCCCCCTGTATCCACTGTCATTTTGGGACCAATGAAAAGATGCTCAACCAATAAACTATCAAGAAAATTATAAGTGTGCTCCCCCTAATATCATTAGTGTCAAAAATCCTACAGGACAAAATAGAGTAATGGGAAAAATCACTGGTTTGATAGCCAAGCAAAGAGAACTCTTAATATACAAATGAAATGATCAAGTTGTTACCTTCTATAATAGTAATAGTGATGATGATGATGACAAATAATTGCTAATATTTGTGTAGCCCATACATACCATGGCACAGGCATTACAAAAATTACCTCATTTGATCCTCACAACTAGTCTAGAAGGTACAGTTGAGATAACTGAGGCAGAGGTTAAATGACTTGTCCAGGGTCATATAGTCAAGAGAAAAATATCATTATGGAAAAAAAATGGATTTTTGTTATGGGAAGAAGGTTGAGGATATTATAAGCACAATAATCTAAATAGTAATTAAATTGATTTCCTTCTATTCAATTCTGGGATTGGCTAACTACCAAAACTTAGTGTATGTCCAAGATAAATATATATACAAATGGACTATATATGCCAATTCTAAATAGTCCATCTAAGGAGAGGAAAATCTTTAAGGGAAAATATTGTTCTCTATACATTTCAATCTGTGCAATTATAAAGATGCAGTCTCCTACAGAATATAGTTTTGTGAAATCCTAGCTATTCCCTTCTCATACCACCTGATGATTTTTATATAATACACACACATATACACATATGTGCATTTTTATAAAAATTAGAAAAGAGGCATGAGTCAGCAGTCGCTGACATTTTCACAAATCACCCTTTTTGAGTAATAAGCCCAATTTTTTTCCCCAAGCACTTTGTATCCTCCTCTTCCTTTTCAGAAAGCTTGAGAATTGTTTCTACAAATATTCACAAAACTTATCTCCACTATAAAGTTTACTATTCTTATTCTTATTATAGGTTTAGTCTAACTGTCCTTACCATCTTTGTTTTGATTCCAAAGTCCATTGATTTTTTGGAGCAAAGTTCATAAAACCCTGAACCAGCTACACCCAGCGAAAGAACTCTGGGAGATGACTATGAACCACTACATAGAATTCCTAATCACTCTAATTTTGCCAGCCTGCATTTTGGATTTCCTTCACAGGCTAACTGTACACTATTTCAAAGTCCGATTCTTTTTATACAGCAAAAAAACTGTTTGGACATGTATACATAGATCGTATTTAATTTATACTTTAACATATTTAACATGTATTGGTCAACCTGCCATGGAGGGGGGAAAGGAGGGGAAAAATTAGAACAAAAGGTTTGGCAATTGTCAATGCTGTAAAATTATCCATGCTGGTAAATAAAAACTATTAAAATAAAAAATTAAAAATCCACTCAAAAAAAAAAAAAAAAGTTCATAAAACCTCATTAGAAGAATGAAAATTAAGACAACTCCAAAATGATCTATTTAAGTAAGTTGCATATGTTTTTAAAAAGGGGAAGGATGAATAAAAGATATTGCTATAAACAATCACTGTTTTCTAAAAAAAAAAAAAATTAACCATTTAAAATCAATAATAAACAAAAGAAGGGTCCCTAGAATAAGTATTTTCTGACACACCAAATGTGCTGATTTTGGAAAAGAAAGAATATGAAATTTTAAAAACATGTCTTACTCAAATAAGTACAAATAACTGGAGATTATTAAAGGTTTGTGGTTGTCAATATAATCAAAATGATAAAACCGAATTAACTTGCAGAAGTAGTATCATGGATAATTTTATAGAAATAAGCAAAACAATAACAAAATTTATCTGGAGAAACACAAGCTCAAGAATCTCAAGAGTAATCAATCAACAAGCATTTTTTTTTTTTTTACTGTTAATTATTTATTAACATTTGTTAGATGCTTAGCACATCTACAATGTGGTTGTGGGACTGTTGATATGAGTGTAAAGAATTAGAATAATCTTTACCTTGGAAAAGATAAGGAAGAAGACTTTTAAGTACCCAATATGACAAAGTAATAATCATTCAAACTATTTGGTGCTGATTGAAAAATAGAAATATTGATCAATGAAACAAAGCAAACAAAATCCAGAAGCAAACAAACATAGAAGCAAAGAGTTTGATAAATAAAATTTTATCAATTACTAGAGTAGACAAAACTAAACTCCCTAGTTGACAAAAACTTCCAATTAAATCGTAAATTTCTAGTAAAGTAATCTGTCTGAAAGTTTTTAGAGGACAGTGATAAGGGAACCAAACAGTTTTATTCCCAGCTGTCAATAACTTAAGAAAACCTTTAAATAAGTCATGCAATAAATTTCACACCTTGATTAATTTCTACACTTGCAAAACAGAAACAAGTCATAGTGCTTATTTCCTCCATTACCTCATTAATACACTATCAAAATAACTGCTAAATTTTATGAAGCAAACACATTCTTATCACCACAGTAATTAGTGAAAAGTTAAGTGTATCATCTTTGGATACACTCTCGTTGTTCTTTGAGGACAAGAGCTGTTTTTGTTTTTTGTGTTTTTCCATTTGTACCTTCAGCACTAAGCAGAGAAGGGAACACATAGCAAGTGATTGATAAATTATTTGTTGTTGATTAATATATTCTATAAAGGCAGGAGCTTTGTCTTTATCTTTGTTTTTCCCCCCATTGTCTATTAAGCCTAAGCACTAGTGAATTTATGGATCCTTTCTTTTTTTTTTAATTAATTTTATAATTATACATTTTTTGATAGTACATATGCATAGATAATTTTTTACAACATTATCCCTTGCACTCACTTCTATTCTGAATTTTCCCCTCCTTCCCTCCACCCCCTCCCTACATATTAAATATGTTATAGTATATCTTAGGTACAATATATATGTGCAGAACCGAATTTTGTTGTTATTGTTGCAAAAAAAGAACTGGATTCAGAAGGTAAAAATAACCTGGGGAGAAAAACAAAAAATGCAAACAGTTTACACTCATTTCCCAGTGTTCCTTCTCTGGGTTTAGCTGATTCTGTCCATCATTGATCAATTGGAATTGGATTAGCTCTTCTCTATGTTGAAGATATCCACTTCCATCAGAATACATCCTCATACAGTATCATTGTTGAAGTATATAATGATCCCCTAGTTCTGCTCATTTCACTCAGCATCAGTTCCTGTAAGTCTCTCCAGGCCTCTCTGTATTCCTCCTGCTGGTCATTTCTTACAGAACAATAATATTCCATAACCTTCATATACCATAATTTACCCAACCATTCTCCAATTGATGGACATCCATTCATCTTCCAGTTTCTAGCCACTACAAAAAGAGCTGCCACAAACATTTTGGCACATACAGGTCCCTTTCCCTTATTTAGTATTTCCTTGGGATATAAGCCCAGTAGTACCACTGCTGGATCACAGTTTGATAACTTTTTGGGCATAATTCCAGATTGCTCTCCAGAATGGTTGGATTCTTTCACAACTCCACCAACAATGTATCAGTGTCCCAGTTTTCCCACATCCCCTCCAACATTTATCATTATTTGTTCCTGTCATCTTAGCCAATCTGACAGGTGTGTAGTGGTATCTCAGAGTTGTCTTAATTTGCATTTCTCTGATCAATAGTGATTTGGAACACTCTTTCATATGAGTGGATATAGTTTCAATTTCATCATCTGAGAATTGTCTGTTCATATCCTTTGACCTAGGAATTCTTTTCAATCTTTCACAAATGTAAACAATATCATATTGCTTAATTTTTTTTCAAAGGGGAAGGATGAGAATTTGGAACTCAAAATTTTAAAAATGAATGTTAATGTAATTGTTTAGTATTTAACAAAATAAATAAAATGTGTGTTTTTAAAAATTCCTTCCAAAGCACCCTTCCTCTTGCCCCTCCCCTCCAAAAGTAGCTCACTTTGATAGACAACTGCAATGGATTAGCAAATGCAATTCCTTCTTTGGATTTCAAACTATTTTCAATGAGTATTTTCTGGAAATGTAGCCAACCAATTGGGATTAACCACAGTATTTTGGCTTAAAAAAAAAGTATCTAAAATCAAGGCTGGGATGGAGAGAGGGGAGAAGATACTGGAGCCTTTAGGAAAAAATAAATACAAAGATATGTAAAAGATAGCCAGCACCAGTCACTTTCAGCTAGAGCTCGTAAACATCTGAAGAGTCAACTCAGGTGTGACATTCATACTCTGGAGGAAAACTGCAATCTAAGCGATTGACTAGGACTGTGCCCATCCATTTCCTGGATTTTTTCTTGTACGGTACAGACTGTGGGATACAAAGACTGAGTTCAAGATTTTTCTCTGAAACTTAACCACCCTGGGCCTCAGTTTCCCAATTTATAACAGAGATAACAACTTATAACATAGGGTCTTTCATGTGTAGAACTGAGATCCCCAAAGGGAGTCCTATGCCTGCTGCATTGTGGGATTTGTAGTCTTCCCAGGCGTCAGGAGCCTTCGCCAGAGAGACTCGGAACACTACAACTCCCAGGGTGCTTAGCGCAGTCCTTCCCCTCAACCCCCACCGATTCTAGCCCACAAGCCGGGTAAAGAGTAACATTCCTAAGGAAGGCGGAGGGGGGGGAGGCGTGGGGTGAGGAGCTGGCCTGGGGTACGAGTGCGTTTGGGGGCAGCATCGCCCCGAATCCTCTTTGGGGTCTGCGCAGACCACCTTGGTGGAGAGGAAGGGCCAGAGGCGGGACTTACCCTGTGGTTGAGGTAGTGCATCTGCACGTGCTGCCGGTGCCGGGACTTGTCATGGCCGAAGTTCGATTTCTCGCACACCAGCAAGTGTCGTGGCGCCTCCCGCAGCCTGTGCAAAATAGACATTGTCACCAGCAAAAACACACCTGGGCTGTAAAAAGTCGTATTTGGCTAGGCGACGGCCGTGCCGCGCCTGCCCAGTACTGTTCTTCGGGCCTCCCACGTGGCTAGTGGGGGAACGCGGCCCACGGCTCTGCCTCAGGATTGGACGAGGCCTCCTGAGGGCGGTCCCAGCCAGAGAATAATTAGGGAGGAGGGCCTGGGACGTTGCCGCCTTCGAGGTGGCTCCTCCCCCTTTCCGTTCTCACTTTCCTCTTCCTCCTCCTTTCCTTTCTCTTCCCTCCCACTTCCTCCTCCTTCTTTCCTTCTTCTATTTATTCTCGCGGGTTTTCTTAAAGCATTTTTGAAGTTTTGAGTTCCATATTCTTCCCCTCCCTCTCCGAGTCGGTAAACAATCAGATACAGATGCAATTATATGAACCATTTCCATACTAGTCATTTTGTACAAAAAAGAGTAGAATAAAAGAAAAAATGGCACGCTTCAGTCTAAAACTATCAGTTCTTTCTCTGCTTCATCATTAGTCCCTTGAGATTGTCTTGCACTGTTTGGTTGCTGTGAATAGCCAAGTTCAGATCAGCAGAGGTTCCTTCCTATAGTGCAGATTGCTGGTCAACCAAGCCTGACTGACCTGAAAGCTTCTTGTGTCCCTCCCACAAATTAACCCCAGGGGAGCTAAACGGCCGGGAACTGTTTTTTCCTGCCTCTTCCGGACATTACGATATCATCAGTAGATACGATTATCAGTAGTATGAGGCTCCATAGCTAGTAAGTGTCTGACGCCTAGTTTGAACTCAAGACTTCCTGACAGCAGGTCCTTTGTGCCAACCGACTGCACCCGTGCTTAGTGCTTAGTTTTTAGGCCCATAAATTATCCCTCACCATTGTCAGGGGACGGGCCTGGGCTTTTCAATCAGTCCCTTAGTGAGTCTTTTATTCCAGTTTTGATGAATAAATATTTATTTAGCACCTACTGTGTGCCACACACAGTGCCATAGCACCATGCTATACCAAAAAAAAAAAAAAAGGTTTTTCCCACCTTTAAGGAGTTCACAATCTAATGGGGAAGATAGCAAGTAAACAAATTATGTATATATATAAAGCAAGCTACACATATGAAAAAACAGAAATCAAAAATTTTCAAATTAAAGGCACTGCATTTAGGAGAGATTAGAAAGGCTTCATGTACAAGCTAGGATTTTAGCTGGGACTTAAAGAAATCCAGTAGTTGGAAAAGAGGCAGGAGAGCATTTCAGACATGGGAAAACAGCAAGAGCTCAGTGCCAGTATCTTATTTGTTATCCTATTCCATCCCCGTCCTCTATGGCCTTTCCCTTGTATAATCTCATTTTTAATTCCATGGATACTATACAGTGGTCCTCAAACTTTTTACATAGGGGGCTGTTCACTGTCCCTTAGACTGTGGGAGGGCCGGACTATAGTAAACACAAAAGCTCACACTCTGTCTCCGCCCCTCAGCCCATTTGCCATAACCCGCTGGCGGCATAAACGTCCTCAGCAGCGCAGCCTGCAGGCCATAGTTTGAGAACCCCTGCTATAGAATCTTATGTCTTGTAGCAAGATAAAGGTTTTAAAAATAAGGTCTTTTGTTTCAGAGAGAAGTTACTTATATCTATGGATAGGGGAAGAGTTCATGACTGACTAAATGACAGGGTCATATAAGGTAAAATGGGACAGTTTTGATTATATAAAATTTTAAAACTTTTGTACATATAAACCTATAAACCTATATATATATATATATATATATATATATATATATATATATATATATATATATATATATATATATATATATACACACACATATTTTTTTTAATAGTTTTTATTTACCAGATATATGCATGGGTAATTTTACAACACTGACAATTGCCAAACCTTTTGTTCTAATTTTCCCCTCCTTCCCCCTCCCAGATGGCAGGTTGACCAATACATGTTAAATATGTTAAAGTATAAATTAAATACAATATATGTACATACAAATCTAATGTAAACAAAAAGAAGGAAACAGATAATGGGAGGAAGAATCTTTGTAGCTAGTCTTTCTGATAAAGGTCTCATATCTAAAGAATATAAGGAACTGATTCAAATTTATGACAGCTGTTTTTCAGTAGATGAATGGTCAAAGAATACAATCATTCTTCAAAGAAAGAAATCCAAGCTATTTAGAATCACGTGAAAAAATTATCTAAATCACTGATTATTAGAAAAATGTAAATTTAAGCAACTCTGAGAGGTTCCGCCAAGCACTTATCTTATTGGCACAGACTGCTGCTTGGGTTAATTCCCCAAAGAAATCAGAGAAAGAGGAAAGCAGATCTCTCTGTATAAAAATATTTGTAGCATCTCTTTTTGTGGTGGCCACAAATTGGAAATGAAGGGGATGTCCTCCTTTTGAGGAATTATTAAACAAATATTGGTATATGAATGTAATAGTATATTAAATAATGAAATGGAGAATTTCCAAGTGCACCAAAAAAACCTTTGAGATACAGCATGAAGTAAGCAGAATTAGAAAATCAATTTATAGAGTGATAACAGTAAAGAGAAAAACGACTTTGAAAGACTTTAGAACTTTGGTCAATACAGTAATAAACCATACATCCAACTGAGTGAAAATTGAGATGGTGCTAAGATGTTGGAGTAGCAACCAGTGAACTTCCTCCCTTCCCCTCATTCCCACAAAATGGAATTATAAACAATGTGCATAGACTACACTTTTTAAATGTTTGACTGCTTAGAAGAGGAAGAAATAGGAAGATAACATAATGACAGATTCAAACAAAGCTGTGCAATTAGAATAATGGAGACAAGGACGGAACCTAAGGTTTGTTTCCTAAATGGAAAAGCAAAGTGTGGAATCTCTCCCAAAGCAAGTTAGCACCTTCTCTGAAACTTATAATCTTAGAGAATTGTCTAGAGCAATGATCAGACAACCTATATATGCCAGGGATGGGACTTAAACCCAGGTTGTTCTGGATCTGAACCTGGCTCTTCATTACACTATGCTTCTTTGCAAAAACAGTGGAGACCTCAATTTGAATTCTGATTTCCTTAACTTCTGATTTTAGTAGAGAGAAGGGAGCCAGAAGAGAGTGAGCTTGAAATATGTGAAAGAGAAGATAGGTGATGAATCCAGGTCAAAAAAAAAAAAGAGATGGGAAGTAATGAAGCAGAACTGGGCTTATCTTGGGGAATCAGCTTGTCTTCTAAGATTAAAGAGAAGGAGTTGGGGTTGGGGGTGGATAGTGAAGTTAAAAAGAATACAAGAGTCAAACTGAAAAGTTCAGAATTAAGAATTGAACTTCAGTCTTCTCAGGTTGACACCAATCCACTAATTATCTTCATTAACCACTAGCATTTATTAATTGTTTATTGTGTGCCCAATACTGTTTTAAGCACTGAGAATACAAAGAAAAGCAGTCTGGTCATTCTATCAGCTCTGATTCTGCTTCATTTTGCTATCATCCAGCCCATCTTTTTATCTTTTCCATAAAGATAATGAAAGATGTCATCAACTGTCTTGCTTTAAGTCAGTTGACTTGAGTGAACTCTGTAAAAATTGTGTAAAATAATCACTGAAACTATGTCCCCTTTGATCTGCAAAAAGGAGAGAGATTGGGATCTCCAGACTTCAGAGAGTCTAGAAAGAAGGCACATCCTCCCAGAATGAGATAAGCAATATCATTCAAGGGCAAATCAACCCCCATTGAGCTTTTGGGAAGTCGAATCCTCATTCAGAAAACTCTAAAGTCTTCAAAGTGATTTTCATTCAATTGGGAGATCTGAGCCTGGTATTGATAAGTATGTAGGTTTGAGGACATTGGCTTTCTTTTCAATGGAAACTTCAGTCTTAGATTTCCTATTAAAGGGCAATTTTAGACTCATTTCTTTGCAGAATGTCCGAGAATAGGAATCATGCTTCTGCCCAGAGTCCTCTCTCACCCCTTGGCACAGCTGCCTACTAGGACTCCTGCTCACTGGGAAGACATTCTCTTCTCAGTGTTAAACCCCATTTTCCCTAACAGGACTTTGCCACTTGGAACACAGTCTTCCTAACAAAGCTGACTTCTCATCCAACAATCAACTTTCCTTTTTGCCACTTTTCAGATTTGTGAATTCTTTCATGTTGAACCTGTGCACTGACCAGAAGGGGATTCCCACCTCAACTCTCTGCACTGCCATTAGAACAGCATTATAGGGACACTATATTTATGGGAGTCTCTTGTAACTTTGTAAGAATAATAAGTAATCTTGCTTAAAAATAAGTAGGAAACTAATGCATTATTTCTTGGTTTGTGAGGATTTTGAAATCAATAATTGGGAAACTGTGACAACTAAAAAGTTTCATTCAACATGAAATAATTATATATTTTCTATTTATTTCATGTCTGATAGAAATGTGAATTTCATTTTATCACTGTAATACAGAGGCAAGTCACTTCACAAAAGGAAACCTTGCTTTGAAACAGGAGTGAGTAATTGAATATAAATAGAGCACAGAAGAAGGAAGCAGGGAAAGTAGAACAGAGGATAAGGAATGGGAATTCTGCTCCTTGAAGGAAACCTAAGTAAACTGAGCCTAGGCTCAGAAGTGGGAATGCCCCTTTATCCAACAGAAAGGCGAGAGAAAAATTTAGAACATGAATTACATTCCCCTGCTGAACTGGAATGGAAGAAGATAGGTTATATTTCTGCTGCCATGAGCTTAGCTGATTAATGGGAAAAAAATTGTTGCTGAGAGCTGATTAAAAGAAAAATCCTCATTTATTTAGGGTAAGGAAGTATTTATATGACTTGCCTATTACTCTAATCCTAGAGAAGAGTGGGAAATTTCTTGGAGTGCAGCAAAATAGCCAACTCTGCAAAAATAACTTTGCAGCTTCTAGGCTTGGGAGGCCTGCTTTTGCTAACAAAGCCTAATACTTACTTGTAGCCCAGTCAAAAGGCAATTCAGGTAGAATAGTCTAAAGACAAGTGATCTCAACCAACTTGTCAATTTTGGAACAAATCCTTCCTTAAGGAAAGCAAAGACATCAAGGTTTACAGTTAAGAGTTGTGACTTGCCCTGGGAACATGGATTTCCCTGGTCATGTGCCTCCCTACCAGGTTTCTCTGAATTTGTTTCCACTTCCCCCTACATTGTGTGCATTTGTGGGATACTATTACCCATATTTATGAGTGAACTCTTATGATTATTCTTGTTTTGCATTCTATTTAATAAATGTTTTATGATTAAGAGTTAATGGTCATTCTACAATAAATTCAAAATGGATATGTGGCCTTAATTTTAAAGATCATAAAAATATTTAAATTAAAAAAGAAACATCATATATTTTTGACAGGTATGATAGATAGGATATATGCCAATGCAACACGGAATAGAGGCAATTCCAAAAGATTAAATAAATAATTTCAATTACGTAAAACTGAAAAGCTATATACATACACAAACTTAATAAATACAGGGAAACAGTTGACTGAAAGAAATTGTATCACATTTCTTATTAAAGGTTTATAGTCAGACATATAGAATTCTAACACACATACATATGTAGACATATATCAAAAGACATTCCCCAATAGTCAATGCATATAAACAGTCAGTTCTCAAAAGAAAAATCTCAAACTATTTGCTATTTGAAAACATGAACCAAATCATTAATGACAGAAATTAAAGTCAAAACAATCTTAAGATTTTACTTCATATCCAGCAAATTGGCAAAAATGAGAAAATATGAGAAGATTTAATGTTAGAGAGAATAATGACTAGATAGTGTTGTTAGTGAAGCAACTACTCAGGACAACCAATATGGAAAGCAGTTTGAAATTATGAAGTTAAAGTGATTAAAATGTTCATATACTTTGACCCAGAAATTCCAGTATGAGATATATGCTCTCAGCAGAAAATTGATAAGAAGAAAGTTCCCAAATACACAAAAAATTTGTAGCAGCACTTTTTATGTTAGCAAAGAACTACAAACAAAGTAGATTCATATCTTTGTTCATATCTACTTTAGCTGAATAACAACTAAGTAAATTATGGTAGATTATGGAATACCCCTGTGCTATATGAAAAATATGATAAATACAGAAAAACATTGAAAGACTTAACATGAACTGATGCAAAATGAAGTAAATTGAGCCAGGAAAACATGCACAATAACTACCACAAGGTAAATGGAACAATCATAAAACAGTCATACCAGTGCAAATTATAAAGAACATGATTACCCCCAGGGAGGAAATATAATAAAGTATCTTCCCCTACTCCTTTGTAAAGGTGAAAAAAATATGAATGTAGAATACTGCATATAATGACTGGTTTTGTGTGTATTGACTTGTTGCACTTAATTTTTTTTCTTCTTTAAAAAAAAAATCCCTTGTAATATAGAATGGCTTTCTGAGGGGGAAAAAGGAAGGATACCGTGGGAAATGTGGGCTTGTAAAAATCAGAAGATAGCTGTAAAGGGCTGAAACACTGAATAGGTACTCTGGAATCAGACAACCAAGCACTTAAGACTAATTACCTATTGGACAATACTCCAATGACCCTTCCCACTATCCTGTGCTGGCTCTATCTTTTGGTGTATACATAGAATTATAGGAGGGATTAGGGGGTGGAGTAAAACAATCCAGAGTCACTTTGGAGGAGCACAAGGAGAAGTGATTCTCACTCTCATAGCCTAGCTTCAACCCCCGCCTACACCAGAGCAGATGCTTGACATGCCCCCATCAACTTCACCTTCTGGGATGGAGGGAGGAGGAGTAGTGGGAGGGACAGTGATATCACAGCACCTCCCCCCCCCACCAGCAATCACTCCCTCCTATACCTAGATTATAAAAGGCACTACTTAAAGCCACAGAAGAAGGGCAGGATTTAGCTGATTTGAGAATAGAAATGTGTCCTGTGATTCAACAGTTTAACTCTTCAGGTAAAGAAAGTAGAAGATACACTCCTTTTGATATAGAAATCCTCAAAGATCTGAAAAGGGCTTGCACTCTTTACGGGGCTACATCAGCTTATGTTAAGATGTTATTGCAGAATTTGGCTTATGAAGTCTTAACTCCTAGGGACTGGAAATCTATAGCAAGGTCATGCTTAGAACCTGGACAAAACTTATTATGGCTTTCTGAATATAGTGAGCTCTGTAGGATACAAGCCCAACAAAATAGTCATAGTGGAGTTAATCCTCCAATCACCTATGGCCAACTAACAGGTGTAGGTTCTTATGCAGACATTTCAGTACAGATTAATTACCCCTTAGCAGTATATGAGCAAATTGCTGCTGCTGCTATCAAAGCATGAGCTTTTCTCCCCGGTTAAAAATGACAAGGGTGAGACCTTCACAAAAATAGGACAAGGGCCATGAACCCTTTGCTGATTTTGTGGGACGTTTGCAGACAGCCGTCATACAAACTAATGATGAAAATGCAGCAACAGAAATTATGATAAGGCAACTTGCTAAAGAAAATGCTAATGAGATTTGTAGAAGGATTATACTAGGACTATGCAAGGATGTTCTTTTAGAGATCATAAGATGCTGTGCCACAGTGGGAACAAATGCCTTTCATAGCCAGGCTATGATGCAGACTTCCCAAGATTTGAACATGGGAAGAAAGGGTACCTTTTGGCAAGGGACTTCCAGAGAGACTCATCAATGCTTTCAGTAAAGTAGGGCATCTGAAAGCTCAATGTTGGCACAGAGACAGAGTGAGAAGACAGGGTGGGAAAACAAGACCCAATAATCCATGTCCAAAATGCTACAGAGGCTTCCATTGGGCATCAGAATGTAGACTGATTCAGGGAAACAGGATGAGGGGTCCAAGGCAAAAAATACTTAGGGCATAATGGCAGCCAATGCAATACCCAGACAGCTTTTAGAAGTTCAATACCCAGACATGACCAATAAGCTCGGAAGCAACCTGATGGGAGAAAGGGACTACAATTGGGGAGGATAGAGTTGTATGCAGTTGGGACTACTGAGAGAGGTGAAATCTGTTCCTCTCCAGCCTATGAATCCCTTGACTCCAGGCACAGTAAGCTTGACCATTTTGCCTCCTGAGAGTACTTACAAAACAGTGTCCAGCCATACACTGATGTGGGAAACTGGGGAATGTGTAGATAATATCCCAGTCACTAATACAGATAGACAATGTGTGACTTATCAACCAGGAGAAGTAGTAGTAGCATCAGATTTACTAATACAGACTCCTAATAAGCAATCTGGTGATAGTTGCCCAGATTCTGACTCCAAGTAATAAAATCCAGGAATATTCTGGACAGCAGCTGTGACAGCTGACTGACCTATGCTCACTATCTATATAAATGGAATACCATTAGAAGGATTGATAGACACAGGTGCAGATTGTACTGTCATTAGAGGTGCCAACTAGCCTGATCACTAGCCAAAGATTAAGGCAGACGCCTACATGTCTAGTGTAGGAGGATGAATAACAGCTGACGTTAGTGCTATCCCTTTGAGATGGAAATTTGAAGGTGAAACAGGAGTTTTTTACTCCTTTTATAGTTGAAAAAATCCCCATCAATCTGTGGGGAAGAGACATTTTACAACAATTAAGATTACAAATGAGTACTTCGGTTTTTTTAGGCAGGGCTGCTGTTGAAGGCCTGCCAACACTTTCACCTATTCATATCCAATAGAAAACTGATACACTAGTGTGCATAGAACAGTGGCCCTTAGGTAGCGATAAAATTCAGGCCTTATTAGACATAGGACACTTACAGCCTTCTCTAAGTCCTTGGAATTCCACAGTATTTGTTGTAAGAAAGAAATCTGGAAAATGGAGGATATTGACTGATTTAAGAAAGGTAAATGAACAGATGGAAACTATGGGAACTCTTTAGCCTGGACTTCCATCTCCTACTCAGTTGCCTAGAGAATGGCATCTTTGGGTTATAGACATTAAGGATTGTTTCTATTCTATCCCTCTAGATAAGGAGGATATGAAAAGATTTGCCCTCTCAGTGCCCAGCATTAACTTAGCTGAGCCTTATAAAAGATATGAATGGACAGTTTTGCCACAGGAAATGAAAAACAACCCTACTATGGTCAAAAGTATGTTGCTGCTGCTCTTACTCCAGTAAGAAAAGCATTTCCAAAAGTAATGTTATTACATTACATGGATGATATATTGGGATGTGCCCCTGAGGAACAAATGTTAGAAGACCATGGAAACACTAAGGAACTACAAATTGCATATAGTTCCAAAAAATTCAAAGACATGCTTCTTTTCAATATTTAGGATATGAAGTATATCCTAAGCTGCTTACAGTATAAAAACTTTCCTTAAGAACAGAGAAACTAAATACCTTAAATGACTTTCAGAAATTGATAGGAGACATCCAATGGATGCGTCCAGTGTTAGGCTTGATTAGCTATCAATTGCAACCATTATATGACATATATAACTGTGCTTTAAACTCACCACGCCAGCTTACAAAAGAAGCTCAAGAGGTTTTGAGAGAAGTTGAACTGACTTTATCCAATGTGGTTGAAAGAGTCACTCAAAAACCCTTGGAAATATCAGTTTTTGCTACACAAGAGGCACCCACAGCAGTCCTTCATCAAGGAGACAGTGCAATAGAGTAGAGATAGATAGATAGACAGTGTGATACAGCACAACCAGAACAAAGCCTTACTCCTTACCCACTGCTTGTGGCTAGAATTTTATTAAAGGCAATTAAGCGAGCAATACAATTATCTGGGATAAGACCTGACAAGATATACACCTTTTATACTAATGCACAAATTAATATATGCTGTGGCAAATCCCAGAGTGGCAAATTTTATTGGCCACAGCTCCAAATTTTACACAAGGGTCTCCATTAAAGATAACCAGAGTATTACATAATTGGCGATGGATTCTTGAAGAAAATGTTTCTAAAGTTCCGCTTAAAGGACCAACTATCTTTACAGATGCATCCAAACATAATATTTGTGCTGTATACTCTCGTGTCTTAACTATAAAGAGAGTAGTCAGAACTCCTTTTCAGTCCACTCAGCAGAATGAATTGTATGCAATCATTCTAACTCTTACTTATTATCCAGGAGATATAAATATAATATTTGATTCAGTCTATTCATAGTTTCCATCTGTTCATTTACCTTTCTTAAATCAGTCAATATCCTCCATTTTCCAGATTTCTTTCTTACAACAAATACTGTGGAATTCCAAGGACTTAGAGAAGGCTGTAAGTGTCCTATGTCTAATAAGGCCTGAATTTTATCGCTACCTAAGGGCCACTGTTCTATGCACACTGGTGTATCAGTTTTCCATTGGATATGAATAGGTGAAAGTGTTGGCAGGCCTTCAACAGCAGCCCTGCCTAAAAAAACCGAAGTACTCATTTGTTTTGTGGTACAAAGAATTGCCACAGCCCAAATAAAATTTGTAGCCTCCAATATATATCAGCTCTTTAAGGAACTTCAAGAGCAAGTGAGAAAGCATCCAGGTAAGAGTTATACCTTGCATGTCTACTCTCATAGTGGACTTCCAGGTCCTATTTTTGATGGTAATTCAAAGGCAGATAGCCTTTAACCATGTTGGCCTATACTCCTTTATTCCAAGAAGACCAAGAATCTCATTTTAAATACCATCAGGCTGCTCGAGCTTTACATTTACCATTTGGAATAACAAGAAAGGAAGCTAAAAGTGTAGTAAAAGCCAGTACAGCTTGCATTTCTTTCCATGCTCCTACCACAGAAGAACCCTTGTGGTTTGAAACCCAATGAAATTTGGCAAATGGATGTGATCCATTATAAATCTTTTGGTCTTCTGTCTTTTATCCATGTTGTGGTAGACAATTTTTCAGGATTCACTTTTGCAATACCAGCAGCAAAAGAGACAGCCTGAGTGGTCACTGAATTCCTTATACAAGCATTTGCAATTATGGGTATGCCACAAGCAATAAAAACAGACAATGGACCTGCATATACTTCTAAACATTTTGCACACTTTTGTGCACAGTATAAAATTTTACACACCACTGGCATACCCTTTAATCCTCAAGGACAGGCAATAGTAGAGAGGAGAAACGGAGACATTAAGACACTCCACCAAAAACAAAAGAAAGGGGGAGCCACAGGTAACCCTAGAGAACTTCTAAATCTAGCTCTTTATACTATTAACTTCTTGATTTTTGACAAGGATGCACTGGCTCCAGCAGACAGGTTTTATAACCCACTGGAAGGACAGTGTCCAGTGTGAGCAGCTCCACTATCTTTAAATAATTGCCAGGTGATGTGGAGAGACCCAGAAAGTGGTGAATGGAAAGGACCAGATAGGTTAACTGCATGGGAGAGAGGGTTTGCTTGTATCTCTACAGATGGAGAAGGAATCAGATGGGTGCCAATGAGCCGTATTTGCCTTGTTCATTGGAGAGAGATGGAGCAGACCCTTAAAACGAAGGAAAAGACCAAAAAAACATCAGGAAGTTCCATTGCTGACTATTCCCACCACTGAAAGAGCCTGGCCGTTATGGCATTTGACTCATGGACATCAAAAATTGTTGGACTTCAAAACCCTCAGGATTCATTGGATTCTCTGAGACATGATAAGACTGTTGTAGAACTTGAAAACCCTCAGGAATCATTGGATTCTCTGAGACATGATAAGACTGTTGTAGGACTTGAAAACCCTCAGGAATCATTGGATTTCCTAACATAAAAAGACTGTTGCAGGACTTCAAAAACTTACAGGAATCATTGGATTTTCTGAGAGATGATAAGATTGTTGAAAGACTTCAAAATCTGCAGGAATCATTGGATTCCCTAACATATAAAAAGACTGTTGCAGGACTTCAAAAACTTGTGGGGATCATTGGATTCCCTGACATGTGAAGCATTGGACAATAGATTGGTTTTGGACTATCTCTTGGTTCCTGAAGAAGGCATATGTGTGATTGATGTTTACATACCCTCCTTCTAGGACTTCTGGAAATCTTTTACAAGACCATGTTGATTTATATTGTTTGTTATATCACTATTTGCATGTACAATTCATGGTTGTTATACCACATTGGGCTTGCACTGACTGTGGGGAAAGTCATCATTAATAGCCTATGTGTTATTGCTATGTGCTTGTGTAATACCTCCCATGCTGATGGGTTTGTGCATACCTGTCTCTAATAAGACCCTTCAGACCAAAAACCCACTAGCAATAACTGGCTTGACTCACACTTCCCTTTGGTGTTTTTCATCTCCCTTCCTGAGAAGTCAGGGATAGTGTGATCATAAGTTGTTCTAAAACAAAAGAAAGCGGGAGATGTAAAGGGCTGAAACTCTGAATAGGTGCATTGGAATCAGACAACTGAGCACTTATGGTTAATTACCTATTGGACAATAGTCTATTAACATATGCTTGGAAAAATGGCCCTTCTGACTATTCCATGCAGGCTTGATCTGTGGGTGTATACAGATAATTGTAGGAGGGATTAGGTGGAGGAGTTAGACAAGCAAGAGTCACTTTGGAGGAGAATGAGGAAAAGGGAGGTCGATTGGTGGAGAAAGTGAGTGATCCCCTTCACTTCTCGTAAAGACCAAAGTCTTTTGCTGATCCTGACTCTGGCTGATTCTGAGGTCAACAGGGAGCTAACTCGGACTTCACAAATAGCAAATGAAAAAATTTTAAGATAGCGTTCCTGGTGTCATCTTGATGAATTTATTTAAATGAGGAATTTAATTGTGATGAGGCTCAAGAGCTGTAGTTATGAATTATAGGCATGCAATGAATTGGGCTTACAACTAAAATTGCTAGAAAAGAAACAAATTAAAAACCCCCAGACAAACACAAAACTTGAAATTCTAAAAATAAAAGGTGAGATTAATAAAATTGAAAGTAAAAAAACTATTGAATTAATTAATAAAACTAAGAGTTGGTTCTATGAAAAAAAACCAACAAAATAGACAAACCCTTAGTAAGCCTGATTAAAAAAAGGGAAGAGAAAAAGCAAATTGTTAGTCTTGAAAATAAAAAGGGAGAACTCACCACTAATGAAGAGGAAATTAGAACAATAGTTAGGAGCTACTCTGCTCAACTTTATGCCAATAAATTCGATAATTTAAATGAAATGGAAGAATACCTTCAAAAATATAGCTTATCCAGATTAACAGAGGAAGAAGTAAGTAGTCTAAATAGTCCCATCTCAGAAAAAGAAATAGAACAAGCTATTAACTCCCTAAGAAAAAATCCCCAGGACCAGATGGATTTACATGTGAATTCTATCAAACATTTAAAGAACAACTAACTCCAATGCTATATAAACTATTTGAAAGAATAGGGATTGAAGGAGTCGTACCAAATTCCTTTTATGACACAGACATGGTACTGATACCTAAACCAGGTAGATCGAAAACTGAGAAAGAAAACTATAGACCAATTTCCTTAATGAATATTGATGCTAAAATCTTAAATAAGATATTAGCAAAAAGACTACAGAAAAATCATCCCCAGGATAATACACTATGATCAAGTAGGATTTATACCAGGAATGCAGGGCTGGTTTAATATTAGGAAAACTATTAGTATAATTGACCATATTAATAATCAAATTAATAAAAACCATATGATCATCTCAATAGATGCAGAAAAAGCATTTGATAAAATCCAACATCCATTCCTACTAAAAACACTTGAGAGTATAGGAATAAATGGACTATTCCTTAAAATAATAACGAGCATATATTTAAAACCGTCAGTAAACATCATATGTAATGGCGATAAACTAGAACCTTTTCCTGTAAGATCAGGAGTGAAATAAGGTTGCCCACTATCACCATTACTATTCAATATAGTACTAGAAACACTAGCCTTGGCAATAAGAGCCGAGAAAGAGATTCAAGGAATTAGAGTAGGAAATGAGGAAATCAAACTATCACTCTTTGCAGATGACATGGTGGTATACTTAGAGAACCCCAAAGACTCTGCTAAAAAGCTATTAGAAATGATTCAGAATTTTAGCAAAGTTGCAGGATACAAAATAAATCCACATAAATCCTCAGCATTTTTATACATTACCAACACAATCCAACAGCAAGAGATACAAGGAGAAATTCCATTCAAAATAACAGTCGATAGTATAAAATATTTGGGAATATATCTACCAAAGGAAAGTCAGGAATTATATGACCAAAATTATGAAACACTTGCCACAAAAATAAAGTCAGATTTAAATAATTGGAAAGACATATAATTAAGATGACAATACTCCCTAAACTACTCTATTTATTTAGTGCTATACCAATCAGACTCCCAAGAAACTATTTTAATGACCTAGAAAAAATAACAACAGAATTCATATGGAACAACAAAAGGTCAAGAATTTCAAGGGAAGTAATGAAAAAAAAAATTAAATGAAGGTGGTCTAGCTGTACCTGATCTAGAACTATATTATAAAGCAACAATTACCAAAACCATTTGGTATTGGCTAAGAAATAGACTAGTTGATCAGTGGAATAGGTTAGGTTCACAGGGCAAGATAGTGAATAAAAATAGCAATCTAGTGTTTGACAAACCCAAAGATCCCAACTTTGGGGATAAGAATTCATTATTTGACAAAAATTGCTGGAAAAACTGGAAATTAGTATGGCAGAAACTAGGCATGGACCCAGATTTAACACCACATACTAAGATAAGATCAAAATGGGTCCAAGATTTAGGCATAAAGAACAAAATCATAAATAAATTGGAGGAACATGAGATGGTTTACCTCTCAGACTTGTGGAGGAGGAAGGAGTTTGTGTCAAAGGGAGAACTAGAGACCATTATTGATCACAAAATAGAAAATTTTGATTACACCAAATTAAAAAGTTTCTGCACAAACAAAACTAATGCAAACAAGATTAGAAGGGAAGTAACAAATTGGGAAAACATTTTTACAGTTAAAAGTTCTGATAAAGGCCTCATCTCCAAAATATACAGAGAATTGACTTTAATTTATAAGAAATCAAGCCATTTTCCAATTGATAAATGGTCAAAGGATACAAGCAGACAATTTTCAGATGATGAAATTAAAACTATTTCCACTCATATGTTCCAAATCACTATTGATCAGAGAAATGCAAATTAAGACATCTCTGAGATACCACTACACACCTGTCAGATTGGCTAAGATGACAGGAACAAATAATGATGAATGTTGGAGGGACTGTGGGAAAACTGGGACACTGATGCATTGTTGGTGGAGTTATGAAAGAATCCAACCATTCTGGAGAGCAATCTGGAATTATGCCCAAAAAGTTATCAAAATGTGCATACCCTTTGACCCAGCAGTGCTACTACTGGGCTTATATCCCAAGGAAATACTAAAAATGGGAAAGGGACTTGTATGTGCCAAAATGTTTGTGGCAGCTCTTTTCATAGTGGCTAGAAACTGGAAAATGAATGGATGTCCATCAGTTAGAGAATGGTTGGGTAAATTATGATATATGAATGTTATGGAATATTATTGTTCTGTAAGAAATGACCAACAGGAGGAATACAGAGAGGCTTGGAGAGACTTACATCAACTGATGCTGAGTGAAACAAGCAGAACTAGGGGATCATTATACACTTCAACAATGATACTGTATGAGGATGTATTCTGATGGAAGTAGATATCTTCAACATAGAGAAGAGCTAATCTAATTTCAATTGATCAGTGATGGACAGAATCAGCTACATCCAGAAAAGGAACACTGGGAAATGAGTGTAAATTGTGAGCATTGTTTTTTTGTTTTGTTTTGTTTTGTTTTTCTTCCCAGATTATTTTTACCTTCCGGATACAATCCTTCCTTTGCAACAGCAACAACAAAATTCGGTTCTGCACATATATATTGTACCTAGGATATACTATAAGATATTTAATATGTATGGGAATGCCTGCCATCTAGGGGAGGGGGTGGAGGGAAGGAGAGGAAAAATTCGGAACAGAAGGGAGTGCAAGGGATAATGTTGTTTAAAAAAAATTACCTATGCATATGTATTGTCAAAGAAAATATTATAATTATAAAAATTAATAAAAAAAATTTTTAAAATGAATTATAGGCATGTTGTTGGGAAGTTATCCTAGGGAAGTTAATTGTAGAATGCTAATCTGTCAGGGTAAATTGGGTTGGGGTGAACAAACTAGTCCAAAGATTCTTCTTCAATCATAGGTCTAACAGTTAATTTCTTCCATGCTAATTTATTTATGATGTCTACTTTTATGTTCAAGTTGCTCATTTGGAATTTATTTTAGTATATGATAGGAGACATTGATCTACATCTTATTTCTGCCAAATTGATATCCAGTTTTTTCAGCACTTTTTCTCAAAATACTGAGTTCTTACCTGAGTGGGGTCTTTGAGGTTATCGAAAACTAAGCTACTATGCTCATATTCTTCTAAATATTATGTACATAAGTTTGTTTCATTGATTTGCCTCCCTTTGTATAGAAGCCATTATAGAAGATCAAAAACTAAGTATACTTTATTGAGGGAAAGTTCTTAAAGTCTATTTGCTCATTTAAAAAGAATTAAATGTCCTTCATGCCCTCCTTGCTTATTTACCAAAATTTGCCTTCTTTTCTAACTTTTCCCTTACTATTAACTAAGAAAGAAAAACAAACCCCTTATAACAAATATACTTAGTCAAACAAAATAAATTCCTTTATTGGCTACATACCAAACTAGTACTAACCCATTTTGATGATTACTGCTTTGTAATTGCATTGTATTGGTTGAAATCTGATATTGCTAGGCCCTTTTCCTCCCCACTTTTTTTTCTTGAGATTCTTTACCTCTTTTTCCTTCAAGTGAATTTTGCTATTATTTTTTTCTAGTTCTCTAAAGCAAGTCTTTTGTAGTTTGATTGATATTGCATGTAATAATTAAGTTAATTTAGTTAGTATTGTCATTTTATTATATTAGCCCAGCCTACTAATAAACAATTTAACATTTCTCCAATTATTTAAAACATAACAAGTTTATATTATAACAAAATTAAATTTTAACCAACGGATAAATTGAGGCAGATTTCTGAATAAGATGATATTTATTAAGGGGGATGCTACCTGCTAATAAATGAGTCAGTAGCTTGTTTCTATTAATGCCAAAGATCGTGACAAAAGAACAAGCTCCCCATTTATAGGTTTTAGGGAGTACAGAACAAAGAACTCAGTGGGGTAGATAACATGGAATGAAAGGCACCATGATTAGTTACAGAGTTGGGGTGCAGGGAACAATATAATTGGTTGAAAGTTTGTTAATGGGGGCTAGCAACAATCCCTCTCCATTTACTGTAATCCCCATTCTTATCTCATGGGACTAAGAAACTTTTTGAGTCTAAGTGTGAGATATTAATCTCTAGATATTTAGACAGCCAATCAGACATTCTTGAAGGGTAGCTTGGAGGAATGGAGATATTACACCTAAACTCTCTTACTTTCTCACATATTCTCCAAGATCAATTAAATTCCTTGAGGTGGGAGAACTGTATTTTTAACAACCCATTACAGGCCGGCTAAACTTTGAACTAAGTTCAGGGACAAAGAACCACGACTTACACAGTTATAGGATAAAAACAGTTAATCAATCATAGTTATCTCTTTCAAATTGCAACTTTTCCTGTCATGGTTTTGATATAAAACAGGTTGGCAAAAGAAATTAAATGTGAGTTCTTTTGGAGTTTTGAAGAAACTACAGACAATACGCCAAGTCCAGCAGATGACACAAATACTTAACTATGACCAAATACTTAACACAAATTTTATAATAAGGTACTGAAAAAAGAAAGAAAGAAAGAAAATCCAGACTTCTTTTCTGATTCAAAGAGAGAACCAAAAAAAATTTTACATGAATCTTCCAGATTTCAGGGATGCTATACCTCCAACCCTCACAATGTGAGTGGGATAATTATACTTGTAAATTAGATCAAAGAGAAAATAATATAGGATCAATTTAAATCTGCTGATCTATTTGTTTTAAAGGTATAATTGTATTAATACCTTTCCCATGTATGTTTTGGCAGGTAAATTCACAAGTAGTTTATATATTCTGTAGTTATTTTAAATGGAATTTTTTTTTCTATCTCTTCCTGTTGGATTTCCTTGGTAATATAAATATATATATATATATATATATATATATGTATATATATATATATATATATATATATATATATATATATATGTATGTATGTATGTATGTATGTATATAAGTGCTTGAGTTGTATGGATTTTTTCCCTGTTTTACAGATTTGCTGAAGTTATTAAATCTTTCCATTAATTTTATTTGTCACTGAGTTTCTCAAAATAGAATATCAAATTATATACAAATAATTTTATTTTCTCTTTATTAGTGCTTCTTTTCTGCATTTGTTTGTCTTATCATCACCATAGCTAGAAATGATATTGTTGATAATAAATATCCTTGCTTTAACCCTGATTATATTGTAATGTCTTCTAGTTTAATTTCACTACATATAATGTTTATTCTTGGTTTTAGATGGATATTCTTTATTATATTAAGAAAATTATTCCTATGATTTTTAGTATTTGGGCTTTTTTAAAAATAGGAATGGGTTTTGTATTTTGTCAAAAAATTTTCTGCATCTATTGAGTTAATTATATGATTTTTGATGTTTTGTTATTAATATGATCAGTTATGATTCTAATTTTCCTAATATTGAACTAACTCTGGATTTCAAGTATAAATTCAACCCAGTCATAATGTTTAATCTTTATGACATGCTATATTTACTGGTAGATATTTAAATTAAAAATTTTACAACAATATTCCTTAGAGTTAGTGTTCTACAGTTTTCTTTTTTTCACTTTGGCTATGTTTCATAGAACTTTGGAAGAACTCCTTCTCATATTTTTTTCCAAACTGTTTATATAATTTGGAATTAATTTTTCTTTAAATGTGTAAGAAAATTCACTTAAAGAAATGATGAGCATATTCTCAGAAAAATCTGGAAAGACTTCCATGAGCTGATGCAAAGTAAAATGTACTACATGCAAAGTAATAATATTGTAAGATGATCAGCTGTAAATAACATAGCTATTTTCAGCAATACAATGATCTCAGACAACTCTGAAGGATTTATAATGAAAAATGCTGTCTATAAAAAATTCTGACTGTAAAAAAAAAAAAAAAGGTATGCTTCAATCTGCTTTCATGGTTTATTTATGAAGGGAGGAAGAGAAAGAATCTAGAACTCCAAGTTTTAAAAACAAATGTTAAAATTGTTTTTATGCGTAACTAGGGAAAAGTAAAATACTAAATAATTTTTTTTAAAAAGAAATAAAATTAATTTATAAATCTATCAAATCCTAGTTTTTCCCCCCTTGGGGAGTTCACTTATTGTTGGCTTAATGTATTTTTCTGAGATTGGGTTATTTAAATTTCTTTTTTTTATTCTGTTAACCCAGATAGTTTATATTTCTATAAACATTTCAGTTAGCTTGTCAGTTTGGACAAAATAATTTCTGATAACTTCCTTCATTTCTTTTTCATTTATTAAATTCATTTAAAAATTTTTTGAGAATTTGAGAATTTGAAAATTTGAGAATGAAAGTTTTTCTCTTTGAAAAAAATCAAATCAGCTAATTCTTAGTGTTTTCTTCCCAAAAAATAAACTTCTAATTTATTTTTAAATTCAAAACTGTTATTTCACTTTAAAATGTGTTCTTCTCTTCTTTAATACATAGGATTTCTATTTTGATATTTAACTGGATTTTTATTGCTTTATTTCTAGTTGTTTTTTAAATTACATGCCCAATTTGTTCATTTTTCTTTGTCTTTTTATTGATATAAGTGTTTAGAGATATACTTTCCTCCTAAGTATTGTTTTTATTACATCTCCATAATTTGAATATATTGTCTAATTTTTGTTATTCTTAATGAAATTATCTACTTTTTCTTTGATTTATATTTTGACCCACCATTCTTTAAGGTTAAGTTATTTTCATGACAAATATGGAAATATGTCTAGAATGATTGTGAATATTTAATTTATATTATATTGCTTGCTGTGTTAGGCAGGGGGGAAGTAGAGGGAGGGCAGATTAAAAAAAAGAACACAATGTTACAGAAATGAATGTCAAAAACTATCTTTATATGTATTTAGAAAAATAAAAGAATTTTAAAAACTAAATTATTTACTTCCTAATTTTAACCACTCATTAAATGTCCCTTTATTCAATATAATTTCATTTTGTTTGTGGCAGCTCTTTTTGTAGTTGCAAGGAACTGGAAACTGAGTGAATGCCCATCAATTGGAGAATGGCTGAATAAATTGTGGTATATGAATTTTATGGAATATTATTGTTCTGTAAGAAATGATCAACAAGATGATTTCAGAGAGGCCTGGAGAGATTTATATGAACTGATGCTGAGTGAAATGAGCAGGACCAGGAGATTGTTGTATACTTCAACAACAATATTATATGATGATCAATTCTGATGGATGTTGCCATTTTCAACAATGAGATGAACCAAATCAGTTCCAATAGAGCAGTAATGAACTGAACCAGCTACACCCAGTGAAAGAACTCTGGGAACTGACTATGAACCACTACATAGAATTTCCAATCCCTCTATTTTTGTCCCCCTGCATTTTGGATTTCCTTCCCAGGCTAATTGTACACTATTTCAAAGTCCGATTCTTTTTGTACAGCAAAACAATTGTTTGGACATGTATACATATATTGTATTTAATTTATACTTTAACATATTTAAGATGTATTGGTCACCCTGACATCTGGGGCGGGGGGAGGAGGGAAAAAATTAGAACAAAAAGTTTGGCAATTGTCAATGTTGTAAAATTACCCATGCATATATCTGGCAAATAAAAACTATTAATTTTTTTTTTAAATGTAGTTTTCTTGTTTATCTCTTCTAGTCTGTTTTTGCTTCTTTTCTTTTTCTTCAAAATCCTGATTCCTACCATTGCTTTTCTCCTTGATTTCTTCTCTAGGTCAGTTTTTTTTTTTTAATATGAAATATTTTATACTTTGTTCTGTTTTATTTAGCTCTTTTGCCTTTGTAAAAAATATTTTTTTTGTCTCATGGAGTCATTAACTTTTAGTCAGTTCTAATTTTATAAATTTTTTTGCTTGGCTAAGATTTTGTATCTTTTAGCCAAATTTGTTAATTCTCTTTTAAATTCTTTCTTACATAATTGTCATTTTCTCCCCAATCATTCCTCTAGTGCTCTCATTTTCTCTAGTGCTCTTATTTTATGTATAAAATCATTTTTTAACTCTATAAAAAAATCTTGCTTCATCTCTTCCAAAATTTAATTTAATTTATGCCCCAAATATTCTATTCTTTGAAACTTTTTGTTTAGATATCTTAGAGTAATTCTCTTCTTCTGGCTTTTTCTTTTAAAAATCCCCGTCATTCTAATATGACAGGAATTTATGGTAGAATTCTTTTTTAAAATTTGCTTATTTTCCCAGCCTTGCTTCTTGAATTTAGACTCTGTTCACTTCTGGAGGGAATACTTCTGTTGGGTCCCATTTTTTGTCCTTTTGGGTCCTGGTAGTGCTTTCTTGGGTTATTGAATGTTGTGTTCTTCTCAGATTTCAAGGACAGCTTACACTAGAGACCTGTAAGCTTTCCATATACTCAAAGTGGTTTGATCTAGACTGAAGTCTGAGCACTGCCTTTTTAGTCTGAGGTCTCCTCTTCAGTGCCCATTGGATCTGTGATCCACCTCTGGGGTATGAGAGACACATTGTCAGTTGGTTCCTGTTCCTACTTCTATACAAGGTCAACCCTTTCTGTACTGGATATGAGGCTCCTTCTTGCCCTAATTCTCAAAATTGTTCAGTTTACTGTACCAGAATTCTCTCCTTTGTGAGCTTCACCTTTGTGAGTTCTATTGTCTATAGATTTAGAGAGGTCTGTGTCAACCCAGACTGGAAAAATGACTTATTATGATTTTTTTCTTGTAATTTCTGATCAATAATTGATTCATTTTTTAGATCTTTGTGGAGTTGTTGTGGAACAGATCTTGGTTATACTTCTTACTGTCATTTTGGTTAGCTTGAACTCACTCTTAAATAATATATTTTTTTGGGGGGCAATAATCTTATCTAACTGATTCCCCAAGTTCACACCAAAAAAATTTTTTTTTTAAATGGATCAAATTGGGGGTGGGGGAAGGATGCTGGGAAGATAGCAGAGTAGGTTGGTAAATTTCAAGCTCTCCAGATTTCTCCCACAAATAGAACAAATTTATGCCTCAGGGTGAACATAGATTGATAAAAAATCATGAAGACTTGGGGCAGAATAGGGGTCCTCCTGATACAACCCAAGAAGATCTGAAGAATAACTCTGTCTGAAGTGCAAATACTTCAGGGCTAGCTCTGCAGAAAAAACACCAAGTGGGGATCCCTGGGACAAACTAGTTGACTGGAGCCTCAGCAGGAACCACAGAAACTTTCATCTTTTGGACAGCATGTGGAGTCCATGTTTGAGTCCCAGAAGACTGATTGAATCTCAGCTGATTAGAAACACCAGGCCCAGCTGCAGAAACATGGCCCTGAGTTAGAAGGAACCCAGTGAGTTGCAGAAGCAGTGGGGCAGAGATACTGCTAGCTTCAGGCAGTTGCTGAAGGGGGAAGCTCTTGGTCAGAGGGGGAGGGCTGAAGTAAAACCAGAGGCACCATCCCCCCACCCCAGGTTAAAGGTGCTTACACTAGTATCTCTTATTTTTAAAAAATGAACCAAAGAACCCAACCACAAAAACTTACTATGAGAACAGAAAAGACTGGGGTTAATCTTCAGAGAACATTGAACTACACCAAAGAGTAAAGTGAAATGGCTCCCTGCTCAGAGAGAATTTATATAACTCAAAAAATTTTTTTTAAATCAAATGAGAGAAATTGAGGAAAAAACTAAAAAACTAAAAAATAAAAATAAAAACCATCCAAGAAATATAAGAAGATTATGAAAAAAGAGTTAACCAACTAGAAAAGGAGGTATAGAGTCTCAAAGATGAAAATAACCTTTTGAAAATTAGAATTGGGCAAGGGAAGCCAGTGAAGCTATGAGAAACCAAGAAATCACAAAACATTATAAAGAATGAAAAAATAGAGACATTAGAGGGAGAGGGGGACTAGTAATTCTTAAAACTTCACATCAGGAATGGTTAAATAGGCAATACTACATATATGTCATGAAAGATATAGCACCCTCCAAAATCTATAAAGAAATGAGGGGGAAGGGATGAGTGGATGGGGAAGCAAAGGGTGAGGGAAGAAGACGGAAGGAAGAGGGATCTTTGGGTGGGGGAAGATTAAGTAATAGCAGGATAAGTTAGGAACAGAATTAAAACAAAGTATCAGCAGAAATAGGAAAGATGTATATTTGTGGGGTGGGGTGTGTGTATGTATGTATGTGCATGTATATAACTACATATTTATACATAAATATATCCTTTCTTAACTATAGCCTGCTTGGGAATGGTGGGTGTAGAGGGCCAAAGACAGTGAATAAACTCTGGGTGAGCTATAAGACCTTTCAGACCACAGGGAACCTGATGATAATGTCTGGTTCGGCTCCCTATATCCCCTAAGAGCTCTCGGTTTTCCTGAGAAGTCAGAGGCAGTGACAACCTGTGTTGTGATTGAAGCAGCGTGATACCAGGTGGCAAACTAAGGGCAATAGTAAGTTGTTTATGTGGTCCCACATGTGCAGTATATACTTGGCACATGCCTGGTGTAGTTTTTGTTACATAAGGGTATGAGGGTATAAAAAGAGGAAAGTTCTTGGAATAAACAAACTCCATTTTCCCACCATCCTCAGGAGTCCCACCTCATCACTTCTCTTTATTATATTAGCTCGGCCTATCCAAGAGCACTGAATGTCTTTCCAATTATTTAAATCTGACTTTATTTTTGTGGCAAGTGTTTTGTAATTTTTCTCATATAATTCCTGACTATTCTTTGGCAGATAGATTCCCAAATATTTTATACTCTTAACATTTGTTTGGAATGGAATTTCTCTTTGTATCTCTTGCTGTTGCATTTTGTTGGTGATATATAAAAATGCTGAGGATTTATGTGGATCACTTCTCCATTAAGATGGTATATTTTAATCACCCCAACTTAGGGGCTCTAGAAAGCAGGACACAACATTTGGCGCCCAACATGGGGCTCTAGGTGAGCTCCTACACACACATCAGCTCGACTGAGACAATCAGCTGAGTTCAGTGGAGAAATCCTCGTGACTGGAAGAGTAAGTATAAAAATAGGCAAGTGGGAAGAATCAATAAGGGTTAATCTAGTCACTTTCATTTTTCAACTGAAATGAGGCAAATACTAAGAAATGAACCTCCCCCCAGGGAAGTATGACGCAGGCTTAACTAGCTTAGCAAAGAAGCAAGGTTTGTTGGTAACTCAGAAGCAGATCCCTGAGTTTATAGTGCATGTCTCTGTGGCTTTGTAAGAAGGAGAGTTTGGAGCCAGAGATGTGGAATTTAGTGGGAGAACAACTAACTGAATACAATGGAATGAAATTGGTTTTAATGAATCCCACAAGTTTTAAAAAGAGGAAAGATTTTAACTTGGGCTGCCAGACAAGGAAGTATGAGGAGAAAAGCAAGCAGAGAGCTGATGCCGTAGCCCTGGAGAGTACAGCATGTGGGGCAGAACTAAAGAAGTCTTTTAGCACTTTACTGATTTATTTTGCTTGTTACTGCTCTAGGAGATCTTCAGGGCAAGGTCTGTTGGGAGGAGAAGAAAGTGAAGTATCTTAAGTACTGTGGCTTGTTGGGCAGAAAAGGAATTAAGTACCTTAAGTACCTTGCTGATGAGCTTGCTTTTCACCTTCAAAGCTTATTTTCAATTCTCCCTATACCTGAGCATGTGCCCTTAGGGTATTCCACATCTCCTGACCCTCCTCCCTCAACTCTGCCTTCATGGGGGGCGGAAGAGGGGAAGGAATGGGAGAGGCAATGATACCATCAGCACCGCCCATGAAGCAGTTTTGCTCACCCCCATGTCCTCATTACAAGAGGTGGAGCTAGCTCCAGGGCCCCAAGCAAAAAACACTTGGGGCTTGATGGCACCTAATATACCCGGAGAGTGTTTAAGCAAACTGGTAGTGAAAGAGGATTGCAATTAAGGAGAGTAGAGCTGTATGCCTCTGGGACTACTGAGATATCCTCTGGAAAGCTGAAACCTGTCCCTGTCTGGCCTGCAGATCCCTTGCCTCCACACACAGTCGGCTTGACCATGTCACCTCTTGAGAGTTCTTATAAAACAGTGTCCATCCATACACTGATGTGGGAAACTGGGGAATGTGTAGTTAATGTCCCAGTCACTGGCCAAAGATTACGACAAACACCCACATGTCTGGCAGAGGAGGATCAATAGCAGCTAAATTTAGTGCTGCCCCCTTGAGATGGATATTTGAAGATAAACCAAAACAACAGTTAAGATTACAATTAAGTACTTTAACTTTTTAGGCAGGGCTGCTGTTAAAGGCCTGCCAGCACTCTCACGTGTTTCCATTCAATGGAAAACTGGTACACCAGTGTGAATAGAACAGTGGCCCTTAATCAGTGAAAAAAATAGATCTAGTACAGGAGCAAGTTGAGCAAGGACACTTACAACCTTCTCTAAGTCCATGGAATTCCCCTGTATTTGTCACAGTATCAGATTTTACACACCACTCACATACTCTTTAATCCTCAAGGACAGGCAATAGTAGAGAGGAGAAACATAGACATCAAGATGCTCCTCCAAAAACAAAAGAAAGGAGCCACAGGTAACCCTAAAGACCTTCTAAATCTAGCTCTTTATACTATTAACTTCTTGATTTTAAGACAAAGATGCACTGGCTCCAGCAGACAGGTTTTATAACCCACTGGAAAGGCAGTGTCCAGTGTGAGCAGCTCCACTATCTTTAGATAATTGCCAGGTGATGTGGAGAGATCCAGAAAGTGGTGAATGGAAGGGACCAGATAGGTTAACTGCTTGGGGGAGAGGGTTTGCTTGTATCTCAACAGATGGAGAAGGAATCAGATTGGTGCCAACAAGCTGTATTTGCCTTATCCATCAGAGAGAGATGGGAGAAAGGAGGCCCTCAAAACGAAGGAGAAGATCCAGGTAATATCAGGTGGTTCTATTACTGACTGTGCCCACCACTGAAAGAGCCTGGCAGTTAACCCAATGTGTATGGCAATTAACTCATGAACATCAAAAGTAATTTTCAATGAGACTGATGCAGAACTTTAAAACCTGCAGGAATCATTGGATTCCCTGAAACATGAAGTGATGGACAATATATTGGTTTTGGACTATCTCTTGGCTGCTAAAGGAAGTGTATGTGTGGTTGTGAATTGATAGTTATTTTCTACACCTTCCTTCTGGGACTCATGGACATCTTTATAGTGTTTTGTTTATTTGTATTGTTTGTTATATTACTACTTGCTTATATAACAACTTGCCTGTGTGATTCCTCCCATGATGGATTTAACCACTAATTAATTCAGTGGCTTCAATTAAAATAAAAGAAAGGGTGAGATGTAGAGGACCACAGAGAGTGGGGGAACTCTGGGTGAGGTATAAGAGCCTTCATCCCAGAAGGCTAACAAAGTCTGGTTCAGCTCTCATCTCCCCTAAGGGCTCTTGGTCTTCCTGAGAAGTCAGGGGGTGGTAACAACCTGTGTTGTGATGGAAGCAGAGTGATACCAAGTGATAATCTATATATAATAGCAAGTTGTTTATATGGTTCCGTATGGGCAGCATATACTTAGCGCATGTCCAGTGTTATTTTGATTACATAAGGGTATGAAGGTTTAAAAGAGGGAAAGAACTTGGAATAAACAGACTCCATATTTCCACCATCCGCAGGAGTCCCGCCTCATCACTTCTCCACTAAAATGGTATATTTTAATCACCCTGGCAAGGGGGCTCTAGAAAGCATAGTATATTTTGTCACCCCAACTTGGGGTTTTAGAAAGAAGGACACAACCATGGGAGGGATGAAAGGGAGAAAAAAAAAGTAAAGTAAAAAAGTTGCAGAGCAGAGAACAAAAAAAACAATTTACAAATTAAAATTTGAACCTCATGAACATAATTTCTTCTACTAATATATATACTTTCTTGAACTGGTAATTTGTTGTTATATATTTTTAATCCTCCCTGATCTACTGGGCAAATGACAATGTACTCTTGTTTTGTTTCATTTTGTTTTGTATTCCTTTTCTTTTTTTTTTTAATAAAATAAATTTTTTTAAAAAGTTTAAAAAGTAAATCATTATAGGCTGCTATAAGCAAATACATCAATATAGTGAGAAAAGATAGTTACTAGCCTGGTGAGAATATAATATAAGAAAATGGAAAGATTATAACAAGGAGAAAAAAGGACTCAATAATTATGGTACAGATATTTAAGTATAGACAAATAGGCAAACATATATCAATAAGACAGTACAACATAACATAATCAGTTTAAGAGTTGGAAGAGATCTATCATACCCTAAGCCTGAACAAGAATTCTTTCTATAATTAACCCTATCTTTGATTTCATAATGAGATCCCTAACTTATTAAGCCTAGTTTATATTGAATAAAGTGGAATGTTTCAAATACACTTTAGAAAGATTTGCATCCAACATGGATAAAGTAAAAATTATATGTATAATTCTCCTGCATAGGAGGTGCACAAAAATATAGAGATGATAAGGATTAAGTGTAGTATAATGAGAAAAAAAAGTTTGTTTTAGATTTAGAGGACATGGGTTCAAATCCTTTGATACTCCTTGTGTGACTGTAAATTATCTATTCTCTTTGGGCTTCCATTTCTTTGTCAAAAAAGGGGGGGTTTAGAACAATTGAATCCAAGTTCCTTTAAATGTCTAAGACTCTAAGTCAGATTCTCCCCTTTACTGGCTATCAGTTGACACTTGTGCTCTCACATTGCTTAGTTTTGTCTAAAACTAGCTAGGAGAGGAATAAGAAGAGTATGATTTTTTTTTTTTTTGTATCTCTTCTAATATTTTATTTTATTTTAATAATGGATATATTTGAAATTCTTAAAGTTTGAATGAAATTTCTTTTTTTCTGATAGTGATTTCACACTTTTAAAATGGAATTAAAAGGGTATGATATTCTTCAGCTAGAGGAGAGAATTCAGTTTGAATTGACCCACAGTTATATATGTTTGGGATGTGTCTTTAATTAAAAGAAGCATACTGTCCAGGACTAGGAGTTCCACAGCATTGCACCCGTGTCAGACCACATTTTGAGTATTATGTTCAATTCTAGGTAACATAGTTTTATGATTATATTGGTAATCTGGAGAACTTCAAGAGAGTAGTCATCAAGATGATGAAGGGTCTCAAATTTGTGTCTTTCCTCAAAAAAAGTAGAAATGTTTTACTTGGAAAAGAAAGTACTTAGAAGAGATGGTAGCTATCTTTGTAGAGATTTAAGACTAATTTGGAGGGGATGTAGAGTATAATAAGACAAGAATCTCTAGCTCAGTCTTTGTGATTTTCATATACTAGAGAAGTGTAATGTTGGGCTGAGGGTAGTGGGCAAAGGCTAAAAATTTCCTTTATCATTTCATTCAGCTCTTCTCTTTTCTTTTTCAAGCAGTAGAAACTTGGGTATGAAAATTTTTTTCATCTAGAGGCTATGATAAAACCTAAGAACTAAAAAAGATTTTTGACCTTAAATCAAATGAGAGTTTAGCTGAGGAGTTGAGTAGACAGTAGAAATTAGTTAAAAGAACTGTTCAAAGAGTAGCAGGTAGTCCTGAAGATACCACCTCAGATGAACAGTGTAGCTGAAGCACAGTGAGAAGCTTTAAGAGCTGCAGTCCTCCCCTGCAGGGGAGAGGCTTACTAACCACAGCACCCTACTGGCTGTTGCACAAGATTGTTATGTGTCCCTCAATATAGCTGGAAATCTGAAGACCAGATGGGGAAGCATCATGAAGCACGGAAGGGAGCTCCAGAGACTTGATGACTCCTGGCAGGGCCCAGTGGAAAGCAATGCTATATAGGGAGAAGACCCAGCGTGATAATAACATTAGAAAACATCAGCAACTCTGGAATATTGGAGGTATTATCTGTCTTTTTACTGATATGCCTTAGCCAAGTTTATACATGTGTTTACTGCATTTGTGATCTCTTTGCAGGTTTACTCTTCCAGTGAGATTGTATATATTTGCAGAAAAGCAAGTTCAAAATGTATGTGGGGTAATGTATTATTATTACATTTGTTACTGGACAAAGATGGCTAGATGGTGCAGTGGATAGGGTGATGGAGTCAGAAAGACTTACGTTCAAATGCAGTGTCAGTCACTAGCTTAGTGACTAAACTGCTTCTCTCTCCCAAATAGTTTGTAATCCTATAAATTCTATAGTTGAGACACTAAAATCCTACCCAAATCACAGATGAAGAACTTCCCCTATTGACTGCTTTCTTGGACTTGCTTCCTTTCTTGTTATACTTATACCTTCCCATATCTCTGAGCTGAGTGTTTCCATTTAACTGACTACCAAACATAAACATATTATTGTCAGATTACGAGCTATAGTTCAACAAAAGAGAGGATTCTTACTTAAATCCTCAGGTAGCCTACTGTGAACTCAAGGTTCTAGGGAATTCCAGGGGCTATGTCTTAAGATATTTAAAGAGATTTTGTGTGGAAGAGGGACTAGACTTCCCAAAGAATAAAAGTGGTGGTAGGAAGTTGCAGAGAGTCAAATTTAAACCTTATATAAAGAAAAATGTCCTAATACTGAGCACTAATTAAAAAGGAATTGGTTGTTTTGGGAACTAGTTAGTGCTTTCTTCTTTCTCAAAGTCTTCTGACAATGGAGAGATGGATGGAGGACTCATTCACATGCACACTAGACTAGTATCTCTGCATTTCTATGATATATTTGATGATTGAATCATCAGATTCCTTAAGAGTATGGACTTTTGCTAGTTTTTTTGTACCTTCTAGTAATGCTGGGTTCACAAGGGCTAATCCATAATATTGATAACAGGCTAACAACAAATGTTTCTGACAATAGAAATTGTTCTTTTAAGTTTTAAAGCAAAATACAATATTCTGTGATGGAGAAGCACGGCACTGTGAAGGTTAATAGAACAGATGAAGCAAAGAATTATAAAAAACAATTTTCTTACATAAAATGCTCATACTGACATTATTTGAAGTTTTTCACACATAGCAAATACAGTCTAGCACTTCTGATTGTTTTTGTTTGGGGAGGGGTGTTTTTTTTTTTTTTTAAGGAAGGAAATCACTTAACAAGTGACACATACTTTATAATTTCTTCACTTTCCAAATCACTGTTATGATTAATGAGTATATAGATTTGTTGTTCTGGAATTTCTTTCAGTGATGCATCTGTTTGCACTTAAAATTTGGGTTTTATGTTCTGTTTCTCTTAAATTTAGACATTGCTGTTGAGCCTTCATCGAACAGTCTTGCTTTTAATTTGTGCTTCTCTCCTCTCCAAATGTTATTTACTGAAAAGAAAAGAAAAGAAATTGCCTTGAGTCAACTTACTTAATCATCCTTACTGCTTTCTTTTTACAAAGAGTATGTTATTTCAGGTTTTCTGGATAATATTTGGCACACTTCAGAATATTAGCACTCAAAAAAATAAAATAAAAAGCCCAGTATTTTAACCACGATCTATGGTTCTTCATGACTACCCATATGCCCTCACCATTGCCCCCAACATGTACATTTTATTACCTGTGATGGATTACTGTGTGATAAAACTGAAAAAGGATCATATCAATACCAACATAGTAGGGATATCACAAGACAAAAGGTGGTAGGTGGGAGGGAATGGGAAATTCCCCTGGGCTAATCTTGTCTCATTAGAGGCCTTGGAAGCCACCGAGCAGGAGGAAGCAGGGGAAGCTTATTTGTGAGTCAAGCCCTAGAGCAGGATTACACTACCTTTTCCTTCATATGGAGGTGGTTTGGAGATAGTATCTTTAAAGATAATAAAGGGCAAGTACTAATGCCAGTGAGTTAGATCTGGTGACAACTTTACCTTTTCTCATGTAAACCAACATCTCACAATGAATACCAAAGTAGGATCAAAATGGATGCATAATTTAAATATAAAAGATGATACCATAAACAAATTAAAAGAACAAGGAATAGTCCATTAGTCAGATTTATGGACAAGGGAAGAATTCATGATCAAACAAGAGATAGAGAGCATTACAAAATCCAAAATAGATAATTTTGATTATCTTAAATTAACAAGCTTTTGTATAAACAAAACCAATGCCACCAAGATTAGAAGAAAAGCAGAAAGCTGGGAAACATTCTTTATAAGAAGTGTCTCTGATAAAGGCTTTATTTCTCAAAGATATAGATAAGTGAGTCAAGTTTATAAGCATACAATCCATTCCCCAACTGATAAATGGTCAAGGGCTAGGAACAATTAGTTTTCAGAGGAAGAAATCAAAGCTATCGACAGGCATATGAAAAAAATGCTTTTAAATCACTTTTGTTGAGAAATGCATATTAAAACAACTCTGAGAAACCACCTCAGACCTACTAGATTGTCCAGTATGACAAAAAAGGAAAGTGATAAATGTTGGAGAAGATGTGGGGAAATTGGGACACTAAAGCACTGTTGGGGGAGTCATGAATGAATCCAACCATTCCAGAGAGTAATTTGGATTATGCCCAAAAGGCAACCAAACTGTTGATCTAGCAATACCACTACTAAGTCTGTATCCCAAAGAGATCATAAAAAAGATAAAAGAATCTACATGTGAAAAAATATTGAGAGAAGCCCTTTTCATGCTGGCAAATTATTGGAAATTAAGGGGGTGCCCATCAATTGGGGAATGGCTGAACAAGCCGTGGTACATGACTATAATGGAATACTATTGTGCAATAAGAAATGATGGATAGGCAAGTTCAGGAAAACTTGGAAAGATCTGTATAAACTGCTACAAAGGAAAATGAGCAAAACTAGGAAAATATTGTACATATTATCAGTAAAATCGCTGATCATTGATGACCAACTATGATTGGCTCAGCTCTTCTCAGGAACACAATGACCCAAGACAAGTACAAAGGATTTGCAAAGAAAAATACTGTATGTACATCCAGCTAAAGAACTGATTAGTCACAACTGTGATTACTATGAAATTTGCTTTACATGTAAACTGTATCAAATTGCCTAATTTCTTCAGAAGAAGGGAGGGGAGTGAGGAAAGGAGAAAAATTTGAAACTCAAAATCTCGTAAAAATGAATACTAAATATGTAACTGGAGGGGAATAAAACAATATTTTTAAATAGTTATTTTCATTGGAAAATATTTTTATATATTTCAGATGTAAAACTATTTTAAAGTGCCAAGAATTTTAGTGGAGAAGGCTTTCTTTTCTGAACCTTCAGTAACTCAGGGCTGCTGAGAAAAGAGATTGCAGTTGGCAGACTATGTCTCTACAAGAGTTGACTTCTTTTATGGTGGTTGCAGAGGTTATGCTTGAAGCAAAACCAGTGGTATGGATGATACTAGTATTCCTGGCTCTGGTTCTTGGGCTCTGGGTCTTGAATTGTATCTATCACAATCCGAGGGCACATGATATTGTAGTTATGATTTGACCCACCTTGCACATGTCACCTCTATTGTCTTCCCTAGAATAGTTTTTTTTTTTTCACTTTTGCTGTATTTCTTGCCCCATTAGTGGCAGTTATTGAGCAGGTAGTGGGGATAGTAGGCTCCTTTCCCACAAGGTTTGCTTCCCTAAGTGAGGGTTGCATGGGCTAGGCTGGAAGCAGGACCTTCCCAAGGCTCTTGGCTGTGAATCCTGAGCACTCTCTATCCCAGAGAAGGTGATAGTCCAAGTGACTTGGACACCTTGTGGTCTAGAGTAGTAAATACAGTTTTATGACCTATATCCTTTAACCCAATAATACCACCACTAACTAGTCTTTCAAAGAGAATTATGTTTTACAAAGGGAATGGACTCATATACAAAAAATTTTAAAGCAATAATTTTTGTTGGAGCATAGCACTTGAAACAAAAATGGGTGTCAGTCAAGTGAAGAGTTGAATTATGTCTTATGAATATAATAGAATATGATTATAACATAAGAAATTACAAAAATAAATGGATTACGAGAAACCTGGAAAATTTTGCATAGATACATTATGAAGTGAACAGAACCAAGTGAATTCTTAAAACAATGATTAGGATATTGTAAATTAAAATAACTTTGAATGATTTGAGACCACTGATCAAGGCATTGAAAACTTGCAATTCCAGAAGGTTGATGTCTCCTCTCTACTAGAGAAGTGATAAAATAGAAATATAGAATGAAGCACATAATTTTCAGATATGATTATTACAGTCTAATTTTGTTTTGTTTGACTATTTTTTGTAACAAGAGATGGCTTTTGTCTTGAGGGAGAGAAATTAGAGGGGAGAGAGGGATAGTGATACAATCAAATGGGAAGAGAAGAAAGAAAAGAATCAATAAAACATTTAAAATACACAGGCTAGGGGACTTGGGAAGTGTTCCAAAGAGATATATGATAAGCATAGGAATATTGGTACTATCATATTAAATTTAATATTTATTAAGAGGAATAAACCTTGTGCATTGGACTCATTATTTTATATATAATCTCCACTTTATGACTGACTGTCTTTGTTAATTGAAATGTTTATGTTGATTCCTAGTTCATAAAAATAAAAATTGGTTTTTACCATCCATTGCTTCTTTTACTTTATGAGAAAATATACCCTTCATCTTTCTTCGTGAAATTTTACAGACAGATGGATTTTTCTCTGCATTTAGCCAGTCAGATGTTTGTTGGGCTCTCTTGGTATTCTTATTTTGACAACTAATTTTCGTTGGCAAAACTTCTGAATGCAATTATCTTAAGTGGTGTCAACATGTCATTTTTGTTATCCATTTCTCATTTTTTAATTTTTAATTACTTGTTTAAATGATTCAGTATTAAATCCTTTCAATTAAACTTCATATCTTTTTCTCATTATTATTTTGTCCTATCTTGTCACTTATAAATTCTGATGTTCAATCATTGACAATTATTTTTTTATTTTTTTATTATTTTTAAAAATTTTATTTATTTATAATTTTTTTCACAGTATATATGCATGAGTAATTTTTTTAATATTATCCCTTGTATTCATTTTTCCAAATTATCCCCTCCCTCCCTCTACTCCCTCCCCTAGATGACAGGCAATCCCATACATTTTACATGTGTTACAGTATAACCTAGATATAATATATGTGTGTCAATACCATTTTCTTGTTGCACATTAAGTATTAGAGTCCGAAGGTATAAGTAACCTGGGTAGATAGACAGTAGTGCTAACAATTTACATTCACTTCCCAGTGTTCCTTCTCTGAGTGTAGTTGTTTCTGTCCATCATTGATCAACTGGAAGTGAGTTGGATCTTCTTCATGTTGAAGATTTCCACTTCCATCAGAATACATCTTCATACAGCATTGAAGTGTACAGAGATCTTCTGGTTCTATTCATTTCACTCAGCATCAGTTGATTTAAGTCTCTCCAGGCCTCTCTGTTTTCCTCCTGCTGGTCATTTCTTAAAGAGCAATAATATTCCATAGCCTTCATATATCATAATTTACCCAACCATTCTCCAATTGATGAGCATCCATTCATCTTCCAGTTTCTAGCCACTACGAAAAGAGCTGCCACAAATATTTTGGCTCATACAGATCCCTTTCCCCTCTTTAGTATTTCTTTGGGATATAATCCCAATAGCAGCACTGCTGGATCAAAGGGTATGCACAGTTTGATAACTTTTTGGGCATAGTTCCACATTGCTCTCCAGAATGGTTGGATTCTTTCACAATTCCACCAACAATGTATTAGTGTCCCAGTTTCCCCACATCCCCTCCAACATTCATCATTATTTGTTCCTGTCATCTTAGCCAATCTGACAGGTGTGTAGTGGTATCTCAGAGTTGTCTTAATTTGCATTTCTCTGATCAACAGTGATTTGGAACACTCTTTCATATGAGTGGATATAGTTTCAATTTCATCATCTGAGAATAATTTTTTTTAAATTTTTCTATAAATGTGAATATGATACAGAGGCTTAAGTCTTCTTTGGCCAAAAGACGTATCATTTTCCCCTGAACCATCTTTTCCCATATATTTCTCCCCATCCTCATCTTTTCCTTCTTTTATTTTGAAATATTAGTGTATATTTTGATTTGATCTAAAGGGACTCAACACATTTTTTTGTAGAATTGCTGTATTAGTTCATCCTCAGCAAATGTTTGTATGTAAACTGCAGTTATTTTCACAATGATTTTTTTGCAAATTTCATTACTTTGCCAGCTTATACTATTGTAGTACTTAACATTGGCATTGTAATGGTAATCAGCTATCCCATGAAATAATGTCATGAAGCTTCTGCCCACTCCTTTCTTTCCTTCTCCAAAGAGTTCCCATCCTTTAGCCATAACCAGGAATGTGCTGTCATCTGTGGAAACTGGCTCTCCAGAGCAGATTGTTAATTTTCAGCGTGAGCATTTAAACCAAGGATGGGGAATGTCTGGCTTGCCGCTATAGTCTGGCTCTGTCTCTGCAACAGCAGGACACAATAACCTCCCACTGCTTGTGTTCTATAAGTTGATACTTTTGTATGGCCTGTGATTGATATTATAAATATCCAAATGGCCCTTGGCTGAAAAAAAGCTTCCTCAACCGATTTCTTATTTTGTTGATTGTCTAGATTCAAGAAAGTGATGGAGAAAATGTTAATAAGGAGGATTACATTTAAAAGTGTATCATATATACTTTAGAAAAATTGGAGAGCTGATTACTTTTACTAACACATATCTGGCTGTTAAGCTCCTTTCAATTGCGCTCCATATTTTTTTCTCATTATTATTTTTGTCTTACTCTTGTCATTTACAAATTCTGATCTTAACCCTAATAAATGTCATTGATTTGATCTTTATAATTTTGTTATATTCACTTGTTTGGTGTATAATTATTATATTCACTATTCTTATTATGTATATTTCTTGACTACTCATTTCACTCTGTATTGGCACAAATACATCTTTCCATGCTTCTTTATATGCTCACACAAAGCATTTCTTATAGCATAGTTTTATTCTATTAGTTCATATATCATAATCTGGTTAACAGTTCCCTAATAAGTGGACCTCTACTTTGTTTCCAAGTCTTTACTACTATGAAAAGTGCTATTACAAATATTTTGGTGTGTATGAGGGACTTTCTTCTAATTGATGACTTCCTTGGGTTATAAGCCCAGAAATAGAATCTCTATAGTCAAAAGGTATGAACATTTGCATAATTCTAGATTACACAGTAGTTGAACTATTTCACAGCTCTACCAACAATATGTGTACCTATCACTCTACAATCCCTTCAATATTGATTATTGCCATTTTTGTCATCTTTGCTAATTTGCAAGATATGAAGTGAAACCTCAGGGTTGTTTTGATTTGCATTTTTTTTATTATTAGTGACTTGGGGCATTCTTTAATGTAATTTCTAGTTTTGTTTCTTATCAAAAATGTAAAAGATTGATACAATTTAGCTCCTCCAGCAATATTTCTATTCCAAACAACTACCTTACATTAGAATATAAATTGTCAAATTAAATTTTGTTAACAGTTTAAAAACTCTCTGCCTTCTTTTCTCCTGTTCTGCAACCACAATGGTAGAAATGGAATGGAGATACACAGCGCCCATGGCTAAATTCTCAAATTAGTCAACACATCAAAAATGTAGGAAAATATATGAAATGTTGCACACCTATGGACATCCCACCTTGTAGGGGAGTACAGTTGGAGATTGCTTCTCCTGTCTCTTTCTTGGAGCCATGTTTATTCATTATAATTTCAAAACATTCTATTTGAAATTTTTTTATTATCTCTCTTTTTTATTAATTTTATAATTATAAATTTTTTGACAGTATATATGCATGAGTAATTTTTTTTATAACATTATCCCTTGTATTCATTTTTCCAGATTTTCCCTTCCCTCCCTTTTCTCCCTCCCCTAGATGACAGGCAATCCCGTATATTTTACATGTGTTACAGTATAACCTAGATACAATATATGTGTGTAAATCCCATTTTCTTGTTGCACATTAAGTATTAGCTTCCGAAGGTATAAGTAACCTGGGTAGATAGACAGTAGTGCTAACAGTTTACATTCACTTCCCAGTGTTCCTTCTCTGGGCATAGTTATTTCTGTCTATCATTGATCAACTGGAAGTGAGTTGGATCTTCTTTATGTTGAAGATTTCCACTTCCATCAGAATACATCTTCACACAGTATTGTTGTTGAAGTGTACAGTGATCTTCTGGTTCTGCTCATTTCACTCAGCAACAGTTGATTTAAGTCTCTCCAAGCCTCTCTGTATTCCTCCTGCTGATCATTTCTTACAGAAAATAATATTCCATAATCTTCATATACCATAATTTACCCAACCATTCTCTAATTGATGGACATCCATTCAACTTCCAGTTTCTAGCCACAACGAAAAGAGCTGCCACAAACATTTTGGTATTTGAAATGTTTTGTGGATGTTCTTTCTATTTACGTTGTTGTAGTTATTGCACATACTGTTTTCAAGCCTTTGCTTATTTCACTTTGCATTAGTTCATATAATCCTATGCTTCTCTGTATTCATCATATATGAAATTCTTACAATGCAGCAATATTTCATTGCATTGCCATGCCACAGCTGGTTTAGCCATTTTCAGATGGTGAATATTTATTTCTAATTTTTAACCATTACAAAAAGTACTGCTATAAATATTTTGGTATATATGAATACTCTTTTTATTGATAATCTCCTTAAGGATATATGCCTGGTAGTAAAATCTCTGGGTCAAAAAACATGACTCTAGTTAACTTCTAGTAGAAGTTATTGATTAAATTGTGTCTAAATTAATCAGTGTAATTTGAATACAAGTAGTAAGTGGTGAGATATTTTGTTTCCTCCTTCTCCTGTTTTTTTTTTTTTTTTTTTTTTTTTTTGAGTAATTGAAGAAAATAGAATGACCATCATTGCATGATGATAGCTGGGGCTGGTAGGTAGAGGACAGATTATTCACTGGTAACTGCTTGTGAAAATGGCAAGAACCAGAGAGAGAGAGAGAGAGAGAGAGAGAGAGAGAGACAGAGAGAGAGAGAGAGAGAGAGAGAGAGAGAGAGAGAGAGAGAGAGAGAGAGAGAGAGAGAGAGAAATTCTGATAAAAATGTTTTTGTCTTTATTTTATATGATTTATTTTTATTTATTTTGAATGATATGAGAGCCCATTTAATGGTTCTTTGCTTTAATGACCAGTCATGACTCCAGAAGATGATGATAAATTATGCTTCCAATCTCTTGGCAGAGAATTGGTGGTCTAAAGATATGGAATGATACATGCATCCTCATATGTAGTCAATGTGTGGTTTATTTTGCTTGACTGTACTTATTTATTAAAAAGGGTAGGGGGAAGGGGTTGAGCAGGGATAGTTATAAATGGGGAAGAAAGAATATGATATTACCAAAAAGAAGGGAAAGAAAGGAAAAAAAGTATTAGTAAAGCATTTTATAACTATCCCTAATGAAATTTGGAATGAGAAACAGACAAGCAAGGTAGTGTTGGTATTACCATATTAAATTTAACATATATTTTATTTTTTTAAAATACCCATCTGAGAGCAGCTAGGTGGCGCAGTGGATAGAGCACCAGTCCTGAAGTCAGGAGCACCTGAATTCAAATCTGGATTAGACACTTAACACTTCCTGGCTTTGTGACCCTGGGCAAGTCACTTAACCTCAATTGTCTCAGCAAAATAAATAGACAGATAGATTAAAAAAAAATTTTTTTTAAGATAAAAATACCAAGTTGCTTATAAAAGAGAATCATAATTTCAGATATAATCTTTTTTTTTTATATAAGAAAATGTTTTCTATTTGTTGATGTTTGTCAGGCACAGAATAATAGAAAATAAAATAAAATAAATATCCTACTATCTTTCATAGGGAACTGCAAGATTGCATGATACTGAACCCTGAATGTCAGCAAGCAGTGGGAGAAAGAGATGAACGCTATTCCCTCCTCTCCCTTTCCTTTGAGTGGTGGGCAAGAGCAAGCTGAGATAGAATTTGCCACCAAAACACTTCTCCCAAACAATGGGAAACCCTCATGGGAAATGTGATTGCATATAAGAGTGTATGTATACTCTTATATGTAGTATATGTCTATATATATGTATGTACACACACAGAGAAATTCCCAGTGGCAGCAGCTGGGAGGACCATAGTGCACAGAGCAATGTGTATGGATTCAGAAAGACTCATTTTTGTGAATTCAAATCTGTCCTGAGACATTTACTTAGACATTACCCTGGAAAAGTCATTTATTTTTGCCTCAGTTTCTTCATCTGTAAAATTGGCTAGAGAAGGAAATGGAAAACAAATCCAGTATTTCTATCAAGAAAATCTAAATGGAATAAAAAGTCAGTCACTACTTAACAAGACATACACATAGATGTATATTTGGTAACATTACTTACTCATCCTACGATTTCTGTTTTCTTCTTTCCAATAACATTTGGCTCTATAAAATTGTGGGTGGAATGTGCCTGCAATTGAGGTGTTATCTCAGTATCCTAGAGGAGTTAGGTATGTTTTTTCAGATTGAATAGGATAGTCCTTGTTATCCCCCATGAAGGAAAGGAAACCCCTCCAGAGAAAAATCTTCCTTTAGATTTTTTTAGAGTGTTTCCTTTATGCTTTCATTTTCTTTTATACATGTATCCTCCCCGCTCTTAGTAAATTGTAAGTTCTTTGAAGTAAGGAACTTTCTCATTTTTCATTTTTGCCACCTCAAGTCATGATAGCTTAGCTTCATTTTTTTTTTTTTAATTTGGTTGTGTTTTTTTGTTTGTTTTTTGACCTGGTCACTAGACTGGAAGATAAAAGAAGTGGTACAAGCATGGTGTTTCTGGATTTTGGAAAGACAATTTGCAAGGGATCTAGAGATAATGCTTGGGGGAAAGATGGAGAGATATGCATTGTTAAATGATAACAGTTACAATGAATTCAGAACTAATTAGATGGATTAAATATCAGGAGTATTCCAGCCCTTACTCTATCACACATTTTTATCAGTGACTTAGATGAAAGCAGAGATGGGGTGCTTATCAAATATATGAATGACATGAAGCTCTGAGAGATGACTAATGCATCAGTTGATGGAATTAGAATCTAAGAAGATGTGACAAACTATCAAGATTGGTTGAATATTTTTAGAGGCAAATAAAAGAAAATAGTTGAACTCCTAAACTTGCAGTAAAAAATAAATTGAGTAAATAAAGGATTGGGAGAACAGCTATATAACATGGTTTGTACAAAAAAAGCCTGGGAAATTGAGTAGATGAAAGCTAAATATGAGTCAGCCTAGAAACCTGAAAAGATCTCAGGCTATACACACCAGAGCTTAGGATCCAGAAAAAGAGAATGTGATAGTCCTTCTGTGCAACAATCTGCATTAGACAACATCTGGAAGATGATGAATAGTTAATTCTAAGTGACATATTTTAGAAAGTCAATGACAATTGGATAGTAACCAAAGAAATGTGACAAGAATGATCAAAAGACTCAAAATGAAGGAACTGAGGACATTTAAGCTAGAGAAGAAAAGTCTTAGGAGGATATTATAGCTGTCTTTAAACATCTGAAGGACTGTCACGTGGGAGAAGGATTCAACTTATTCTGAGAGCAAAACCAGAAATAGTGAGTGAAAGTGTCAGAGAGGCAGATTTTGGTTTGGTGTGAAGATAAACTTTAAGAAATACAATTATCAAAAGTTGAGATAATCTCAGAAAACTTTGCATTACTCATCACATGAGGTCTTCAAAGAGAAAATTTAAGAGTGGAGATATCTATTCCAAGCACAAGAAGAATTAGAATGCTTCTGAGGAGGTTTCTTCCAAATCTAAGATTCTGTAGTTCTATGACTTAGTACCTACTTATTCAAATATCCTTCCTACAAAAAATTCATCTGATAATTTGTAATTTAAAATTTAACTATATTTTAGTCATTGATTTGAAATGATCTTATTTTTTAAATTAATAGTTTTTCATTTTCAAAATACATTCAAAGATAGTTTTCAACATTCACACTTGCAAAACTTTATGTTACAAATTTTTCTCCCTCCCTTGCCACCCACCATCCTTCTCTAAACAGCAGTAATCCAATATGTGTTAAACATGTGCAATTCTCTTATACATATTTCCACATTTATCATGCTGAACAAGAAAATTAGAATAAAAGGAGACAAAATGAGAGGAAAAAAGCAAACAAACAAAACAAAAACGGTGAAAATACTTTGTTGTGATCCATATTCAGTCTCCACAGTTCTCTCACTGGATGCAGATGGATCTCTCCATGACAAGTCTTTTTGGAATTGCCTGAATCACCTCATTGTTGAAAAGAACCATATCCATCAGTGCTGATGATTCTGTTTTCTAGGTGATTTTATTTTTTGACTCAAAGGTAATTTTTGTATTTGTTAAAAGATTTTTAATGGATTTATCAAATAATTTCAAAAACATATGGTAAAGAGATTTTTAACAAATTTGCCCCCAAAATTCACTGTACTGCTGTTTTTGGATATAATGAAATTAATAATAACTAGAATTTCATTAATTCTGTTAATCATATAATACCTTTTGAACAATTTGTCATATGATATCTTTTAAAATATTTAAGAGATGAACTAAGGGATAGTAAAAAACTGAAAACAAAGTAGGTTTCCTCATTTGCAGAATGGCCAAACAAATTGTAGTACATGAGTGGAATGGAATATTACAAGGTGATACAAAATCATGACTGTAATGAATACAGAGAAGCATGGAAAACTTTACAGGAACTGATGCAAAATGAGGTAAAGAGAAATCAATGCAAACTGGGAACAAAACAAAACAATTAAAACAATGTTGCAAAATTATACTTTTATGCTAAAAGAAGGGATATAAGAAAACAAATTAAATTCTCCCTCTGCCTCCACATTCCACTTCTTTGCATAGGTTAGGGGATCATGGGTTTGAAATCCTATATATGACAAACTTTTTTTAATATTTAGGTTTATTTTGTTTAATTTTTCCTCTTTTTTCTTTATTATAAGAGATGACTGTCTGAGAAAGGACAAAAGGAGGGATAAAATAGGAAATATAGATAGTCTGCTGGAGATAGTTGACTGAGAAGCAGGTCATTAAATATTTGGTGGGTGCAAATCAGCAGATGCTACAAATCAAGGTTAGATTTATGGTTTTATTGATTGTCTAGACTTGAGAAAGTAGGAGAGAAAATGTTAATAATGCAGATTAAACTTAAAATCATGTGTACATGTCTTTCTCCCACCCCCTACCCCAGCCCAAATTGGTTTTTTAAACATTTACTAGTATAGATAATATAAAAATCAAAGGAAATCAATAAAATTGATTTTAAAAAACTACTTGCTGGAGAAAGGTGGAAAGGAGAGATATAAAGTTTTGTTAATTGAAAAAAATTTTAATTAAATTTTTTAAAGTTGGTTTGAGGGGAGAGAGGAAGACAAGCAGCTTTTTGGGAATTTGTTTTCTTTGTCTCTTGGTCCTTTCCTTGCCTGATAGAGAAGGTAGGAGACTAGTGGTTAAAATAGTGCTTGAAAAGCTCTAGGAAGTGGAGACATCCTAGAATACAAAGAGAAATTTGCGAAGAAGTCTTGGAGAGGCAAAGCTACCTAGAAACTTAGTGGCTTCTATGCTGATTCAAAATGACTGACATCCTAGGAGGAAAAGAATCTCTCTCTCTCGCTCTCTCCTCTTTCTCTCTATCCCTTCTCTCTTTCTGTCTCTCTCTGTCTCTCCTTTCTCTGTCTCTCTCTGTCTCTGTCTCTCTGTGTCTCTTTCTCTTCTCTTCTTCTCTCTCTCTCTCTCTTCTCTTTCTCTCTATCCCCTCTCTCCCTCTGTCTCTCTCTGTCTCTCCTTTCTCTGTCTCTCTGTCTCTCCTTTCTCTGTCTCTGTCTGTCTCTGTCTCTTTCTCTTCTCTTCTCTCTCTCTTCTCTTCTCTCTCTCTCTCTCTCTCTCTCTCTCTCTCTCTCTCTCTCTCTCTCTCTCTCTTCTCTTTCTCTCTCTGTCTCTCCTTTCTCTGTCTCTCTCTATCTCTGTCTCTCTCTTCTCTCTCTTTCTCTCTCTCTCCTCTCTTTCTCTCTATCCTCTCTCTCTGTCTCTATCCTCTCTCTCTGTCTCTCTCTCTCTCTGTCTCTCTCTCTCTCTCTCTCTCTCTCTCTCTCTCTCTCTCTCTCTCTCTCTCTTCTCTTTCTCTCTATCCCCTCTCTCTTTCTGTCTCTCTCTGTCTCTCCTTTCTCTGTCTCTCTCTATCTCTGTCTCTCTCTTCTCTCTCTTTCTCTCTCTCTCCTCTCTTTCTCTCTATCCTCTCTCTCTGTCTCTATCCTCTCTCTCTGTCTCTGTCTGTCTCTGTCTCTCTGTCTCTCTGTCTCTGTCTCTCATACACACACTATTTTACAAGAGCATAATTAAATCTGCTCTTTCTAAAATGCAAAAGTTCTTAAACTGGGTTCTGAACTTTTAAAAATTCTGATAATTATATTTCTATATAATTATTTTCCTTTGTAATCCTATATATTTTGTTTTTATGCATTTAAAAACATAATTTTGAGAAGGTGCCCATAGTTTTCACCATACTGCCAAAGGTATCCAGGACACAAAGAAGGTTGGGGACAATGTATGTGATGTGATACACACACACACACACACACACACACACACACACACACACACACACGTGTATGAGTATAAACAATTTTAAAAGTAAAATAAAGACTTGCCCTATATTAAAACTATTGCATAAAGGCCATCCATGGCCATGTGTTTTCTTCTTCACTCTATATTGCAAAATAATTCTACATCTTGAGCCTCCCTTACCTCCTCGATTCTCTGTTAAAGAGGTGAGCCTTCTACTTGCAAAGGAGCCTGAGTGCTAGTCATTTTTACCTTGTTATCTTTATTTTGTTCCATGTGGTGACTCCTGCTGCCTTTGAACCTGCTAAGGTTTTCCCCATCCTCAGTTTAACCGCAAGAACTGCTATTCGGTCTAGTGAGGTGGGTGCTGTTCCTCTTCCCTCTCCATCAAGGGGCCTATTTTAGCTCTGGACCCATAAGATTAGACAAAATTCAGTCCTTGGGGAACTTGAGCTACAGAGATAAGGATCAGGCTCTTTCATGTTTCTGTCTTTGACTCTGTGTGTTTCCCCCTCAGAGCCACAGAGGAAATGACTTAAACCTTAGGTTTTGGCTTATGTGTAGATTATTTCCACAGCGTGAAGTAGAAAGGAATTCATTGAATCATGTAAACTAGGCACAGGATGGCTATTTATTTCTTCCACAAAAAAAAAAAAATGCCAAAACAAAACAAATTTTAAAAACCCCACAAACAACATACATTAACAATTTTTTCTTTTAAAAATAGCTTTTTATTTTCAAAATATAATCAAAGATAGTTTTCAATATTCATCCTTGCAAAATCTTGTTCCAAATTTTTCTCTCTCCCTTCCCCCCACCCTCCTCACTTAGACAGGAAGTAATCCAATATATGTTAAACATGTGCAGTTCATATTTTCACATTTATCATGCTGTACAAGAAAAATCAGATCAAAAAGGGAAAAAAATGAGAAAGAAAAAAAGCAAGCAAACAACAACAAAAATGATGAAAATACTATGTTGTAATCCACACTCAGTTCCCAAAGTCCTCCCTCTGAGTGCAGATGCTCTCTTCCTCACAAGTCTATATGAAATGGCCTGAATAATCTCATTGTTGAAAAGAGCCCCGTCCATCAGAACTGATCATTGTATAGTCTTGTTGTTACCATGTATAAAGATCTCCTGGTTCTGCTCATTTCACTCAGCATCAGTTGATGTAAGTCTCTCCAGGCCTCTCTGAAATCATCCTGCTGGTCATTTCTTACTGAACAATAATATTCCATTACATTCTTATACCATAATTTATTCAGCCATTCCCCAGCTGATGGGCATCCACTCAGTTTCTGGCTCCTTGCCACCACAAAAGGCCTGCCACAAACATTTTTTGCACATGTGGGTCCTAAGAAAAGTAGTTAAGACTCTGAAATCCAGTCTTTAGCTCCCATATGTTCACAGCCACCATTCAACCATGTTTGCTGGAAAGCAGCCCTTCCCCCATGCCTCATGGAAGAGTTATTTATCACGAGTCCCAGAGAACTGAAGTAAGAAATCTTGCAAAAGCTTTTAAGTAACAGAGCTTCCTAATTCCCTGCTGCTGCTATGGGGAAGGATCAAGAAACAGCCTAGCATCTCATGCAATATCCCAAAGAGACAGTGCTAAATTCAACATTTAATTATGAATGTCCCCAGAGAACCTAAGAAGAACTCAGTGGGATGACTTCTACGGGCCCATTTCCACACATGCTTTGTGAAAAGAACCATCACTTACAGATGCAAAGTGAAGTGACCAGAACCAAGAGAATATTGTACACAGTAACAGCAATATTATAAAGATGATCAACTATAAAAGACTTCTCTACTGTGATCAAGAAAGTGATCCAAGACACTTCCAAAGGATTGTGATAAAAAATACTCTCTCTCCAGAGAGAAGACTGATGAATTAAAACATACTTTTAAATTTTCCTTTCTTTTTCTTTTTTTTCCCCCATGGAGGATAGGGTGGAGTTGGTTTGTAACACTGGTAACAAGGAATTATGTTTTGCATGAATTCACATGTGTAATTCATATTATGTTGGTTGCCATCTTAAGAGGTGGGGGAGAGACTGGAGGGAGGAAGAAAATTTGGAACTCAAAACTGTAAAATAAATAAATAAATAGTGTTAAAAATTTTTATATTCAATTGGGAAATACTTAACAAAATAAAAAAAATTATTTATATATGTTGCATATTGCTGATCTTGATCGATTTCGAATTACTAGTGAATATCAGCAGTTTTACCTGGTGGTTTTCTTTGCAGATTACTAGAAGTATAGAAGCAAGTCTTCACTAAAAGTACTTATTAGTAATAAAAAAATACAAGTATTTACCTTGAAAATTAAAAAAGAAAAAAAACCCTAACTTGACCTTGCCTTATTCTCAAGATTTGACTTTTCTCCATTTCTTTGCGAAACTCTGGAAAGAAACATCTACATCCATTGCCTTCACCTTTTCATTCCCATTTTCCTCATTTCACTCTACTTAGAAAGATGGTTTCTGTCATTACCCTTCAAATGAAAACCCTTTCTCCAAAGTTGTCAGAAATCTCTTTTTTATTATTATTATAGCTTTTTATTTATAAGATATATGCATGGGTAATTTTTCAGCATTGACAATTGCAAAATCTTTTGTTCCAACTTTTCCCCTCCTTCTTTCTCTTCCCCCCCCCCCCATGGCAGGTAGACTGATACATGTTAAATATGTTCAACTATGTGTTAAATACAATATATGTATACATGTCCATACAGTTATTTTGCTGCACAAAAAGAATTGGACTTTGAAATAGTGTACAATTAACTTGTGAAGGAAATAAAAAATGCAGGTGGACAAAAATAGAGGGATTGGGAATTCTATGTAGTGGTTCATACTCATCTCCCAGAGTTCTTTCTCTGGGTGTAGCTGGTTCCGTTCATTACTGCTCTGTTGGAATTGATTTTGTTCATCTCATTGTTGAAGATGGCCACACCCATCAGAATTGATCATCATTTAGTATTGTTGTTGAAGTGTATAATGATCTCCTGGTCCTGCTCATTTCACTCAGCATCAGCTCATGTAAGTCTCTCCAGGCCTTTCTGAAATCATCCTGCTGGTCATTTCTTACAGAACAATAATATTCCATAACATTCATATACCACAATTTATTCAGCCATTCTCCAATTGATGGGCATCCATTCAGTTTCCAGTTTCTGGCCACTACAAAGAGAGCTGCCACAAACATTCTTGCACATACAGGCTCCTTCCCCTTCTTTAAGATCTCTTTGGGATATAAGCCCAGTAGTAACACTGCTGGATCAAAGGATATGCACAGTTTGATAACTTTTTGAGCATAGTTCCAAATTGCTCTCCAGAATGGCTGGATGTATTCACAATTCCACTAGCAATGTATCAGTGTCCCTGTTTTCCCGCATCCCCTCCAACATTACATTATCTGTGATTCTAGCCAATCTGACAGGTGTGTAGTGGTATCTCCGAGTTGTCTTAATTTGCATTTCTCTGATTAATAATGATTTGGAGCATCTTTTCATATGGATAGAAATAGTTTCAGTTTCTTCATCTGAGAATTGTCTGTTCATATCCTTTGACCATTTATCAATTGGAGAATGGCTTGATTTCTTATAAATTAAAGTCAGTTCTCTATATATATTGGAAACAAGGCCTTTATCAGAACCTTTGACTGTAAAAATGTTTTCCCAGTTTATTGCTTCCCTTCTAATCTTGTCTGCATTAATCCCAGTTGCTGTCCTTTAAGCATTTCCCTTCTCTAATCCATTCTCCATATAGCTTTCAGGATAAGGTACAAGTCATTCCTTTGGTTAAAAACCTTTAGTGATTTTCCATTGCCTCCAGAAAAAAATATACATTCCTCAGACTGGCATTTCAGGACCACCACATTCTAACTCCCCCTGTCCCCCTTATTTCTTATTACTTCCTTTAATGAACTCTATATTCCATTGGCTTGTATTGTTGTTCAGTTATGTACTTCTTCATGACTCCATTTAGGGTTTTCTTGGCAAAGATAACAGAGTGATTTGCTATTTCCTTCTCCAGTTCATTTTACAGATAAGAAAACAGAGGCAAACAGGATTACATAATTATTAAGGATCTATGGCCAGATTTGAACTCAGGAAGATGAGTCTTCCTGATGCCAGCTGGGCAAATGTCCACTGTGTCACTTAACTGTCACAATAATTGGACTTATCTGTTCCCCAAAGTTGATACTCATTCCAGGTCTAATTCCTTCTTCAGAGTAAACAAGGAATTGTATCACATCTTCTTATCAAGTCTTTTAGCACTTACATAAAATCCTGACACGAATGGACTCCCAAATCTAGATTTTCCCCAAAATATTGGTTTCCATTCATGACAACAATTTAGACAAGTAAACCACCCTATCCTTGCCCTTAAAAAAAAAAAAAAAAAAAAAAAAAAAAAAAAGCTAAAAGCTAAAACTTTTAAACATTTAAGTTACTTGATAAAATTAGGCAAATAAATATGCAAGTAAAACAAATTTATCTGTACCTGCAAGTAACAGAAGGCAGCAAAATTTCATTTTAGAAACTTTACTGTAATTCAGTTACTGAAGCAAGGGTTTTGAGTTTTCTACTACTCCCTTCAAAAAAAAAATTAACCCTGGGGCAGCTAGGTGGTGCAGTGGACAGAGCACCAGCCCTGAATCCAGGAGGACCTGAGTTCAAATCTGATCTCAGACACTTAACACTTCCTATCTGTGTGACCCCTGGGCAAGTCACCCCCAACTTCCTCAGCAAAAAATAAATAATTAACCCTTTACATCCTCCCTGCATCCTATTTCCTATCCTGCCTCAATCCCTTTGTACTTCTTCATCATGCTCCCAAATGACTTCATCTTTGGGAAATATCCTGTAAGATCCAATCAGCCTTCATATTTACACCTTATCAGTACCTTCTGGCCCCTCTGATTGGGGGTAGAGCAATAACTCCTCAGTTTCCAGTTAAGGGGAAGGCACAGACAGACATTTCATTTTCTACTGGGCTGCACTCATTTGGATTTTGACTTTGCCCCTTGCCTTAATTGGGGTGTACCTTCTCCACCCCTTCTCCCCCTTCCAGCTTTCTTTTGTGTTTTATCTTTCTTCATTAGATTGTAAGCTCCTTGAGGGAAGGGACTTTCTTTTTCATTTTTGTATCTCTAGGACTTAGCACAGTGCCTGATATACCATCTTCTTTCTTTATTTTCCTTCAGGGCTGAATAAGGTGGCACCCACTCCATGAAGCTTTCTCTGATTGCCCCTCTTATGAGTTGCTCATGTTTTCTATTTCTCAATTTTATTTTGTTCTCTGTCTCTCTTACTCTGTCTGTCTCTGTTTCTGTCTCCCTCTGTGTGTGTCTTTCTGTCTCTGCCTCTATCTCCTTGTCTCTCTCTCTCTCTCTCTCTGTCTCTCTCTCTCTGTCTCTCTCTCTCTCTCTCTCTCTCTCTGTCTCTCTGTCTCTGTCTGTCTCTGTCTGTCTCTGTCTGTCTCTGTCTGTCTCTGTCTGTCTCTGTCTCTCTCTCTGTCTCTCTTTTCTCTCTCTCTCTCTATCTCTCTCTGTCTCTCTCTCTGTGTCTCTCTCTCTCTCTCTTTGTGTCTGTCTCTCTATTTCTGTCTCTGTTTCTCTGTCTCTGTCTATCTCTCTGTCTCTCTCTCTCATCTAACCCAAAGATGGTTGAGGGTCCAGTATGTTTTTATCATTGCAACATTAGAAGACAAGGCTCTAATTTTTCTTGTAAAGATGATTCTCATGTCGGTCCTTTTTTAGAAAACAAATGACTGATACAACACTTATACTTTTAAAGTACCCATAGATTGATTTTTTTCCCACTGAAGCCATATACTCTGTCATTATTACAAATGAAAATCATATTACAATGAAAATCATAGACCCATCAGCACAATTCTACAACTTTGCCAAAAAGTAAATCAAAATGTAAATTACTTGCTAATACAGATCATTAGGCTAGGCAATGTGAGAGGTAGAAAGAGTTTGATTCCCTTCTCTTCTAGGTCACTTTGGGCAAGTTCTTTAATGTTTTGGAGCTTCAGTTTTCAAATTTGCAAAATGATCGAGATGAAATAAAAAGGAAGACACTTTGTGACACAATGAAAAGCAAAGCAAAACAAAACAAAACAAAAAACAAAACAAAACAGAACTAGAGGAATACTTACTAAAAGAAAAAGTACATAAGAAACAAATGAACAAAGAAATCTGACAGGATTCTTGTTCACTAGTTTTAGCAAGTTCAACTTTCATGATCCCATTTGAGGTTTTCTTGACAAGAGATACTGGAGTGGATTGAAATTTCCTTCTCCAGCTCGTTTTACAGAAAACTGAGGCAAACAGGGTTTAATGACTTGTCTGGGGTCACACAACTATTAAGCATCTGAAGCCAGATTTGAACTCAAAAAGATGGATTTTCCTGACTTCAGACCCAGCACTCTTTACAGGGTGCTACTTGTGTTAATCAAAAGTTATTTTTGGACATTTTGTGCAGTTAAATTCATTTAAATATAAATTGTTGTAGACCAAATTTGAGGGGCTATTTTGAGATTTAATATTAATTTAAAATAAATCACTTTTTAAAAATCCTTATATTTTGAAGCTGATTTACCACCAGCTACATTGGGGGATCAAGAAGAGGAGCAAGTATACGAGTGTGGTAGGTGTATTGATTTTATGTAGCTAGCAAGTGTTATTGTTGTAGGAGAAGAATGATACCCCCGGCCTGGCAGAAGGATATGGAAGCCAACTCAGGTGGGGCCAACTGTTAAATTTTCAGTACAAACTTTAATTTATACCTTGGAAGTTGGCAAATTACAAATGAAGACTTTGTTTTTGTTGATTAAGAAAGTGATGTCCATTTAAAATTGTTGTAGATAATACAAAATATTTGGGAGAAAAAGAAAGTGATGGAAAAAGTTTTAATAATACAGATTAAATTTAAAAGTTTGCTGTAGATATACACCCCTTCATCTTGATAAACTTTTACCAGAACACTACTGGATCAAGGCTATTGACTGCCCTAAGTAAGCCTCCTTTCCCTCTTTTCCCTTTCCCCATCTCTCAGGATATCTTTTTCTTCAGTGAAAGTCTTATCCAACAAGTATTTCTTATAAAAAGGAGATGCTATAGCCCAAGGCTTTTTAGCCTTTTTTGAGCTGGGAAAAATTTATGGGCCTCTTATTTGAGTAATATTTTTAAATGTACAAAATAAAATATATAGGATTTCAAAGGAAATCAATTATATTAAATAAAGATGTAATTTTTGTAGCCTAAGTTCAAGAACTCCCTGGAGATTTATTTATAGACAATATTCAGTGTAGTTCTAAATGCAGAGAAATTAGATTGGCCCCTTAAGAAGGCATTGTTTTTTGTGGCTGTGATACTAGAAGGGCTTGGGCTGGGGAGGGACTGCTAAAGAGAAGAGGGGCAGGAAATGTCTGACTCTGCAGATGGAGCAGAAGAGTTTTTTAACTGTGCATCCTTATAAAGACTGTACTTTTAATTGTACTTTAAAGTGGCTTTTAAATGTTTTTTTTAAACTTTGAAGCATCTGGACTGAGCCTTATTTAGGCTGGACCCACAATAAAGGGGAAAAATGAGGGAATATAGTTATAGATATGTGGGGCACTCATTATAATCTTATAGAATGATTTTTCCCTTGGGCTGAACTAATCCAGAAAGTCATTGGTCACATGCCTAGTTGCTCTTGATTTTATCTGCCCATTTGGCATTTTTCCTGATGAAGATGCAAGTAATATGGTCTGTTACCCTGGAAACTCTGCCTTGTGACCTGTAATCAGAAGTATTTAACCCTATGTTTTGGTTAAGTCTTCTTACTGAAGGCCATTAAGATATTGAAGCATTTGGAACTTTGCTTCCTTTCAAGATGCTTATCTTAGGGGGCAGATCTTGGTAACCCTGATCTAGGAAGGGATTGAGGACATGTGTCCCCACTTTCTAAGCTAGTAACTCTCAGGATCTTTATGCATGGCATGACAGGATGAACCTTGCCTAATAAACAATCAATCTTACACAAAAAAGTGACAGAGATATTTAAGGAGAGCTTTCCAAGAAATTTCTAGCTCTGTTCTAACTCTAGTGAAATGCACAAATCCAGCAAAAATTATTTCTAACTCCTGAGGAGATAAATCTTAACAATAATCCTAAGGACACAGATATAATCATTCCCACAAATTAGATTACCTCAACTGGTCCCTATTGGGCTTAAATAGCAGGCCTTAAAAGCGTGTCATCTTTGAACTAAGATGAGAGAGAAGAAAATGAGATGTCATTTGTCCTTTTATGGGTCAAAAGAGAATTTTTCAAAGAGCTGAAGGGAGAAGGGAGATGCTTACTACTGCCAACTGCTTCTGTAACAGAAGAGAGCAAAGACCTAGAGGGGTGAGGAGAAGGGCCATGTCAAGCCAATAAGCATTTATTAAACACCTACTGTATGTCAGGCACCATGCTGAATACAGGTCTTCTGTATTTTCTTGAATCTTTCCCTGAGTCCTTCTGGTCTTCTTTGAAGTATCTTTCTAGGCTTCTCCTCAGGCTGGCTGAAAAATGGAGATACCATTCTATGTCCGAGGCTCTAGGACAGATTTGAAGTCTGGCCAGCTATTAGTACAGATTAATTTTGAATTCTTGAGAAGATTCCTGTCTCTTAACAACAGAAAGCAACCTTCTGAGTCCTTATGGGTTGATCTGTGACTTCTTCCTTTTTCCAGACCAGCTGCTCTGGTGAGAAGAATGTGGGGAAAATATTATATTGCCACGTCCTTGTTACCCCTTTTTGAAGTCCTTAGTTGTAACAAGAAGGCAATTCATGATAATGACTTTATATAGGACAGCTAAGCTGGCAAGATCTCCTATGAAAACTCACTCTGTCCCAAATGCTTCCATTTGCACGGCTCCACAAATTGCTGCCAGGGCCTATTAATTTTAAAAATTCCTGAATACAATTCTGAGTCTAGCCCTCCACATGTTTTTCATTCCAGCAGCCACAAATTGGGAAGTGGCAGACACCAAGGGAGTGCCTCCATTCCATGCAGAGTTCCATTTTAAAAAGAAGAGGAAGGAGAAAAGAGAAAAGTCCTTTGGGAAGGAAATGTGGGATAGAATTAGAGAATTCAAGAAATGGCCAAAAATGAGGGTAGAACTTGGGGAGAGTGCAAAACTTGTTCCCCCACAAGTGGCAGATGCTCGGTAGCACGTTTAAGCCTGACATTGTGGTATAAATACGGCCTCAAAATTGCCTTCCCTGACTTATATGGACTCACCACAGGCCTGTGGGCCAATACTGGTCCTGAGGGGACAAAAACCAGATGTGTTTATAGGTCTTCTAGAAATCTGCTTCTGAAACAGAGGTTACCTGCTGCATTTGCTCCTGCTGATGGGTAACAAGGATAAGGGGGATGTGCTGTTGTGCCAGTAATTTTAAGGTTTAAAAGAGGCTGTAGAGGCCACTTTGTGTGCTGTGATAAATCCTGCTGCTTTGGGGCAGATCAGGCCAATCCCACAATACAGATGGAAAGTATTCTTTCAGCTTGTTCCCTATCTTGTGTGAATGGAGGGAAGAATGAAACTTGCACAGGGGAAGGGGGTGAACGGGCTGTCCTGCAGGCTTTCATGTACACTTCCAATTTTCAGAAAGCTTAAACTTTGAGATCAGACTAGTCTATAATCTGCTGCGTTATTGGAGGGGAAGAGGAAAGAAAGGAAGGGGAAAAAAAGAAAACCTAATGGACCACAGAAGCAATAATGATTTTTAAAATAATTATGGAATTACCCTGGCTTTCAGCTCACTTTAAAGTAGGATTGAAATTGTTACTGTTCAAATGTCAATTCAATTGCCAGAGGATTGACAGTTAGCAATTTAGTTGGAAAACTCTGATGAATGACATGTTCAATTACTTCTTATCCCTTTTCCCCCTCAGAAAAAAAGAAAGACTCTAATCTCACTTGTCACTTAGCAGTCTAAAAATGTGTGCAAACAGGCAGTTCACATTAATATTACTATCATCTTTCCTTGTTTGAGACATTTTGAAAAAACAAACAAACAAAGCCACATTAATAGCTTCTAAATAATTGGAGTTTGGAGCCAATGCCAGGCAATCATCTGACATAAGATTTATGTATTTATTTACTTTTGAGAGATATAGCTCAGTCATTTAATTTGAGGAAAATAAAATGAATCGCCCAGAGGGTGGTTAAGTTTATATGCACTGTGATAATGATACCAGTCTGGGTTTTCTTAATATTAATATCAGGGGAGTAGATGCAATAGAAATGTATGAAGGCATTCACAATTGTGACATATGATTCAAGCATCTGGACAAGCGAATGGAAGGAAACAAGCATTTATTAAGCACCTACTAAGCACTTCACAAATTCTGCATATTTTGGAAATATTGTGGGTTTGTTTCCAGAACACTGCAATAAAGCAAATAATAGTTACATGAATTTTTTGGTTGTCCAGTGCATATAAAAGGTATGTTTATGCTACACTATAATCTATTAAGTGTGCAATAGTATTATATCTAAAAATACAATATATATGCTTTCATTTTAAAATACTTTATTGCTAAAAAATACTAATTGTCATCTGAACCTTCAGAAAGTCAATCTTTTTGCTGGTGGAGGATTTTTCTTCCATGTTGATGGCTGCTGACTGATCAGGATGGTAGTTGCTGTAGGCTGGGGTGGGTGTGGCATTTTTTTTTTTTTTTTTTTTTTTTTGCTGAGGCAATTGAGGTTCATTTATTTACTTATTTATTTTACTTACTTTTTTTTTTTGGCAATTTCTTGAAATAAGACAACAATGAATTTTGCTACATCAATAAACTCTTCACTTAAATACTTAGACAATTGTAGAATTATTAATTTGCCTAATTTCACTATTATTATGTCTCAAGGAAAAGGGAGACCCAAGGAAAGAGAGGTTGTATATGGAAGACAACTGGTTGTCAGAACACACACTCACACTCACACTAACACACAGACACACACATATTCATCACTTAAGTTTGCCATCTTAAATGGATGAGGTTTGTGATGTCCCAAAACAATTATTATAGTAATATCCAAGGTCACTTGTCACAGATCGCCATAACAGATGCAATATTTGAAATATTGCTAGAATTACCATAATGGGACAGACACAAAGTGAGTACATGCTATTAGAAAAAAGGCTTGTCACAAACCTTGTCTGTTTAAAAAAAAAAAAAAGGACAATAAAATGAGGTATCCCTGCATTATCTCACATAAAAATGGAGGCAGATGGAGATCAAGGGACTTAGGGAGGGTTACACAGTAAAATGTCAGAGGCTGCATTTGAACTCAGGTCTTCCTGACTCCAGGCCCAGAGCTTTATTCACTATATCACCTCTGCCTCTAGACACAAGCCAGCAAACAAAAAAGAAAACAGTTCGGGATGTGAGAATGTTAAGGAGATGGTATAGAGAGCAGTAGTTAGTTCTCAAACTTTTTGGTTTCAGGCACTTTTTACACTCCTAAAATTGATTGAGGACCTCAGAGAATTTTTTTATGTGGGCTATAACTATCAATATTTATAATTTTGAAGTTAAAACTAATAAAATTTTAAATATTTGTAAATCTACTTAAAATAATTATAAAATTATTCCATGTTAACATGTTTTTATGAAAATATATTTTCCAAAACGAAAATTGTGGGGAGAGGTATTGTTTTACATGATTTTGCTAATCTCTTTAATGCTGGCTTAATGGAAGACAGCTGGGTTGTTCTATATGCTTTTGCATTCAATCTGTTGCAATACATTGTTTTGATTGAAGTTTATTTTTAAAAAAATTTAGCCTGACATAGATATGTATTTGGAATAGGAAGGAGAATTTTAATAGATAGATAAAGTTTTAGTATTCTTATGAAACTAGTGACCTTATAAATTCCCTTGAAAAGATCTCAGGGATTCCCTGGGGTCAACACTTCAAGAATTAATACTATAGGGGCAGCTAGTTGGTGTAGTGGATAGAGCATCAGTCCTGAAGTCAGGAAGACCTGGGTTCAAATCCGAGCTCAGATGCTTAACTCTTCCTGGATTTGTGACCCTGGGCAAGTCTCTTAACCCCAATTGCTTCAGAAAAAAAATAATAATAATATTGTAGAGGAAAGAGCCTTGAATTTTAAAAAATTTATTTTTAATACACATAATGTGAGTCATGTTGGCAGAGAAAAATAGAGCAAAAAGAAAAAATCATGGGAAAGAAAAAATAACATAGAAAAAAGAAGTAAACATAGCATGCATTGATTTACATTCAATCTCCATACTTCTTTTTCTGGATGCAGACAGTGTTTTCTATCCAAAGTCTATTGGGATTGCTTTAGATCACTGAACCACTGAGAAAAACCCAGTCTTTCATAGTTGATTGTTTCACATCCTTGTATTCCTGGTTCTGCTTGTTTCACTTAGCATCAGTTTGTGTAGATCTTTCCAAGCAAAAGAGCCTTGAATTTTATAAAGTTCTTGTTCTACTGGCAATGTAACCTTAATCTCTTTGGGCCCCTGTAATCTCATCTACAAAATAATTGGTCTAGACCTTATGATCTGTCACGTCTCATTTTTTCTAAAATTCGGATTTTCTGAATATAGTGTGACTTTATTCATTCAGCCTGGAACTAGGAAAAGTTTTACATTTTTTTGATAATGCTTTTTTTCTGACTAACTCCCATTTTAAGTCCTTTACTATTTGCAAAGAGCTTTCCTATAACAGGCCTCTGAAGTAGTTCCTACAAGCTCTATCTTCCTTATAATCAATATTTAACATTTACATATACTTATATAGTATTTAAGCTTTGCAACATACCTTGCAAATATTATCTGCCTTGATCCTCACAACTCTGAGAAGTAGGTGCTATTATCTCCATTTTGCAAATGAGGAAACTGAGGTAGATTGAGGCTAAGGGACTTGCTCAGTGTCAGAGAGCTAGCAAGTGAATGAAGCCTGGATTTCACAAAATATTTAATGGAGGATTCGTTTTACCTGTACAAGATTATGAAGCTAGTAAGTGGCAATGTCTCTAAGCCTCCCTTCATAGATACAGACTTTTAAGGTTTTTTATTTATTTCATTTATAAAATAAAAGATGCATTTCCATAGCAGTATAATAAAAAAAAAAGATGATTGCACATGAAACTGTAAATCGATTACATACAACTTGCTATTCCTTTTAAATATATAATAAAGAGTGGGGAGAGAGGAAGAGAAAGAGAAGGGAAGAGAATATAAAAAAAAAAAAAGGAGAAAGGGTTTGGCAGACTGTTAAGTGATACATTGGACTTGGAGGGAGAAAAATCCAATTTGAAATCCAAACTTAGACATTTACTATGTGTGTGATCCTGGGCAAGTAATTTAACCTTTTTGTGCCTCAGTTTCCTCATCTGTAGAATGAGAAAAATAATAGCACCTACCTTCGTTATTGTGAAGATCAAATAAGACAATTATTTACAAAGTGTTTTACAAACCCTAAAGAACTATATAAATGTTAGCTATTATGCAAAATAAACATGAAGAGAGTAATACAAATATATTCAAAGCAGTTAAACATGAATTTGGCTAGAAGGAGAAACACTAGCAGTTTGGCAGGGATCAGGAACAGCTTTATGTAGAATTGTGGTACCTGAGTAGCATTTTGAAAGATGAGAAAATTTCTGCAAGGCAGAATTAAGGAAGGATTGCATACTGAGCATATGGGGTGGCCAAGACAAAGGGACAGACAGATGGAGTGTTCTTTGTATAGATTAAAATATGTGTAAGCCTTTTAAACATATTTCCATATTTGTCATATTGTGCAAGGAAAATCAGACCAAAAGGGGAAAAAACTATAAGAAAAAAACAAGCAAAAAAGTGAAAATACCATGATTTGATCCAAATTCCGTCTCCCTAGTTTTTTCTCTGGATGTGGATGACGTTTGTCATCCCAGGGCTTTTGGAATTGTCTTGGGTGATTACATTACTGAGAAGAGCCAAGTCCATCACAGTTGATCATCACATAATCTTCTTGTTACTTTGTACAATGTTCTCTTGGTTCTGTTCACTTTCCTCAGCAAATGATGGTGCTTTCATCAGAAAAGGGTGCATTTGGCCATCTGCATCCAGAAAAAGAACTATGGAAATTGAATGTAAATCAACACAAGGTTATTCACTTCTTTTTTTCTGTTTTTTTTTTCCTTCTCTCAAGATTTTTCCCTTTTGCTCTGATTTTTCTCTCTCAACATGACCCATAAAGCAATGTGCATTGAAAATAAATAAAGGAAAAGGAAAAGTAACTTGGCCAAAACCATTCAGATAGTAATAAAGAAAGATTGGATTTTTTAAAAAGAAAGAAAAAGGGGCATTTGGAAGGAGAGGGTTTGAGTGGAAAGATAATGAGTTCAATTTTAGACATAATATGTTTGAGATATCCCAGAACACGCAGTTTGAAATGTTTAATAGGTGATTGGTGAGATGGGGCACAAGCTCAGGGGAGAGAATTGGACTAGATGTATAGATTTGTGAGATATCTGCATAGAGGCTGAGAAATACTTGATAAAAGCTGATGAGGTCAAAGAATCTGGGAAGAGAAGATGAGGTTTAGGACACAGCCTTAAAGAATACCCATAGAGAGGGAACATGATATACATGACTTATGAGCCAGTAAAGGAAATTTTGGTCAGATAGGCAGAAGGAGAATCAGAAAAGAAGAGTATCACAAAAACCCAGATTGCAGAGGATATTCAGGAAGAAAGATAGTCAGTCTTAAATGCAGCAGATAGCTCTAAAAGGAAGCACATGGGGAATGGAAAAGGGGACCTCTGACATAGCCAGTAGTAGCACAGACAAACAACCAGCTTCTTGGTAGAGATGTATTACCTGTAGGATTCAGCATCCAAAGGCAACAAAAACAAAAGACTCCACTGAGAAAGATGCAAGAAGATTAGAAAGCCCCAGGATCATCAGAAAACTTCAGGAGGGGGCCTCGGGAAGCCTCAGACACTGTCAAATGACTAACACAGAAACTGTGACTCACATAGTCAATGTAGAGAAGCTGGTGTTCTGAACCTCAAAGATCAGCAGAGAGAGGTCAACACAAAACCAAGTGGAACCAAGGTAAGATCTAAGTCATCTTCAATCTTAAAAACAACTGATTTGAAAAATAACTGATATTTATATAAAATAAGGAGACATACATTGGTTCTCACTGGACTCTAAAAGACATAATAAAATATGCTACCCACTGCCAGTTAGAAAAATAATGGACTCGGGGCAGATTGAGGCTTTTTTTTTTATTTTAACATTACTAATGAAAGAATTTGTTCTGCTTGACTACATATTTTTGTTATAAATTTTGCTTTTCTTACTTTCTCAATGAGAAGATGAGGGAGAAAATCCAAAATTGAACTTTAAAAAAAATTGCTTTTAAAGGAAATTTTAAAAGAATCATTGGACTTTATGAAAACATTATTATTTTTTAAACCAAAGAATCACATTTTAAGAAATCATAAATGAAGACTGCCCAAATCTATTTCAACCAGAAGGCAAAATGAAGATAAAATCCAGAATTACTTCCTAGAAATAACACAAAAGGAAAAGTCCCAGGAAAATCATAGTGAATAATAATAATAATAGAGCTCCTACATCAAAGAAAAAAAAGTACAGATGACCAGAAAAAAAGGAATTCAAGTAGCACTGCTAAGATCATACAAGACCTGACAGAGCCAGGAAGACCTGAGTTCAAATCCAACCTTAATCACTTACTGGCTATGTGCTCCTGAGCAACTAACTTAACTTGTGTTTGCCTCTGTGTCTTCAATTGTACAATGGAATAATAATAGCACTTCCTTCAAATGAAGTAAAGAGCCTAGAACAATGCTTAGGACATAGTAATTGCTTAATAAATGCTTATTTCCTTCCTTCTAAAAACCAGAGGAGATCTTGTAATTTGTTATTGCTATTTTTGTTCATTTGTTTTTCATGTCCAACACTTTTGACTCCATTTGGGATTTTCTTGGCAAAGATGCCAGAGTGACTTGCCATTTGCTTTTACAGATGAGGAAACTGAGACAAACAGGATTAAATTGCCCAAAGTCACACAGCAAGTAAGTATCCGAAGCCAGATTTGAACTCAAGAAGATGATTTTCTAACATCAAACTTATAAGCTCTATCCACTGCACCAATATACTGTTCTTAAAGGCAAAAAATAGAGATTAACAACCAAGAATTACTTAACCTGCAAAGCTAAGTTTAATTTTAGGGGGAGGGAGGGAAAAAATGGGTTTTTAATGGAATAAAAACTTTCAAGATTTTTGATGAAAAGATCAAAACTGAGTGGGAACTCTGAAATCCAAACACATGAGTAAGGAGAAATAGAAAAAGCATTCTAATAAGGGGAGAAGAAATGTGTCCTTTCAATACTTTAATGATTTCAAAGAATATTGGGGGAGTAAGTAAGGAACAACAATAACAACCTAGAACTTAGGGATGGATTGGTTCTGTTATGAGTGCTTTAAGAAGGGAAAGAGAAGAGAGGATAAAAGGAGAAATACAGTGTTATAGAAAGGAAGAGAAAATAAAATATCACAATTGAGGAATGTGAGAAGAGCATATGAAAGTGGAAGAAGAATAGGGAGAGCAGTCAATAGATGAACCTCACTTTTAACTGAAATGGACAAAAAAGGGGTTGAATACATAAACAGAATGTGGTGCAAGAAATATCTGAAACTCAACAGAAAACAAGCAGAAAAGGGGGTGGAAGCTAAATAAGAGGATAACACAGAGCTGGGAATAGCCATAGGAAAAACATATTCCCTAATCCTGAAGGGGGAAATAAAAGGGAAAAAAAAAAAGAAAAGGAAGGGAAGAAAAAAAAAAAAAAGAAACGAAGGGGAATTCCCATTAATTGGGGTATGACTGAACAAATTGTGGTTTGTAATACTAAATAGTAAAAAAAAGAATAATGATAGTGATGATTTCAAAGAATCCTGGGTTGTCTTGATTGACTCGGAGTGAGCAAAACTAGGAAGACAATTTATTTGTAACAGCATTGTAAAGAAAATAAAACTTTAAGGATATGAACAAGCAGTTTTCAGATGAAGAAATTAAAACTATCTATAGCCATGTGAAAAAGTGTTCTAAATCACTACTGATTAGAGAAATACAAATTAAAACAATTCCGAGGTACCACCTCAAAAGTCATAACAGATTGGCCAATATGACAGAAAAAGAACATGATAAATGTTGAAGGGGATTGTGCAGTAATCAACTTTGATAGATTTATTTTTCTACAGCAATGTAAGAATAAAAGAAATTTCCAAAAGACCCATGATAAAAAATGCTATCCATATCCAGAAAAAAACAAAGCAAAACAACAAAACTGTGTAGTCTAAAAGCAGATCAAAGTATGCTATTTTCATTTTTTTTTGTTTTTTCTTTCTTGTGTTCTTTTTCCTTTTGTACTGATTCTTCTTTCAAAACATGACTAATGTGAAAATATGTTTAATATAATCACACATGCATCACATGATAGATTGTTTGCTGCCTTAGCAGGGGTGAAGTAGAAGAAAAAAATATAGGGCTCAAAATCTTATAAAAATGAACATGTGTCTCAGATTGGCTAAGATGACAGGAAAAGATAATGACAACAAATCTTGGATGTTGGAAAACTGGGGCACCCATACATTGTTGGTGGAGTTGTGAACTGATCCAACCATTCTGGAGAGCATTTTGGAACTATGTCCAAAGAGCTGTCAAACTGTGCATACCCTTTGATCCAGCAGTGATACTACTGGGTTTGTATCCCAAAGAGATCTTAAAGGAGAGAAAGGGACCCACATGAGCAAAATGTTTGTGGCAGCCCTCTTTGTAGTGGCCAGAAACTGGAAACTGAGTGGATGTCCATCAATTGGAGAATGGCTGAATAAGTTATGATATATGAATGTTATGGAATATTATTGTTCTGTAAGAAATGATCAGGAGGATGATTTCAGAAAGTCCTGAAGAGAACTTACATGAACTGATGCTGAATAAAATAAGTAGAACCAGGAGATCATTGTACATGGCAACAAGATTATACAATGATCAATTCTGATGTGGATCTTTTCAACAATGAGACAATTCAGGCCTGTTCCATGATCTTGTGATGGAGAGAGCCATCTGCAATCAGAGAGAGAACTGTGGCAACTGAGTGTGGATAACAACATAATATTTTTACTCTTTTTGTTGTTGTTTGCTTGCATTTTGGTTTTTTTTTTCCCTCATTTTTCCTTTTTGATCTGATTTTTCTTATGTAGCAAGATAATTGTATAAATATGTATAGAAGTTACACATATTTAACATATAGTGGATTACTTGCCATCTAGGGGAAAAGGTGGGGGGAAAGGGAGGAGAAAATTTTGAAACACAAGGTTTTGCAAGAGTGAATGTTGAAAATTACCCATGCATATGTTTTGAAAATAAAAAGCTTTAACAAAAAAATAAAATTGAATGTTTAAAAGTACATTTACATGTAATTGGAAAAAAATAAAATATCATTAACAGAAAAAAGAAAAAGAAAATGTACTTTTGAAAAACTTGAGAACTTGATCAATGCAATAACCAATTATGTCACTGGAAGATTTATGATGAAACATAATGCCTCCCAACAGAGAAGTGATGTACTCAAGGTATGGAAAAGGCATATATTTTTGGGACATAGCCACTAGGTGGATTCATTTTGCTTGGCTATACTTATTTGTCACAAGGGTTATATGTATGTATGTGTTTGTTTATCTTGATATTTATTTGAGGTTTGGAGGATGGGAAAACAATACTTTCTTAAGTCATTGCTAATGCTCTAGCAATCCCCTTCCTCCCCCTCCCCCCCAAAAAGGTGCCTTTGAAATAAAATTTAAAGTGCATAGAAAAGAAAAGAAGTTCAGGAGGAAGTATAGATACCCAGAAGAGCTTTGAAAGTAGTATGTAGTATATAACCTATGTCAAACTGTTTATCATTTTAGGAAGAGAGGAGGGGAGAGAGGGAGAGAGAAAATTTTGGAACTTAAGATTTTTTAAAAACGAATACTTTGACATGTTTAACCTATATTGGATTATTTGCTGTCTATGGGTGGGGGGAAAGAGAGGGAGAAAAAATTTGAAACACAAGGTTTTGCAAGAGTGAATGTTGAAAACTATCTTTGCATGTATTTTGAAAATAAAAAGCTATTATTTAAAAAAAATGCCATGGCGCCATGGATAGAACACTGGCCCTGAAGTCAGAAAGACCTTACTTCAAATCTGACCTCAGACACTCATCACTTACTAGCTATCTGACCCTGGGCAAGGCACTTAGCCCCAATTGCCTCACCCCCCCCCAAAAAAAAGAATGCTAAAAATAGCCTTTACATATAATTGGAAAAAATTAAAATGCCATTAAAAAAGGAAAGTAGAATGTGGAGCTTATCATATATATTTTTAAAGCAAGCAGTATGTAGTGAAGATTCATAGTTTTATATTATCGATCTCAGGTTTGATGTGAAGATCAAATGAGAAAATATTAGTAAAATATACAGCAGATAAATGCTTATTCCCTTCTCCCTTTCCTTTATACTCCTCTTGTTGCATTCTGCTGTATATATACATTTTTTTAAATTTTGGAATGAATATTCAGAATTTTCTTATTTAATAGTTTTTATTTACCAGATATATGCATGGGTAATTTTACAACATGACAATTGCCAAACCTTTTGTTCTAATTTTTCCCCTCTTCCCCCCCCCCCTGCCAGATGGCAGGTTGACCAATACATGTTAAATATGTTAAAGTATAAATTAAATACAATATATGTATACATGTGCAAACAGTTGTTTTGCTGCACAAAAAGAATTGGACTTTGAAACAGTGTACAGTTAGCCTGTGAAGGAAATCCAAAATGCAGGCGTACAAAATTAGAGGGATTGGGATGTAGTGGTTCATAGTCATCTCCCATCTTTCTCTGGCTGTAGCTGGTTCAGTTCATTATTACTCTATTGAAACTGATTTGGTTCATCTCATTGTTGGAGAGGGCCACGTCCATCAGAGTTGATCATGATATAGTATTGTTGTTGAAGTATACAACAATCTCCTGGTCCTGCTCATCTCACTCAGGATCAGTTCATGTAAGTCTCTCCAGGCCTTTCTGAAATCATCCTGCTGGTCATTTCTTACAGAACAATAATATTCCATAAGAATATTCAGAATTTTAAAAATTTAAGATTAAAAGAGGGAACATTGATTATTTTGGAAAAAACAATTTCAATTCAGTACTTCAGAAGCCAGATTGCAGAGGACTAAAAGAGTGACTAAGAGGAGAGGAAATGGAGGCTTTGAATGTAGACAGCTTTTCCTATGAGTTTGGCTGAGAAAGGAAGTATGTAGGGTAATAATTAAGGGAATGGTAGAATCTAACAAAGATGTTATCAAAAGTCTAGTTCAGTGGCCAAAGTGACTGCAGTCAGTCACCAATTCCTATTCTTTAACTTCTCCCACCTTTTGTCCATAGTTTTTGGTTCTGGGGCTGCTTACCTCTCCAAGTGGTAAAGCTGGTGCTTTAGTTTGCTAGTAAATGTCTAACCAAAATATGTATGGGACAGATATGCATTACTTAAATTTTTCTATCAATTTCTTAAATCTAGGCAATTACAGAATGAAGCCCTTAAGGAAGCCCTTACAGATTTCCAAGGCACAAATCTCACACTGATTATTTAATTATCAGCTTTCAGGTACTGGAGAGAGTCAGTTCCACCACACTACTATGAGTCATTCCTGAGAAACAATTCTAACTTTGGTACAGATTTGCGGGTTCTCAAACTACAGCCCGTGGGCCATATAGGGCCCACTGAGAATGTTTAGCCACCCGCCGGGTTATGGCAAATGGGCTGAGGGGCGGAGACAGAGTGTGAGGTTTTGTGTTTACTATAGTCTGGCCCTCCTACAGTCTGAGGGACAGTGAACTGGCCCCTATTTAAAAAGTTTGAGGCCCACTGAATTAAAGCATCCTCCCCAGAAGGGCTATTAGACATAAAACTTGGATACTTAGACCAAAGTGCAAAGACAAATCAGGTTTGGAGCAAGTAGTTTTATTTCCACACAGAAAAATCATTTTTTAAGAATCATAGAATGATTACAATCACTAGAAAAACTAATATTCAAGACTCACTGTGATCCTGAGCAACTACTGCTGAGTGCCTAACATATCAACCATTCCTTTAATTGTCTCAGCACCTGGAAAGATAATTAATAAGAAAATGAGATGGTAAAAAGCAGAGAAGTGGAGTAGTATGGGATTTTAAAGTAATTTTTTTACACAAAGGAATTTTTCCTGTCATTAGCAATCCACTGAAATTCTTAGAATCATAAATGTAATATACTTCAACAACAATATTATATGATGATCAATTCTGATGGACGTGGCCATCTTCAACAATGAGATGAACCAAATCAGTTCCAATAGAGCAGTAATGAACTGAATCAGCTACACCCAGTGAAAGAACTCTGGGAGATGACTATGAACCACTGTGAAGAATTCCCAGTCCCTCTGTTTTTGTCTGCCTGCATTTTGGATTTCCTTCACAGGCTAATTGTACACTATTTCAAAGTCTGATTCTTTTTGTACAGCAAAACAACTGTTTGGACATGTATATATAATGTATTTAATTTATACTCTAAGATATTTAACATGTATTGGTCAACCTGCCATCTGGGCGGGGGGAAGGGGAAAAATTGGAACAAAAGGTTTGGCAATTGTCTACGTCGTAAAATTACCCATGCATATATCTGGTAAATAAAAAGCTATAATTAAAAAAAAGAAGAAGAAGAAAGTGAAGGAGAAAAAAAAAAAGAATCATAAATGCAAAGTGCCTAATGGAGCTGCTGATGAGTCACGGTATTAGCATGTATATGTTAGTGTTCTATTTGAGATATATTAATTACGTATAATTATTGTTTATTACTGTGCAATGCCTTACTAAATACAGTTTTATCTAACAACTACTTGAAAATATGGAAGGTGACATCTATAATAAGTATTGTGAGGTTATGAGTGTTGATACACAATATTAGCAGTTTCTGAGAATAAGAATGAGAACATTATAAACTTGTTTAAAAAAACTTAAAAAAGACTTTAGAAGAATGTTACATGATAATTGGCAGAGAAAAACCAGAGGAAATTATGCAGTCAATATTTTATGAATTAACAGACACAGTTATTCAAAAATTCCTAGTACAGTGACAGCGGACAACAGCACCTGGAAATTAATCTCTAAACCACCCTCTGTGAAAGAGGAATTAATTTAAAAACTGGAAGCTTTCATGTGCACAGGTTTGTCAGTGGAAAAATTTAGAAGCAAGCTAAAATCGGAGAAAGATGCTTCACAAAGAAGCAATACCAAATACAAGTTTCCTACACCACAAAATTATTATTGGCCCATGCCAGGAATCTTGTCAGGACCAATTCCCATCCTTTTAGGGAAGAATCAGTAGAGGGTAGACTGAGCAGATCTAGGTCGGCATATGAGCTAGACAAAATGAATAATTTAGTGGGAGATATTTGTGAGTTCTCTGAGGGCAAGAAAACCTGACATCTCCTAACCACACATTTGTAATAAACTGCAATGGCACTGTGGGCCTTGCCTAATAATAATACCTAGTATTTACATAAATAGTACTTTTAGTATTGCAAAATATTTTATAAATATATCTAAGTCTCACATCCTTTGTAGGAAGTAGGATAGGTGCTATTATTAATCCTATTTTATAGGTAGAAAAACAGACTGAAACGTTAAATCATTTACCTATTATTAAGTGTAAATCCACTCTATATTTGCATCATCATCGCTATTTATACGTATGCCTATATCTATATCTATACACATATAGATAATGTTCTGTAAACTTTAAAGTACTTTGTAAATGTTAGCTGTGTCCTTTAAGAACACATAGGTGTGAAAACATACTAAAGCTCTCCTGACCCTTTTCACTCCATTAAGAAATATTATTTTAATCTGAAGTCACTTAGGACTCATCTAAATTAAATGTATTTTGTCAGTATTTAATCCAATTCCAAGAAATATATCACAGTGTAAAATTACTATTATTACTATTATTTTTAGCATTTTTTAATATTAGTGGTCTAACCCATCTCTATTTTCTTTTTTTTTTCTCTCTCTTTTTTTTCTGAATCTGGGGTTAAGTGACTTGCCCAAGGTCACACAGCTAGGAAGTGTTAAATGTCTGAGACGAGATTTGACCTCGGGTCCTCCTGAATTCAGGGCTAGTGCTCTATCTACTGCGCCACCTAGCTGCCCCCATCAAACCCATTTCTAAAGAAAAGCTTAATCAAAATTCCAAAGGAACTGGTTTTCCCTGAAGATAGAATTAGGATCGTGATTAACTTAGAGCAGGAGGCCTTGTGATTACTACAATTAAGAGCTGGGCTTCTTTTCTCCACCTTGATATGATAATAGTAGATTTAGCTAAATGATCCTCCAGGAGTTCATTGGAAATTATCACTTTTCTTTTTTTTATAAATCAAAAACTATTATCTGATTAATTATGCTTTTTATTCTTAAACTCTATAAATTTAAAGTAGAAAATAGCTTGAATTAGAGATTTTCAAAAGCAGAACACATCTCCCTCACATGTCCCTCTGAATCTCTCACCTATCAAAGATGATTAGATTTAGATAATAAATTTGTCTCTGACAGACTTGTGCCAAAACACAGGGTACTGAGGTTTTTGCCACATGAGTGATGAGTAAGCCTGGGAATAGCAATGCAGAATTGCTACGTGACAAGTATTGCAGTGATTCCAATGAATCAACATCAGGAAATAAAGATGAATAGAGATTGTCAAGGTCTTGAAAATAATAAGAATGACCTTATCATAAGTTATATCACAACATTTGAATACAAAAACATCATTGTCAGTGTATAATCAGAGGATCATAGAACTATTTTCTGTTAAAATGTGAGCCTTCTCATTCTTTTTTATTTCTCAGTAGTATTTTATTTTTCCAAATACATGTAAATATAGTTTTCAACATTTATTTTTGAAAGACTTTGTGTTCAAATTTTTCTTCATCCCTCCCTTACCACCACCTTCCTCAAGACAGCAAGCAGTCTGGCACAGGTTAAATATGTGCAAGCCTTTTAGATACATTTCTACATTCATCATATTGTGCAAGAAAAATCAGACCAAAAGGGAGAAAACCACGAGAAAGAAAAAAAGGCAAGCAAACAACAATAAAAAAGGTGAAAATACTCTACTTTGATCTGCATTCAGTCTCTATAGTTCTTTCTCTGGATGTAGACAGCTTTTTCCATCCCAAGCCTATTGGAATTGCCTTGAATCACCACATTGTTGAAAAGAGCCATCCAGCTCTTTTTGTTGTATCTAGAAACTGGAAGTTGAATGGATGCCCATCAATTGGAGAATGGTTGGGTAAATTATGGTATATGAAGGCTATGGAATATTATTGCTCTGTAAGAAATGACCAGCAGGAGGAATACAGAGAGGCTTGGAGAAACTTAAATCAACTGATGCTGAGTGAAATGAGCAGAAACAGAAGATCGCTGTACACTTCAATGTTGTATGAAGATGTATTCTGATGGAAGTGGAAATCTTCAACATAAAGAAGATCCAACTCACTTCCAGTTGATCAATGATGGACAGAAACAACTACACCCAGAGAAGGAACACTGGGAAGTGAATGTAAATTGTTAGCACTACTGTCTATCTACCCAGGTTACTTATACCTTTGGAAGCTAATACTTAATGTGCAACAAGAAAATGGTATTTACACACATATATTGTATCTGGGTTATATTGTAACATATGTAAAATGTATGGGATTGCCTGTTATCTAGGGGAGGGAGTAGAGGGAGGGGGGGATAATTTGGAAAAATGAATACAAGGGATAATATCATTAAAAAAATTACTCATGCATATATACTGTGGAAAAAAAATTCTAAATAAAATAAAAACAAAACAAAACAAAACAAAAGAGCCATCACAGTCCATCACAGTTGATTATCACAGAAGCTTGCTGATTCTGTGCTCTCTTGGTTCTGCTCATTTTACTCAACATCAGTTTATATACATCTTTACAGACTTTTCTGAAAACAGCCTGCTCATTATTTCTTACAGAACAATAATATTCCATCACACATACTTTATAATATTGATCTCTGATTTCTGTTTATAGATATAGATAGGTAGTATAGGTGATGGATATAGGTGATAGGCAAAATTGTGAATTCCCTGGTCTAATAAAAGTTTCCATAATATTTGGGCTAATTTTCATTATCTTACCTATTTTATTAGCAAAGTAAACTGGAATTTTGTTTTGAGATCAATTTTGTAGGAAACTTCTACAAGTGGTCTAAGCTGGAGATGAAAAGGCCAGAGCCACAGGACTGCATCAGACGTTTCTAGGGGAAGGGAGACATCTACTTTTTCCTTTGTGTCTTTTATCTGTGAAGTCTCCTTATCAAAGGAGACTGCCCCCTTTGATTTTGTCAATGTTATCAAAGGGAATTGCCCCTTTTGATTTTTGTCAAGCCTCATCCATTTTTCCATTTTTCCTTTCATGTAATCTCCCCTCATTTATCCCAAGAAACTCTTGATGAAGTGTTTGTCTGGTCTAAAAGAGATGACCAAATGACCATTCTTTTTAATAACCTATTGGTTTTGTTTATAAAATGCCCCCCAAAATAATATTCCATTACATACATACCATAACTTATTCAGATGGGCATCCCCTCAATGTCCAATCAGAATTAATTATCGTATAATCTTATTTTCATATACAATGATCTCCTGTTTCTACTCTCTGAAATGATTTTTTTTTAAAGAGCACAGGTCTGACATGTTCATTTTTCCCCCTCCCCACAGACTCCAGTGGTTCTCTAATGTCTTCAGGATCAGATATAAAAGCTCTGTCTGACATTCAAAGCCCTCATAACCTAATCCTCTCCTACTGTTCTGGTCTTCTTATGTTACTTCCCATCATGTATTCTTCAATCCACTGACACCAGTCTTCTGGTGTTCCACAAACAAGACCCTCAATCTCTCATCTCTGGGAGAGATTCTTTTCTCCAACTGTCCCTCATGACGGGAATACTTTACCTTCTTTACTCCAATTATTGATTTTCTTGGTTCCTATCCATACCTATCCACTCTATCTATGGCTTCCTTTAAGTCACAGCTAAAATCCACCTTCTACAGGAAGCCTTTCCTAATGATTCAAAGCCAGTGCCTTTGCTCTGTTAACTTTTCCTATGTATTATCCTATATATTACTTGTTTGTACATTTTTGTTTATATTTATTTCCCCTCATTGTATAGTAAGCTCCTTGAGGATAGGAACATTATTTATTTATTTATTTATTTTTGGTATCTCCAGTGCTTAGGATGGTGCCTGGCACATAGTAGGTGCTTAATAGATGTTTACTGATTGATTAACTAGATGGCTATAACTATCTTAGGCACACTCAGCAGGAGAATCATTACCTAACAGTACAATTTTTGAATTTGTCATAAAATAATTGCAGCATTCACCAAAATGACAGTTTTGCTGAAAAAATTTTGGTGTTCAAAGAATATTGCAGAGATTTGAAAGAGAACCAAAAACTTGAGAAACATATAGAAAAACTTGAACATGAGATAATCTCAGCTGAATAAAAAAAATCAGAAAATGATGTAGTACAAAGACACATTTTTACAAGAAATCAAGCTATTCGCTTTATAGATAGAAAGATAGCATGACACTAAAACAAACCATCACCTTAATACAAAAGAGCTGTTAGAATGCTCCAATGGAGACTATAAATATGAAAATAATTGTTCAAAAATAAGATTCCCTTTCTTATCAACCATAGAAGGTTCACTAAAAGGTGTTGCTTTGAATAAAGCCAACAGTGTATCTAGAAACCAATATTTTTTCCTAGCACTAAGAAGGATCTTAATTCCAAGAGGGAGGATTGAGAGAAGAGGCAGTACCTTTCCTGCCCAAAATCTCCTTTATAGAAACTCCATAAAGTTCAGAGAGAATGAAAATCAGTCACAATTTGAGGCTTATGTGCATAAAAGTTAGTAGACCTAGAGTCAAATTAGGATGTTACAGGAGAAGTGATTATTCATTCACACTAGTTCACACAGTTTAGTCAATTAATAATTAAGTACTTACTATGTGGAAGGCACTATGGGAGGACTAAGGATTTAACTACAAAGCAATTCCTCTTTGCAATGAGGTGATATTCTTATGGGGAAGATAACAAGGACATATAAAAATTAGGTTGTTTGGGAATTTCAGATGTTTCATGACCCTACTTGGGGGTTATCTTGGCAAAGATACTGGAAAGGTTTGCCATTTCCTTCTTTAGTTCATCTTACAGATGAGGAAACTGAAGTAAATAGAGTAAAGTGACTTATCCAGAGCCACACAGCCTTTAAGTGTCTAAGCAGGATTTGAATTCAGGTCTTCCTAACTCTATACCTATTATTCTTTTCACTGTGTCATCTAGCTGCTTCTGGGTCAGTCATAACCTCTATTTGCCACTTAAACTCTATTTGCTTCAGTTACTTCAACTATAAAATGGGAATAATAATAACACCTACCTCCCAGGGTTGTTGTGGTGATTAAATGAAATAATATTTGTGAAGTGCTAGCACAGGACCTGGCACATAAGCAGGCACTTAATATGAACTTATTTTCATCCTTCCTTATTATATTTATCTATTATTAATAATGTTACTTTTCTTCTCCTTATGCAGAGTTTTAATGCATGTATGTATCTTATCATACACGTATTATATTTTGTATATTTTAAATAGCCTTCAAGTAGAGCTCTGCATTGTGATGCACTCATTATAGATAATATCAACACAGATTAGTTGTGTTCCAGATATGTTTTTGGAGCCTGGAATATTTTGGATGCAGGGAACAATGTAACCTCAGTTTAAATAACCTCTCCTAGAGACTACACTTTGCAGAGATAAAGAAGGGTTAAGTTTAGAATGTAAAATTATAAACAATTCACTGTATTCAAAGTATAATTCTTCATGAAAAAATATAAAAACAATGATAAAGTTTTTTCACTTAGGATAAAAGGTAGCCATTTCTATGTATTTTCTATGTCCATGTGCTATTTTTGTAAGAATAGAGGAAATTTACTGCTTTTATCACCAAGTCATTATTTTCATAATTAGAACTGTTTAGCAGATATTCCCCTGGTCCAAACAGTCCATTTCAGAAAAGTAAATGTGAAGAGATTGTAGTTTCTGGAAGATGAATGGATGTCCATCAGTTGGAGAATGGTTGGGTAAATTGTGGTATATGAAGGTTATGGAATATTATTGCTCTGTAAGAAATGACCAGCAGGAGGAATACAGAGAGGCTTGGAGAGACTTAAACCAACTGATGCTGAGTGAAATGAGCAGAACCAGAAGATCTCTGTACACTTCAATGCTGTATGAAGAGGTATTCTGATGGAAGTCGATATCTTCAACATAAAGAAGATCCAACTCACTTCCAGTTGATCAATGATGGACAGAGGTAGCTACACCCAGAGAAGGAACACTGGGAAGTGAATGTAAATTGTTAGCACTACTGTCTATCTACCCAGGTTACTTATACCTTAGGAATCTAATACTTAATGTGCAACAAGAAAGTGGTATTTACACACATATATTGTATCTAGGTTATACTGTAACACATGTAAAATGTATAGGATTGCCTGTCATCGCGGGGAGGGAGTGGAGGGGGGGGATAATTTGGAAAAATTAATACAAGGGATAATGTTATAAAAAAAATTCTAAATTAAAAAAAAAAAGAGATTGTAGTTTCATAAGTTTACTGCAGAGCATCAAGGAAGTAATGGGAAATTTAAGATAGAGTGACAATTCTTGTTTATTGCAGGTCCCCAATATGTCACCTGGGCATTCTGTCTTATAGCCTGTTGACCCTCTGATTGAAGGTGGAGCTATGAACTCTAAAACCTCCATTTAAGGGATGAGGTCATCTGAGATACCTCCTTACTTCTCATGTGGTTGTATCACTTCTGGGCTTCTCTGACTTTCCCAGCATGCCAGGTACCTCTCCCTCCCTCTTTTCAGCTTCCTTTTCTATATTTTCTCCACCTACTACTGAAAACTCCTTGAGGGAAGGGACTGTCTTCTTTAAAAATTTATTTCCATGACTGAATGTGAATCACAACATAGCATTTTCATCTTTTTTGTTGCTGTTTGCTTGCTTTTTGTTTCCTTTCTTATTTTTTCCCTTTTTGATCTGATTTTTCTTGTGCAACATGATAAATATGTGGAAATATGTATAGAAGAATTGTAAATATTTAACATATATTGGATTACTTGCAGAATTGGGGAGGAAATGGGGAGAAAAGAGAAAAATTTGGAACACAAGGTTTTTCAAGGATGAATAATGGAAACTACCTTTACATATATTTTGAAAATAAAAAGCTATAATTAAAAAAAAAAAGTCTATCCCTGAGGATTAGCATAGTACCTGGTACATAGTAAGCCCTTAATAAATGTTTACTGACATGTTTTATTCAGGAAAATTGGAGAACTCCCTAAGTTCCCCTGAGGCAGTAAGAATCTTTAAGTAATTTAAAATTTTAAATTCAATAACCTTCTTGGAGATGTTGTAGCTAGGTTTTTCCCCTCCTATTTTCTATTCTGGAATTGTCTTAACAGTTGTTTTTTCTCATGAAGGTTGTTCATGAGAAAATGTTGAGGTTAAAGCCTTTTTTTTTTTTTTTTAGTAGTTCTTATTTTTGGAACATTTTCCTAATTTTGCTGTTAATAATCTAAACGTACGCGGTTTCTTTCAGTGTCGAAGAGATTCTGGAAATCATCAAATCGCTGATTTTACAAATGAGTAAATCAAGATCTAGGGATAAGAAGTGACTTGCATGTTTTATGTGCTAATAGCTAGACAATGAGTAGGCAACCTGAGCAGCGAAGTCAGTAGCAGCTTTGGGGACCAGGAAATGCCTCTTGCAAGATGGTGGCTTGAGTTAAGTCTTGAGGGAAACCAGGGATTCCTAAAAGCGAAGGGTACATTCTAGAGTCGAAGATAGCCAATGCAAAGACACAGAGACCAGAGGAAGAAAGCATTATGCATGACGAACAGGAAAAACATCATGAAAAGTCTGAAACACAATAACAAAAAACAAGTGGTTGGTTGGTAGAGTAATAAAAAAGGGATGAAAGAGACATTGTGAAGATGTCATTGAAAAAATCTGACATTACATTGTATATGTGGAAATGAAAAATAAAGTGGCAAACCTGGGTGACTTGAAGAATGGTATTGCCCTTGAAAGAAATAGGGAAGTTTGGAAGGATAATTTAAGTGGAAAATCTGATTGAACATGTTAAGTTTGCGATACCTACATGGCTGTTCAATAGCAGTTGGTGATATAGCAGTGAATCTTGGGAGAGAGATTAGAGCTAGAGAGAGTTATTCTCATAGAGACTAAACATAATGGAAGGGTTTTTGTGTATAGGGAGAAAAGAGTCCAAAGTGAGCCAGCTAGGGAATGGTAAATCCAGAACGAGAACCTCTGGATGTCTTCTGATACCAAAGCTCCCCGTCCAGAGCTCTTTGTTTTTTTTGTTTTTTTTTTTTTTTTAATTTTTTTTTATTATATATATATATATTTTATAATATTATCCCTTGTATTCATTTTTCCAAATTACCCCCCCTCCCTTATTCCCTCCCCCCGACGACAGGCAATACCATACATTTTACATGTGTTACAATATAGTCTAAGTACAATACATGTGTGTGAATATCATTTTCTTGTTGCACAATAAACATTAGAATCCGAAGGTACATGCAACCTGGGCAGACAGATATTAGTGCTAACAATTTACATTCCCCTCCCAGTGTTTCTTCTCTGGGTGTATCTACCTCTGTCCATCATTGATCAACTGGAAGTGAGTTGGATCTTCTTTATGTTGAAGATTTCCACTTCCATCAGAATACATCCTCATACAGTATCGTTGTTGAAGTGTACAGTGATCTTCTGGTTCTGCTCATTTCACTCAGCATCAGTTGATGTAAGTCTCTCCAGGCCTCTCTGTATTCCTCCTGCTGGTCATTTCTTACAGAGCAATAATATTCCATAACCTTCATATACCACATTTTACCCAACCATTCTCCAACTGATGGACATCCATTCATCTTCCAGTTTCTAGCTACAACAAAAAGAGCTGCCACAAACATTTTGGCACATATATGTCTCTTTCCGCTCTTTAGTATTTCTTTGGGATATAATCCCAGTAGTAGCACTGCTGGGTCAAAGGGTATGCACAGTTTGATAACTTTTTGGGCATAATTCCAGATTGCTCTCCAGAATGGCTGGATTCTTTCACAGCTCCACCAGCAATGTATTAGTGTCCCAATTTCCCCACATCCCCTCCAACATTTGTCATTATTTGTTCCTGTCATCTTAGCCAATCTGACAGGTGTGTAGTGGTATCTCAGAGTGGTCTTAATTTGCATTTCTCTGATCAATAGTGATTTGGAACACTCTTTCATGTGAGTGGATATAGTTTCAATTTCTTCCTCTGAGAATTGTCTGTTCATATCCTTTGACCATTTATCAATTGGAGAATGGTTTGGTTTCTTATAAATTATGGTCAGTTCTCTATATATTTTGGAAATGAGACCTTTGTCAGAACCTTTGTTTTTAAAAATATTTTCCCAATTTGTTACTTCCCTTCTAATCTTGTTTGCATTAGTATTATTTGTACAGAAACTTTTTAGTTTGATGTAATCAAAATCTTCTATTTTGTGATCAATAATGATCTCTAGTTCTCCTCTCGTCCAGAGCTCTTTGTATCTTAGTATGTGATACTAGCACTCCAATGTCAAATCTGGTCAAATCTTCTAGGTAACACAGTGGATTGAGTAACAGGCTTCTAGTTAGGATCTGAGTTCAAATCTAACTGCAGATACAAGCTAATTAACAATTGCTAACATAATAGGCCCTATATAAATATTAACAATTATTATTAGCTTATATCATCTATCTAAGTAAATTCTAGCTAGATGAGAAATTTTTAAAAATATATTTAAAAGATAAGGATAAAAATAGGAGGAACTGAATTACCTTAGTTTTCAAGGAATGATATATTTTTGATTTAACAAATGGAAAGAATTGCAAGATAGATGTCATTGATGACACAGAAATAAAAAGTTCTGTACAACAAAAATATAATTAAAAAATAACATAATGGAAAAAATATTTATGGAAAATATGACAGATAAAAACTTGACATCTGAAAAAGATGAAAACATGTTTTGAGAAGTTTCAGTGCTAATTCCCAATCAGCAGTGAATAGCCAAAGGATATAAACTGACAATTTTCAAAAGATAAAACACAAATTGTTAGTAATTACTTTTAAAAATTCAACTTTATTAATAATAAAGATATTCAAATTAAGGTAACCATGACAGTATTGATTAAGTCATCAAATTTTTAAAAATTCAAAGCAAAGAAACTAAATAGTATCTGGAATGTGGAGTAAATTATAAACCTGATGAATAACAAACCTGAAAGATCTTTTTTTTGACAGTACATATAAAAATTAAATGTGCAACAACAGGGAAATGATTAAAGGAATTGTTGCTTGTTAACAAAATGGGCAACTAGGTGGCCATAGATAACGATGGGCCAGAAAAATCAGGCTTCAGACACTTACTTGTTATATGCATCTGGGTAAGTCACTTACAACCCCTTTGCAGGCTCCTCATATAAAATGAGATGGAAAAGGAATTGCAAACTGCGAACAAACCCCAAAGAAGTCACAAGGAGTCAGACATAATAACAATGATAAAAATTATGCATAACAAAAATTCAGTTTCATAGATGATTTTTTGTTTATTGTTGATTATTATGTTTTTAATAAATACTAAAGTTAAGGGAAAGAGTTCATTGAACTCTCCCAAACCCACCCCCAAAATCTCATACTAAAGGACCTCTCCTTGGCATTTATTTAACTCTTATGTCGTCTATTTTCCTATGCCTGCCTTTCCTCCCAATTGATTATAGGCTTAAGAGCAGATTCTATGTTTTTTTTGGGAGCCCCACAGTCCTTGGCACTATGGTTTTGGTTTTGTTTTTTTTTTTTGTTTTTTTTTTTTTGACTGAGGCAACTGAAGTTAAGTGACTTGCCCAGAGTCACACAGCTAGGAAGTGTTAAGTGTTTGAGATCACATTTGAACTCAGGTCCTCCTGGCTTCGAGGGCTGGTGCTCTATCCACTACACCACCTAGCTGTCCCTAGCACTATGTTTTTGTGTAACAGGTGCTTAATAAATGTTTATTGAATGTATTAAATTAATGTGTTCTAATGTAAACAGCACTAAACCATGGGATAAGTGAAAATTGAATTCTAGTCTTTTTTTTTTTCTTTTTTACAAATCACTTGTGTAACCCTGAATAAGTCACTTAACCTTACAAGGTCCCAATTGTCTTACTTGTAAAATGATCTAGCTTTTTGAATTCTATGATGTACTAATGCTTATTACAACTTTTGATTTTCTGACCCTCTCCTTCCACAATTTTTAATGAAGTACAAATGTTAAGAAACTGACATTTACAAAAGGTGATTCATAAAGCAATGTGTATTAAAAATAAAATCTAAAATTGTATTTGAAATTAAAGTAATATAGAACATAAAACTTTTGAAATGACACAATATCGTTTTTATGGTACAACTGAGTTAAAATTTTAAAAAAATCCGGGGCTGTTTGAATAGTTTGAAATATTACTTTTTATAGTGTTGAATTGTCGAATTGGGAAAGATAGATTCTGATACTCAAAATATTTTTATATGTATGCCAAATACCTGTGAAATAAGTTTTTTTTTTAAAGATGTAAGTCTTCTAAATGAATTGTTTATATAAATTAATTTGATGTGAAATGTTTTTTTAAATTTTGTGCATTTCATATTTATTGCATAAAATATATGAAAATCTAGGACTATCTAAAAAAAAATCCTATGGTATAAAAGGAAGTGGATCTTATATAGAGAGCATTATCACCAAGTTGTACAAACTGAAAATATAAATAGGTTCAAACAACCTGATGAAAGATAGATTCATAAAGAACTTTTAGGGAGAAACTAAAAAGGCTTGAAGCTACCTTTGGAGATAAAATTATTAAAAGGGCAAAAACCATGACTTTCTGAAAATGTTTCCTTTAATAAGCTGATCCTTTCCTCTAGGCCTTCCATAACCCTGCTCCCCACTTGGATGTTTCCAGAAGATTAGATACACAGGATTTGGGAATTAGAAAAAGCCTAAGAGCTCAGCTCTTCATCATTCTACTAAAAAATTGAAAGTGGAAAAAGCACAAGTAAAATCTTCAGGCCAAATGAAAAGTCCTTGTGGATTAATTAGTTTATCTTTGCTCAGTATAACAAGTCTTCTATAACCTACATAACCTTTGGGAATCCTTAACCCCACTTTCACTGTTACTGACAAATTGGGTTTTCAGAGTAAAGCTTCTTACAACACTCCCAAAAGGCTTCTAGAAATACCCCTAAGAAGCGTGGGATGTTCTCCAATGCTATCAATTTTAGTTTCCATTCTGGGGTATTCTGTCCAAAATATCAATAGCCAATCATTTCATCAATATTATCTAACTGATTCCAGTTAGATAAAGAGATTCCAGATCTCTTTAACATCATTGATATTGTTCATTGGAATCCCAGTAATATTAATCAATTAAACCTTCCCAAAGATGATGTTCATGGAGAAGATACAAGAAGAATAGGAATATAAAAATATAACACACACACTCACCAGAGACATACCTTGTTCCTTCCAGAGTATTTACCCAACCAGGTTCACTTGGGTACACGGATAGTCAATGACAATTATCTCTCACTTCCCTTCCATCCTTTATTCTTCTGCGTTGAGTAGATAACTCCACTTTGGCATGGACTTCCATCCCTAGACTTTTGGAAATTCACTCTTCAAATAGATCTCTGGTTCCCACCAGCCTGGATGCTGACACTCAATCAGTAAACAGCTATTAAATGCCTACTATAGCCAGGCTCTGTGCTAAGTGCTGAGGATACAAAAGGAGCTTCAAGGAGCTCACAACCTTTCAAAACAGGCAAGTCTGCAGACATCAAAAACTTTCCTTTATTCAAGAAGTGAGAAAGAAAGAGAAAACAGAAGGAAAATCTACCCTTGTGTAGGCAAGCCTCTTCCCCCTCTCCATCCCGTGGTCCTGACACTGTCCCTGAAGGGAGGCAGATGTTTGATACCCAGAGGCAATTCTTCAAGCCAATTTAGGAGAAGTGTTGACTGTCTCCAGAGAGTCCCTTATCTGGCTCTCCTTTGTCAGCAGTCACAATACTGGACCTTTGGGGAAAATATCTGATGGGATCTAGCCGACCCCCTTGGAGAAAAGAAATGGAACTTGGTTACTTTTTCTGACGCAAAATATGCTTTAGTCAGCATTTCTCCTTCAATATTTCTCACCGGAAGAAAAGTCTTTGCTTTATAAAAGAGATTTTTCTTTGCGTTTCTGTTATCTCTGGAACTGGAGGTTGTTCTTTAGCCCATGAAATAATTACTTGGCTGGTTTTGTTAAAGAAAAAAAAAAATCAGTAACAGTATTTCAGCATTGCTGTAAAAATCCAAAGAGACTTTAAGAATCCTTAAGATAGAGGGGTCAGATCAAAATTACAAAAGTCGTTTCTATGGGAATCCAAAGCCACCTTTGAATTAAATAGAATAATTGATTGTTTTCATCTGTAAATTCACTTTAAAAAAGAAAGCCTTTTTCTATTCTTCTGTCCTATTTTTTCTAAGTGCCTTGTAGACAAAACAGCTAGATATTTCACTAAATTGTTCACTTTTTATCAAGTAGTTTGGGCTTTATCAGGGCATAGCCCTGGAGAGAAATAGCATGTTGTAATGTTTTCAGAGGAAGAGAGCACAAAGGGATATGCTAGAACTGCCTCATTTTTACAGAGGGTATATTGCTTGCTCAAGGTCAGTTAGACAGTAAGCAGAAGGATCATAATCAGACAGCATCCACTGCATCAATATAAACCCCTTCCTTTGGGCTGTTAACACTCCAGCTCTCACCTCTCTGGTAGGAGGAGAATGGACAAACCTGAGCATTTAGATAATGTTGTTAAAATATTAGAGAAACTACCACTATGGTAATTGTCTATGAGCCTTTTTTTCTTGGGCATTTTTTTCTTCAGCAGGATGGGCAAATACCTTGATAAGGAATCACCACCTCAGGCTGGTACTTCACTGCTCAGTTCAATCAATGCTGTCTAATGAATTCCTCCACTTCACTCCTTAGGTGTATTTCTACACCATTTATTGATTTCTGAATCTGGACATGGCTTCCCCTCCTGTTAACAAACAAACAAACAAAAAGCCCTGAGACTAATACAGAATCAGAACACTATTATTCCTCTCCTTTCTTCCCTCTCCTCCTCTTCAATCACAGTTATTAAACACTTACTTGAGGCAACTAAATGGCACTGTGGGTAGTGTGCTGGATTCAGAAAGATCTGAGTTCAAATATGGTCTTAGATACTTACTGGCTATGTGAGACTAGGCAAGTCACTTAACCCTGTTTGCCTCAATTTCTTATTGTGAAAAGTGAGCTGGAAAAGGAAATGGCAAGCCATTCTACTATGGAGTATCTGACTCCAAATGGATCAGGAAGAGTTGGACACAATTAAAACAACTGAACAAGAACAAATGTGCCAGATACTGTGCTAAGGCCGAAGATACAGAAACAGTCAAAAAAGACAGTCTTTACCCTCAAAGAACTTACAGCCTAATGGACAGCGTGTAAGTTATTTATAGGATATGCACAAAGTAAGCTATACAGAGGACATAGAAGAAATATTTAGCAAAGGGGAGGAATTAGAATTAAGAAGGATTAGGACAGCTTCCTATAGAATGTGAGATTTTAATTGGGATTTAAAGGAAGCCAGGGAGGTCAGTATTCTAAGCAATACGGGGGACAGCCAGAGAGAATGCCTGAAGCTGAGAGATGAGCGTCTTGTTTGTGGAACAGGCAGGAGCCTTGGACTGGAAAGACAGGAAGGTAACTCCAGTGCCTCCTCAATCAAATACAAAATGCATTGGAGTTTATTTAGTAGAGGGATGGCATGATCAGGTCTGAGCTTTAGAAAATTTTCTTTAGAGGTTGAACGGAGAATGGATTCAAGTGTGGAGAGACTTGAGGCAGACCCACCAGCAAGCTACCGCAGTAATGAAGGCATGAGGTAATGAGGGTCTGCACTAGTATGGTGAAAGTGTCAGAGAGAAGGGACCATAGTGGAAAGGAGTTGTAAACATGGAATCCACAGGTCTTGGCAAGAACTTAAATAAGGAGGTGAAGTGAGAGATGATGGGGAATCCAATTTGACAGAATTTCCTGGGGTGCTTTCTATGCTGCTGCATTTGTTGGGCAGGGGGTGTAATGGGTGTAACGAATGCTGATTTAATGTAGTGGACCTGGGCAAGGGGAGATAATGATCTCAAAGTTTCTTGGGAAAGGCACACGTGAAAGGAAAAGACTCAGGAAGTTCCAGGCATAGAGGGGAAGCAGACTCTTCAACATAGTCTGTATTTCTAGCCTGCATCCCTAGAATAAGATTAAAACCTGCATCTTGAACTAACTTGTGTTATTAGAAAGATGCAACATGCCTGAGAAAACTGTATGTAAAATCTTAGCTGTTCCTTTTTCATCTTTTCATCAAGGATACTCTCAATACACGTGGAGATCATTCTCAAAAATGAGTATATAAAAATTAGGAGGGAGGCGTGTGTGTTGGAAGTCACTGATGTTCTCTCACTTCCCCTTTCTGCTTGTAAATTTTGTTAATAGTGATCCCTGTTTTGGGTGTATCTCTTCTCCACTGAGATGTTTCCTCAATGGTCTCTAGTTTGCTGCTTCCAGCATAGATTTTCTGGGTATATCCTTGGGTAGATACACCATGAGCTTGTCTTTCTTTCTTTTTCTTTTCTTTTCAAAAACTTTTTATTTCGCCAAATAGGTTTCAACATTCGCCTTTGCCAAAGTTTGTGTTCCAACTTTTTCTCCCTCTCTCCCCCCACATATTCTCATATGCAGAAAGTAATCCAATATTGGTTAAATATGTGCAATTCTTCTCAACATATTTCCATATTAGTCATGCTTCACAGGAAAAATCAGATCAAAAGGTGAAAGAAAAAAAAAACACCCCACCCCCCACACACAAAGCAAGCAAACAACAAAAAAGAGTGAATTTGTTATGCTTTGATCCACATTCGCTTTCCATAGTTATCTCTATGGATGTAGATGGCATTTTCTACTCCAAGTCTATTGGAATTGTCTTAGATCACTTCATTGTTGAGGAAAATCAAGTGTCTCATAATTGATCGTTGTACACTGTTGCTGTAGCTGTGTGCAGTGTTCTCCTGGTTCTGTTCACTTTGCTCAGCATTAGGTCATGTACTGACTCTTTCACTGTTGATGAAAATAAATTTTTAGAGAAATAAAGACAAATTTCACCCACTTAAAAAAAAAACAAACCTTGCTCATAGAAGAACTAAGATCTTACATTGCTCCCTTATAAAGAGCTCTTATGTTTCTCTGCTATATATTAATCTGTATAATACCTTTGTTATTTGATGGTTCCTTGGATAAGTGGGTTTACTTGTTATTTGCTATTTATGATGGCCTTTTGTTTGATGGGAAGGCATTAAGCTGGTGAGTCTAAGCTAAAGGTATATCTCCTCTTAGAAATGACCAGGGAAGTAGCATTATTTTGAAACTAAAACAAAACAAAAGAACATACCCCTTTATCAGCAGTATTTAAAAAGAGCAGATAAATATAATTCTAATCCAATATGCCTATTGAAGGTAGATGAGTGAAGGAGCAAGCTTGAATCCAGGACCCCTTCTTCTACTCTTCTCAATTTCAAAACAAATTATGCAACTATACAATGAAATTATCCAAGTAGACACACATTTTACATTAATTATGTACAGATTTACATTAGACATATATAGCTTACATTTTCTATAACCCATGTAGACATCCATATCTTACATCAAGAATTTTAAAATAAAATTAATTTTAAAAAACTTTCACTCTTTAAAATGGTCTCTCAATCCAAATCTTACTTTCTTTGACAGATTATCTTTTTTTTTTTTTTTTAATTATAGCTCTTTATTTACAAGATATATGCATTGGTAATTTTACAGCACTGACATTTGCCAAGCCTTTTGTTCTAATTTTCCCCCTCCTTCTCCTCACTCCCCTCCCCCAGATGGCAGGTTGACCAATACATGTTACATATGTTAAAGTATAAATTAAATACAATATATGTATACATGCTTGACAGATTATCTTGCCTTTATGTGTGTGATATTATAATTTATCCACAAATTTCTTTGGGGCAAAGACTTTTTTTTCCTCTCTCTTTTTTCTTTTTTTTTTCCTCCTTTTTTTCTTTTTCTCCCCAGTGTTAGCACATAGAATCTCTTTTTCTGTGTCTCTCTATCTCTCTGTCTCTCCCTCCCTCCCTTCCTCCCTTCCTCCCTTGCTCCCTTTTTCTCTCTGTCTCTGTCTGTCTGTGTCTCTGTGTCTGTCTGTGTCTGTCTCTGTCTCTGTCTGTCTCTGTCTGTCTCTCTCTGTCTCTGTCTCTCTTTCTCTCTCTCTGTCTCTCTCTGTCTCTCTCACTTTCTCTCTCTCTGTCTCTCTCTTTCTCTCTCTTTCTCTCACACTTTCTCTCTCTCTGTCTCTCACTTTCTCTCTCTGTCTCTCTCTTTCTCTCTCACTTTTTCTCTCTCTCACTTTCTCTCTCTCTCACTTTCTCTCTCTCTCTGTCTCTCTCACTTTCTCTCTGTCTCTCTCTTTCTCTCTCACTTTCTCTCTCTCTCACTTTCTCTCTCTCTTTCTCTCTCACTTTCTCTCTCTCTGTCTCTCTCTCACTTTCTCTCTCTCACTTTCTCTCTCACTTTCTCTCTCTCACTTTCTCTCTCTCACTTTCTCTCTCTCTCTCTCTCTCTCTCTCTCTCTCTCTCTCTCTCTCTCTCTCTCTCTCTCTCTCTCTCTCTATTTCTCTCTCTCTCTCTCTCTCCATCTTTCTGTCTCTCTTCCCCCCTCCTTCCCTTCCTCCATCCCATCACACCTTTCCTATTGGTTTATCTGTCTGTCAATAAATCTGGATGTCTGTGTCTGGATGAGTGTGTATTTTTCAAATTAACTTGTAAATAAAGTACTGATAAGAAAGAGGTTAGAGAGAACAAGAATGTCTAAATGTAATGAACCAGCAAAAAGTTTATACAATTCTGTGAATCTGTGTCCTCTGTCTTCCCCTCTTTATTTCTGTTTTACACTTATTCCAGTAAGTATAAGTAAGACTTTTCAGTCTTTTCTCTGTTTTCCTCCTTCTTTGTGTTTCTATTTTTAAGCCATCTCTTTATCTATTGCTCCCTTGGCTACTTTCCCTTAATGTAAATAAAATGTAGAAATGAAGTCTGTATTATATTATTTGTTCTATCTTGCATGTTACATTATGCCCCCTGTTTTGAGTTAGAAGTGAGAAGTCTTACATTTTTCTGATTTTTTTAAATCCTCCTAATTTCAAAAATTCTCTAATTTCACAAAAACAATTAAAATTTAACCTCACACTCAGTGGGGCATTATGGGACACAGTTTAAAATTTCTGATCTATGCTGCTGGTATGAACTTCAAAACATAGAAAGATTCAATATTTTTTTCTTTTTAAGTTGCAAAGTAAAAATTGGAACCCAGGATTCCCATCTCTTTCTTGGATTATACTTTTTGTCCCATTGTGTTTCCTGCCAAAGATCAAGCAGTTTTTTTTTCCCATCAAAAAGAGCTAATAATTTTCAGAGGGCTTTTTTTCTCATAAATGAATCCTCCCTTTCTTTATCTCTGTGTCTTGTCTGTGTGTCTCTGTCTCTGTCTCTCGCTGATAGAGAAGTTTACTGAGTCTCCTACGTAATCCCCTTTGTACCCCACACCAAAACCAGATGCTGAAGCTCATTATAATCACAATCACAAATCTGCTCTTTTTCTTAAAAAACACAGACCCTTCCTATTGCTCTCAATGAGCTGCACATGTCGGGCATTAGCCTTTCCACATGAGTGACCAATGAGTCCTTCCCATTGCCCAGGACACAGACTTCTCCTCCCTCTCTGATCAGTGTCAACATTGTGTTAATTGAGCTGTGCAGATGCCATGGCAACTGAGCCCTGACACAACCTGAGATGTGGCTGTTAAAGCTGCTGTCACTTCCCGGCTCAAGTTATTAAAGTTGATTTTATGTAGGTCCCTATTTTTGAAATGGAGTCAAGTACAGAGCCCTAAACTGGTAATCAGAACTGATCAGAGCTTGATTCATTGTTTTACTTGGACTTATTTATTTGCTTGGACTTAAGAAACTGCTAATAATGCAGATTAAACTTAAAAGTGTGTGTGCATATTTTTTCCTTCCCAGAGAGCCTGGTTGTTAAATATTTACCAAGCACACCAGGTCACTAAGGTCAAGTTAGGTGCTCAAAAGCCTAAGTATGTTTTATTATTTTTTAGAATGATTTTTCATATATTGAAGTATACCCTATACATCCAATCAATAAAATAAATCAAGATAAAATTGTTAATAGAAATTGAAAAGATATGCCCTTTAAGGGAAATGAAAAATCATATCTGATTACATGGAACAACACTGATGGCTGTACTTGTGATTTTCAAATGACAATGTCTTGTCATTTGTTTAAGTAATGATATATATTTTAAATAAGTGGGAATGCAGTCATCACTGTACTGGAAGCCTAAATATGGTAGACTCTTAACAATAATTAATAATAATAACTGGTATTTACATAAAACTCTAAGTTTTGTGAAGTGTTTTACATCAATTATCTCATTTAAGCCTCATAACACCTGTGTACAGAGCCATCCACCTGCCTGTAATGATATGTTTAGCTTTTCCTGAAATTAGGACAAAATTGGAAACATGGCAGGAACACAAAATTGAAGTTTGAGTCAAAGAAGCTCATTTGACAATAGAATTGTACACACATAAAAGTTGGAGGAAAAAATTCTTTAGTGATTCAAAAAGCCAAAGTCAACAAATATTTATAAAGGATCTGCTATATACTGGACACTATGCAAGGGATACAAAGAGAGGCAAGAATAATCTTTTCTTTCAAGAAGCTTACAATTTAATGGGAAAGATAACATGAAAGTAATTATACACCAAGAAAATGTATACAAAATAAACTGTATTTTATTCTCAAAGGGAAGACACTAAGATTAGGAAGAATAGGGAAACATTCCTTGTAAAGGTGGGATTTTAGTGAAGGAAGCTAAAAAACAAAGATGAGTAAAGAGAGAATTCCAGAAATGAAGGCAGTCATTGTGCGAGGAACAGCAAGGAAAGGATTGTCATTGAATTGCAGAGTTCACGGAGGGAAGTAAGATATGAGAAGACTGGAAAGGTAGGAAGGAATCAGGTTATAAAAGCCTGGACTTTAAAATCCAAATATTTGGTCCTGGAAACTATAGGGAGCCACTCAGGTTTGTTGAATAATAAATGTGGCGACATGATTAGACTTTCAGTAGGGGAAGATCATTTTAGTGTCTGAGTGGACAGAGTGGACTTAGGCAGGGAAGCCAAGCAGTAGACTATCTGAAAATATGTAGGTCAGATTGTGAAGGACATTGAAAGATTTTTTTTTAAATCAATAGTATTTTATTTTTCCAATTAAAGATAGTTTTCAACATTCATTTTTGTAAACTTTTGAGATCCAATTTTTTTCCTTTTTCCCTTACCTCCTTCATCCCTAAGAGAGAAAGTAATCTGATATAGATTATATAAGTATAATCATTTTAACCATATTTCCATATTTGTCATATTAAGGGGAAAAAATCAAAAGAAAGGAAAAGCAAACAACAACAACAAGAAAAAGATAAAAATACTTTGCTTTGATCCACATTCAGTCTCCATAAATCTATCTCTGATTATGGATAATATTTTCTATCCCAAGTCTATTGGAATTGTCATACATCACTGCATTGCTGAGAAGAGCTAAGTCTATTATAGCTGATCATCACATAATTTTGCTTTATTGTGTACAATGTTCTCCTGGTTCTGTTTCTTTCACTCAGTATCAGTTCATGTAAGTCTTGCCAGGCTTTTCTGAATTTAGCCTGCTTGTTCCATTACATTCACATACCATAACTTATTCAGCCATTCCCCAACTGAGGGCATTCACTCAATTTCCAGTTCCTTGACAATTCAAAAAGGGCTGCTACAAACGATTTTCCACATATGGATCCTTTTCCCTCTGTCAAGATCTCTTTGTGATATACACCCAATAATAAGACTGCTAGATCAAAGGATATGCACAGTTTTATAATCCATTGGGCAAAGTTCCATATTGTTCTCCAGAATGGTTAGATCATTTTACAACTTCATCAACAACACATCAGTGTCCCAGTTTTCTCATACCCCCTCCAACATTTATCATTATCTTTTCCTGAGGTAGTACCTCAGAGTTGTTTTAATTTTAAGTATAGAATATTGACTTTAATTCAGAAGGTATAAAGTGACCTTTATATAGTCACTGAAAGTTCTTTTTTTCTATCATAAAAGTAATATAATCAGAATTCTATACTAGAAAGAATTCTATATTAGAAAGACTAATCTCAGATTAATCTTTCCTTATCAATAAAATATCAGAAGGTATAAAGTGACCTTTATATAGTCACTGAAAGTTCTTTTTTTCTATCAATCATAAAAGTAATATAATCAGAATTCTATATTAGAAAGACTAATCTCAGATTAATCTTTCCTTATCAATAAAATAATGCCATGTGACAAAATTCACACTTAGGACCCTTCTAACTCTTAAATCTATGATCTAGATAGAGTTGGTTTATATAATAGATGGAAGAACATATTGATTCCATTTCACATTCACTATAGTGCCAGAAGTCCCTGAAAATACTAGGAAAATTAAGAATTATAGCCGAATCAAAAGACTTATGTTTTATAAGTATTAAAATTCCTATTTCCATAGAGGAATAATTTCTTTTAGACTTTCCTTCTCAAGCCTCATCTTGCTCTTGAGGTCTAGGCCTTCATCACCTTGTCTGATGGACCTCTCCACAAAATGTCCCATCAATATCTCAACTCAACATTTCCAAAAACTGAACTTGTTATTTTTATCCCAAACCCATCCCTTCTCCCAACTTCCTTATTTCTTTCAAAAACAAAATCATTCTTCCAATAACTCAGACTCCTAACTTTAGCGCCATATTCTTGCCTTTACTTGCTCTTTTTATTATTTACTTGTTTTAGTCATGACCAATTTTTTGCGACCTCACTTGGGGCTCTTTCCTTGAAGATACTGGAGTAGTTTGCCATTTCTTTTTCCATTTCATTTTATAGATGAGGAAACTGAGGCCTAAGATCACAAACTAGTAAATTGTAGTAAAGTTAGATTTGAACTTAAGAAAAATGTTTCATGTATACATATATTGTATTTAACTTATACTTTAACATATTTAACATGTATTGGTCAACCTGCCATCTGGGGGGGGGAAGGAGGGGAAAAATTAGAACAAAAGTTTTGGCAATTGTCAATGTTGTGAAATTACCCATGCATATATCTGGTAAATAAAAACTATTAAAATTTAAAAAAAAAAAAAAGAAAGATGTCTTCAGTGCTCTATCCCTTGTACCACCTAGCTGCACTTGATCTTACCACCACCATACAAAATCATGCTGATTCTACCTCTACAATAACTCTCCTATTTATCTCTTTTTTTCTACTTGTGCTACAATTCCTCTAATTAAAGCTTCTATCACCTCTTGTCTGTATTATTGCAATAATCTCCTAATTGGTATCTCCAAATCCAGTCTCAGTCCTCTCCAATTCATCTTCTACATAGCTGCCAGCACAGGTCTGACCATGTTATTTCCCTGTTCAAGACACTCCAAAGACTCTTTATTGTTCCTAAAATAAAATACACACTCCTCTGACTCCAAACTATCTTTCTGGATTCATTTTATGTTTTTCCCTGCCACTACCATAGGCATGATTTTTAACTTCCCTGTGTCTGTATCACAATTAAGTCATTATGATAATGATAATTCATGGTATGGTCACTGTATGTGCTACAGCTTCTTGGAACCACAGGTAAGAGTTGAGTAATATGGTAGTGGATGAGCAGCTCTGAAAAGGACTCAGAAAGCCCTCATATCAAATGTGCTAGTGCTCCCTAAGCATCCCCTACACCCCTGATAGAATAGAATGGTAGAATAGAACAAAATAGGATTATAACATGGAATGGTAGCATAGGAAAGAATAAAATCGAATTATAGAATACCTTAGAATAAAATAGGATTATAGAATAGAATATTAGATAGAATAGAATAGGATTATAGAAGAGAATGGTAGGATAGAATAAGATAGGATTTTAGAATAGGCTAGAATAAAATAGAATTATAGAATAGACTGGTAGGATAGAATAAGATAGGATTATAGAATAGAATAAGATAGGATTATAGAATAGAATAGGATTATAGAATAGATTGGTAGGATAGAATAAGATAGGATTATAGAATAGAATAGAATAGGATTATAGAATAGACTGGTAGGATAGAATAAGATAGGATTATATAATAGAATAGGATTATAGAATAGATTGGTAGGATAGAATAAGATAGGATTATAGAATAGAATAGAATAGAATAGAATAGGATTATAGAATAGACTGGTAGGATAGACTAAGATAGGATTATATAATAGAATAAGATAGGATTATAGAATAGAATAGGATTATTGAATAGACTGGTAGGATAGACTAAGATAGGATTATATAATAGAATAAAATAGGATTATAGAATAGAATAGGATTATAGAATAGATTGGTATGATAGAATAAGATAGCATTATATAATAGAATAAGATAGGATTATAGAATAGAATAGAATAGGATTATAGAATAGACTGGTAGGATAGACTAAGAGAGGATTATATAATAGAATAAGATAGGATTATAGAATAGAATAAGATAGGATTATAGAATAGAATAGGATTATAGAATAGATTGGTATGATAGAATAAAATAGGATTATATAATAGAATAAGATAGGATTATTGAATAGAATAGAATTATAAAATAGACTGGCAGGATAGAATAAGATAGGATTATAGAATAGAATTGGATTATAGAATAGACTGGTAGGATAGAATAAGATAGGATTATAGAATAGACTGGTAGGATAGAATAAGATAGGATTATATAATAGAATAAGATAGGATTATAGAATAGAATTGGATTATAGAATAGACTGGTAGGATAGAATAAGATAGGATTATAGAATAGACTGGTAGGATAGAATAAGATAGGATTATAGAATAGAATAAGATAGGATTATAGAATAGAATAAGATAGGATTATAGAATAGATTGGTATGATAGAATAAGATAGGATTATTGAATAGAATAAGATAGGATTATTGAATAGAATAGAATTATAAAATAGACTGGTAGGATAGAATAAGATAGGATTATAGAATAGAATAAGATAGGATTATTGAATAGATTGGTATGATAGAATAAGATAGGATTATATAATAGAATAAGATAGGATTATTGAATAGAATAGAATAGGATTATAGAATAGACTGGTAGGATAGAATAAGATAGGATTATAGAATAGAATGTTAGGACAAAACAGAATAAAATAGAATAGAATTATAAAACAAAATAGGAGAGAATAGAATAATAGGATAGGAAAATATAATAGAAGGAAGGATAGCATAAAAGTGAATAGAACAGACAAGTCTACCATGTGCCTTAAAATGACATTTCCCAAACCTGCTCATCTGATTAGGTCAAAGTTAACAGGTAGTTTTGAAAAGTTACGTCAAAGTGTCAGTAGGGACTTAAAAATGTAAACAAGGTAAAAGGTTATTGCAGAAACAAGGTCTGACTCAAAATATCTAGTACAGGAGACATAGATAGCAGTTTGTGACAAGCACACCCATATCCACGTGCTTCTTCCCTTCCTCTGCTTCCCAAAACACCGGCTTTTACCGTGTTTATTGTCCTAGCAACCAAGTCCAGGCCACTATCGATTGAGTCCATCAGTGACATAGACAACAACATAAACAAGAGTACAAGGTTGTGGTCATCTGATGAGAAACACGTCAAAACACTGTCTGGAGCCTTTCCATCCAGCAGACCCAGAGAGCCAGATGAAGTCTGAGGGCAGAGTTCTCTGTGACCACACACTTTCTGTTGATATGCTGGGGATATGTTATCAGAGCCATAACAAAAAATATTTTCTCATGAGGCAAAAATTGATAAAGACTGGGGTGGGGGGTTAACATCAGGGAGAATGGTCAAACTGTAGCTGAAGTCATATTATAAAAGGGGATATTCCAAGTTGGGAGGGAAGGTGGGACTCTGAGGCAAGAAGAGAACCCTGGGAATAGGGTTTTGGGTGGGACAATTAACGTGACATAGGGTTGACAGTCATCCCAAGAAGGAAGCATTTTACCCCTAAAAATGATAGATATGTATTGTTTAATTTACATATCCAAATATTTAATTATCTATGTCCCCCATGTTAGTTAAAACATGTACAATGATACCAGAGCAGTTATTTAAACAGATTGGAAAAGAGATCTGAAGTTTGAAAAAAAAAATACAGAGAGAGACAAGAGAAAGGGAAGATTCTTTCACTCATTCCTTTGCTCAATAACATTACTGATCATATTCAAACAACAATAACAACAACAAATTTTATTGAACACTTGCTATACACTTAGCACCCACACTGTGCTGAGTCCTGTGAGAAATACTTAAACATATAAAATATGGTTCCTGGTTTCCAACATCTTGTAGTCTGGTGGGATTAAGGATGCTTACGTATATCCTTGTCCTGATTCCATATTTAGAATTATTTTCATTGCTCTGCAATAAGTTATTCATCAACATAGTTCAAATCACCAGTGTCAAAACTCTTTTTTTATTAATATTATAATTATACATTTTGACAGTATACATGCATGAGTATTTTTTTATAACATTATCCCTTGTATTCATTTTTCCAGATTTTTCCCTCTACTCCCTCCCCTAGATGACAGGCAATCCCATACATTTTACATGTGTTACAATATAACCTGGATACAATATATGTGTGTAAATCCAATTTTCTTGTTGTACATTAAGAATTGGATTCCGAAGGTATAAGTAACCTGGGTAGAAAGACAGTAATGCTAACAGTTTACATTCACTTCCCAGTGTTCCTTCTCTGGGTGTAGTTGTTTCTGTCCACCATTGATCAGCTGGAAGTGAGTTGGATCTTCTTTATGTTGAAGATTTCCACTTCCATCAGAATACATCTTCACACAGTTAGTGTCAAAACTCTTAAGGCTAACCCAAGCCAAAGCTATTCTGCTCTGGGATGACAGGTCAAATGATAAGATGTAATGATGCAGAGGTAAGAGGCTCAGGCATTCAGAATAAGACAAGAACAGAGAAGATGTGATTGCTCAGACCCACTATTCCCCTATTACTTAATATTCTCTACAGATCCTCACATGGGGATGAATGAGGGACTTACTCCTAGGCTCTCAAATGTAAGAGGTTCTTCCCCTTGAAATGTCTCTGGCATATAAATGATGACAGAAGTCTCAAGTCTCTGAATAGCGGTAATCCCTTCAGGAAGGCAGCGTGATGCTGTAGAAAGAACACTAACTTTGGAGTCAAAAGACCTGGATTCAAGTCCTCTCTTGAGTTCTTTCTAACAGTCTAACATGAGGTAAGTTGCTTAAACTCAATGGATCTCAATTTCCTCTTCTATAATTAAGGAGACTGGAATAGATGGCCTTTTCTAACTCTATTATCACATGACCACTCTGCAGTCTTGAACACTTCAGAATATGAGTCAACTAAAATTAGGATAATTCCCGGACTATTAATACATACTAATGTATTGTCAAGGTTTTTTGTTCAATTATTCAAGGTTGAATTTGCTCAAGATTTACATTTGTTTCTATACTTTTATTATAGTTAATTTTTTCCAGCAATTCAAAACTAGATTTGACAAATACACACAAAAAAATGAGAGAAGTGGATACCTAATAAATGTGTTTTTTTTTTCATTCATCGATTGAGAAGGAACCAAAAGGCAAATGGCATTATCACTGACTTCCAAAAAACCTCAAAACTTAGTTTACCAAGAATTTATTTTGCTAAAGACACAGGAACTGGGGAGAGTTGTGAGGTCAGTAGTGAATATGAAGTACTTTAAAGTGCTATGTAAATGTCAGTTATTGTTGTTGTTAACCTACAGTCACTAGGACTTCAGTCTGGGCTGACTTTATTCCCTGAGTCTTCTGATGACCTCCTGAGCTTAATCGATGTTTAGAGAGCAACACAGGGTATGCTGGTAAGTTTTTAACAACCAGGTTCTTTAAGAGTGGGGAAGGAGGGGAGAAATGTATGCAATCAATCATTTATTAATCAAGTATTTATTAAACTACCATTACATGTCAGGTATTTTGTTAAGTATTTAACCTGCATTGCTAATACTTTCTTAACATCTAGAAATCAATAAAATAGTAAATCAAACCTTGATTTGTACCAATCACGGTTTCTGAGGTGTGTAAAAATGCTCATGCTGAAAATTTAAACAGTGAGAGCTGGCTCCAGCACACTCCTGCAAGAACTGGGCTAGATTCCTTTGTTATTTGTTCTTCATTTTCAGAGGACCAGTGACATCACAGGATGATGTCCTAACTCCTGCATGAATTGGAATTAAGGGAAGGAGAGTTGCACAAAGTCATGAGTCTCACTCTCTCTTCCAGAATCATTGAGACCCAGTGTCAAGACAGCAATAGAGACTGGTGGTGGCCGAGGATGCCAGGGATGATCTTGGCTTGACCAAGGTCACAGAATCTTCTTCAGCTGCCTTCATGGCCACTGGAACAAATTGTCCTCATCCACCCATAATGCCAGAGGAAATTTTCCTATACTTAAGTAAACATTCCCCTAACTCACTGATAGGTTTGTGGCCCAGATTCTAACAGTCTCCTCAGTAACTATATCGAGCCTGACGCCGTAACAGGAGTACTTTACAACTCAAAGTAGTATACACAGGGGAAAAAGGCTGAAGAGAATTGAAAGAAGAGTCTATTCAGACTTTATTGTTGCTTTTTGGATACCTTACAAATCTCTTTGATGTGATTTGGTTTTGGACATAGCAAATCCTACTGTTCTTATTCTAAGAGATAGGGTGCAGGAGGAAGAACCCTAAAGAGAGAATTGGATTCTAATCCTTCCTTCACAATTAATTAATTGTGGAAGTCACATATAAGTCACTTCCAAGTCACATACATCTCTCAGGACCTCAGTTTCCCCTCCTGTATAATAAAGGCTTAAGCTTGGACTTCTGAGTCTTCTTCTCTTTCAGTGTCAGTATTTAATAAATTTATAAACAGATATAAGTATTTGCAAAATATAAGCAAAGGAGAAAATAATGGCTTTTTTGAAATAGAAAATGGAGTTGCTATTATGATCCTGACAAGAAGTACTTCCCTTATGTTCATTGAAAACTTACTTTCTCAAACATCTTATTTCTCAGATTAATAAGCCAAAAATTCTGTTGAATTGAACTCTCTTAAGATGAAAGGTATTTCTTATTGGAAATTTCCATTACATAGCAAAATCCATAAAAATGTTCCTTTTTTTGTGTGGGAAAACAAAATTGAATCCATCTGGTTAATTTTCAATGTGTTTCCAAATTACCATTTAATTTGATGTGACAGTTGTTTGTCCTATGAATTCATCCTTTTAGTTTTATATTAATATTTTCCTTTTAGAGAGAATTCCTCTGCCCTACTAGCTCATTATACTAACTAATTAGGTAAAAATAATTTCTAAAAATGTGTTCAGAATATTTCTAAAATCATTTGCTCTATCACTGCCAGATTCTGAGCAGGAAAAAAAATTCATAAGCCTTAATTTATATTAAGTAGAAAAGTTATTAGATATTTGGGTTTAATGTGTGAATATTATTCAATATTACATCAAGTAGAAATTTATGAGCTGGTTGAATAATTCTTCTTCAAGGGTTAGAAATCCTATTAAATTTTAATTCTAAAAACCTGATGAAATAATCTAATGTTGGATTAATAACACTTAAAACTCTCACCACTAACCATAAACCATCAGATCTTGGAGAAAACCTTGAGTTCTTAAAGGCTAAACTGGAAAGACTTTGTATGTGGATCTAATAATGGACCACCCTCTGAGGACCAGTTTAGCTAAACTCAGAGATCCTTTTTCTCAAATTGGCCTCAGGATGTTTAATTTATCAGTTCTACTGACTCTAGGATACTCAATCCACAGGGAGATTGCCATCTGCAAATAGCATCAGTGGAGGGAAGCTACATGGCTGAGATGATTGATGGGTTTTCGTAGTTGAGGTGTTGCATTCTTTAATAATCAATAGACTAAATGGGCCAGAATCTGGGGCTAAGGTCTATGATTTCATTGACATGGGGAATTCTCAGGTGTGAAAACTCTTGTGACTTGTATTAATGAGCAAATAAAGGGAATGGGGGGATGGCTAAGAGACAGGAAGACCTAGAGAATGATCTCATCTTTTGAAATAACAAGATTTTAAAATTTGGAAGGCAAATAGTTAAACTTCTATTACATCTAGTTCTTGAAGGGGAACATGGAGCTACTTAGGAGTCTCTATATTGTGTCACAGTGCAGAAATGTATATTTCATGGTTTTTGTAGCTGACTACAGAAATATGACATAAGAAATCTTTTCTGACGTCAAAGATTGGTATTTACTTCTTATTCTTCTTATTTTCCCCCCTCTAAATGCATTATTTTCTCTAAAGGCAGAATATTCTTCCATGCTTTTAAATGTCTGTGATTTTTTTGCTATGTGATTTTTTTGTGTAAAAGGTTTCTTGACTCAGAGAGTGAAGATAATAGGAAGCCCCATATAGAATAAAACTTGTTTCTGGGAATCTTAGATATCACCTAATGCAGCCCCCCTTATTCTACTAATGAGGGAATTGAGAAATTAAGTGATCTACCTCAAATTATGTGGATAATAAACACCAACCAAAATTCAAACCTAGGTACTACTCTCCAACACAATGGAATCTCATAGGCCGGTTCCAATGTAAAGACCTGACTCAACAGAGTTAGTTTCTCTCTTTAGTCCATTTAGTTCAATTTCTTTCTTTGGTTAGTGTTGGGCCTGATTCCAGCATCCTGTTACCTCAGGGTTGATTTGAGGGTGAAATGAGGCACTCATGTCATTGAGTAGTTAACAGAGGTTTACTTAGACCTAACAACAAGAATGTGCAACAAAGATTTGGAGCACCTGGTTGCTATGGATACCCCACACTTCTTATCTTTATATGGGATCAAAATTGGTCAACAGGGTGGGATGTGGTGACTCCCATAGTCTTCAGACATCCATCAAGATTATGCCATATGGATGGATGTATATGTCCTTAGGTGATCAGGAAACTGTGTCAAGGGAAGCAGGATCCAATAAGGTCCTGGGGGAAAATTCTGCCATCTATTAGAGAAAACGTATTTTCTGTTTCAGAGAAACAGGAGAATCCTGATCCTCTCACACCTTTGTATGCAATTGCTCCAGAAAAAAATCTCCTATATATTCTTATGGTATAGTTCATGTCTCCCTGTACAAGCATTCAAGATACCAAATACATGTCAGACACAAGACAGCTTTCACATTACATAAAATGCAAAGTATTCAAAACAGCCAAAAGAAATGCAGAAATAGCAATCAAATAATCCAAAAGATCCCCTTGAAAAGGAACTAAAAATTTGACATTACAGCAAATTCCTTTTTCCCACAGAGTTAGATATAGACTACCCAAGACTTTTAGTATACCCTGTGGCTTAGTCTCTCCTTGGAAGGCAAATACACTCTGAGGATTGATGGAAAAACAATCTCCCTTCCATCTAACTTCCAAAGAATAGTCATTAATGGCTAATGTTATTTTGAAGGAATGTCTCTAATAGAGGGCACTAGGGATGTCTCCTTTAGTCTGTGCTGCTCAAAATTTTTATCCTTAATTCCAAAAACTGAATAAATTGTATGTATTCCCATAAATTGGGAAAATATTTTTACAGTTAAAGGTTCTGATAAAGGCTTCATTTCCAAAATATATAGAGAACTGACTCTAATTTATAAGAAATCAAACCATTCTCCAATTGATAAATGGTCAAAGGATATGAACAGAAAATTTTCAGATGATGAAATTGAAATTATTTCCACTCATATGAAACTATTTCCAAATCACTATTGATCAGAGAAATGCAAATTAAGACAACTCTGAGATACTACTACACACCTGTCAGATTGGCTAAGATGACAGGAACAAATAATGATGAATGTTGGAGGGGATGTGGGAAAACTGGGACACTGATGCATTGTTGGTGGAGTTGTGAAAGAATCCACCCATTCTGGAGAGCAATTTGGACAATGAATTGTATAATCAATTACAAAAGCACAAGATAAAGTAGCATGGGTAGATAGTAATTCTCATGAAAAATACCTAAAGGTTATGCAGACTGCAAATCTGGCTATCATAAGGAGGGGACAGGAGAAGAAGGAAAGTTAAAGCAATCTTAGGTTGCATTAAGAGGCAAAAACTCCCTAGAATGAAAAAAAGGATAGTTTATATATAGTCTGCTCTGATCAGACTATATTTAGAATAGAGTCTGAATATTATATTTTAGGAAGGGTACTTGTAAAGCATCCAGAGAAGTGTGACTAGGATAGTAAGAGGATTGGAGACCCTACCAAGACAAGATTAGCTGAGGGACTCGGGAGTGTTTAGTCTAGGGAAGAAAAGTTTTTGGGGGGAGTAGGGAGGCATACTATCTTAAAAATTTGAAGGTCTGTCCCATGGAAGAAAAAAACAAGGTGAAATGGATGGAAATTAGAAAGATGTTGATTTTCATTACAGGCAAAACTTTTTGGTAATTCAAGCTCAGCAGAAGTGATTCAGAGCTGGCGTTTCCTCTTATTGGAAGTCTTCCAGCAAGAGGTTATATGGCCATTTATTGGGGCTATTGTAAGAAATTATCATTTAGACTAAGGTTAGAATAGATTTATTTTCAAGCCCCTTCTAACTCTGAAATTCATGTGAAGCTTTTTATAGCCTATCACTGAAATGGAAAAAAAATAGTAAAGAAATGGTAAGTAGAGAGTTCTACCAGGTAAAAGATAAATACATTCTTCAATCATTCTGTCCTTTAATTATTGTATTGGTCAAATTAAAGTTATGGGGAGGGTAGCGTGTTGAATTGTAAGCTCCTTGAGGGAAGGGACTAAACTTTTGTCTCTTTTTGTATCCCCAGTGCTTAGCACAGTGCTTGATATAGTATAAACTTATTCGTATTGATTGGCTGATTGATAAATTGATTGATTGACTGAGGCTCTAGAAGAGATACTGCTCTCTCTCTCAGCCTAATATCAGTAGTGCTGCTCTGGAAAACCCTAATCTTTGCTTAATCATGATTTCCTCTTTCATTATGGTTTATTTACAATGATGTACTCCTTAAAATTTTATTATTTTAATTTTTTCCTTAAGTACATGTACATTTTTAAAACATTTTTTGTTATGTGTTCCAAACTCTCCCTCTGTTCCTTTCCTCTTCTTGAGATTAGCAATTTTATATAGAATATACTTGTACAGCCATGCAAAATATTTCCATATTAGCCATGTAGCAAAAGAAAACACAAATTCCTCCCCCAAACTCCCCCCAAACCCAAGAAAAACAAAGAAAACTTAAAAAGTATGTTTCAATCTGCATTCACACTCCATCAGTTCTTACTCTGGAAGTGGATAGCATTTCTCATCAAAAGTCCTTGAGAAGGGAAATAACAAATTGGGAAAATATTTTTTACACTTAAAGGTTCTGATAAAGGTCTCATTTCCAAAATATATAGAGAATTGATCCTAATTTATAAGAAATCAAACCATTCTCCAATTGATAAATGGTCAAAGGATATGAACAGAAAATTTTCAGATGATGAAATTGAAACTATTTCCACTCATATGAAAGAGTGTTCCAAATCACTATTGATCAGAGAAATGCAAATTAAGACAACTCTGAGATATCATTACACACCTGTCAGATTGGCTAAGATGACAGGAACAAGTAATGATGAATGTTGGAGGGGATGTGGGAAAACTGGGACACTGATGCATTGTTGGTGGAGTTGTGAAAGAATCCAGCCATTCTGGAGAGCAATCTGGAATTATGCCCAAAAAGTTATCAAAACAGCATTGCTGTTATTGGGCTTATATCCCAAAGAAATACTAAAGAGGGGAAAGGGACCTGTATGTGCCAAAATGTTTGTGGCAGCCCTTTTCATAGTGGCTAGAAGCTGGAAGATGAATGGATGTCCATCAATTGGAGAATGGCTGGGTAAATTATGGTATATGAAGGTTATGGAATATTATTGTTCTGTAAGAAATGACCAGCAGGATGAATACAGAGAGGCTTGGAGAGACTTACATGAACTGATGCTGAGTGAAATGAGCAGAACCAGGAGATCAACAACGATACTGTATGAGGATGTATTCTGATGGAAGTGGATATCTTCAACATAAAGAAGATCTAATTCAGTTCCAGCTGATCAATGATGGACAGAATCAGCTACACCCAGAGAAGGAACACTGGGAAGTGAATGTAAATTGTTTGCATTATTGTCTTTCTTCCCAGGTTATTTTTTACCTTCTGAATCCAATTCTTCCAGTGCAACAAGAAATTCGGTTCTGCACACATATATGGTATCTAACACATTTAACATGTAGGGGACTGCCTGCCATCTAGGGGAGGGGTAGAGGGAAGGGACAATTTGGAACAGAAGTGAGTACAAGAGATAATGTTGTAAAAAAAAATACCTATGCATATGTACTGTCAAAAAATTATAATTATAAAATTAATTTTTTAAAAAGTCCTTCAGAATTGTCTAGATTTGGTATTCCTGAGAATAGCTAAGTCATTCAAGTTAAGATAATATAGTTTTGCTGCCACTGTGTACACTGTTCTCCTGGTTTTGCTCATTTCACTTGGTATCATGCTGTTCATGTAAGTCTTCCAGGTTTTTTGAAAGCATCCTGCTCATTTCCTATAGCAAAATAGTATCCCACCATAATTATATGGAGTTCTATTTTTTTCTTATTTTACATACAATTTTAACAATCCTAGTTGTGTGACCTTGAACAATTAATTTTCTCAAAGTTGCATCTGTGAAATGAAGGAGCTGGCAGGTTTCTAATATCACTTTTAGTTTTAGCATTCTATGTAGAACAGGGGACTGGTTCTATGGTTCTAAGCTTAGTAATCTGTTTTCCAAACTCACATAAAAATGATGTTCATAATGACAATCATGTATCATTAATAAAAGTTTAATTATATTCAATATGCTCTATTTAAGGAATCAGAGAAGGATGCAATCCACTTGAGAAAATGTTTATCTAAAATTATTATGTTGAAATTAAAAATTACCACTTAAAAATTAAGCTTCAATTATCTGTAAATTAATTTGAGTGAAAGGCCTCATTCCCCCCCTTCATAAATGAGATGCTTCTGTGCTTAAATGTTAGATTTTGTTCCAGTCTGAACCTGTGATTTTTATCAAGAAAGGGAACCCTCAGTGTAGATTGACAGCTTATAGCCTTAAAAAATACACACACACACACATTTTACATATGTATATACATACATATATGATGGAATTATGCAATATTTAGTAGTTAGCTCGGTGCAAGGCACTTATCAAGTGCTTAATAAATATTCATTTCCTTCCCTTTAAGAGCTGCCTGGAGCACTGAAAGTTTGTGATTTGTTTCAGTCATAAAAGCCCATGTGTGTCAAAAGCAGGACTTGAATCCAGGTTTTCCTGACTCTATGGTCAGCCCTCTATCCACTATTGCATGTTGCTTCACTGTTACTTAGATATTCTGAGAGGATTATCCACAACAATAATTATCTATTGAGTACCTACTGTATAAAAAACACTGTGAAAAAGGGAAATAATGACAAGTAATACTTTAATATTTCTTTTCACTGACTCAGACAAAAGCCTGACCTCACTTTAGCAGATAATCTTCATCAATTCCTTTGATATCATTCCTCCCTACCAGAAATAAATTAATGGTGGCTAATCCAGTGTTGAGCCTTCTGAACTTAGATTGCTCTTTATACTATAGACACAAAGTTTATAGCAAGACTCACATTCAAAGCTATTTCAGTGTGGGAATATCTAGCAGGCCCAGCATTCAATTGCTTTAGCTTTAAAGCGCTCTTTGTTTCAACATTTGTTTTTTAAAACTGAGTTTCTAATTCCCTCCTTCCCTCCCTCTCTAATGTTCTCATTGAGAAGGTAAATGATTTGATATAGGTTATACATGTGTGACATGCAAAACGTTTCCATATTAGTCATGTTGTAAAAGAAAGCATAGTCCATCTGTATTCAGACTTCGTTAGTTCTTTCCCTGGATGTAGATAGGATTTTTCATCATAAATCCCCCAGAATTTTCTTGGATCATTGTATTTCTTAGAATAACTAAGATATTCTTGCAATATTGCTGTTAGAGTATACAATTTTCTCCTGGTTTTACTCATTTCACTTTGCATCAGTTCATGTAAATTTTTCCAGATTTTTTTTGAGAACATCCTGCTCAATAATTCTTATAGCACGATAGGTTCCCATCACAATCATGTACCCCAATTTGTTCATCCATTCCCAATTGAAGGGCATCCCCTCCTTTTCCAAATCTTGGGGAATTAACTTTTCAAAACTATTGTTGAGTCTCTTTTAGCAAAATTCTTCTTTCAGTGCTGTGGATAGGACTCCAGTACATAGGAGGAACTAGATGATGAAAAGAAAATGGTTTAGTTTTTTCCCAACAATGAAGTGACTTTGTTAACATATTCTTAAATGGATTTAGGATTTGATTTATGTGGATAATGTCTTCAGTGACAGCTCTTAAGCCATCTGTATCTGACCATCATGTCCTCCCACCACAGGATCCACCCAAGATGTTGGGAACCTTCCTCCATATTTCAACATCATGAAGATACCTATGGAACATGTGGATTATCTTAGCAGAGAATGCCTTTTAAATAGTACATTGGCTGCCAAACTTGTTGAAGTGGTTAGATTGGAGGAATCTATGATTCTAAGTTTGGTTAGTCCCTCAGTTCTTCAAGATCTGGAAGGAAAGAACTATTAAATTAGAAGTGTAACTTCTAGGAGGCAGCTAGGTGGTGCAGTGGATAGAGTGTACCTGGAGTCTGAGTTCAAATCTGGCCTCAGACATTTAGCTGTGGGACTGTGGGCAAGTCACTTTACCTTGTTTGCCTCATCTGTAAAATGAGCCGGAGAAGAAATGGTGAACCACTCTGGTGTCTTTGCCAAGAAAATCCCATAAAATTTCATGAAGAGTTAGACATGACAAAATGAGGAAAACTATAACTCCTAGGGCATATCTCCTACTTTTAACTTACAGCATGGGGACTCCATAAAAGATCTCCTAAGGTTCAATATGTCCTATTGTTTTGAATCCAGTATAACCAAAGGCCACAAACTTTTACTAATGTATTTACTCATAATTGTTAGAGAATATAATTTGCACAAAACAAGAGTATTTGATGAAAGAACACAGCAAGAGTCTTCATAATTAAACATTATCTCTATATAAACCTGGGGCACAGTTTTTCACAAAGACACACGGCTTCGATAGAAAGAATGGATACACAGAAGGAAGGGGACATGTGCAGAGGAATGAACTGAGGGGGACATGTAGCTAAGGTTCATAAAAGGAAGGCGTGTGTACTCCCAAGGAAAACATGGTTAGGCACACATATAATGGGGAAAATTTTGCCCCGAGACCTCTGCATTGGTGTCTTCTAGTGTGATAGGAAATTTCTAGTCCAATAATATAACACAAGTTTGCTCAGGGCCTGTGATCCAGGTAGGATTTTAAGGGGAAAGTTCCCAGGTTATGCAGTAGATAGGGTTTTAGACCACATGGAAATTAGGGGCTGCTGCTAGAGGGTAGCCCTTATCACATAGGCAATAAGAGTGAAAAGGATTTTTTGTTTTGTCCATAATAAAAGGTTTTGCACTGTTGAGGTGGCCCCTGGCGTCCCCATCATCATGGGTGGTTGGCTTGGCAGGCCACCAAGCAGGTGACAAGCCTATCAGACTTGGGAGATGATCTAATCAGGCAATCATTAAGCACTTACTATATGCCAGGTACTGTGCCAAGTCCTAGGGACATAAAAAGAGGCAGAAGCCAGATGCTTCCCTCAAAGAGTTCACAACCTAATTCAACAAGCAAACAAGTATTCACAAACAAGTTATTTATGGGATTAATAGGAGAGGGAAAGCTCTGGAATTAGGAGGAATTAGAAAGGGATTACTATAGAAAATGAGATTCAAATTGTCTCTTAAAAGAATCCAGGGAAACCTCCACTCCAACATCATTTACATGGAAAAAAAGAGAGATCAGGGAAAGTATTCAAATGAAAATAACGAACTAGAACTAGATGTACCGATGCATAACCTTTCCTGTGTTTGACAACTGTATCCTTTCAATCTAAGTAAAGGTTCTTTCTTGTGTTGGGTCAGTGACTTCTATCATATTGATACCTGAGACAATAGCAGCATCCCAAGACAGATGCAATAGCATTGTCCCCACTAGGCAATGGATGATAGCTGTTGCTAGACAGTCTCCTGGGCAGCAAGGTGATACCATGGTGAACAGAGCACAGGTCCTGGAGTCAGGAAATCCAGCCTCAAACACTAGCTGTGTGATTCTGAGCAAGTCACTTCATCCTTTTTGCCTCAATTCCTCATTTTTGAGGAACTGTAGAAGGAAATGGCTTCCCTACTCTAGTATCTTTTCCAAGAAAACGTCAAAGGGAGTCATGCACAGCTGGATGCAACTGGAATGAATGAACAACAAAGCCAGTCTCCCCCAGGTTAGCCCCTCCAGCAGATCTGTAATCTTTCAGGGATGCTTATCTGTGGGATTCGCCTCACTGGACATTCATCCCCAGATTCGTGGTCTCCGGTAGTTATCGTCCAGCATAGTTCCACAGGGCATGTTACAGAAGAGCGCTTTTCCGTGTCTGTCACATGGCTCCAGCTGCAGTCGCCGGCTACAGCGCTATCTTTTCCTCATGAGAAGAACATGCTTCCATGTTCTTTTAATTAAAACCTGAGGCTTTTTTACTTTTCTATTAGAAAAACTGCTACTAAGAAATAGTGACTGCAAATGGGCACCAACCAGGCCAAATGAAATATGGGCAGCCCAGAGAGTTAAATATCAGCCTGAAAAGCATTATTCTTTACACTTCTGCCATGTATACCTAAGAAACTGACATTACTAAGGTCCTCTTTTGACTCACAAGTAAGTTTTTGCAGCTGAGCCAGAGAACTGTGAACTTTTTTGTTTACTGTGGAATTGCCTAACTGTAACATTATAAATGGTGCTTTAATAAAATGGGGGGGAAGGGCAGAGGGAGAGGGGTTTGTGGTTAGGGGTGGAGTGAGGGGATAGAAGGAAGTACAGCCAGAAGCTGAAGGAGGCAATACTGGCAACTGAGACACACTTTTAGTCCAATTCCTTACTTTGCCTTCTAGGTTTCGATTTGTGCTTTTATTCCAATGTCTTCATTGGTCTTTAGTGACTTTAAGCTTATTAGACAGCCTAAGGCATGAGTTGCGTGTTTATTCATTTGCTGTTTGTTATATAAAATTATAATCAAGAAATAAATGTCTTAGAAATTGTAAATGCCCATGTCTTCTGATGATGATTTAGTGGCCTTTGGCTGATGTGATTAAGAGGCTAAGAAATACCATGTTTGGTTCTGGGTTTTGTAAGTTAAAGATTATCCCTTTGAAACATTAAAGAAGGATACTTTTAAATTTTCTTCTTTATCTTTAAAGATTTTAAATATAAAATATTGGTTTTATTAGAAAACTGATATAGCCTTTACAGCAGTATTGACTGGAAAGATCAGATTGGTTTTGTTGTTTGTTTTGCTTTTTTTTGAGAGCTCAAAAGAAATTTAAGTACTTTCTTAAGAATTTAAGTACTTTCTCTTACAGTCTTGTACATTTCTAACATTTTAAAGCAGGCCATCAAAACACATAGAGACATGGGGCAGCTAGGTGGCGCAGTGGACAGAGCACCAGCCTTGAATTCAGGAGGACCCGAGTTCAAATGTGGTCTCAGACACTTAACACTTCCTAGCTGTGAGACCCTGGGCAAGTCACTTAACCCCAGCCTCAGGGGGGAAAAAAAAACAAAACAAAACAAAAAAAAAACCACATAGAGACATACACTGAATTGTGGTACATTTAGTTTGATAGTTGAGTTTCTAAGGAGATTTATTTTTGTTGTCCTCCAGGCTAAATAGGATAAACTGAATGAAGAACTCTTGCCTTTTATCTATATTATACCTTGACGCTTTTCAATAACAAATTTTGCTATGGCCAAAAGCCACAGGTGTTCCTTTATCTTAGTAAAACATACATCTCTCTCCTGTTCCCCATGACCTTTTTGCCACAATTAGCATTAAGTTACTAATATGGTAAAGAGTGTGAATTGTCTGTTGGGAGTTGCCCTTTCTGGAGAGAGAAATTCTTTTTGCTTTTTACCTTGAGTTTCTGATTTTAATTTGGGTAAGGGTTGCTGTCCCATACAATGCTTTTCCCACACTTTGTGACCCCATTTGGGGTTTTCTTGAGAAAGACACTGGACACTGGGAGTGGAGCCAAGATGGCGGAGAAGACCCACACTTCATTCTAAGCTCTCTTCTACCCCCCCTTATTGATTACCAAATTCAGCCTCAGAAATAGTGCTTGACTGGTAGAATCCACAAATTTGGGGAGTACAACAACTTACTAGCCAACGATGAGACGACATGCCAAAATTTGTGGGATGCAGACAAAGCAGTAATAAGGGGAAATTTTATATCTCTAGAGGTTTACTTGAATGAAATAGAGAAAGAGACGATCAAGAATTGGGCTTGCAACTTAAAAAGCTAGAAAAAGAGCAAATTAAAAACCCCAATCAAATAATAAACTTGAAATTCTAAAATTAAAAGAAATTAATAAAACTGAAAGTAAAAAACTATTGAATTAATAAATAAAACTGAGTTGGTTTTATGAAAAAACAACAAAATAAGTAAACCTTTGGTAAATTTGATTAGAAAAATGAAAGAGGAAAATCAAATTGTTAGTCTTAAAAATGAAAAGGGAGGGAAGATGGTGGAGAAGGCACATGTGGTTTTCTAAGCTCCTCTCCTACCCTCATTACCAATTTTTAAAATCAGCCTCAAAAATAGTATTTGACTGGTAAAATTCATGAAGATTGGAAGTACAACAACTTACCAGCTGAAGATAATCTGGAAGATCACCAGAAAAGGTTTGTCTTGAGGGGCTGGAACAGACCAGTGCAGACAGGGATAGAACCAGAGGCTAGCATTTGGAGCCGAGTGGGGTGGCCTCCGTCTGCCATAGGCTGACTGCTTTGCTTTGGTTGTGGAGTAATGGACCAGCAGAGAAATTAGAGCCTAGGGTAGAGGGTACTCTGAAGGATGCCAGAGCCTAACAGGATCTGGCTGTGCCCACCCAGGACTGGAAGTGACTCAGTGCAGACCGTAACAGCTCTGCAGCCCATTCTGCAGCTAGAGGCTTGGAGGTGGGGGGGGGGGGGGCAGTCACAAATCTGCACAGCAGGAGGCACAGCCCAGGGCAGACTCTAATCTGCACAGTGGGGAGCTCAGCCTGGGGCAGTGGAATTTCCCCAGCTTGACTATGCTCCCTAGGCAGAGCACTTCTGGGGCCGTGAGGGATAGGGCGACTACTAATCCTCAAAGCAGGCGTTTGTGGGTGGGAGTTCTTTATCTCTTCCAATTCACAAATTCTGTTTCCCTGCACTTCCTGGGAGTTCTTTACCTTTTCTAATTCACATTTCAGGAAGTTGTTGCTCTCTTCCAGAGTTTCTCTTTCCTTTCTCCATTTTCCTTCTAGTTCTCTTTTAAGATTTTTAATAGTTTCTTCAAGGAGAGCCTTTTGTGTTGGGGACCAGGTTACAACGTCCTTTGGGGTATTGTCTGGAGACTCTCTGCTATTAGTTTCCTCGGGGTTGAAGACCTGCTCTCTTTCTGTATAGAAGCTATCAGTCGTCCTTTTGATTTCTTACTCATTTTTTTAAAGCCTTTAGGGTCTGCCTTCAGGGCAAGGAGGTTACCAGCTTCCTCTGCAGGGCAGGGACAGGTATATGGACAATAGTTGTCCTCTCAATGGGCTGCAAAGAGTGGGCGAGCTACAGGAGTGCTCTGGGAGAGCTCCACACCAGAAGTAACTAAGCCTGGGTATCACGGGCCAAGCTGCAGAAGTGCCCTGAGAGGAGCCCCGCTGTGAGGATTAGCGGCTGCCTTGGGGCTAGAAGCTGACCAGCTTTTGGGATAAGAATTCACTGTTTGACAAAAACTGCTGGGAAAATTGGAAATTAGTATGGCAGAAACTAGGCATTGACCCACACTTAACACCGTACACCACGATAAGATCAAAATGGGTCCATGATTTAGACATGAAGAGTGAGTATAAATAAATTAGAAGCACATAGGATAGTTTATCTCTCAGACCTGTGGAAGAGGAAGGAATTCGTGACCAAAGAACTAGAGATCCTTATTGATTACAAAATAGAAAATTTTGATTATATTAAATTGAAAAGTTTTTGTGCAAACAAAACTAATGCAGACAAGATTAGAAGGGAAGTAACAAATTGAGAAAACATTTTTACAGTCAAAGGTTCTGATAAAGGTCTCATTTCCAAAATATATAGAAAACTAACTCTAATTTATAAAAAATCAAGCCATTCTCCAATTGATAAATGGTCAAAGGATATGAATAGACAATTCTAAGATGAAGAAATTGGAACTATTTCTAGTCATATGAAAAGATGCTCCAAATCATTATTAATCAGAGAAATGCAAATTAAGGCAACTTTGAGATCTCACTACATACCTGTCAGATTGGTTAGAATGACAGGGAAAGATAATGTGAAATATTGGAGGGGATGTGGAAAAACTGGGACACTGATACATTGTTGGTGGAATTGTGAATACATCCAGCCATTCTGGAGAGCAATTTGGAACTATGCTCAAAAAGTTATCAAACTGTGCATTCCCTTTAATCCAGCAGTGCTACTACTGGGCTTGTAAAGGGCTGAATCTCTGAGCAGATGCACTTGAGGCTAATTACTAATTGGATACTACCCTATTAACATATGCTTGGAGAATGGCCCTGCCCAACTATTCTGTGCTGGTGGGTGTGATAGGTGGGTGTATACAGTGAATGAAAAGAGGGATCAGAGGGTGGAGTAAGACTAGTGGGAGTGACTTCTTGGCAGTGGAGCAAGAGAAAGGAGGTGAGGGGATTCCTGTGTCCATTTTCCTCTCATTTCAACCAAGAATTAAGATCAAGGACTTTTGCTGATCCTGACTCCAGCTGATTCTAAGGTATCCAGGATACTAACATGGTCATTACATGGGCTTATATCCCAAAGAGATCTTAAAGAAGGGAAACATGTGCAAAAATGTTTGTGCAGCCCTTTTTGTAGTGGCCAGAAACTGGAAACTGAAAGAATGCCCATCAGTTGGGGAATGGCTGAATAAATTATGGTATATGAATATTATGGAATATTATTGTTCTGTAAGAAATGACCAGCAGGATGATTTCAGAGAGGCCTGGAGAGACTTACATGAACTGATGCTGAGTGAAATGAGCAGGACCAGGAGATCATTGTACACTTGAACAACAATATTATATGATGATCAATTCTGATGGACGTGGCCATTTTCAACAATGAGATGAACCAAATCAGTTCCATTTGTTCAATAATGAATAGAACCAGCTACACCCAGTGAAAGAACTCTGGGAAATGAGTGTGAACCACAACATAACATTTCTACTCCCTCTGCTTTTGTCCACTTGCACTTTTGATTTCCTTGTCAGGTTAATTTTACCTTATGTCTTAGTCAGATTCTTCTTGTGCAGCAAAATAACTGTATGGATATGTATAGATATATTGTATTTAATATATACTTTAACATATTTAACATATATGGTACTACCTGCCATCTGGGGGAAGGAGTAGGGAGAAGGAGGGGAAACATTGGAACAAAAGGTTTTTCGAGGGTCAATGCTGAAAAATTACCCATACATATATCATGTAAATAAAAAGCTATAATTAAAGAGAGAGAGAGAGAGAGAGAGAGAGAGAGAGAGAGAGAGAGAGAGAGAGAGAGAGAGAGAGAGACTGGAATAGTTTGCTATTATCTTCTCAGCTCACTTTACAGATGAGGAAACTAAGACAAAAATTTTTAAGTGACTTGCCAAGGACCACACAACTACTTGATATCTGAGACCAGATTTGAACTCAGAAAGAGTTTTCTTGATTCCAGTCTGGCACTCTATCCACTATTGCCATCTAGCCAGCAGGAATCAGAACCTGGGTTCAAATTAAGCTTTATTTGAACCTATTAGCTGTATGAACAGGGCAAATGACTTACCCACTGCTTCACCTAGCTGCTCTCCAGGGATATTTATGCCCATCTATAATCTTAATCTCAGATCCCTTTAGAAGGTTATATTTCAAGATTTTCCAGGAATGGTGACCTAATGATCACAAAATGTAATATTTATATGCAATGAGCTCTTTTTGTTTGAATTGTAAACATGTAAATCTGAAAAAAAAATTTTTTTGTTAGGGAGATCACTTATGTAAAATTTGAATTGTTATCATTTCAGTTGTCATGACATTTTTTTTTAAGTGAGGCAACTGGGATAATATGACTTGCCCAGGGTCTATATAGTCTATAACATGACTTGCCCCACTAGTGTTAAGTGTCTGAGGTGAGATTTGAACTCAGGTCCTCTTGACTTCAGGGTTGGTGTCCACTTGCCATCTAGCTACCCTATAACATTTTTTTCCAAATGGGGAAAAAAAGAAAAGAAAAGAAAGCAGTTATTCCTATCTGAACCTTACAAACCAGCAACATCTCTCCTGAGAGAAAAGAAAAAATATCAAGGATTCTCTACTGTGGGAATGAATCATCTTGTCTTTTTTAGAGTTTTAGGTAAGAATCTTACTATTCTCAACAAGAGATTCTTGTTTATTTTTTTTTATTTTTTTATTTTAATAGTTTTTATTTACCAGATATATGCATGGGTAATTTTACAACATTGACAATTGCCAAGCCTTTTGTTCTAATTTTTCCCCTCCTTCCCCCCACCCCCCATGGCAGGTTGACCAATACATGTTAAATATGTTAGAGTATAAATTAAATACAATATATGTATACATGTCCAAACAGTTGTTTTGCTGTACAAAAAGAATCAGACTTTGAAATAGTGTACAATTAGTCTGTGAATGAAATCCAAAATGCAGGAGGACAAAATTAGAGGGATTGGGAATTCTGTGTAGTGGTCAACAAGAGATTCTTGGCTTTAGTCAGTAAAATCTTCTGGGGCTTAAAGCTGGGTCATTTGCAAATGCCCTAAAGCTTAATCTTTTTTTTTTTTTTTTTTTTTTTAAGCCTAGTTGTTGAGTTTGACTGGCTCAACTCTAAGGTAAAAATTTGCTATGCCTTTTAATCTCTGAAAGTTCAGCAACATCTAGAAATCAGCTTAGTGGTTATTCATTCAGTAACTGCCAAAAAGCTCCATATTTCCATCTTCCCCCAATTTCTCAATTAAAAAAACCATTCCATTCTCCAGGATAAGTTAGTAAGTAGGAGAAAAGGACAAAAGTAAAGGGAAGCAAAAAAGGAAAGATCATTTCCCTTCTACCTGCTAAGCCATATTTCTGGCCTTCCATCTGTACATTTTTATTGTATTTAAAAACATTTTCTTCAGTCATTTCTGACATGTCTGGCACTCTATCCACTGCTTCACCTAGCTGTAGGTATGGCAAGGGAAAGTCTAGAAGGCTTTGAGGTCATCCTTACAGCAGCAAAATGCCTGGAAAATTAATGATAGGAAAGTACCATAGAATGCTGGATGAATCTTTATATAAACTGTCTTCTCATCTGGAACACTTACTGTAAAGACAAGCATCTTACCAAGAACTCTTCAGAGGCACTAATGAAATCTGGAAAAGTTTTTTATTTACTATCTTGCAAGAATGGGCACACTCTTTAAAAAAAATAATTAGCTTTAATATTCATTGCTTTATGGATCATGTTGGGAGAGAAAAATCAGAACAAAAGGGAAAAACCAGAGAAGAGAAAAAAAAAACAGAAAAAAGAAGTGAGCATAGCATATATTGATTTACATTCAGTCTCCATAGTTCTTTTTCTGGATGTAAATGGCATTTTCTGTCCAAAATCTATTGGGATTGTTTTCCATCATTGAACCATTGAGAACCAAGTTTTTCATAATTGATTATTGAACATTCTTGCTGCTATTATGTACAATGTATTTCTGGTTCTGCTTGTTTTGCTCATTATCATTTTGTGTAAATCTTTCCAGGCCTTTCTAAAATTCGCTTGTTCCTCATTTTTTAAAATAGAACAATAATATTCCATTACCTTCATATATACCACAGTTTATTGTCATTCCCCAATTGATGAGCATCTACTCATTTTCCAATTGTTTGCTACTACAAAAAGAGCTGCTACAAACACTTTTGCACATGTGGGTCTTTTCCCTTCCTTTATGATTTCCTTGGAGTATTGAATCAATCAGTGATGGCACTGCTGTGTCAAAGGATAGCCCTTTGGGTGTAGTTAAAGATTGTTCTTCAGAACGGTTGTATCATTTCACAACTCCATCAACAATGCATTGGTTTTCCCACATCCCCTCCAATATTTATCATTATCTTTTCCTGTCATCTTAGCCAGTCTGAGAGGTATAAGGTAGTTGGGCACACTTTTAAAACACCAAAGCCTAACTTTCTATACCCTGTCCCAAAACACAAGTCCCTCCATGGATTTCCCCATTAGCTGGATACTAAAAAGATTGCAACCTATTTGGAGCACCTAATTCTCCCATGTGAGTCCCCATCCCTAATTACATCTCCATTGGCATTCACCTTATTTGTTCATAGTTCCCTGTAAGAAACTATCCTGTCAAAACCATTTATATATTCTCTGTAATATAGGTGTTTACAAATAGGTTATCATGTATTGCCCTCTCTCCTTGCTCCTCCCCTGCCTCTCCCCCATATTTTCTACACTGACTTAAACTTCAAACTCACTTCCTTCATGGCAGCTTATTCCACTTCCTTTTTCACTGTAAGAATTATTAATGTAAGTCTTTCCAGCTTTTTCAGAAGGCATCCTACTTGTCATTTCTTAGAGCATAATAGTACTCTATTTCAATACTATACTACAACTTGCTTAACCATTTCCCAATTGACAGGCAACCTCTAAATTTCTAAAATTTTTGCCACCACTAAAAGATATGCTATAAATATTTTTGTCCATATAGGTCCTTTTCCTTTTTCTTATTAAAATCCTTTTGGAATTATAGACCCGGTAGTGCTATTGCTGGGTCAAAAGATATGCACCTTTTATTACCCCATGACATAGTTCCAAATTGTTCTCCAGAATGGTTGATTCAGTTCACAACTCTAGTAGTAAAGCATTAGTGTCCCAGTTTTTCCACATCCCTTCCAAATCTGTCATTTTCCTTTTCTGTCATTACCTAATCTGAGAGGTATGAAGTGTTTTAATTTGCATTTCTCTAACTAATAGTGATTTAAAGCTTTTTTTTACCTAAGTATAATAGACCTTTCCTGCTGACTTTCTAAGTTGTCTCGGGCTAGAAAGTTGCTTTATTCTACCATTATGTTAGTTTTGTCACTCCAGAATTTGTTTTGAGGAATAATTTAAAAGTTGTTTGGGATATTTCAGACAAACCTCTGCCTTCAATCTCACATCTTGACTTTTATCCATCAGTGTTTCTTTTCTTAAATGAAACAAAATTTTCTATACATTTTCCCTTATTCCCTTGAACTACTTTTGCATTGAAATCCTCAGTAAATTTTGACTTGGTTTGGAAGATCTTGATTTTTGTCCTTCATTCTGTTTCATTATCTGCTTTTCATAATCTGCTACAAATATTAGAGACTAAACTTAGACTGTCTTCTTGATGGTCTTTTTGCATCTGCATTTACTGAGCATCACAATACATAATAGCCAACCATCCCATGAAATTATATTTCTCACTATCTTTAGGCACAGAAGGAAACGAAATCTGTCAGTTCATTTGTTTGTTTCTCCAAGAAGATACTCTAAGCCATATTCATTTAAACGCAATGTTCTTTTATCTTCTGGTTTCACTTATTGTGAGAATATCAATATTAATGTAGTTCCCACTTTTCAAGTTTATATGGATTTATTCATCATTGAACAAAGTTGTCACATTTAGGGTACTAATAGGTTCATCTTTGAGAAAGGTTAAGATGGGGATTAAATCTTTGATTTCATTTGTATGGGTAACTCACAGTACAGGGAACTCAGTGAAACTTCAGCACTTTCTTTGAAACTTAAGAGTCTTAGAGATATGTCAGAGAAATGAAGAATTTCTTGACTTGCTCAGGATCACACAACTAGAATGCATCTGAGGAAGGTCTTGAACATAGATCTTCCTGGCCTCCAAGCCACTCTCCAAGTACCATGTCATGCTGCATTGTTTATAAATACTTAAAAACAATATGATTTCATAAATCTTTGGCCCCTCTTTTCCTCCATCCTTCTACCATATAATATATAATCTAAGAAATGAGGAAAATACTCATTTCCTTCAATATTATAAAATCAGATATCTCACTAAATCTGATGTCTTTATATCATTGAGAAGACCTTACTTTCCCAAAGGCTAGATATGGTAGGAGAACATAAGCTCTGGCAGATCTAAACAAATTATAAAGATTTTAAATTTGGGCCTGGTGATGCATATTGGTCATGCATATTGGTTATGGAATAGCCTAGCTATATTCAGAAAAAATAATCATTAGATTGATGACTTGATGATAAATATTTCAGTCAGCAGTTCTCAATTACTGTCTATCTCAAGGTAGAAGACTTGTACCAAAACATCTGTTTAAATCTACAGTACTATTCTGTTTCAATAACCTATATTAAAGGAAGTACATATTATTAGGGCATCTTTAAGAAGCTTTGTAATCTTGAATAATTGCTCTTCCTTTATAAGTCAATGGAGTGATCTATGAAAAGGCTGTGAGGAGATAAAGAGAAACTGAGGAAATAGTTAATAAGATGAAGAAAATTTCTTTCTGAAAGAGAAATGGTTTATCAGATTATGACACATTATGAGGAGAATTCTTTGACAAGTTTTTGAGGAGACTGGAGAGTTTTAACTGTCATTCTGGAGAATTATCTATCATGTTTGGAGAGTATTAAAGAAAAAATTCCCTAAGAGAACAGATTTTAACCTTTATATTTTAAATAAGTAAGAGTATTCTTGAGAGACTTTGGCTGTAATCTTAGGAGCTAAGTGGTAGAACCATGTTTCAGAAGTAAAGTGGTATTCTGGAGACAGAGTCAAGAAGGCAGAGTGAAGCCAGGAAGCTGCTTGAGCTCTCCCAGTTTCTCTCAAAAACCATATGAAATCAAATCTCTGAACAAAATTTGATGGAATGAAACTACTCTCCAGCTCAAGATAGATTGGAAGGACTTTAAAAAAGGTCAGTCTCCCTGGGTGTTCAGCCCATCTCAGACAGAGTCTTAGAAAGCCAGTGAGAGGGTTTTAAACACAGAAAATCAGCAACTGAGACCCTTGGTTTTGGCTCATTAGAGAAACAGAACAGTGGGACAGCCTCTAGTCCCAGCTCAGAAGGCAAATTCTGGGAGAACAGACTGAGAGCTCTGGAAATAAAGGAGGGAAAAGGACCCACATGTGCAAAAATGTTTACAGCAGGTCTTTTTGTGTTAGCAAAGAACTGGAAAATGAATAGATGCTCATCAACTGGGGAATGACTGGACAAGTTGTGGTATATGAAAGCAATGGAATATTATTGTTCTATAAAAAAATGATGAACAAGCTGATTTTAGAAGTCTGGCAAAGATTTACATGAAGTAATGCTAAAAGATGTGAAACAGAACCAGGAACACATTGTACAAAGTAACAGCAAAATTGTTCAATGATCAATTATGAAAGACTTGGTTCTTCTCAGTGGTTTGGTGATCAAAGGCAATCTCAATAAACTTTGGATAGAAAATGCCATCTCCATCCAGAAAGAGAACTTTGGAGATTGAATGTAAATCAACATATACCATGTTTTACTTCCCTTTTATGCTTTTTGGGGTTTTTTTGGCTGTCTTGTGGTTTTTCCCTTTTGTTCTGATTTTTTTCTCCCAACATCATTCATAAAGAAATGTGTATTTAAAAAGTTAATATACACATATAAGCAGAAAATAAAAAGATTAATAATTAAAAAAAAGAAAATGGTATATAGATGGCCCTCTGTTTTTTTCCTCTCATACTTAAAACATAAATGAACAACTGCTTGTAGGAAAAGCTTTTTTTCAGTTTATTAAATGAGTAATATTCAATAATTTAGGAAAAGAAAAATCATAGCTAATTATTTACTTAGCAGGGAAGATGCTGCTAATTTTAACAAGAAAATATCTAAACATATTCTTGGGTTATCTTGGTACTTGGAATGAAATCCCCACAACTATACTACCTAAGAAATCTCCCTTTATGTACTAGTAGGTCAGATCACATTGGGGCCGCTGGGATTATACTGCTTAGATCTTTCTTTTCTGGCTAGAAGGCCATATTCCAGGACTATTGTACTTGAGGTTTTCTGCAGGGCAAACCTCAGTGCTGGTATTGTCCAGCATTGGATAGGGAACTATCCTCTTGGGCCATATGGACAAGCATACAGTTCACTCTATGTGTTTACAAAGGGCAGCCAGTGGAGCATGAGTCCTCATTCCACCTCAGTCCACCCACAGACCCATTACATTGGATGCAAAAGCCCCCAAATGAATGGTCTTCTAGTTTTCTTTTCGTTCAGCAGAGTCAGCTTCTCTCATAATTGTTTTCAAAGAATCTGAGTTGGGCAATTCACCTTGGGGAGGCAGTCTTTATTTTCTAGGAGGTGCCAAGGCAATACTAATGGGTAAGTTAAATTTCACAGGTATTTATTAATCACCTACTCCATGCCAGGCACTGTGCTAGGGACTGTGAACAAGCTACAGAAACACAACAGCTTTGTCCTACTGGAGAAATGGCATGTACACAGGGAGCTATATACAAGACAAATGCAATGCAATTTCAGGGCAGAAACTGAACAAATGGACAATCAGGAAAGCAGACAGGAGTTGAACGGAGTTTGAATCTAGGAGTTCTGAAAGAGAAGAGGAAAAAGCATATTCAGGCAAGTGTGGTGAAGAGAAATGGAACATGGTTAATGAGGAAGAAAGTACTAGAGGGAGACTAACACATAATTAGCCTGGAAAAAAATGGCTGCACCCAGATTGTTTGGTTTTAAATGGCAAACAGATGAATTTATATTACATCCTAGAGGCATAGAGTCTCTGGAGCTTTTTGAAGAGGGGAATGATACCGTGAGACCTATACATTAGGAATATCAATTAGATAACTGTCATATAGTCTGATCCAAGGAAGATACTGGATCTAAGAAATCAGGAAGCTATTTCAGGCAAAAAATGATAATTTGAATTAGGATGGTAGCTAGCTCTGTGAATAGAGAGAAGGAGATAATTTTGAGAGATGCTGAGCTGGGGGTTTTATATTTGCTAACACTGATGTTGAGCTTGTTATCTGTCAGGCACAGTACTTTACAAATATGACCTCATTTAATACTTAGAACAATCTAAGGAAGGTGCTCTTATTCTCTTCATTTTACAGTTGAGAAAATCAAGGCAAGCACAAGTTAAGCTACTTGCCTAGGAGTTATTGTTGTTCTGTCGTTCAGTCCTGTCTGACTTTTCTCAACTCTGTGGACATACCAGTATTGCTCATGGGATTTTTCCTGGCAAAGATACTGGCATGATTTGTATACATGTGTGTGTGTGTGTGTGTGTGTGTGTGTGTGTGTGTGTACTAAATGAACACTGATCTTAGAAAGGACACACAGCCTTGATCCTACCTAATCCCCTGCCTCCACAAGACCTCACTGACGGTTGCTTCTTCTTACAGGAGATTTTCTCCAAGGGTTTTTAGAGGGTCGGAGCCCCCTCTTCCGCTTGAAGGCCTCTGATTATTCCTTTACACTAAAAGTCTCCAAAGCTTGTCTCTTCTTAAGCTCATCAAGAGGGGGAGGGGAGGGGGGTGGAAGAGGAAGGGGAAGAAGCTGGAGGAAGTGCTTTTTCAAATCAACTACCTGTGAAATTCAGAGGCAATTTAAACAAAAGGTAGAGTAAATACTGGAGCAAAGGAAGGAGCCTCACAAAACGCTGTGGGAAATGTGAGCATCACATGACTCATCCAAGTCATTGGTTATACCTGGACAGGCGCTAGAACAGACTCCAGCCAAACCGTACCCAGCGGGCGGACCGTCCCGAGGAATTCTTTGACTTCTGCCTAAGGCGGTTCATCCCCTCCTCTCCTGGGCAATTCAGTGGCCCTCCCCGTTAAACTTCTGGCTCTTAATCCCTAGTTCGATTTTACCCCTAGGAATGGAAAAATTGTCAGAGCTAAGGTAATTTTGGTACAGAGTGGTTTATTATACTTATTTTATTACATCATATGAATAATGTATATTATTTATACACATATACTACATAGAGAGAAATGTTTATCAGAAAATCTAGTGCCTTCTTTTCATCTTTTCTATACATCTATAGTCGTTACCAGTTTCTCTTTAACCAAAAGCAATCCAACCATACATCCCCTTTGCGTGACCGCCGGTATGCCCCAGTGGAAGTGGAGCCCAAAGTAAACTGAACGGGGAGGGGCAGAGGGGGACGCGTCCTCCTTCTAGGCTAGCGCTTGCTTCGTGGCGCCAGAAACTCCGTCAGACCCAGCCGGGCTGCGGAGGTGGATTAGATTCCCCAGGTCACGAAACACTTTTCGGTCTGAGGGCATGCACGTTGGAACGATGCCAGAATGGAGAGGCGCCCAGGAAGATGGGTTATGTCTAGTAGGAGCGGCGACTCTCCAGCTCAGGCTGGCTTTGCACGAAGCCCCCTCGCCCCTTCCCCCTCCCTCTCTCCATCCCGCTTCCAAGCCCCGTCTCTCTTCTCCTGGCTGTTCCGCCCCCCCCCCCAGGCAGATAGTACCCCCCACCCCCCCAGGCAGATAGTACATTGCCCAAAAAGTTAGGCTACTGGCTAGCGCCCTGCCCGGGAAGCAGGCCGTGAGTTTTGCCGGGATTGCGTGTTAGTGCGCAGCCCAGGCGGGAGGGGAAAGGGAGGAGGGTGGGTACGTGCACCGAAGTCGGTGGTCAATGTCTTACTGTATTTCCTCCGCTACAAGAGCGGCCTGCCTTCCCTCCAGACACACCCCTTCTCGGTTTACACACCCCCTTCTAGCTCCACTTCCGCGGAGAGTTCCCCTTTCGGCCCTTGCTTTTCCTCCCAGCTCCCCAGTCGCTCTCCCCTCTGGTAGCCCCCCTTCCTAAATTTCATGTGCACCGCACGCGCCCCCTTAAAGAGAGACTCGACTCTGATCAGTTTTCCTCGGGTTGGAAACTGTTTGGTAGATAGCTCAGAGCCTCCGGGTTTTTGGAACAACTTAGAAGAAAGTGGAAGGATGGGTAGTTTCGGCCGGACATAGGGGCATGAAGGCGTCCAGATTTATTAGGGAAGTGTTGGTAGAACCTACTTATCCATCAAAATCAATACCAATAACAACACACCCGCACACGCTGAGCCCACAGACCCGAGCCTATGTCTTTTTAACGAGGTTTTCATTAGTTTGCCGGTTGGATTTGGAGATGGACCCCCAGAATGATTTCCCATGCCCAGAACTGGCTCCCTCCTGGAGGAGACCTGCCGGAGCTAACAGCCCAACCTTTCACGCGCAAAGGGACGTGTGCGGTTTTGACCGCTGTAGTCAATCATCTGCAACCTTTTTCTCCATTCACTTTAGAAACCAGATGCAATCCTGGGGGAAGTGAAAGTGGCATAAATTACTGCACCCCCAGGCCATCCTAGTTCAATTTTTATGCAGCCTTTTAAGATGTATGAAGTGCTTCCTATACATTATCTTGTTTGATTCACACTATAATCACAGGAAGAGGATGCTGTGGTTATGATACCGAGGAGCGAGTAACTTCAGAGGGGCCCGATATTTGCCAGGGACACAAGCTACTAAGTTTCTTCTTGGTATTCGAGGAAAATCAGGTAAATTGATTTTGCTGCCAAGTAGTTTTATTCTCCCTCAACTCAGCTATTCCACAATCCCGCCCACAGCCCCTCCTGAATTGCGTACATGTTTTGAAGTGTCCGAATTGAACCATGTGAGTTGAACCCATGCCAGAAAACCTGGCTCCGGGAGGCCCCCCCAGGTAGAGCGACGGTGAAGTCTCCCCTTCCCAGTAATTAGGTCCCTCCCACAGCCCATCACACACAGGTCGATCCCAGTACTGATCCATAGAAGGGTTATCCTTCCGTTGATTCCCTCCTCCCATCCCGGCTTTCCCCCCCTTTTCTGTTTCGGCGTTAGCTAAAACCCGAGACTCCGCAGTGGAACACTGGGACAGAGGCTCGGGCAGATTTGGGGGCTGGGGGAGAGTGAAGCCTGAGGGAGATTTTCTCCTACAGCCCGGAGGCCAGCCGGGAAGGTCTCGAGTTCACGGGAGAGCCTGAAGGAAAGAAGCTGCCCAGCCCAAGCGTCCACTGGGGAGCAGTTCGTGTCCAGTAATTCTATGGAGACCCAGGCTCCCCGCATTCTGAATTTGGAGCCTTCGGGGTCTGTGCCCCCTGGAGACCCACCGCCAGCAGAAGAGAGCCCCGATCCGGGAGTCCTAGGGCTGGGCGGGAGCGGCGGCGGCGGCTGCCACAACTGCCCGGACGCCCCGGCTCCGAGCCCGCCCTCCCGGCCTAGGGGCAGCCCCCAAGACGCCAGTTTCTTGGAGCGGGAGCTGCTGGATGCCCGACGCTGCTGCCGTGCCCGCTCCTTCTCCCTGCCTCCGAGCCCCATTCTGGAAGCAGCCAAGTTGCTGCAGCAGCGGCGGCAGAGGCTGCAGCCCCAGTCCGAGGATCCCGGGCCGAGTGGGGCTCAGGGGACCAAGAGGAGGAGCTGCTGAGCCCGGAGCCTGTTGCACCAAGTGCAAGAAGCGGGTGCAGTTCGCCGACTCTCTGGGGCTCAGCCTGGCCAGCGTAAAGCACTTCAGCGCGGCCGAGGAGCCTCAGGTGCCCCCGGCCGTGCTCTCTCGCCTCAAGAGCTTTCCCATGCGCGAGCGGGACCTGGAGCAGATAGGGGACCTGTTGGCGGCGGCCTTCTCCCCGCTCCTGCCGCAGGGGAGCCGCCCCACGGCCGCCGGAGCCCCGGGCCCAGCCCCGCCCCGCCTGCAGCCTCTCTTCCAGCTGCCCGGGCCGGGGGGAGCCGCGGCCTCCGAACGCCTCCTGGTGCAGCGCGTGTGCCTGGAGCAGGTAGAGTGCGGCGCGCCTCCCGCCCACGAAGTGCAGGGCTCCGGCCGGGTGCTGAGCTGTTCCGGGCCTCGGGAAGTGACCGTGCGCTACACCTTCACCGAGTGGCGCTCCTTCCTGGACTTGCCCGCCACGCTGCAGCCCAGCCCGCCCGCCCAGACAGAACCGGCGCAGGGGCCAGAGGAGCAAAGCGAACCGCACCGCCCAGACTCGGGCACCGCGGAGCCGGGGCCGGGGGTCCCGCCGAGCCCGACGCCGAGCGCTTTCACTTTTCCCTGTATTTGCCTCCGGGGCTGCTAGGGGAGGCGCAGGGGCAGCAAGCCTTCCAAGTCCACTTCGCAGTCTGTTACCGCTGCGCGCTGGGTGAGTTCTGGGACAACAACGCCGGGGCCAATTACACCTTGCGCTACTCTCCCAGAAGCTGCCAGCCGCCGAATCCCGAGCCAGTGCCTGCCCAGGGCAGCCTCTAGGGCCTCGCGGAACCACGGGTCTCCACCTCCTTCCTCTGCCTCTCAAATGCAAACTTTGTCTTGTGGTCGGGGGGGGGGGGGGGGGGGGGTGAGGAAGGGTGGCGAGAGGAGGCAGGAATAAGCCCGGGAAGCTTTGCATCACTTGTGATTGACTTGTGAGTTCGGGGGGGTGTGAGGTTATGGGAACTTTCCGGGAGATCCCATTTTTCATCAGCTTGGGTTTTTTTGAGGAAGAGGGAGGAGAAGGGAATGTAAAGAAGCTTCAAAAGCTGCTCTTGTTATGGGGTGTGAGGTTGGAAATTTGGGAAGAAGATACTAGCCAAGGTATGGAACAATCCCTCTTTCTCCAAGCAAAGTAGATCCTGTGAATGAAGAAAGTTGATGGAGAGCTTCCGGAATACCGCCAGGACTCGTGAGAAAGAGAAGCTTTTTTTGCCCTGGGGAAAGGATGCCTTGTAAAGTACTGCAAAGTTGTTTTAACTAGAGGACGGTGCACTGGCCTCATTCCTTGGAAACTAGGGGCCGCTGTGCCCAGAGAAAACAAGAAGCTACCAGTATAAATCATCGGAAAAGAGGGCCCTGCCTCCGGGGCTTTATGGTAGCCCCAAAGCTGAGGGGGAAGTCTGTCCGGGGATCTCGAGGGCCGGTCTGGACTTCAGACACACTCATTCTCAGAAAAGTTTGTAGCACATGTAGATTTCTTCCACTGTGAACCGTAAAATGGCCAAGATTCTTTCTCTCCACACTTGAAGCTGTGTAGCTCACCCCTTTTTTTTGAAAATTTTCTATAAAGAAGTATTTTTAAGGGCAATGGGATGCTCACTAAATTGTGTTTCCTACTCTTGCTGCCCTCAAGTTTTAAAGGCCTTGACTTGACAGGATTTGTCCGGTTGATAATATATGCACTTTAATTATTCTCAGTGTTTTTAAAGCTTTGATTTCCTCTCCCGTATGGACAAGCTCTGGTTTTCCAGTATGCACCGAAATGCTTAATTTCTGCCAGCCCTAGCTAAAATACCTATTTTTAAATTGGAGGCAACTACTTAAAAAAACCCAACAAAACCAACAATATGTTTAGTATATTACTTTAGTTGGTCTATGTGGGCAAGTGGAGAAAACTTTCTAGGAGTTGTCCAGTTGTTGGGACTTTTAACAGTAGTTGGATTTCAACTGCTAAATTAGCTTTGCCATTAGCAATTAGATATTTTGGATCCTCTTTAAAGACCTTGGATGGAAAACCACTTAAAGGTTGTTTTCCTGGAGGGAAGGCAGTTCAATAATAATCTGACAGTAAAAGGTGAAGCCTAGTTTAGCAAGTGAAATCAGTTAAGGACCTAATGAATTGAATTCACTGTCTGTCCTTCAGTTATGTGCTAGTTTTTCTCTAATTGGAACTCCATTGTTTGTCCAGTAAAATTAGTTATGTGTGGAATGATAGTTATTTATAGTATTTATGGGCATCCCTGCAGTATTATGGAGAAACAGCAAGTTTAAAAAACAACAACAAATTATTGTGTTGATAAGAATTATTTTTAAGTAATGCCCTCATAATGGAAGTTAAGCTTTTTCTGAGTGGATTTTGCCACTTGCAAAATTTTCTCATAGTCAACACTTTTAAACCTTTTACTTTAATGATTTTGGTTAGAATTAGTACTTCCACCAAAATCTCAAGTCATTTGTTATTAGTACCTCTTATTATTAATTCAATAGTTCCCTTTTTATTTATAGTCTAATTTACAACAGATAACAAACCAATGTATCTGAAGTATGGCACAAATCATGTTTTCCATGGAGTCTTTGTAGCTTCATGGAACACATGATGATTCTTTTTCATATTTTCTTGTCTCAAAGCATTCAATATCTTAGACTGCAGAGATGTTCAGGGAATTTATTTTTGGACAGATGATCTTTATGGTACAGCCAGCAAATATATTAATACAAATAATTAATAAGGGCATGTGATTTGGTAGTCAGAATTTCCGATTTAAATGTCATCAGATTAATTTTTATAAAACTAAAGTAATTAAATATTTTAATTATGAACAGTCACGTACCTCATCAACTCAAATGTAAACTTATTTAAGAATTGATTATAGTAACATAAATTTAAACCAAATATTCATAAAAAGCAAATGACATTTAAAAAAAAACAGGTTTGGGTTTTATATTTTTACCTATTAGATTACCCTGTTATTATAAAATAAGTAATCATCATTTAAAAGTAGATAATCATAATATCAACAAGCATAGCTAACAACTATCAGTGTTCTCTAAGAAAACTTGTAGCCTAATTTTTCAAAATTACTGAACTGTGAGAAGCATTGTTAATATTCATGCCTTTTGTGGAAATTGGGATGTATTTTTACAAAATTACTTGAAGCCAAATGAAAATTATTAGTTAGACAACTTTATTTGAAGAATCTCAGTTTGTACTGTAAATCACAAGTATTTTACACTGAAATGTAACATTTAAGAGAGGCTAAAAGGAGCAATTCAAAGTCTGTGTAGTGTTTCTGAGGTAAAGGAATAGGAGGTATATGCATTCCCAATATACTAAAGAAATATACACACACAGACACACACACACACACACACACACACACGGAGATTTATTTTTTGCAGCATTATTCCATCTCTTCGGTAAATGTTATTTACTTTAGTACTTTAATAATTTAAAGTAGCCATGGAGCTGTAGTGACAAAAGATTGAATATCTGATTAACTAATTCAGCTTTGCTGTCATTTGTCATTACTAGAACATACAGAAACACTAAACTTCTTAAGACAGATCTTGGCTCTTTCTGAGGTCACATGACTCTGCTACTGAATTTGAGCCTAAAATAGTGAATGTCAGCATTTATATAATGGGGAAACTTTTCATTCATCAGTTTTAAATATTTAGGAAGAAATGGGTAGACTATTGAGGTTTCATTACATTTCTCTAGTAGGATTCAAGAGGGACCCATTCTAATGAACTGATTCCCCCCAAATGTCTTATTTTGTGATTAGCCTGTTCTCTGAGTCAAAAAGGAAAACACTAGATACACAATGGTTTGCTGTGTAGTGAATTTACACAGGACAATCAGTTTTTACAAGGACACCAAAGTTCAGTTTATTGTGATCATTGAATGTTAGAGCTAGGAGCCCTCTGATAAATGTAGAAACAGACTCAAGGCTAGCCAGTGGTAGGTAGATCCTGAAGTAAAATTTGGGAAACCTGAGTCACAGAGGCAGGCTCTGCAAATAGAACCTACAGCCATTAACTACAGGACAATTTGGGTCTTGTCTGGCATAAGGATGTTTTGACTTTTCAGTTACTTCCTTGGGTGATCCTAAGTACTAATCAGCTTCCTCACATCAGTCATTCAGTCAACAAACAGTTATGTGCAGGGCTAGGTGCTGGAAATGCAAATGAAAACATCCAATATTCCTTGCCCTCAAGAAGCTTATATTTCATCCTGATTTTTCCAATTAGGATTTTTTGATGATCTTGATATATTGCTCTGGGCTTCAATTTCCTCATCTGTAAAATAAAGGGAACCACTGTTCCTGTGATCAATTCAACTCCTAGCATTCTATTATGGATTTCTCAGCTCCTTTCTTCATACTGACAGTCGAGAAACCCAGTAGTGAGTTCTTACCTTGAAATTTGGATCCTTTCCTTCATCCCTATCATAAAGATGTCAAATCACACTGAAGCAGAGATTTCCTGTTCCATTGTTTGAGAGCTTGAAAAGATGCAATTCATTCCTAGTCATCTTGTAACAACATCCTTTCCCAGACATTGTAGTATGAAAGCAGCACATGGATAATTTTAGAATGTTAATTTTGGTTTTGAAGTCCTGACTCAGTTTGATGTTTTACTTCTTTAAAGTCATGTGGATTTACAGCATTTGTAGGATTGTTGTGATTTCTATCATGTGCTGCCTGTCAATGCTGTTAATATCTGCCAGATGGAGGGAAATCATTGTTTCCTTTTCTCTGACATGAAAGAAGTTGTGGGTCTATTACAACTGGTGGGTTTGCAATTCCACATTTACATATGGGCTGGGGATAAAAGATTTCTAGATTGGAAGAGGAGGCCTGTGGTAAAAATAATTAGTGCTGAAGAAGTATTCACACAAGTGACACTCAAAAAACAATCAGACCAGCCTCCGAGCCTAATTCCCAGAAGTCTAAGCCACTAGGCAGAATTCCGTGGCTAGGGCTACAAGGTTTGATGATGTGCTTAAATGATATCAGTAGGGCAAGGAGCTAGGAGGAGCCTAACATTTGGATTGTGTCCTCTCCTTCCTTCCATATGGAAAAGTGCTAGTTCCCAGCTAGATATATGGGCAAATGTCCAGATGCTTTCTGTGAGAGCTTGACCCTAGCCATCTGTTCAAGACCACGTAACATGTGTTTAGCCATCATTCAAGGTCAGAAGGAAAACTGTTCATTTGATTTTCTTGATGACTGTCACCTAACTGGAAGTCTCTAAAACTCTTTAATAACTACTCAATTTTAATGACCCTTAATCCAAAGTCCAGGTCTCTAAGCATGTTTCCTGCTTGCTCTTTGAATCAACAGTACTCCTCTAGAGCTCTAAGCCCTTTTAACTCTTTTTCAAGAGACTTCGAATTTGTGTTTTGTAAAGTAATTTTTTTTTTTTTAACCTTGGCTGGCTATAAACAGGCCCCTTTTGGCAAAAAGAAACCTGAGCAGTATCTCAACTGAATATAAATTCAGAAAGGTCTAAGATCAGGGTAGTTAGAGAAAGGAGTAAAGATTATGAGAAAAATAGCAGCATTTTCAAATAAGCAATCAGTACAGAGACTTCAATTAGAAAATGTATTTAAAAACAAACATCATTAGAAACACGGAAATCATTTGGGGATAACTAATGGAAATGAATTTTGTTTTTAAATAGATCAGTGAGATCCCTCTGCTGATGGTGTTTACCCATCTCATTTATAGTGTTAGTATTGCTTAGCCCCCTGTCATTTAAACAGTTTATCTAATACCACTTATAGAGGGTAGCAAATGGGGATTTAAAAGAATCATTCTGATGCTTATTGGAACGTCACATAAGGGCAGAAAAATACAAACCAAGGAGTCTAAAATGAGCTGTTTGGAGCATTTTGATATTTTTAAGTTTAAAAATTCATGAATATGTTTTCATTGCAGATGTTTTTAGTACAGAGTTATGTGTGTCAAGGGAACATACTACTAAAGCTGATGAGGATTTACATTCAAGGAGAGAATAATCTTTAAAAAGGATCTTTTTTCTTTGCCCAGCACTATCTAGGAGATTTGTAGTTTCAGCCCTTCTCTTGACACATGTGGGGAGACTCCTTGTATTCCATGTCAGTAAAAATGTCCTTCCATATACTATGTAGCTGCAAAGAGTTATTATTACTGGCTAACAGTTTGATTCTTTAAATTCTCACCTTGTAACATAACATGTTGGGAAATATTTTAGTGAGCCCAAACCACCTTAATGTTTTACTTTCAGTTTTGTTCATGAACAATATAGTATCCATTAAAAAAAAATTTTTTTTAACCAGGAAACAGGATGGACCCTTTACATGACCCTGCTTCATAATTCAAGTAAATATCCCAGGCTTAGTCTAGGTCTCATTAAGTTGATTTTTCTTTTGAAGTCACAGGCCTTTGAATTCAGTATATTATTCCTTCATTTGCTTTTTGATTTCCATGTTTTTATCTCTTTATCCACAGAATAAACAGTTACTAAATGTCTGTTATATATAAATCACTATGCTAGGCCTGGGGGTGGGGGTGGGGTGGGGAGAAGGCAAAGTTTGGCTATGTAGTCTCTACCCTCAAAGAACCTTCAGTTTAGAAAGGGACACAAAACACATACTATGTATGCACAGGCTACAAATTATATCTTGAAAGAATTATTTGATACATATTTAAGGTAGCTTTTACTTTAAATCACAACTAAAAATGATCTTTCTGAGTTATTTGGGACTTTATATACAACTTAGCAGCAAGCCATAATAAAATGGATTTATTTACATGACAGCATGGTTTGTAAGAGCACATTCTTTTCAAAAACTGGCTTGAATTCATGTTACTGTATCTACAAAGTAGACAATTAAATCCAGTTCTGTTCAGTCTTGTGCACAGAATAGATAAGTACTTAATAAATACCTCTTGCAAGTATTCTTCCATTGTTCCAAGCCCAGGGATTTCTGATGTCCAGGCATCTTGGGTATCTGTGTAGTTATCCCTAATTCTGCTTTAAACTGTTTGTAGTTTTTGGCGTTTTGTGACTCCATTTGGGGTTTTCTTAGCAAAGACATCAGAGTGATTTGCCATTTTCTTCTCCAAACCCATTTTTACAGATGAGGAAACTGAAGCAAACAGGATGAAGGGACTTGTCCAGGATCACACAACTAAGTGTCTGAGGCCAGATTTGAATTTAGGAAGTCGTTCCGACTCTAGGCCTGGCGGTCTATCTGCCATGCTATCTAGCTGCCCCCAGAGGGAAACTACCTGCCTCTTCATTCAGAACCTTCTTCTTTGCTATTGAATATATGTATGTTGCAATCACTGGTGATTCTTGCTTGGCTCAGGAGTGGGAGTAGCAGGCCCTGGCCTAATCAAACAGTCATTTTGGCCTCTGCCACCAGCCAATTTGCTCAGTAGTACAGGAAATGTGAATTTTTCAAACTTGGAATTTGAACTGTCTGAGTAATTACTTTTTGTAATATCTTGAAGCAAGGTCCTTTACAAAGAGGTAATATAAAGAGAAGGGCACTGAGTGGAATTACAGTAAAAGCCTATATTAAACTCTTCATTATATAATAGCATGCTTTCAGATGTATAGGTTAGGGAGATCTATTTTATTAAATCATAGCTCACTCAGTCATAGTTTTCCATCTATCCTACCAAGAGCCTTCCTTTTTTTTTTTTTTTTTTTTTTTTTTTTTTTTTTTTTAACTGCTGGTGCTGTAATTTTCCTTAAGTGTTCTTGTCACAAGTATTTTAAACCCTATTTCTTTGGGGTCAAAGAATGTGTCTTAGCTTAACCAAATGTGAAATTGGGATTTTAAATGTCTCAAATGCTTTTCTTGTATTCTGTCTACTCAGCCTTGTGTTTTTGATGTGTTGGTGAGAATCAGTCATTATTTTAGGGTTTCTCTCCATTGGGGAGAGAATATATAGATCTGGTAATCACCTACTTTGGGGATTGTAATTAGAAACTCCCTGGCAAACTTTAAATTTCTAAAAACACAGCAGTATCAAGATTAAGGCTACTATTTTACTTGTATATTTTTGTGTAATTACCTAAAACTTTAAGGAATTCTTCCTAATGTGAAAGTAATCTACTTAACTTTAGTTTGGATTCACCAGTGTGATTTACCAAGCAAACATCACCTTTTGTAATAATTTTGAAGCTGTTTGTTTAAGCTTAGAACTGCTAGAAGCAAAATATGTTCCCGACTTTCCTTCTGGATTTTTAAAAGGTCAGAGATGCCTTTATAGTTTGAAAATATCTTCTCCTTTTCTCAGGTACTTTTACACTCTCTGTCATGTCGATGTTCTGAATTAATTTTGTTTTGTGCCAGCCTTAAAAACTATTGAGTTCACAGCCATGGCATGAATAAAGATGTTTGAAAAATCAAGTTTCTTGTTTTATTTTGTATATTAATGATGATCAAAAGCTCTGCCAGATTTGAAATTGTTGAAGCCTTCAGATACAAGTTGTTATGATTAAAGATAAAAGTGAATCTGATTGTATATAGATTTTTATTTGGGGTACAATCCAGCTGACATGAAGTATTATAGACAAATTCACCAAAGAAAAGCACATTTTCTTATATGTTCATGTAGAAGTCGTCATATCTTAAGTAAAATGCAAAATCAGAGATTATAACAACAGTGTAGAAAACATAATATTCTCCGGTGCCTGTGTAGATAAGTTATTTATTTAGCTGAAGCAATTGGGGTAAAGTGTCTTGCCCAGGGTCACACAGCTAGGAAGCCTCAAATCAGAGGCCAATTTGAACTCAGGTTTAGTGCTGTATCCACTGTACCATCTAACTGCCCCAGGTGTTATTTTTCCTCTTATAAATGGCTGTGATTTGGGTATTAGTAGTTTGCTTTCTCTTTCCAAATTGGACTTCAGTCTGGCTGCCTTCCTGTCACTTTACTAAAACTTGGATTTTTCTGACTTTTAGGCTAGGACTTTGTTATTCCTTACTCATTTTCAGCTGTGTCTGATTGATTGACTCTCTGTGACCCCATTTGGGATTTTCTTCTTGACAAAGGTATTGGAGCAGTTTCCCGTTTCCTTCTCCAGCTCCTTTTACAGTTGGGGAAACCAAGGCAAGCAAGATTAAGTGACTTGCCTAGGGTCACACGGTTAAGTAAGTATATATTTCTGAGGCCACCTTGGAAGATGAGTCTTCCTGACTCCAGGCCTGCACTCTTTCCACTGGGCCACTGAGCACCCCAAGTCCAGTACCACGTCATGGTGAACACAGGATGCCAGTCACTGTTTTTCAATTTTTTCATGCATGTTAATTTTGTCTATTAGGGAACTAGGTCCTAGCACAGTAGGGAGGGTGCTGGACTCAGAGTCAGAATCTAGTTCGAGTCTAGCATCACACACTTATGAAAATGTGAACTCTGACAAGTCACATAACCTCATCTTCAGTTTCTTTATTTGTAAAATAGGGACAATTATAGCACCTACTTTCTAGTAGGATAAAATAACATTCTGGAAGCACTGTATAAAATGAAATGATTATAAAATGCTAGGTTTTTGTTGTTAATTTCCCTAACTAGACTAACCTTTTTGAGAGAATATTCTACATCTTGAGACACAAGTAGGCATTCAATAAGTATTTAAAATCATTGAATCTCAGGAGCAAGTGACATTAAACCCTTTCTAGTCCATCTTCTTATCAAAATAAAAATATTGTTAATTTACTGATTAACTAAACTATTAACCCAAGCCACCACTATAGAATTTTTGGTGTGATTTTACTTAATTGGATATTGTTCTTCTAAGACCTAGCAAAGCTCATCTGCATTAGAAGAATGGAAGTTTTGCTAATGGAAGCAGCTTTGGTGACCTCTTCTATCACCATGGTTTCCAATATCATCTGTGTGCAGATCAAGCTGACTGGTCAGTCCTGCATCATTGTCTGCCTGCTGGGTATCTATCTCCTTCTGGACTTTTCTTCATCCTAATGTCACTGCATCCAAATTAAAACTGATGATCCTCTCCCTTAAGCCTCCCCCTTCTTCAAGCTTCTCTATTTTTGTTAAGCATTCCTCTTGCTCTGGAGTAATCCTTGGCCCTTTCCTCACCCCCCAACATTCCAAAGTGGGCAAGTTATGTTGACTCTATCTCTTGCACGGTCCCCTTCTCTTTACCCACATAACCACACACCCAGTCCTGTCTTGCCTGGACTACTCTTGCCTCTCCTCATGAATTTAGCTATGGCAAAGCCCATCTCACAGGGCCTCAAGGGTAAAACAGATGTTTAAGACCTTGACCTTTAAGACCCTTCTCTCAGAGAAGCAGCCAATCTTTTTGGAAATGACCCCAAAAGGGGATGTAGCCCAGAGATTGTGCTACCCATCACTCTACCTCTGGATATTTCTTTCTCTACCCACATAGTCACCTCAATCAGTTAATATTTATTAAGTGCCTATTCCAAAAATGCAAATAAGAGTCCCTGCCCTCAAGGAACTCTCAAACTAATGAGGAAGACAAGTAAACAAAGCAGTACAGATAAGCTGTTTATTGAGAATAAATGTTTAATGGAGGGAAGGTGCCACAACTATAGAGTAGGGAAAGGCTGCCAATAGAAAATGAGACTTTAATTGAGTCTTTAAAGGCAGCTACTGCACAGTGAATAAAGGGGTTGGTCTGGAGTCAAGAAGGACTGAAACTCATATTCTGAGACTAGCCTGAGACAATTACTGTGATCTTGGACAAGTCATTTAATTTGTTTGCCTCAGTTTTCTTATTTGTAAAATGGGGATAATAATAGCATCACCTCCTAGGGCTGTTATGAAGCTCAAATGAGATAATTGGAAAGCATTTAGCATAGTGCCAGGCACATAGTAAGTGCTTTATAAACACTAGCTATTATTAAAGGAAGCCAGTATGTAGAGTTGAGGAATGAGAGCATTCCAGACATGGGGGACAGCCAGAGAAAATGGCTGCAGCCAAAAGATGGAGTGTTTTGTTTGTGGAAGATCCAGAAGGGCAATGGCACTGGATGGAAGGGCACAAAAGTACTTTTGGTGAAGCCTAACGAGGCAAGGATGGGGACTGGGAATAAATTATAAAGGGGCTTTGAATGCCAAACAGACAATTTTTTATTTGATCCTGGAGGTGTGAAGAGGGATAAGAGGAATGGAGTTTATAGAATAAGAAGATGATATGATCCAATCTTTTGTTTAGGAAAATCAGTAACACCTGAAGCAATAAAGACACAGGACAAGATGTGGGGAAAGGAGGAGAGAGAGAGAGAGAGGAGAGAGAGAGAGAGAGAGGAGAGAGAGGAGAGAGAGGAGAGAGAGGAGAGAGAGGAGAGAGAGAGAGAGAGAGAGAGAGAGAGAGAGAGAGAGAGAGAGAGAGAGAGAGAGAGAGACAGAGAGAGAGAGAGAGAGAGACAGAGAGAGAGACAGAGAGACAGAGAGAGAGACAGAGAGAGAGAGAGAGACAGAGAGAGAGACAGAGAGAGAGACAGAGAGAGAGAGAGAGAGAGACAGAGAGAGAGACAGAGAGAGAGAGAGAGAGAGAGAGAAAGAGAAGGGCTGCACTTGCCTCTTTTCTATTGTTAAAGTCCCTCCTAGCTCTACCATGCTGTGATCTTAAATTAAAAACCAGCTCACTGGCAGATTTGCTATTTTAGGTCCTGTAAATATTTATATGATTCTATCCCAAGCCCCAAGTCATTAATAATACATTTATTCAGCATAATGTACAAATATAAGGGGGAAATTGGAAAATGTCTTAACCTGCTTTTCTTACTGATTCTTTCTGAACTTCACAAAGCCAAGTGAAAATGTTTAAGAATCTGAGTTCATGTTTGTTCTCAAGCTAAAAACAACATCCTTTAATGGGCACAAACCTCTGATCTTTGCAGATCAGAGGATTATAGATTTACAGATGAAAGGGACGACCCTCCAAGGTCACAACTGAGCCACATGGAAGTTTAAATGACTTGACTAATGTCATCCATATTGTTATTGCAAATCTAGAATTCAAACTCAGATGTTCTATCTCATCATCATCCTCACAAGTAGCATTGATACAATGCTTTAGGGCTTTACAAATATTTATTTTATCTTCATAGCAAAACTTTGAGGCAGGTGCTATTATTAGCTCTATTTTATAGATGAATTAACTGAGGCAGACAGAGTTTAAATGACTTGCCCAGGGTCACATCTAGTAAGGATCTGACGCTGAATTTGAACTCAGCTCTTCCTGAGTCCAGGTCCAGGACTCTATGCACTCACTTTGCCACCTCATTGTTTAAAACTAACTTTCCTTGTTTTTTAAAATTAAAAACACACACACATATATTTTATTTGTTTTAATCAGACAAGATCTTTTTTTTACCAGCCTTTTCCCCTCACCTGAGAATAGAAGAAAAAGAACACTCATTGGAAACAGGTGTAGTCAATAAAAAACAAACATTCCCTCCCCCCCCCAAAAAAAATCTAATTTTGTATTATGAATCCTTCACTTCTCCATTAGGAGACAGCTAGCAAGTCCTCTAGAATCCTGCTTGGTCATTATGTTGAAAAGAGTTCAGTATAATAGTATTTCAGAATATTTATATGTCACAACTATACAGTCATTACCCAATTTAGAAGCACTCCCTCAGATTCCTATTCTTTACCATCTCTTTTAGACTTCTTTCTAACATACTTCAATGACAAGGTTTTCTAAAGAAATATTACCTGCAAATCCTTCCAAAAACCTCACTACTGGTGGGAGAGATTCCAGAAGAAAGAGCAATTGCTTACATTCTTACAGTATTTAACCCAGGTCTTTTGACTCAAGCCTTGGGCTCTTTCCACAATATCCTCCTCTTCTATCTGGGGATTTTATTTACAGTGATTGATACTACCTCTAGTGTGTCTACTCTAAGCCAGCTTGCTCATCTGTACTTCAACTTGCCCTTCCCACTGTCCCCTTGCCCAGCTTATGACATCGAGAAATTAGTATTAGTATAAAACTGAAACACTTTAAAATCTTGAGAGTTTTAGGGACCAATAGTCAAAAAGTAGAATGTAATCAGGTGTAGTTTCTAAGTGAGATTGTGATAAATTCATCTGAAGTAGGAAGTACTGTAGGACAAGTGAAACATCTTACATACTTTTTTTTTTATTGTCAAAAGGACCAAGAAACAAAGTTTTGAAATATTCTCTATAAGAGGTGATGAACTAAAACATGAAGGTGAAAAAATATATTAGACTATTTTAATTGAGCTCCAGTTATACTGACTAGCACACGAGCCATAGGAATTGTCATCTACCACTAAGGCAGCAAAAGACTGGAAACATTTTTCAGTTTTTCAGCTTCTATTGGCAGAGAACAAGGCCTTTTTAAAGGTGAAATAAGAGGCAACAGAAAGCATGATGGGAGATATCCTTAGGCACAGACTGCTGCTGATGGTCCATGACTGCTGCTGGAGAGCTACCCAACTTGATTAGGTTCTGGGATTCTTCTGTTTCTCGATAATTAGTTTGTCAGTTGAGTACAGTTCACTAATGTGAGTCTGAAAACAAATGAAAGACATTTTAAGTGAAAGCATACAGGAAAAGGATGTGCACTTCAAGAGAAAAAGGAAAAAAGATTTCAAAATTTAGGTTAAAATGAATCATTTCTCTCTTTTTGAAATGTACACTGACATCACTATTATTCATCACATTTATCTTTTTACTTGGTGTAACTATTCCCTATATTGAAATTGTGTTTCTCTTACTTTGAGAAAAAAAAATCGAGAAAAATATTCTCCATTTGCAATTCTTTCCATTCTCAAATTTTCTCTCTGTCTCTCTCTCTCTCACTGAAACACACCCACCCACACCCACACCCACACCCACCCACACCCACACCCACCCACACCCACACCCACCCACACCATGTATGCACAGGCACATTTTTTCCCCTTGTAATGAGAGAGAAATACTATAACCTTATTTTCTCTTAGTGTTTTCCAAGCTCTTTAAGAACATCTTCATTAAGTAAGAGTTTCATTAGATTTACAAATGGAGGCAGAATAAGATAAGTCAGTGTTACCACAACCAAACTTCACTGTTAATTGATAGGTAGAAATCTCTGAATTCTTTGCTTCTAGTGATTCTTCCCTCCTGCCTCATTAGGACAGCTCAGGAGGAGTAGAAGCTAGGGAGAAAGAGAATGCTAGGGAGAAAGAGAATGCTAGGGAGAATGGGAGGAGAATGATGTAGGAGGGAAGAGAAATACGTTTTTAAAGTTCACAGATTTTATGAAATAAACACTTTAGGTAGTGAAAATATTCTTTCCCCCCAAACCTTCCCTTTTTCCTAACTTCATACCTGGACTACTGATATAGCCTGCTGGCTGGTCTCTCAGACCTAAATCTCTCCCTCTCCAGTCTATCCTCCACTCAGCTGTCAACTTTGTCTTTCTTTTCTTTTTTTTTTTTAATTATATTTTACTTTTTCTATTTACATGTAAACACAATTTTTAACATTCCTTTTTTTAAATAAAATTTTGAGTTCCAAATTTTCTCCTTCCCTCCTCCTATGCCAGAGACAGAGACAGAGAAAAAGAGAAAGAAAGAAGCAGGAAGAAAAAAAGTGAATGAGAGAGAGTGAAAGAGATAGAGACTAAAGAGACAGAGAAAAAGAGAAATTAGTAAGAAGAAAGAGAGAATGAAAGAGAAAGAGAGAGTGTGAGAGCATGAGACCAAGAGAGTAAGGGAGAGAGACAGAGAAAGGGAGGGAGAAAAGGAGAGAGGAGGAAGGAGAGGGGGGAGAGGAGAGGGGAGAGGAGAAAGAATGTATTGAGCGATTACTATGCACTTACGTGCCAGTGGGTAAACTCAATTAGGTATAAGTCATAGAGTGTACACACACTAAAAAATAAAGTGAAAATAACACTTCAATGTGCATTCAGACCCCATGAATTTTTTTTTTTACTGGATGAAAAACAGAAAAACAGCATTTTTTTTCTGAAATCTGATTGCTCCTCATTTCTTATAACATAATAGTATTCTATTACATTCATATACCACAACTTGTTCAGCCATTCCCCAATTGATGGACATCTCAATTCTTTGCCATCACAAAAAGAGCTGCTATAGATATTTTCGTGCATTCGAGTCCTTTTCCCCCTTTTATGATCTCTGGGATACATATCTAGTAGTGGTATTGTTTGATCACATGGTATGCACATTTTGGTTGCTTTTTCAGATCAATTCACAACTTCACCAACAATGCATGAATGCCCCATTAATTGATTTTTCTTAAGTGCGCTATGACCACGGTCATAGTAGGTATGGCTGATAGATGTCTCTCTATATTCATCCATCAGTCAACAAAGATTTGTTAAGCACCTACTATGTGTTTAGGCATTATACTAGGAATTTAAAGACAAAAACAAAAGAATTCCTGCCTTCAAAGAGCTTACATTTCATTTGAGGTAAACACTATCTAAATAGATGCAATATAACTTCTCACTATATCTTTGTACACAATCATTTTGGGAGGTGGTAGAAGTAGCTCTGCTCCAGGTTCTAGTTCAGGCTCTGCCATTTATTGGATGTGTGATCTTTTGAAACCCACTTCAATTTTCTAGAAATCATCATCTTCATATGTAAAATGCTGGAGATGGCCTCGATCACCTCTGAGTTTCCTTTCAAAGTGTAAGATTTTATAATTCTATGTTCAGTTAATAAAATCTGGCAGGTGTTAAATGAGATACAAGAGCAGTCTTTGCACCTGTTGGCATTGTAACTATACCAGCCTCCCCAGAGGCTGCCAGAGGAAACTTTCAGCGGCTATTTCCCATAAAGCCTGTGGGTGAGCACTGCTGTGTTCTAAGCAATTGGAACTATAATTGGCTTTCTGCCACCTCTCAGCTGGGATGCTCTTTCCTTCCTAACTACCTGCAAGCTACAGCCCAGGAGTCCAAATGGTAAATATACTAATAGAGGAGGTAACTAAGATCTTTGAGGAAACTCTGATCCTTTGCTACATATAAGAGTAACAGAGAGAGCAACCAAAGAATGCAAGTGGCAGGCTATCTTCAGCCTTCTCCATCAGCCTTTTTCTTATCACCCTGATACACAAGCCCTTTCTAGCTTCTGTACAAGCTTCTCAACTTCTGTATGACTCTTTGTTCATACCACTCTTACCCCTTATGGCCTTAAACTATAAATATCTTTCTCTCCTGCTAGTCTGTAAAATCCACAAGGGCATGGAATATATTTGTGTACCCCAGTATAGTGTCTTGCCCATAGAACTGAACAGGAAGGAATCTTAGATATAATCTACTTTAGGGATTAACCTAGTATTTATGAACTTTAAAAATAAATATATTTTGACAATTATATTATATATTTATATACATAATATATATAACATTATATATTATATATTTCAATATAATTGTTTTTTGGAAAATATGGATCCATTTATTTACTAATATATTTTTACCACTTTTTTTTTGAGTTTCAAATTCTCTTTCTCCCTCTAGCCTCATTCATAGAAAAAGCAAGCAATGTGATACCAATTATACATATGATATCATGTAAAACAGATTTTCATACTGACCATGTTAAAAAAAAATAGAAAAAAAGCAAGAATAAGGAATGATAAAAGTATGCTTCAATCTGTACTCAGATTTCATCAATATTCCCAATACTCCCTTTGGATGTGATAGCATTTTCTATCATGTGTGCTTTGAAATTATCTTAGATCATTGTGTTTATTTTATTTTACAAATTTAAAAACACTAGTATGAGAAGGGAACCCTAAGCTTCAACAGATTGCAGAACAAGCCCACAAAATAGTGAAGAGCCCTAATAACTTAAACTGCCTTGGCACTCCCCCTCCATCCTCTATAGGATTATAAATTTGAAACTGGAAAGGACTAGAGACAATTGAGTCTATTTCCCCATCCTCCTCATTTTTATAGATGAAGAAACTGAAGGCCAGTGGGGTAAACCCAAAGTTATATAGAGAGTAGGGATGCAAGAAATATTTGCTGAAGACATCCATATAGGATGGAATTATGAATTTCTGTGGATTGCTGGAGAAAGTACATCAGGAAACACAGATTCAATCTTAACCCTGACACTTCCTCCAGTAGTTGTAACAAATGAGGCAGTTACTTCCCTTCTTAGCTTCAGTTTTTCACCTGCATGCAAAGTGAGGACAAAAATGACTTGCTTCTGCTATACCCAATGGGTTGTTATGAAAAAGCATCTTGTACATATGAAGAAGGCACTATAGAAACCTGCATGCTTTTTTTGTGTGATGCCAGTAAGGGTAAGGAAGATGGAAGGAAACCTATAACTAATTGTATCCTTTTATTTTTTCTTCTTCCACATACAAACTTCTCTAAATGGAGAAATCTTCTGTACTTTTCAAATTTTACAATTTCAGAACAATATTTAAAATCAAACTCCACAGCTTATGATAATTATATTTTTTGAATGTTCAAAGACTATTTTTACCAACTGACTAAAATATAGGTCAATCTCACAAAATAAAGGTTGAACCCTTCATATGAAATCTCTTTGAAAGGAAAAAAAAAGCATATATATATATATATACATATATATGTGTGTGTGTGTGTGTGTGTGTGTGTGTGTGTGCGCGCACAGGAATACACTGAAAAAATGACATCGATTATATGGCATGTAGTAGAAGCATGACATTTGCTTTATAGGTCCTACTTGTAATTATCTGCTTTATCCATACAGTAAAATATGAACAAAGTAAGCACAAGCAGGAGAGCTATGGGGGCACAGTGGAGAGAGTGCTGGGCCTGAAGTCGAGAAGACCCAAGCTTAATTTTGGGATCAGACGGACTAACTGTGTGATCCTAGGTAAGTCAATTTACCTCTAGATGTCTCAGTTTCCCTCATCTGTAAGATAGGGATAATAAAAGCACCTCCCTCCCTGGACTGTTATGAGGATCAAACAAGACTGTAAATGATATATAATAATACCTTATATTATTATATATTATAATACATTATATGTAAATAATATAATATAATACGACTAATAAATAAGTGTAAAGCACTTAGCATAGGGCCTGGAAAATAATAAATGTTATATAAATGTTAGCTATTATTATTATTATCATTATCCTGAAAACAATTTATATAACTACAACAATGTAACTGGAAAGAACAACAAAAAACTGAAAATGAAACTTGGGGCTCTGTAATTTGCCTGAGTTTAATCTCATAGGAAAGATGAGAAAGTAAGTTTTTCTCCTTTCTTTGGTTTTTCCTTCCTCCCTTTCTAAAGATGTGGAACATTGTACACACTGTCAGTTTTGGTTGATTTGTTAGTCAGTTTGCTGATCTGCTTATTTTTTTCTTTTTAAAAAAATTCTTTATTTAAGAGAGAGCTCACTGGATGGGTTTAATTTAAAAATTAAAAATAATGCACTAAAATATTCTGGCAAATATTAGCAGTAAAAATGGCAAGATAAACTGGTTTGTGTGGCCAACAGAGAAAGCCCATTTCTGAGGTGGGAGGAATGCTCAACTTGCTTTTAAATTTTATTTTAAGGGAATTTCTATCCTATCACCAGCCTTACGTTATTAAAAATAAAGTTTAGAACCTCCACACAAACTTGATAAAGACTTGTATTTCTATTTCTTGGCCATTTAATAACATGAGAACCTGATTATAGTGCTGGAGGAGAAGTGGCAGATTCTGACAACAGTTATTTTGCCATTATTAAAGCAAACAGATATATCTGTTCCCAAGGATATGCATATCACAGTTGAGATGCAAGTCTTTGTGCTGTGTGTGTTAAGAGTAGTTGGTTATGTCCAATGGATCATCTAGAAGGAGGACAAAATTCTGGCCTCCCTTCTTGGCCCCTCGGCCAGATTTTAGGAGACAAAAGCTCCATTGACACCCCATCACACTTGTTTTGCATACTGACTATCTTAAAGGACTGACAAATCTCCCATGAGGGATTCCTATTGCAAGATAAGTTGGTTGTGAATTAGAATGAAGTAATCTAGAGTCATAATCACGCCAAGTGTAGGAGATCAAACAAAAGACAATACAGAACTGGAAGAAAATAAACAGGCCCCAAGTTGTATATACTAGTTGCAAATTCAATCTGACATATTTTAATGTTCAGTTGGAGAGATGAGGCCTTATTAATAAAAATGGTGTTAAGACATGTCATAAAGATGAATGCATTAAAAAAAAAAGGGCATTATTAAACAGTATGTTTCAGATTCTGTGCTGTGCTAATTGCTTTCTCAGTCTAAATTCCTTGAAAAACAGAGCCTGATATTTGGGCTCAACCTACCTTTTCAGCCTTCTCTTATATTATTCCCTTTCCCAAATTCTACATTTTTAGTCAAAGCAGAATATCTATCACCTTTAAACGTGGCTATTCTTTCCTATCTGCCTATTCTGGCTCATCCCATTTGCCTGCCTTGAATAGTCCACCTTTTATATCTCTAGCTAGGTATTATAGATGGACAATGGATTAAGCAGTAGCAAACTAAAAACTCGCTTTTGCCTTTCTTCTTTCCCCACATCTGCACCCTTCTTATCTTCTAAATATATCACATTCCATTACTATTATTCAATTCAAAACTATTCTCACTATTCAATTTAACTAATAACTACAAAGTTAAGAAATCAGGTTAGCTCTAGAGTTCCTTTAAATTATAAATCCAACAGTCCTATAAAGATACTTTTGCCCACCTTGAGAAGGGGATTCTTTGAGCCTTTAAGACTTAAAAGAATGTAATTCTATCAGTAAAATACCATTTTTTAATTTGTAAGCTCTTCCAAATATCCCTTCAAATCAGATCTCACAAGAGGCCTTTATTAGAAAGAGACCATGTCTATTACTTAATTTTACTTTTCCTTTCCTTGGATATCTATGGTCCTACCTTGCCATTTATTATGCAACTCTTCCAGTCAGGGACTTGATCAAAAGCTTATCCAAAATACATAAAGAGGCAAACAAAGCTAATCCAATAAACACAAAATATTAGAAAGAAAAAAGATATAACTTATTTAGTGGAGGGCATCCAGGATGGTAAAGAGATTCTACACCTAGCTATATAGAGATTGATGAAAGAAATCGGCAATGTTTATAATGTGAAGAAGCTCTCAGATGTCTTTAAGAATATTGAGGGTGATCCATAAATTATCAGCATTTCTATATATCACTAATAAAATCCAACAGCAAGAGATGCAGAGAGAAATTCCATTTAAAATAACCGTCGATAGTATAAAATATTTGGGAATCTATCTGCCAAGGGAAAGTCAGGAACTATATGAGCAAAATATGAGCAAAACTACTTTCCACAAAAATCAAGTCAGATCTAAACAATTGGAAAAATATTAAGTGCTCTTAGGTAGATCAAGTGAATATAGTAAAGATGACAATACTCCCTAAACTAATCTATTTATTTAGTGCTATACCAATCAGACTCCCAAGAAACTATTTTAATGACCTAGAAAAAATAACAACGAAATTCACATGGAAGAACATAAGGTCAAGAATTTCAAGGGAATGAATGAAAAAAAAATCAAATAAAGGTGGCCTAGCTGTACCTGATCTAAAGCTATATTATAAAGCAGCAGTCACCAAAACCATTTGGTATTGGCTAAGAAATAGACTAGTTGATCAGTGGAACAGATTAGGTTCACAGGACAAAATAGTCAATAACTATAATAATCTAGTGTTTGACAAACCCAAAGATCCCAACTTTTGGGATAAAAACTCATTGTTTGACAAAAACTGCTGGGAAAATTGGAAGTTAGTATGGCAGAAACTAGGCATGGACCCACATTTAACACTGTACACCAAGAAAAGATCAAAATGGGTTCATGATCTAGGCATAAAGAACGAGATCATAAATAAATTAGAAGAACATAGGATAGTTTATCTCTCAGACTTGTGGAGGAGGAAGGAATTTGTGACCAAAGAAAAACTAGAGATCATTATTGATCACAAAATAGAAAATTTTGATTATATCAAGTTAAAAAGCTTTTGTACAAACAAAACTAATGCAAACAAGATTAGAAGGGAAGCAACAAACTGGGAAAATATTTTTTACATTTAAAGGTTCTGATAAAGGCCTGATTTCCAAAATATACAGAGAATTGACTCCAATTTATAAGAAATCAAGCCATTCTCCAATTGATAAATGGTCAAAGGATATGAATAGATAATTTTCATATGATGAAATTGAAACTATTTCCATTCATATGAAAGTGTTCCAAATCACTATTGATCAGAGAAATGCAAATTAAGACAATTCTAAGATACCACTATACACCTGTCAGATTTGCTAAGATAACAAGAAAAAATAATGATGAATGTTGGAGGGGATGTGGGAAAACTGGGACACTAATACATTGCTGGTGGAGTTGTGAACAGATCCATCCATTCTGGAGGGCAATTTGGAACTATGCACAAAAAGTTGTGCATACCCTTTGATCCAGCAGTGTTACTGCTGGGCTTACATAAACCAAATTGATATTAAAGAAGGGAAAAGGACCCGTAGGTGCAAAAAATGTTTGTGGCAGCCCTTTTTGTAGTGACTAGAAAGTGGAAATTGAATGGATGCCCATTAATTGGAGAATGGTTGGGTAAATTGTGGTATATGAATGTTGTGGAATATTATTGTTCTGTAAGAAATGACCAGCAGGATGAATACAGAGAAGCTTGGAGAGACTTACATCAACTGATGCTGAGTGAAATGAGCAGAACTAGGAGATCATTATACACTTCAACAACAATACTATATGAGGATGTATGCTGATGGAAGTAGCTATGTTCAACAATGAGAGGATCCAAATCAGTTCCAATTGATCAGTAATGAATGGAACCAGCTACACCCAGAGAGAGAACACTGGGAAATGAGTATGGGCCACAACATAGCATTGACACTTTTTTTGTTATTGTTTGCTTGCATTTTTGTTTTTCTTCCCAGGTTATTTTTAACTTCTTTCTAAATCTGATTTTTCTTGTGTAGCAAAACATCTCTCTAAATATGTAAACATTTATTGTATTTAACATATTTAACATGTATGGGACTACCTGCCATCTAGGGGAGGGGGTGGAGGGAAAGAGGGGAAAAATTGGAACAGAAGTTTTTGCAAAGTTCAATGTTGAAAAATTACCCATGCATATGTTTTGTCAATAAAAAGCTTTTTTTAAAATAAGGAATATTGAGGGTGATCAAGTAAAGAGGACTTCCTCTATTTGGCCTTGGACTAACCAGAGTCTATTGGTTCAGTGTAAAGAAGAACTTTCAAATAATTCATACTATTAAAAAAGTACTAATGGTTTCTATGAAGCACCATGGTTTGTAGTGTTTGTAGAATTTGTGGCCAAAGAAGAACTAGAGATCATTATTGATCACAAAATAGAACATTATGATTATATCAAGTTAAAAAAGACAACTGACTCTGATGTCAACTTTAATGTATAACAACTACTCATGTTATAAGGATCTGGAAGGAATTTTCTTCTACCACCCTTCCCAATGTTCCAAATAAAAAGCTCATAATTAATAAAGTATATATTGAGAGTATATTTTGAACTTGATTTTATTAATGAGAAACTGTACGCAAAGGGTGCATACTTTGATCCTATGAAGGAAAAACTTTCTGGCTCATTCTATTTTCCTGAATTTCTTTAGTTTTATGAAAAACACCATATGGTAGTCTCTTCCTTTCACATTCTAAGCTGCTGCAGCTAAAGGAAGATGACTCAATATAAATGACCCCACTAGGCACTGGCTTCCTGGAGAATTCTTTGCTGCCCTGCTCTAAGAGTCTGAAACCACGGGTTGTATATAATTATTTCTCCTCCCAGCAAGGTTATATGGTAGAGAACAAATCCATTCACTTTCCATCCCCTCTTGCCCCCATTTCTACCCATAACTATGGGCTATGCTCATCATCTGTGAAACACATGGGACATAGTAGGAAAAGCACTGGACTTGGGAGACTTGCATTGAAATCCTGGCTAGGCTACTCCTTAGTTATATGATCTTATCCAGTGGTCCTCAAACTTTTTAAATAGGGGGCCAGTTCACTGTCTCTCAGACAGTTGGAGGGCCGGACTATAGTAAAAACAAAAGCTCACACTCTGTCTCTGCCCCTCAGCCTATTTGCCATAACCCGGCGTGCCCCATAAATGTCCTCAGCAGCTGCATCTGGCCCGTGGGCTGTAGTTTGAGAACCCCTGATCTTATGAAACCAAGCCCCTTCATCTCTGGGCCTTAGGTTTCTCCCCTGTTAAATGAGGGGGTGAGGAGAGATGATAGCTCTAAATCCAAGTCTCCATTACCAAAAGACAATGAATAAATGCCACGGGATGCCTGGACTGTCAGGTGGAGTCCCTTGCCAAGACGAAGATTGCTCATCAAGACATTATGTAACAAGGGCTCCAAAAGATAAGAGCACCTGATGTACAGTGTCTAGTTTGTTCTTAGAAGCTGCTGGAGGATTGGATGAGGAAGACTCAACGTCAGAACCACGTAAAAGCTGGCACAGCAACAAGGTAAGGACAACAGGAGCTCCGGGATGAGTGCAAACACCTAAGGATGATCCTCTCTCAAAGGTCAACCAGGCTGGGCAGTTACTCAGCACCTGACTCAAGCTTTGGGTTATCACAATCTGTAGAATCCCAAAGCAGCTATAATTAGATACATTATGATGCAATCCCTTATGTTGATGCTAGAGGGATATGTGCCTTTTCCTTATGAATAATTAACTTTCAACATCCAGTCAGTTTGCTGGATATCTTTGGCAAATTTTTACTTCCACTCAGTATACTTTTGGAACTGACATGTTATGTAGGCTTTAATTGTAATATTAATAGAAATTATTATTTGATAAGGTAAAATTCCTTCCAATACTGGGAGAAATTAAATATTCCTATATTATCCAACATTATCTCATTCCAAAGCTAGTTCCATCACGACTTCCCAAACTCTTTCAGGACCTTTTTTCAACATGAATAAGTCTTCCTCCTTTCCTTTCCTCTCTACTGTTCCAGTTCCCTTTTGTGTTTTCTTTCCCAATTAGAGTTTTTGTTTTGTTCTTTTTAAAAAATTTTTGGTAAATTTAAAAATTTTACATTTAAATAAAAAATGAGAAAACAAAAAAAAATTGTCATGTACACAGCAGAGAGGATTCAATAAATTTTCATTTCAAGAAAATCTATACAATAAATACTATATATTATTTTCACAGCTGCCCAGCTTTTGCTTTCTTCCTTTTGGTTTTCTTTTGTTCTCTGCATTGCACTTTTTTACTTTATTTTTTCTTCACCTCCCTTGTTTTTAATGTTTTACTGATGTTCTTTCCTTTTTCTTTTCACCTCCCTCATTTCTCACTGACTCATTCCCTTTTTCTCCTTAAGAAAAGAACCAATCTTTTAATAAGAAGCAGTTGAATGTGCACAGAGGCTACCAAATAAATATAAGCATTGCTACATTGGTATCAAAAGACCCCATGGAACTCAGCAGGGTTGGGGAGTAAGCCCAGGACAAGCTGCTGCTGGCCACTGCTTCTCCGGTTGTAAGCTGGTCCAGGAGTAGTGTTACAACCAAGGCTCTTTTAGAGTGAGAGAATCCTTTATTGAGCTACCCTCATGAGAAGCAGGTGTGCAGGGTGAAACACACCCCAAATACTGAAGCAAGAGCAAACTTTATACTGTTAATTCACTTCCTTACCTCTCCTTTCAAGATGCTGACTGGTTGGATTTACAGTCATAGTTCGTTATAATTGGCCAGATTTACAACCAGAGTTATTAGTCGGATTTTCAATCTTCTTCATGTGTCCATGCGACATGTCACAAAGCTTGTGCTCTGCCACTGACATGAGCCTGGTTTAGGCCTGGGCCCCTTTGTCAGCAACTTTGATGTTTAGTCAGTTCCTTGGCTCACATGATGACTGACTGGAGGTATCTTAAGTTATTTCATCCCTTCCTTCATCCTGTTTTGACAATATCTGTGGAAATCTAACTTCTCAGACTCCTCACATACGTCATATTTCTTCATGCAGATCTTTCAAATCACCTTCTGGTCAGTGGTCAGTACTCTTATTCTGCCTGCCCAAGTAAACTGTGTCTAATATGAAAATTATGTTGAACAAGACTCATGTTCCTGATCTTTCCATCTGTCCTTCTGGGTGCCAGGACTTTAGCCTATACATAGTTATTTCAGGCTGAGTTTTCATCTATCCTTTGCAGATGGCAGAATGATACAACCCTTGCTATGAACCAATCCTAGACAATGATATCCTTTGTCCTCTATCTGCAATTTATCCTGCAAGGGGAATCTTGTTCAGTGAGGCTGAATTTTTTTTGTTTTTGTTAGATGACCTTGGAAGTCCTTTCCAACTTTAAGATCCTAGGGTCTTATTATTTCTCTTCTAAGTTTTTCCACCTTTTGCTTGGGATGATTTTGACTTATAGCTAACATTACATTTACTTGCCAGAAGGCACTCTTGTCTGAATTGTCCATGTTTTTAGCTTCATAATAGCAGAGCATTACAGAAACAGGATTGGAAGGGTCCATTTAAGGTCATTTGGTCTAACTCTTTTTATTTTACATATGAGGAAACTGAGTCCCAGAGATATAAAGCAATTTGACCAAAGTCATACAGGTAAGTAAGTAAGGATTTAGAGGTGGAAGGAATCTTAAAGGCAACTAAGCTAAAATCTTTCATTTTACACAGAGAATTCTGAGAAAGGTTAACTTAGTTGGCCAAAGCCAGCGGTAGAGCAGATACTGGAGCCCAAGTCTCTGAACTCCTAACCTAGTCTTTTTCTTTGGGTGGGAGTAAGGACCCTGTCCACAAATCCTTTTTATTCTGCACTTCTGGTCCATCACTTCTCTGCCAGGAGGTGAGAAGCATGTTTCATCATCAATCTTGCAAAGTTATGATTGGGCCCCAATGCACTATTCAGACGTAACGTTTTTCACAGTTGTTTTCCTTTCCATTATTATAGTTCTCATTATTTTCCCTACTATAATATGTTTGTGTCCAGTGCATAAACTTCCTTATATGGTTCAGATCAACATACTTCCCACAAAATATCGATAAAGTACTTTTTAAAGTTTTCTCATTGAAATTAAAAGTCAGATTTCACTTTCTATTCTTACGGACATAGTAATGTTGTATAGTAATCAAACCAGCCAACCAACCAACCCAGTATTGGATTGGGAGTCAAGAGATACTAGTTCTAGTCTCACCAAGACATTTAATCTCCTTATGACTCAGTTTTCTTATTAGGAAAATACTCCTTTCCAGTTTCAACAATGATCTATTTTGAAAATTTGATAGAAAAGGGCAACTAAGTGGCATGTGGATAGAGTGGTGGCTCTGGATTCAGGAAGACCTGAGTTCAAATCTGGCATCAGATACTTTCTAGCTGTGTGACCCCAGGGCACCTAGTCCTGTTTGCCTAAGTTCCTCACCCGTAAAATGGGTTGGAGAAGGTAATGGTAAATCACTCTAGTATCTTTGCCAATAAAACCCCAAATGGATTCATGAAGAGTCAGACATAACTGAAATGACTAAATAACAACAACAGGGCACTTTAAGTGCATTTGTCTGTCTCTGGGGATACAGGGAATCTAGTATTAGGGTAGGGAAAGAAAATGGATCCCACCAAAGGCAAGGAGAATTTATATTATTTATCCACTCCTGTGAAGCCTTTGTGCTTTTTATTATATGCATACTCAATTGAAGGCTGACCTGTACTCAATATATTAAAAAAAAAAAAAGATGAATGAAAGATTAAGTTACCTTAAGAAATATAGCTTTCTTATTATTAAACAGAAATTCAGATGGAATTTTTATGCACAGTGCTGCACTTCTTTTTTTCTATATATTTTTTAAAAATTCTGTACTTCACAATACCAAATACAATGGCATATATACCATAGCATAAAAAAAGATAATTGTCTCCCCAGTTCCCTCAAATTGCAGATCTCCATTATCTCCTTTTAAGTATACATGTTCAGATTTTCATAGCTATTCTAGTTGTCTGTTACCTACTAATCTTGCTTCTGTTCTCATTTCTGCTATACTCATTTCTCAGTATTTATTCGGGGATAATGCTAGTAATTAGTTGTTAGGTTCTTACCAAGTACTAATGAGATAATGAGATATTGGGTTTTTACTAAGTGCTAAGTCGGTACTTAACAATTTTCTAGTTCCGACTTTTACTGGTAGTTTGACTTGTGAATTCCTGGGGAATAGCTTGCGTGCTTGGGAGGAGCAAGCTCATTGGTTGAAGTGGTTCCTCCCAGAAGCCCTTGCATTATTCCACGCCCATTCTCTAGGAGGATAAAAAGGGCAGCCCTCCAGAGATAGTCAGTCTCTGCTCTACACCAGGCTTGATGCAGCTCTCTGCAGGAAGGGAAGTCTGCTCTCTATAGGAAGAAGAATCTGTCCGAGAGATTTGAGTTGACACAGCAGATCTCCTCCCAGAGAGCGATCGGCAGCTTCTGGAGACAACAGCATGCTATAATTAGTTACCTTAATATTATTGTTGTGTTTTTAAACTTGCCCTCTCTGGGCTGACAGCATAGTTCTACATAGAATGAAAATTCACAACCTTACAACTTTGGAGGGGGAGTGAATGTCCCCAACTGTTTCTAAAATGTCTGACAACCTAATTATTTCCAAGGCTCAGCATCCTTTCTCTTTTGGCAAATAGGGCCAAACACATTCTAGGTCTGTGGGATTGACAGAAAGGACTGCACAGGTCACTGACCTTTCTGTTTCTTATTTTCTAGGATAAATCATGTCCTTTTTAGGTGCTTAGGGAAACATGTGCTCCTCTCTGGCCACTGACCCTGTAATATAATAGCTTCTGGATTGTTTTGGATGCAGTTTTTACAAGCTGTCTCCCATAAACCTTTGCCAAAAGTCCTGTTAGAAAGCATTTCATGTTCTCTCCGGCACTAGGACACACAGTCTCATGGTACTGTAGTAGAAAGTGTCACAAGGCTGAAGTGTTAGACAAAGTTGGATGAAATCACAGCTTATAAAGAAGACAACACAGGGGGATAAGCAGAGAAGAAGAAAAGAGCCCTAGCAGAAAAATGATCAGAAATTCCTTTTATAAGGAATATCTTTCCAAGAAAGCTCCCACTGTACTTAGTATAGTGGTATAGGTATATATATTGGTACCCAGTCAGCACTTAATCAGTGCTTTATTCATCTATCCATCTCCCATATGCTAGGGCATTGAGTAAATGAGAGATCAGTAGTTTTGTACTAAGCAGATCTAATACTTAGTGAGCTGAGAGAAGGAGAAGGGGAGGCTATACAGGAAGCTTCTAACAAAACAAATGCACAGCGTACAGCTTCTAAAGATACAGAGGTATCAAACTAAAATCTGACTTTGGGTGGTTGGTCACTCACATGCTGGTGTGGAATTTCATAAGTTTCTGTCAACATTTGTGAAGGGAGAGTCTGTCCACAGTGTCAATCATACTACGGATCTACTCCTACATCTCTTATTCTCAGGTAAGGACAAGAGCCAGGCCCTGCTTAAGAATTCCTAACCTATCTGACAAGTCTGTGTGCCTTAGTCCCTTTCTAATTTCAAACTACTGTTTAGCCTTTCATCTTCCTACATATGCATTCTCTCAGTCCCCAAATTCTGTTCCTCATTCTTAATGCTTGGTCCCTCCATTTCTGGCACTTAGCTCTCAGTCCAAGGGCTGTGGCGGCATTTCAAATACTTTTAAATGAGCAGGCAAGAGACTAGAACAAATCCTTGTACAGTATCAATCAACTCTTAATCTCTCTGCCTCTGTCTTTCCCTCTCTCTTTCCCCCTTCTTCTCTCATCTCTCTTTCACTCTTGCTCCTCCCTCCTTCTCTCCTTCTCTCTTTATCTGTCTCTCTTTGTTTCTCCTCGCCCCTCTCTTCTTTCTCTCTCTCTTTGTCCCTCCCTCCCTCTGTCTCTCTTCCCTTCCCCTCCCTCCCTCCTTCCCCCCTTCTCTCTCTGTCTCTATCTCTGCCTCTCGTGTTGTCTCTGTCTTTGTGTCTCTCTCTCTCTGTCTTTGCCCCCCTCTTTCATCTCTGTCATTCAACAGCCAGGCATTGTGCAAAGTGTCAGGATACACAAAAGGCCAAAGAGACAAACCCTGCCCTCAAGGAATCCACAAGCAATGGGAGAGACAACAAGCTAAGAAATATGTACAAATAAGCTACATAAAGGATAAACAGGAATTAATTAACAAGAGTGAAGGCACTAAAATCAAGAGAGGTTGGAAAAGGCTTTTTGTAGAAGCTGGAATTTTAGTTGGGACTTAGAGGAAGTTAGGAAAGTCAGTAGACAGATTTGAGAGGGAAGTATGTTCCAGGCCTGGGGAACAGCTAGAGAAAATGCCTAGAGAGATGGGCACTGATGGAACAGCCAGGAGGCCGAATTGAAGTATATGTGATAGACAGTAAAGTAAGAGAAGAATAGAAAGGTAGAGCAGGGCTGCCTTGTGAAGGGCTTTGAATGCCAGAGGATTTCCTACTAGATCCACACAAAGTCTTCCTCCCACTCTTTGAAGTCAGGCTCATTACTATAATCAACTATTCACAATGTACTTGGACTTTATTAGATCAGTGATTTTATTTGTGTGGACTTTGTATTGCTTTCTACATACTCTGACACCCTCTTAACTTACCCAATTCTTTTAGGAGATCTAGTTAAACATACTGGAGATCCTTTTCTGGTTCTTTTGACATCTTAAAATACAAATGAATCACTCAGGCTACCTATCTGATGAGTCTCATCCCTGTCCATCAGTGTCTCTTTTTGAGAGTTTAAAACAATTTTTAAACTGCAAATAATGTAAAAAAAGTGGGTCAAATGATAATTCATTCCCCACAGAACCATTTTTGATACAATATAGTTAAGAAAGTGATTTAAAAAAAATAAACCAGTTGTAGAAAAATAAACCAGTTGTAGAATTTGCTATTCCTTTTTTTTTCTTTTTTTTTGCTATTGTTTTTAATGGTCCAAATGACAAGTTCCTAAATAACCTACTTAAAGAATTGTGTATCAAGAAACCAAATGGTGAATTTGGCTCATTTCCAGTAGAGGAACTAGTATCACATCACAAGTCTGGCAGCCATTATGTGATATTCTGCCAGTGTTCAGTGTCAGCCAACTTTAAAATATGTTTCATTCACCAAGTTCTGACTTCCTTTGTCCACGGAAGAGAAGTCTCTTAGCACCATGCTGCTGCAAAGCAGCAACCTGGGATACATGTTTATGCATAGTGTTGAAATTAATTGTTGCTATATTGTATTTAACATATACTTTATCATATTTAACATGTATTGGATTATCTGCCATCTAGGGGAGGGGGGTAGGAGAAAGAGTTGGAAAAGTTGGAACAAAAGGTTTTGCAAGGGTCAATGTTGAAAAGTTACCTATGCATATGTTTTGTAAATAAAAAGTTATAAAAAAAAAGAAATTAAGGGAAACAAGGAAGGAAGGAAGGAAGGAAGGAAGGAAGGAAGGAAGGAAGGAAGGAAGGAAGGAAGGAAGGAAGGAAGGAAGGGAGGGAGGAAGGGAGGAAGAAAGGGAGGGAGGGAGGGAGGGAGGAAGGGAGGAAGAAAGGGAGGGAGGGAGGGAGGGAGGGAGGAAGGAAGGGAGGAAGGAAGGAAGAAAGGAAGGAAGAAAGGGAGGGAGGGAGGGAGGGAGGAAGATAGATTAGTTGTTGCAGTTGCACCAATCATCAGTTCCAGAGCACTAATTGGGCTGTTAACTCTTGCCTCATTTTTTTGTGGTTCTGCTTTGTTTCCACAGGGACAAATGGAAAACAAGGCTATTTCACATATTCAGCTTCTTGTAAATTTTAGTGGCTGAGGCTGAGATTTATAAATTTAATTTCTCCTTAACTGCCACAGGTAACAAGGTCTCATGGCCTCTTCAAGATTGCAGTGTTTTAAACTTTGCAGGCAAAGTATAAGGAAATATTGGAATCACAATGATTCAACTTTCCAAATACTTCCGTTGGATCAATAAATTATATAGAAGATATTGTTTTTCCATTGTATAGAGTATAACCTAACCATTTTATTTTTTCCTCGTACTCATTTAATAATGAGAAACTGAAATAGGCCACATGCAACATTTACAATCTTATGCACTTAACTTTTCGCTTCTGTAAAATGGAAACTGTGGAATTAAAGTTTTAGAGATAAATGGGGTTTTAGAATTCTTTTAATTCAGTTTCTTAATTTTACAAATGAGGAAATAGAAGCTTAGAGAGATTGTTTGCTTATCTAGATTCACACTGATTTTAAGTGGCGGAAATAGAATTTCAGTATTTCCTATTACATCATATCTATCTTGCTTACCTCATAAAGTTTTTGTGTAAACAACTTGAGTTCTGTACTGTTGCTGTATAAAGTGAAAGGTTCTAGAAAAAGTTCTTTAATATACTGACAAGGGCAGAAGTTGACATTGATGAGAAGGCATAGGTGGACTGTAATAATTTGCATGGTTCAAAGGAAATCAACTGAAATCATGGGTCCCTTAAAGTAGGTTTGGTGAACTGGGATAAATGTGTATTTTAAGTGTCAGTATTATTCTTGTATTTAACATTGCAAACACACTTAAAACACTGTCTTTAAGAGAACTCACTTAAGTGAGGAAATGGTAAGAAAGCTACTAGTTGCTCTCTGAGTTAGTTGAACTATATCCCAGTGTACTGAGTCACCCTTGATCTTTAAGGGGGAAAACTATGAAGAGGAGAGTTGCTGTTGGACTGGAGACAAGCAAATATAATTCAAGTTTTTCTAAAGGAGGAAGAAAGTGGATTTTTCAAATTCTGAGATGGTAAGCTTGAATTCAGTTTTGGCAAATTCCTATAATGTATTATTATTATTATTATTATTACTGAGGCAATTAGGGTTAAGTGATTTGATTCACACAGCTAGGAAGTGTTAAGTGTCTGAGACCAGATTTGAACTCAAGTCCTCCTGAATTCAAGGCTGGTGCTCCATCCACTGCATCACCTAGCTGCACCCCCTAGAATGTATTAAAAAGATGGTTTACGAGTATTTTTTAAAAGGATGGTACAACTATATGCAAAGGTATGGTTTTATGGTTTTACATAACTATAATCCATGCCAAATGGTGGTCTTCTTTAATGCAGGGTAGAGAGGGAAAAAAGGATAAACAGATCATATAAGTTTTGGCTGAAGAAACTGGAAATAATGGACTTGTAGAAGATTTCAGGGGAAGATGACAGTCTTATTCAAGTATTTGAAGACTTGTTCTGAGAGAAAAAAAAATTGCTCTGACTAGCCCCATAGGGAAGAACAAGGAACAAGAGTATTACAGAGAGGCAAATTTTGACTTGATTAGGAAAAATTGATATCAGTAGTAAAATAAAGTATCCCGAAGAGGAATTGAATTCTCCATTTTCAGAAGTCTTCATCTGTAGACTGGATGACTACTTATCAAAGAAATCGTAGGCAAGATTTTTATTTGGGTATTGTATGGACTTGTTGCTGAGATGCTATGATGCTTTTATTTCCTGTGTCTTGTATTTCTCCTTAAAATATTTTTTTCCACGTTGAAAGAGAGGAGTATACAATTCCATTCTTTCACCCTTCCCAAATTTTTACCAGTTTATGTTTCTCTCTTCCCTTTGCTGCATTTTCCTTGACTTCCCTTTTATTCATTAAGCTGTCACAAAGATGCCAGACATTGTCATTACTGACTTGGTGGAGTGTCCAGTAAGTCTATCATTATACGCCTGGGAAGTAAATATACATAGTAAGAACAACCTGCACCCACAACTATGGAAGTAATGGGAATAAAGAGTATAAAAATACCTATCTGTACCACATGCTTCCTGTTAATAAAACTTTCCAAGATCCTATCTCAGTTTAACTTTGTGAGTATGACCAAATTATCTAATTCTCTGGACTTTCTTTGGTAGCTGTAAATGAGAATTGTAAACTGTGGACATTTAGGGGATGTCAGGGACTTCAGGAGTCACCTAGTTCAAATGCTTACCACACCTTCAAGCAGATGCCCTCTCTGTTTCCTTTTAGCTTTAAAAATTCCATGTTATCCAAGTTTACAGTATTGTAAGTGATAGGTGGAATAAGCATCTCTTGAATGTCTTTTTTCATTTGACACATAATGGGGTTGGGCCAGATGATCTTTAAGTCCCTGCTAGCTCTAAATCTATGATCCAGTAAACCTAAGGATCCTTGACTTTTATCAATTAATGCTGTCATTTTAATAAAGTCACTTATATTTAGGTTGTGTGGAGAGTAACATTGCCATCAGCTAAATCCTTGCAACTTTCATCTTCACAGTTCTCTAATGAAATTTAATCCTCACAAAAGTTTCACAAGCCAGTCACATTTCACAGCTGACACATGATGGGAACAAACATGAGGGGTTTGCTAAGAGAAATTTTCTAAGTTATCCTCAGAATGAAAATACCAGCCCGAGATCTCCCTGTGCACCAAATAGCAATCAGCCAAGAACCGACACCATCAAAAGGGAATGTTTCCTCCTTAAATAGCTTCTCACTGGAGATCCGTCATGATGAGTTCCATTTGGAAACAAGACATTCTAATTACATCCTCATGGACTGGAATAAATCCAATTCTTTTAGTGCTTCTATTTCTCTTTAGCAAAAGCAAAAGCAAAGGTTTTTGTTGGTTTCTTTAGGTATATTCTGGATTGACCCTTGGACACAGAAAGAAAAAAAGCAGAGTCCACTCAAACAATGCCCCTATGATGGTAAAGAACTCTTCAGAGTCTATATGATATAGCAGAAAAGACCTCAGTTTTGGAAACATTTGAATCCTTTCTTATACATTTTCTGGCACTGTGACAATAGGTATGCTACTGAACTTCTATGAGGCTCAGTTTTCTTTTCTGTATTATGGGAATAATACTCACATTTCCTGACAGGGTTGTTGTGAGAAAATGATTTTAAAATCTTAAAATGCTATGTAAATGTGAGATTCTTATAATGTATTATCTGTTTTCAAGTCAAATAATGGAAAGATTTTTTACATGGTAGAGATGTCTTTTTTAGACTTTGGAATCCCTCTTTCTAGTCACTTGGGTTCATCCTCATCCCTGTTGAGGGCATTCTTTTTCTCCCTAGACAAGAAGTGTGATTTTTTTTTCTTCTTGGCTATTCTTCTGTGGCTCAGGACATATAAACTTCCCTTGTCTGCCCTTGGATACCCTCTGTTTTTCCAAGTTCCTATCCTGGAATTTAGATCTGACTTTCTACATTGGAAGCTGGTCCCAGGATATTTGAGGAGTAACTTTTCACTCTAGTATTCTACTTCTCTATCTGCCACTATCCTCTAGCTTTCTTAATCATAATTTTCCACCATATATCTCATTCCAATATATTCTGCTAAATTAAATTGGTTCTGAAAATCCCAATCACAAAAACAAACATAATGGTTAATAGCTTGGGTGGTTAAGTATTAGCCTGAAAGGAATAAAGAAAAAGTCCCTGACTTCAAGGAGTATTAACCTAGTGGGGTAGGGAGTAGGGGAGTGGTAGAGCACAGTACCAGTATAACTGTCATTTGAATACAGACCAAATGCTCCTAAAACGAAAGGAACAACAATAACAAAAATAGATATAACCCCTCCCCCACCTAGGTAATTTTGTACCTAGGTTTTAAACAAGCCATATTTTAAAGGGAAAAAAATGTGGCCTATATTTGGACAGTACACTAAGTAAAGAATATGATCAATGTTTAGAAGTACAAACAGCTCTATGATGATACAGAAAAGTGAAAATTTCCATCCAGTTTAGAAAGAACAAAGGAAGTGTTATGAAGGCAGCAGAATCTGAATAGGACCCCAAAGAATGAGTAGGATTTCAAAAGAGAGATATGGGGGAAAAGCTACAGACTAAGGAATGATTTAGATTTAAAAAAAAAGTGATATGAAAGTAAGGAAGTCATTTAGGAAGCAGTAAATAGTCTAGTCTGGCTAGATAATAGAAAATAAATAGGGCACAAATTAGCAAGATGGATAGACGGTGGTTATATTTTTTAGGGCTTTAAATGCCTCTATTGAGAAATGCAGATTTTATGGTAAGAGTGATGGGGAGCCAAAGGAGGTTTTTTAGTAGGATAGGGATATGACTAGAATGTGCCTTAGGAAGGCTATTTTGACAAGAGATCTGCAAGTTGGCTTAGAGGTGGGAGGTATAAGGGAGGTTGAGAGATCTATTAGGAAGTGCTATTATGGTAAAAGTCCCAGAAAAGATGATAAGGACCTAAATGGTGGCAATAGTCATGGAAATGAAAAGGAAGGAGCAAAGGGAAGAAATTTTGTAACCTCTGTTCTAATTATTCTCCATCTTTGGTTCATCAGCTACAAGGATTTAATGAACCCCTATAGAAGACTCACAGGCTTATTGCTCTGGCCTCAATTTTCTTCCATTTCCCAAGGTCCCATTACCTCCACTCCCGACATTTCAATTGGATGGCCTTCTCATTGAGCTCTTTGTCTCATTCCTCTTAATTCCAATTCATGTTCCACATAGTTGCCAAAGTAATTCCAAAGTACAGACCCGACCATATTACTCTTCTATTCAGTAAATTCTAGGAGTTCTCTATTGCTTCTAGGATAAAACATCTGCTCTTTTGTTGGCTTTTAATGCCTTTCACAACCTGGCCCCAATCTCTATGTTCAGCCTCATTACACAATATTCTCTATCCAATGATCTATATAGTCCAGATACACTGGCTTGTTTCATATTTGAAACCCTCTGTTTCCTCTGTGTCTCTGCACCAATCACTCCCATGTTTGGAATGTATTCCTTTCCTCATCTCTACTTTTCTGATTCGCCCAAAATGTGAGTCTTTCCCGCTTTCACTACATTGCATTTATTTTCTATATTCTTATGCGCCTATATGTTATTTCCTCTCAAAGATTGTTAAGTTTCTTGAAAAGAGGGATAGTATATTTTATTTTGTCTTTGCAATCTCAGTATATAGCATAATGTTTAGAATATATTTGGTGCTTAATAAAGGCTAACTTTTGATTAATAGAACCTGAATGGGGAGAGGAGGAGAATGGAGTAGAAGGAGTCAAAGCTTTCTTCGATGTTGAGCTTAGGTAATGGAGAGAATTAGAGTGATTGTGTAGGAACGAAGGTAGAAGGGCTGGTTGGAGGGGGAAATGATGAATGTGGTTTTCAGACATGTTGAACTTAAGATACCAGTAAGACACCTAGGTAATGATAACCAACAAGTAATTGGAAATGTCCAAATGGAGCTTAAGAAAGAGATTTGTGTGAGAAATCATCTCCAAAGCAGTGATAAAAGTCACTGTAGAAGAGAGAGCATGAGACAGAAGAAGATCAAGAGTAGAGCCTTAAAGATTGCTTCATTGCTTAGAGGGTGTAAGAACAAAGGGAGATAGAGAAGGAATAGTCAGAGAAATAGAAGAATGAGGAAAATTGGTAGGAAAGGGGAGTTATTTATCAAGAGACATATGGATGTATATAGAATTTATCAACTTAAATTTTATTTATTTTAAAATTTTATTCATGATTTTTTTTCATACCCTGGTCCTAATATACTCATCTTCTTGCCCCTAAATCCTCATAGCCTGTGCTACTAATAAAGAAAAAAATGGTTAACTAAAACCAAATCACTTACGTGACTATCAGCACATAGTAACCTCAATCCACCCCCCAAATCCTCCATGAGAAAGGAAGTGTTTTATCCTGTCATCTGGAAGTAATATGACCAATTTTGGCCTTAGAAAGGCGTGTGTAGGGAATGGGAGTAAGGAAAGGTTCAGTATGACATGATGATGTAAGAGTAGTACCTGAAGAGTTAAATCTTACAATGAGTTCAAGGAGATGTGAAAAACAAGCATTTTTCAAGCTATAAAGAGGAAAATAAATAAAGAAGGAGCAGGATTACTCTTTGGCACAGTGAAAAGGTCAATGACAACATGAGAGATAGCAGGTAAAAAACTACTAAACTCTTATTTGCCTAGTTTTTTCATTTCTAAGAAGAATTTGTTGCTGTTGTTCAATTATTTCTGTTGTGTTATGTTATATACACCTACATATATGTACATATATATATATATATATAATGCATTATATAATAGAATAGTTAAGATTCTATTGTGTCTGACTCTTCATAATTCCATTTGGGGGTTTCTTCGTAAAGATACTGGAATGGTTGACCACTTCTTCCTCCAGTTCATTTTTTTAAAAAAGATGATGAAATTGAGGCAAACAGTTAAGTAAAGTGACTTTCTCAGGATCACACAATTAGTAAGTGTCTGAGGTTAGATTTGAACTCTGGAAAATGAGTCTTCCTAACTCCAGGCCCAGCAATTAATCTACTGCAGAGAGAAGGAAATTAAAATAAAATGTAAATAAGATGATAACAGTATCTCTCTGCTTTCAATGAACTGAAGTCTCTAAAAAACAACAACAACAACAACAACAAACAAAACAAAACAAAACAAAAAAACACAACTGGCAGATAGAATTACTGAGCAATGATTGATCCAATGATCCCTGGAGAATCATGGGCAATGGTAGAAATAACACATGATTTTAAAAGGGAAGAATATGGAACCTAATTTTGAATCTGGAATTAGTATTAGAATATATCATTAAAATATAAGAACAGTTAGAAAAGGAAGCAGTGATTACAGAACCAACAGGAACTTGTCAAGGACAAGCCATGCCAGATTAACTTTATTTCCTTTTTCGTTAAGACAGTCTTACCAAAGCCTTTGGTAAATCTATTAAATATACAGGCTAAATGAGAGTATATTTACATGGATTTGCAACTGTTTGAATGACTAGATCATAACTAGTTATTAATGGTTCACTTTTTTTTTTTTTTTTTTGCACTGAACCAATTGGGGTTAAGTGACTTGCCCAGGGCCACACAGCTAGGCAGTGTTAAGTGTCTGAGACCTGATTTGAACTCAGGTCCTCCTGACTTCAGAGCTGGTATGCTATCTACTCTACCACCTAGCTGCCCCTGGTTCACTCTTATTATAGAAGACAGTCTTTGGTGTAGAGAATCCCAAGGATATGTGCTTGATCCTGGGTAGTTTAAATGGCTCTATGAGGTTAAGATGCCAATGAGATATCTTGTTGAAGATAACCAACTGTTTAATATTTTTATCCACAATAAACCATCCTCCACTCATCAAAACGAGTTTCCTAAAGTACAAGTCTGAAAATATCCTACTTCCAACCCTTTCAATAAACTTCAGTGGCTCCCTATTATCTCTTTGGCATTCAAAGCCTTTCATAACCTCTTTCTACCTGTCCCACCCCCAATCTTCTTACATCTTTTAACCCACCACATATTCTTTGAACTAGAGACACTGACCTCTTTGATGTTCCTCAAAAAAGACACTGGACATGTTGTTTAGAATGCTCTTCATCATCTTCATCTATGTCTCTTGGCTTACTTTATATCTCAGAAAAAACTGCACTTTCTGCAGGAAGCTTTTCCTGATCTCTTTTAATTTTAGAGACTTCCTTTTGTTAAATATTTCATATTTATTTTGTATATAACTCATTTGTACATAATTATTAGAATGCTCCCTATTAGACTGTGAGCAATGACCATCTCCTTCCTTTCTTTGTATCTCCAGCATTTAGTACAGTGTCTGGGACATAGTAGGTTCTTTATGAACGTTTATTTACTGGACAAAGACACAAAGACATGTCTGTCCAATGCATAGGCACCAAAGTTAGAAAAGACAATTTTACATATTGGACAACAGCTTCAGAATCTGAAAAGAGCTCAAATTTGAGCAAATTTAAGGAAAAAATTTAGAGAAAATTAAAGAGATAAATGAAAAGTCTTCCCCTTGAGTTAAAAAAAAATCAACTTCAAACATACAAGAAGGGAGAGATGTGGCTAGACCTCAGATAACTGGTTCCAAGAATGAGGTAGGTAATCAATTGTCCTGGCCACATCTAGAGTATGGTATTCAGATCTAGATGCCACATGGGCATATTTACCTTGGTAAAGAAAAGATTTAGGAAAGGAGATGATTGGTATTTTTGGTTTTCAAAGATGGTCACATGAAAGACTTATTCTGCTGGATCCTAGAGGGTAGAACTAGGTACAAGAGATAGAAAACTGCAGAAGAAAAGATTTAAACTGGAAGATACCAGAGGGGATATTTAAATACAGGTTGGACTAATGGTCTTTGAGGTCTGTTTTGATAAGGGGACTCTGTAAATACCCTGTCAAAGAAGTTAAGGAAATGCAGAAAAATGAGATCTCTTCCTTCCCTGATTTCTCATCCTATTTTCTTTGTCCTCTCATATGCATTTAATTATATTCTCAAATAAGTTCCCATATGAGGATTTACTCCTCTGGACTTGCCCATAGTCTCCTGGAGTGAATTATAAAATATAAAAAATATAGCAGATTATTTTTAAAAATTAGTAATTGATTATCTTATAATTGAAAATGTTAAGAGTTGTTTGTTAGATACCATGACTTGGCTCATTATTCCCACCACACTGATGGGAACTTATGTGGAAATGTGCAGAAATCTTAAGAATGCTAGATTAACAGAATATTTCTACAAATTCTTGATTATTTAAGCAGCCGATATTTGCAAGCAAAACAAATGTGAAATATCTGAAAGACAGTGTAATGATCTTGTGTCTTAGCATTTTAGTATTTGTCTTACCAGCACAATCTCACTTTTTTTGTGAAGATGGAGTGATAAATCCCTGGGTACCCCCCATTCTATAGCTAGTGCAACTGTAGGATCAATACCTAATTTCAGAAGCTCAGTGGCCAGGGGACAATCTTGTGCTAGTTGTCTGTGACAAAAACAACACTCCCCTTGGAATTATGAAAAATTAAGTAAAGATTCAAATCTAGCTTTCATGCTGTGCAGAAGTTCTAAAGTATGTCCATTGTGAAAAGAATCATACTTGGTATTTTCAAACAACAATAAAGAATCTAAATGGCTAACTGTTTTTTTCAGGGAATTAAAATACAATAACACTAGGTTATTACAAAGAAATGAATTATTCTCCTAATCATTATCACCTCAACAAGTAGACTGACATAAAGTAGTAAAAGTTTCATGTTTGTTTTATCCATCCATAATAGGTGTTACTTTTATAAATTGTTTCTTTTCTTTTCTATTCTAAAACAAAATAAAATGTTACTAAAAGATTGCAGCTGGAGACTCAAATGCAATGCCTAAGAACGAGTTTTCTAATGTAAACAAAATCCTCATTTGGGTTGCTAGGTTCCTATCTTGCCTTCCCACAGACTGGGCAGTGGAAATGGGTGGTCATCCTTCATTAACCTGTTGGGCAGTAGCTTGTCAGGGTCAGGGAGCAACAAACTAAAATGGAGGGATGGGCAGCAAGTGCAGGATTTGAATGCCAAAGAAAGAGAAGGAAACTCTGGAGTAGGGGAAGAGCTAGTGTGAAGGGCAGGATTGTAAATGATAGCAATTCTATGGTGTGTAAGGGATCTAGAGAAGGGAGAAGAAACCGTCTGGGGAATTGGAGCTGGTGTTCTGCCTGGAGGCTACTTGAATAGTGAGGAAATGAGGCTGGCATAGGGTTATAAAAAGTGGTGGGCAGAGTTAAGTAGACCATAAAACTCCATTGTAGTAGGCCAGGCCTGAATCAGGTCAACCTGGTATCTCAGATTCAATATTGGAACAAAATAAGATGCTTAAAGAACATCTGGTAATTAAGGTAGGGAAAGGATATAGTATCAGTTCATGTGAACATAGCTTCCTTTTGTCCACGGGTTATGGTGCTGGTCTGCCAGTCAAAAGCCTGGCTTTTGTACCCTGGGCCATGGAAAGCTACGTCAACAAAAAAGCCTCTAGTTCTCCCAACCAATTAAATCTTGAGGACACCTCAATGCCCATTTTTTTTGGGGTGCTGAGACAAATGGGGTTAAGTGACTTGCCCAGGGTCACACAGCTAGGAAGTGTTAAGTGTTTTGAGACCAGATTTGAATTCAGGTCCTCTTGACTTCTGGGCTAATGCTCTATCTACTGTGCCACTTAGCTGCTCCTCCTCAATGCCTTTTACACAAAAATTAGCCTAGCCTCAGTGGGACAGAGCCTTTGGATATTGCTCGTACCACAAAGTCTATGTCATTATTATTCTCTGTGAAAGTCAACTCAAGCTGAGGGTGAGGGGTAGAAAAAAAGGACAGCTGAAAAGGCAAGGAAGGAGGGGAAAAGACAGCTGATAATTAGTATTAGGATGGATTAGAAGGAAGAGGGCAAGGAGAATGAAGAGAAATAAGGATGATTTCTATCAGGGAAGGAACAGCAAGAAGAGGACTATTTGTAGTCCACTCCATTCAATTTAATAAGCATCCTAAAAAAATTTTTTTTATGAACAAAAATCTATTTTCTCTTTTTCTTCCATTTTTCTTCCACCCATTTTTTTTTTGGGGGGAAATCTAACAGGACCTTTAAAAAAGCATTTATGAAGTACCATTTGTGTTAATCTATTTCTTTGTACAAAGTATTGGAGATACAAAGGGAAAAAAATCCCTGTCTCAAAGGGACACAAGGAGAAGTTTCTTTCTCTGCTGTTACCTCACTATAATATCACATAAAATCTATACACTGTGTTGAAGCCTTTTCTGGAGTTTGCCCAATTGCCCCAGGATTAAACCTCCTGCCCATCTACTTCACTGTGCTCCTTTGGACTTTTTAGGAAGCTATGGGTTTGTGGCCTCTTAGGACAATCTTAAATACTCTCCTATATTCATCCATTGCATTCACATGACTAGGCTTTTTATTTTATTTTTTAAAAGTTTGATGTGTGTGTGTAGTCACTACTGGGTTACCCCTCATTATTTTTTGTCTTAAGGACTAGGGCAAGAACTGTTTTGTTTTTGGTATTTTGAAGTAACACAACGAATGATGCTGTTCCTGGGTATTTCAACTCCTTTTTGTGTATAGGATCTTAGAATACTGGAAATGGGAAAGACCTTAGAGATTTAATCCAACCTCTAATAAGACACAAATTCTGTTATAATACCAATTTTTTTTCTTCTTCTTCTTTTTCTCATTGTCCTTTTTGCTTGACAACTTTCTCATGTCAGTTCATTCTCAAGTAATACCTGTTTCCCCCACTAGTTACACAGCCTTAGGGTAACATTCATAACTGGTAGACTTTAAAGCCTTAGCTGAATGAGCTCAGAGCCTATTGCTACTATTATGCACTCCTCCCTGTGGAGTCCAGGGAAATCTAGAAGAGGAGTTATGTCTGGTTAGCCTCCCCATCAGGCCAAAATCAATGACTCTGTATGGCCTTTGCTTCCTCCTCTGACCCTCTTAATAATAAAATTTCAGAGAAAATTTAAAGTAGTTCAGATAAAGGGTGGGATCTTATAGTTTGTGAAGCTCCTTTATTAACAAAATACACTTGTAAACAAATGATCTCTTCCTATTTTTCAAAAAGTAAAATTTTAGAAACACAGGATTTTAAAACTGGAAGAGATTTTAGAAATTACCTACTCCAACTCTCTTGTCTTACTGATAAAGAAATTGAAGGCCTTCCAAAATGCCTTGTTCTTGATCTGCAGAAGCAGTAATCATCACTTGGGATTCAAACCTAGTTTGACTGACTCTTAGTTCTCTTTTCACACCACACTATGACTTATTTGCCTCATTAAAAATTTTGGTTTCTGAAAAATCCTCTCTTTTTCCCACAGTGAGATCTAAAATTCTCTAGACAGAAAAATCCTTTGGTCACTGTAAGCAGAGGAAGAAGCAAGGAAGTAAAGAAGGAAGAAAGGAAATAAGTATTTACGATGACAAAAAGATGTAAAAGTGAAAAGTTGCTGGGCTGGGTCCGGTGAAGTACCCCTGTTCTAATCCTTGCTATATTACTTTCTTAAGCTTTGGATTTTATATGTGGTTAAATAAACCACAGATGTCTCTGCTAAGTGTGATACCAGTATGGTGAGCCCAGGGAGAGGGGAAGAGAGGGAAAAGAAAGGAACAGAACTGTCAAGTTGCCTAGGAAAGACTCAGCTGAAGTCAAAGATCCTATGCCAATTAGGAGTGGGACTGGTCTGTGAGTGGCTTCTGTATGTCTGGTACAAATTTCTTTTCTTTCTTTTTTTAATGCATAATATTTCCATGTTAGTCATTGTACAAAAATACAATAAATAGAATAAAAGAAAAAAATTCAAGTGAAAAATTACATACTTCAGTCTGTATTCAATCAATATCAGTTCTTTCTCTTTAAGAGGACAAAGGACATCATTAGTCCTTTGGGATTGTCTTGGATTACTTCCCCACCCTAAGGTGACAATTCTGTTATTCTATCTTTTCCCCTTAGATTTTTTTTTTTTTTTTTTTTGGTGTGGAAGTTGTCAGACCTGAATTTGAATCATGTGTGTGTCAGAAGTGTGCATAAACTCAAGGGGTTATCTGTTTTAAGATTACTATTCTAGAAGCTATTTGTTTATAGCACTGCTACTATCAACATTTTGAGTTTCTGTTAAGGATAATTTTTAAGGGTTGAACTTGGTTGAAAAAAGAGACTATTCCTCCCCTCCTCCCCATTAAAAGATCAAGTAAAGTGCTAGATATTTTTCCTCCTTTGTCTTTGATGGTAATACAGGAAATTGTAAGAAATCAAGTTTCCTCCTTTATAAGATGAGAAGGCTAGATGAGGTGATCTTCAAGATCTCTCCTGGATCTAATTCTTATGACTGTAGCACTATCTAATGTGCTTGCCAGATAGCTCTGAGGATGTCTAAGTGGATGACAAGCAGTCTTTGTGAAGACAGTGACAGCTTTCTCCTAATACTAGTGGAACAAACTGGTATGACTTAAAAGTTTAAATATATTACAACCACAGTAAATGAACACATGGGGAAGAAAAGTAACAAAACTATTATTCATCATATTCCTCTCTTCACCGAACTAACTACTTCCCCAGAAGATAGTGCAGTGCACATGAAGGAATTCAGACAGGTATGGTTTTTCATAGCCTGAAATTAGTTCTCTCTGTTCATATTAGAGGCTGGAGACCTCCCCGATTCCAAAGACAACAATTTCATTTTTTTAGTTTCTCTATTTAGAAGGTATATTTAAAAAAAAATGTTTGGTAACTTCAAACACAATTAAAATAAAGCAAAGATTGCTTTAAATGTTTTGCTTAAAAACTACCCAGTGCAATTTCATATTGTGAGACAAATCAAGGCTTGTATGATATAGTCTAGCATCTTATGTAAGTATTTACTCTTTATATTTTCACAAATGGACATTTTCCATGAAACAAATGTGAACTACTTGAGAGCAAGGATAATTTAACTTTTTATATCCTTAATAGATACCTAATTAATGTTTGTTAATTGACTGACAAGATCAAACTGTTCAGCTTCTATCTTTGTCTGTAAAGAATGACAACTTTATTTTCAGACCATCATGTTACTGACTTTCAATCTATGTAGCTGATAAGCATTGCATAATATATAAAAGAGTGGATCCAGAAAAACATAGAGATGTTCCAGTCCTGTCTCTGACATAATTGCGGTATGTTCCTGGGCAATTCACAACCTTGAAATGCTCTATTCAACTTTCTAAGATAATACATTTTTGGTAAGGTGCTGTCTTATCACTGGTAGAGGACTTTTTTTTTTTTTTTTTTTTTTTTAACTTTTGACAGTCCCTTATATAAATAATGAAATAAAAGATCTGGTCTCTATGGGTGACAAAGAAGTGAAATAGCACAGTGTACTCAGAGTTCAGGCACCTGGACTCTAATACCTGATTCAATTATTCCCTAACTTTGGGAACTTTCTATCATCTTGCCTCTTTGGTCTTAAGTTTCTTCATCTCTAAAGTAAGTGATGAGACTAAATGGCCCTTGAGATTTTCCAAACTTCAATTCAAGCATTTTATTTTCCCACTAAACTATTTATTTTTTTTGTCTACTTGGGGGATTTTTGGGATTAATGATTGTAGAGGCAGTGAGCAGAGGGAGGGTATCAAAGCTACTCAATTTGTCAATTTTGTAGGAGGGAGGAATACCTTTTGGCCCTTTGGATTGTTTTGCCTATCTCTAGCAATGAGAGTTTTGAAGGTCTTTAGGTGTATAATATGTGTGTCTCTCTGGACAAGATTGTTGCCCTTTATCTTTATTTAATGAAAAAAGGGGATTTTGTTGAGAAAAGATGAGGATCCCGTATTTTCTCTGCTTAGGCTACTCTATAATTGGTACCTAATACAGAGACACCTGAGAGAAGGAAAGTTAACAAACAAAAAACCATTTAAAAGAGAAATCAGAAGTCCTGGACCAAAAGTTGTAGGCTAGGCTGAATTCACGCTTCTGGTTGCAATGTCTAGAAATGGACTCAGAATTGGGAATGATTAGGTTTTGAAATCACTTTTCTATTCTCTTTCCTGTTTTTTTATCTGTCAAGCTTTTTTATCTGTCAAAATTCTAGGACATGATTTATTTAGTTTGAGACCTCCTTCAGTTCTCAAAAACCTGAGAGACTTTAGTGGAGTGGCTAATTCCAGAAAAGCCTGAAAGAGTAGGAACCATGATAGGCTTTGCATTGTACTGATGTACTCAGATTTTAGCATTATGAAATTATCTAGCCAGCAGATGGCAACAGTGTACTTTGCAAGGATTCAGGGAGCCAGCTTTGGAGATGTTGGAAAGCAATGTTTAACTGGCTATTGTATAAGTGATTTATGTATTTGGACTCTACTCAATGTTATATATGCATTCTTGAATAAAATATTCACAGTGTATTTTCCATCTGCAGCTGAGCTCCAATACTAAGCTCCATGTTCTAATTCCCAAGGCTCAAAGGAGCCTCCTGTTATCAAATTGCTTTTCTCCCAGAATAGCTACTTGCCTCCCCAGAAAAGGCTCTGAGTTGGGACGGACTGTGGTGCAGCCACACCAACAGAATGGTTTATCAGAAATCTGTTAACCTCAAGCAAATATGTCTGTCAGTCTGTTCCCCCTTGACACAGCTGACTGTTCTTTCTTTTCCAAGCTTCTGAAATTTGTTCATCTCATTTTTTCTGGCATCACCATTTCTAGCTTAATAGAAGTGTCACACTTAACACTTCCTAGCTGTGTGACCCTGGGCAAGTCACTTAACCCCAGCCTGGGGGGGGGGAATATAAGTGTCATATTAATTTTTTTAGTCTGAGGGATAGGGAGAAGATAGTCTTAGAAAAATTTAAAAATTATTTCGTTCTGTGTGTGTATGTATATATATAAACTCTCAAAATATATTACAACACAACATAAAAACCCAAAGAGCCAAACCAGATACATAAATCAGGTGGCTCTGTTCTTTCCCACTTTGGCAGACAGGTGCCCAGGAATAACACAGCCTTGGCAGCCTTGTGAGACTATGTCAAAATTCCAAAAAGGATAATAAGGAATATTCTAGAATAACAGAAGAGCATCATTCTGTTGGGTGGAATATAGTTATGCCAAAGGCATGAGCAACTATTACCTATCCACCCAAATCATCTTCAACCCTCTCTTCTACCTAAGATCATTTAGAAATCTTGCTCCCTAACTGATATTCCATGATCTATCCAACCCTCACAGGATTACAGGATTTAGAGCCAGAAAAAGATTGAGAAATTATTTAATCCAACAACACTGATTTCCTAGAGAAAGAAAGAGATTTGATCAGTTATACAATGAATAAGTGTTAGAGCTAGGAGCCATCAGTTTCCACATGTTCATCCAATATTCTTTGAAATTATCTACTATATCTTTCTCCATTCTCCTCCAAAGGGTACCTTCTGCTCCAGCCAGGTTAGATTGTCCACTGAAAGTACCTTCCAGGTCATACTCATTTCTGTCCTTGTTCAAATTTTTCCCTTCCCAAACTCCTCCCCCCACCCCCCAGGAAATTGGGGTTAAGTGACTTGCCCAGGGTCACACAGCTAGGAAGTATTAAGTGTCTAAGACCAGATTTGAACTGGGGTCCTCCTGAATTCAGGGCTGGTGCTCTATCCACTGTACCACCTAGCAGCCTTCTTCCCAACTTTCTTATACCCAAAGTTTGCCAATTCTTTATGTCCCATTTCAATGACCAAATCCTCCATGAAAGATCCCCTTGAAACTCTAAACAACAACACTGACCCTTTCCCTTCATAAGTCCTTATTCTCCATAGTATTTAAATTCTCCGTACTTCTTTGGCCTAGGATTCCATCCCATTTAATACATATTGTTTGGTACAGTTGGTCAATTCTCTCAGGAGTGTAATTAATAAGTCTGTAATCTTCCTAGGGCCAGAGATCATCAACAATTAATATGTGTTCTTAAGTATCTATTTGTCAGGCACCATGGGGCTATAAGGACGAAAATACAAAGTCCTAAAAGGGCTTATATTTTTAAAAAGTATAAATAATCATCAATAGTATTAACATGTAATATGCAAAGAAGAAAAATAATTGCATTTGAAAGTAAACTTGTTATGTAATTAAATTTTGGCATTTTTAAAATGTTTGATACTAACATTTAATATTCTACTGAAATGAGATCTTTAAATATATATACATATAAATTAAAATAAAATAATGGGATTGTGAGAATTTAGGGGATTAAGATAGGTTTTATGCAGACAGTTTTAGAACTGAGCTTTGAAGTAAACAAGGCATTCTAAAGGGCAAAGGAAAGAGGAAGGAGAGTACTTTATTCCATGTATGAAGGGCAGGTACTGTGATGTCATCTGTGAGGAATAGATCAATATGAGTGAATAAAAAAAGGCATTTATGTAAATAAATACTATAAGTATTATATGTAAAGTACTATATACTAAGCCCTGGGGATATCAAATAGAAAAATCAGTCCCTAAATCTCAAGGAGCTTACATTTTTATAGGGGAAATAACCCATTTGAAAGATGTCGGTTCAAGTCAAATGGAAACATCCAATGGTCCTTGGGGTGCAGTGGGAAAGCAGACACTTTAATGTCACTGCTTTTGATAAATTATCAGTTTCCAGTGTTGAAACATTTAATAGTGCCAAGGATTTTGTTGGCAAGAATTTGTTTTCTGGGTATTCAGTAGCTGTGACTGTAGTATATGAAAGAGCAATGGCTAGGCTTCTCCATGGTGATGCTTCCCAGGATAATTCACTAGACTAGAAGCAGTACTATATTCCAAAGACTCTTGGGTTTTCTTTGCTGGAATATGAGGGAAGATGTTGCCAAGGTAGTGTTGTTGTTAGTGATTTGATTTGCCTGGCACATGCTGCCTCCTGCCTCTCCCTCTGCTAAGCTGGTTTACTGCTGGTGGGTAGTATCTGGTTGGCAACTGGTATTATATGGCTGGTCCTTTCTTGGTTTTTCTTTTTCCACTAAATGGTGTTTCATTTTTTTCAATTACATGTAAATATAATTTGTAGCATTTACTTTTATAAGATTTTGATTCTATTTTTCTTCTTTCTTCTATGTCTCTCCCCTCCCTAAGATGGCAAGCAATCTTATATAGGTTTTACACACACACTTAGATTAAGCCTATTTCCATATTATTCATATTGTGAAAGAAAAATCAAAACAAAAGGGAAAAGGCACAAGAAAGAAAAAAAATTGAGAATGGTATGCTTCAATCTGCATTCAGACTCCATAGATGTGGACAGCATTTTCCATAAGTGGGTCTTCTGGAATCGCCTTAGATCATTGTACTGCTGAGAAGAGCCAATTCTATCGAAGTTGATCATCTGTACAATGCTACCGTTACTGTGTACAATGTTTTGGTTCACTCAACATCAGTTCCTGTAATTCTTTCCAGCTTTTCCTGAAATCTGCCTGTTATCATTTCTTATAGAACTATAGTATTCTATCACATTCATATACTAAAGTTTGTTCAGCCAAATTGATGGGCATCCCTTCAATTTCCATGGCTGCCCTCTTCTTCTCAGGAATTGCTTCCCAAAATGATGTCTATGAAACTGTACAGGAAGGGTAGTGTTCCTGCTTCCCCTAATGGTCTGGGAATGGAGGGTAGGCAGAGATGCAAAAATAGCAAAAAAGCCTCTTTGACTGAACCACCTAGTATGTGAAGGGGACTATAATAAGGCTTCAAAGTTAAGATGGGGTTAGGTTGTCAAGAGCCTGAAATAGTAGAATATATAATTTATTCTTGAGGCAACAAGGAATAGAGGAATGATGTGTTCAGATCTGCTCTTTAAGAAAATAATTTTCATAACTTTGTATGGGACTTATGCTGTATGGTTGCTAATTAGAAAGGAACTGAAATATTTTAGGTGAGAAGTGATGAGAGTTTGAATTTGAGCGGTAGTCATAACAGTGAGTCAATTAACACCTATTATTAGGTACCTACTATGTACTTGGGGATATTATATGAGTAAGATTCATATACAAAAGACAGTGCTTGCCCTCAAAGAGTTCATAATCTAATGGGGGAGATAAACAAATAAATATGTACAAATAAGTTATTTACAAGAAAAAGAGAAAACTGCAAAGGTAAGGTACTAGAATTAAAAAGGATTGGGAAAGAATTCCTGTGGAAGGTAGGATTTTAGTTGGGACTTAAAGGAAGTCAGGGGAGTAGCAGGAACTAAGGAGGGAGAGCATTCCAAACATAGGGAATTTCCAGGCCAGAGAAAATTCCTGGAGCTGAGAGAGAGGGAATCTGTTGTTATGAAAAAAGTATGATGCAGGGAGTAAAGGGTTAGATTAGGAAGGGCTTTGTATACCAAATGAAAGGGTGTGTTTGATACTGGGATATGATAGAGAGTCACTAGAGTTTACTGAATAGCCTAGGTAGCATGATTAAACCCACACTTTAGGGAAATCTCTCTGGCATCTAAGTGGAGAATGGATTGGAGTGGGCAGAGATTTGTGCCAGGCAGACCATCAGCAACCTATTCAAATAGTCCAGGAGTGAGGTGATGAGGACTACAGCGATGGCAATATCATAGGAGATGTAACAGACGTGCCAAAGGCAAACAAGCAGAGATAAGGGCACTAATGCAAGAGATCTTATAAAGATAATCTGACTTGGCAACTCTTTGGAGATGTCTGGTAAGGGAGAGTTAGAAGTTAAGGATGATACTTCAGTTGGGACCCAGATGACTAGAAGGATGGCATTACCCTTGACAGAAACCAGAGGATTTGGAAAGAGAGTGGGGTTTTTTTGGTGGGGAGGGGATGCAGGAGAAGTATAATGATTTCTATTTAGAGCCCAATTTCTATAGAATACCATTTCCTCTCACAAAAGCCAGCTAGGATGCTCAAGACCAGGGATCCTTCCTTAGACAAAGCCTGGAGGCAGGGCTCATCCTACCGATGCTAGGAAAATTCAATTTCAGTTCACTACAACTCAGAACCCCCAAGCTCTAGTGATCTACTAGCTTCAATCTGTCCAGTAGAAGGGATTATAAGCATATAATCAACTTTTTAAAAGTATAATATAAGTACTACACATTATTTTCAAAACTGTTATTTTTTGTCTGTGTTCCTTCTATTTTTTTCTATATATTTAAAATATGCTTCAATAGGTATCTTCTTTTTGTCATTATTTCTAACTTCCCTTCTCTTTCCTCTTCAATTAAATCCTGAGAAAAAGAAAGAAAAAAACTAAAACTTTGTAACATCTAAGCAAACAACTAAGAAAAATGCATCCATATAGTGGTAATGTCCCAAAATATATGTTTTTTTTCCTCTGCTTTGTATCCATGCCCTCTGCCAGGAGATGGGGCTGATGAATTTTTCTTATGCTTCTTTGCAGGTGTCTTGCCTCTAACTGGGCATGCAGAATTCCTCACACTGGACAGGACAGTTAGGGATGAGGAAGGAGGAGGGTTTGTAGAAAGGAGGAGGGAGTAGAGGAGTGCTTCAGAAGTAGGTCAGAGGTCAAGTTCAGTGAGACAGATACCAGAAGCCAGAATTGCAGTCAGGGTTAGGGACTGAGGTCAAAGGGCTTCAAGGATCAGAAGTCAGGATCCAGGCAAAGGCTCTGGTTAACAGAGCATCAGCGTCCAGTAATAATGTAATTTGACAGTGAGCCAAATCCTTCAGAGGGAGGCTCTTCTAATATATTTCCTGTGTAGGGAACAGAAGAACTGGGTCTTGGAGTTAATGCAGGTGTAGACATTTGGCTGGAGTGCTGGGCAGTTTTTTGGCAAACATATACTTGGTATTAGTGTAGCCAACCAAGGAAGTCACAATAAGTTCCATATTCCACCTAAAACACGGTGGGGTTGAAATATCACTTTGTTACCTACATTAATATATTAGTCACTAACATGCTTCCTCTAAGCAAGTTTTAGTAGTTAGCCAAGATATGAGATTCTCTAGTCTATATTTTTAATGTTTTAAGACATGGAAGATACTACTCCCTCTCATCATTCTCTCAAAAGAAAGCTAGGATGCTCTAGTCAGGAGCATCAAAATAAAAATTTTGGGGGATATGGACCCTTGTGGGGGGTCTGGTTAAGTTTTATTGGCCCTTTCTCAGAATAATGCTTTTAAAATTCTTAGGGTTACAAATGAAACCATTTGTGTTGAAATGTAATTTTAAAATTTAACTTTAAATGTAATATTAAACAAAACAAAACAAGTTCATGGACTCCAGATTAAGAACTCTTATTTAGGACATTTAATTCTAGCCTTTTTAATAAGGAAAGAATCATTCCCTCTCACCAAAAAATCCTCTGGTGACACTTTTAGAAGGGACTGATTGTATAGCATTTATGTTCTCAGGTAATATTTCAGTCCAAGGCAATTTCTCTAGCCCACTGTATATTGCAGCTTGCAGCAGAGTTACTTAATAAAAAGAAACCCACCAAATCTATACTGTGCTGAACCAATACATTAATATAACAGCTGGTGGAGCTGACTTGACAACAGTTGTCAATAAGGATAGGTTATGCGGTGGGCAGACATTGTACAAAGACAGCTGTGGGTAAAAGAGAATCAGAGATATAGCCATTTTTGAATATTTCTTACTCTGGGCCCTCTGCCTTGATTTGGTGACTCTTGTCATGGCACCACTTTGATCATCCTCTTAATTCCCGCTATAAATTTTAGGTTCCTTGTCTCCCTACTTCAACTCTTTTATTTGCATTTCTGGACAATCTATGGGAATAGAGTAGAGGGAAAAAGAGATTTGGGATAATTTTGACATCAACTATGCTACTTGTGACTTGTGTGATGCTGATGATACACTTTACCTTTGAGTCTTAATTTCTTCATCTATAAACAGAAGAAGGTTTTACTCTAGAGTTAAAGTCCCTTTCTACTCTAATGTTCTGTGACTCCATCATGGAATTTGTTTCCCTCTGAGAAGTAATAGTCCAGTTTTTAAATACATGCATATTACTGAAAATCCTTGCATCCTAAATATCATTAAATATTCTGCTTCCACATAGGGCAGGAGATCCAGAAGAATCACATCCTATGCTTTGCATGCTATAACTCTGGTGACCAGCCAGGAGAGAACAGTATATGTACCCATGGGAACAAGATTCCCCATCAGGGAGATGAGCTGACCTGGATCATTGTGGACATGTCCAAGTGATGGGAGTTAAGGCCCCTTTAAGATTCCTTTCTGATTCTCAAACCCCTCCATGGCTGAAGAAGCTAGGATCTTTGACTCACAAAAGCATCCTTTTGAATTCCAATTATATTGGGCCTTCCCAGCCACCACTGGATCTGAGCTAGCTTGGGCTTTCCCAGCCCCCACTCTAATGATCTGCTCAGGTTTCCCCCACAAACAGCTTCTTCCTTATCTAAAAACCCATTGAATTCTGTTCAATGCTAACCCTGTCCTAAACCAACCTAAGACTCTACCCACCTTCAAGATTATAAAAAGGGGGGTTCCCCCTTTCCTAACTCTCATCACAAGGATCCCATAATGCCAAAAATGGAGGTTTTTCTCTGTCAGTAAGTAGAAGGCAGCTGTGCTTTTCTGATCATGGGACTGCTGGTTAAGTTGGGCTGGGAATGCTAGTTAGGTACAGCTTCCTTTTCCCCATCATGGCTACCGGACTGAGTGACCACAGGCCCTCTATTCTCCCTCCTTCTTTCCTCAGTACATGTATTCCTAATCAATTTTCTATGACTCATTAATAACAATGTTTTCTCTGGTTATGATATATTTTTATAGGAAAATCTTGTACCATGAATGCTTTCTTCTTTGCTCTCTGCCATATAAAAGTTTTCTTCTACAAGGAAAGGACAAAACTACATAATATTTGCATTTAGGGTACTGTGGGGGAGAGGAAAGTGACCTGAACTGAGGTACAATTAAATTCTTGAATTTCAGAATCAAATTAGTTTCTAATCATGACAATGCTTTGTGGAACCATGGAAAGCTCTTAGGGTTACACTGGAAAGGCTTTACGTATGAGTTTCGTGACAGTCTCTCAATCTAGTAAAATTCAGAACAGTTAATTACCAGAACGTTGGGCATGAGGTGATGAATCTTTTTTGGTCACAGCAAATCATAAAGCCAGATTGATATATATAAAAAGATGTCATCTGTATAGGTGCAGAGAGTAACCACACAGATGACATTTTCAAATGGTAATTATTTCTTAATTCTCTTTTTCCTGTGACACCTCAAACATTTTTACTTCCCAGCCTCAATAAAACAAAACAAAACAAGTTGTTACTCAAACTTCAGTACTACATACAATAATGTAACTATTAGTAGAGATGTGCATGTGCAGGACTTCCCTTTTTTCCTTACTTGGTTAAAAAATACTCTTTAAACCCAGAGGGAAGATATTTGTTAGTTTTATTTTACATCCAACTTACAGCATGGGAATATGATTTCTAGTAATTTGTTCATTTTATCAGAATTCTATCATACAACAAAGAAATTCCGTGGAATTTTTAGAAATGAAATTTGTCTATATTATCATTGGGCTACTATAGGATAATATGGATGCTAAAATAATTTGATGTTACATGTATACATTCATACACACAAAGAAAAAATGACTATCATCAAGAATAGAGTGGATACATTTTCACACCAAAATTCTTTTTAAAAAATATATATATATATGTGTGTGTATTTATATATATAAGAAACCTCAATTATTTTTTACTTATATTCAAAGCTTCTGTTAACTACATTGTTCTAAGGGAAATTCTAAGGAAATGGAAAACATTTACTTGGGCAAATAAGACCAAAATAAAATTTTTGTCTTTATTTCCCAAGTTCCTACTGATAAGAAAGTAAAGGGTAAATATGTCATGATCCAGGTAAGGCCAGAACCAGAGAGCCACAAGAGAAGTTAGTTACTCAGTTTAATGATGGAATTAGAAGATATTGGTCATTGGAAATGGGCTCTGAGAAACAGAGATCTTCCAATGATTTAGAAGCCCAATAGTAGAGATAAAAAGTTGGCTAGCCCCACTTTAAGAAAAGGAGTTAAATATTCTCCTTTTGACCACTTGAAGCTGAATCAAGATGTTGAGAGGAGGAAGATATTTCTTCCTGTTTCCCTCCTTCTTCACTTTAGCAATCATCTCTTGTAGCTAAAGAACAGAGAAGAAATCTAACAATAGAATTATGTCAAGTGAGTTGATAAAAAGATACTGCATTTGGGCAGATGTCAGGCCCCAATGCTGAGATTCTGAGATAGGAGAACAGAGGAGGCTGCTCTTGATCAAGAGTAGGGGTGTGGCACAGTGGATAGAGCACCGGCCCTGAAGTCAGGAGGACCTGAATTCAAATGTGACCTCAGACACTTAACACTTCCTAGCTGTGTGACTCTGGCCAAGTCACTTAACCCCAATTGCCTCAGCAGAACAACAACAACAAAAAATATTAAAGAGTAGGGGCGTCTCAAATTGTGCATTGCAGTACTTCAAGCCAGGATCTTAGCAGAACATAGGTGATAGGAATGGCAAGGACCATAGTCTAGCATGAGAATGGTGCATTGAGAATAGAAAAGAACCCAGAGGACTGACTCATTCAGTGCAAAGCTGCACAAAGACTTCATGAGAAATGTGGGAGGCCTGTGTCACCTTGACCACATGGATTCCCTGTGTGGGGGCTTCTCTATAAAATTCCCACAGGAGAGTATATTTTTCTGGGGGGTAGTGAAAGAGAGCAGGTGCATCCTACACTTATGAGGGATTTTGCTAATATTGTTCATGCTATGTAATTTTGATAAATGTTTTTGTCTTGATCTGTGTTTCCTGTGGCACATTGGTGGAGATCCATGAGCTAAATATAGTTTTAGGTGTTTGGACTCTAAATAACTTCTTAAATCTTAATTATCATCAGGAGGACTAGACCTGAGAGTACAAACTGGGAGAGTAATACAACTTTATTTTATACGTATTTGTGCTTATATGTGTATGTATTATGTCCCAGGGAAGAGCTGAGCAATTTGACATCAAAGATCGTGTGTGTGTGTGTGTGTGTGTGTGTGTATCCCCAGGGCCTAGGTTAGTGCCTGGTATATGTACCTATATTACTTATTGTATATGTAATATATAATTAAGACTGAACTAGCTGTCTGAACTTGGCAGTGTAATACAATGAAAAGAACCCAGATTTAGAAAATTGGAGATCTTGGGACACAGATCTTAATTTTGTTACTACCTGTGTGATCTTTGGCCTCTATAGGCTTCCATTTCCTAATGTCTAAATCAAGAGTGTGGGGGAGGGCGGTTATATAATCTCTCAAGTCCTCTTCCCCTGGCTCTACCTTTAGGATCCTACCAGCTTTGAGTGTCAAATACTTGCCCATATAGCATGATGAGGTTGAAATAAATGATCTCTACAATCACTTGCAGCTATAAAGGTCTATGATTACATGGGCATTTTAGTTTTAAACATATGGTGCTGACTTACTATCAAAGGAGTAAAAATCACGTGTCCAAAAAAACCAGATTGGTGACAATTCCCCATAAAGTATTTAGCTCATAAAAACACAAAGTTTTTTTTTCAATGTTCTTTCTGCTCTGGCCAGACTTTGATCCCATGGACAGGAACTCTTATTGACTATGAGCATCTAGCACTACCAATAGTTATCAGTCTCAGAAAAACTTAAAACATTTTCATGTCTGTGAACTGATAAAGGACTACTTAAGGCACTCTCTTTTCACTAATTCATAAATATCTATACCACAAATAAGGAGACAACATAAGTCTTTAAGATAATGATCTGTATCATAACTGGTCTAAGTGGGAGTTCTTTAGGCAAGAAGGTTAAATTCAATGGTCTGGAAAAATTTCTATGTATTGCTATTACCGAGTCCACAGTTGTTTGAAATTTTGGTTATAGATGCTTATAATTATCAGGTATTTTTTTTTTCTGATGTGACACAAAAATGAAAACATTAATAAATAAATTTTTAAAATTCCTAGTAACTAAAAAAAATTATCACCCAGTAGAAATGTGCTATATTTGGAGTCTGAGGACTTGGGTTCCAAAGCTGCCTCTGCTACTTATTAGTGATGAGAATTTGTGCCAATCACTTAAATTCTCTGGTCTTCAGTTTCTTCAACTATAAAATGAGTGGACTAGACAATCTCTAAGATCCTTTCCTAATATCATATGGTCTCTAGTACAATAAAGGTACTTCTGAATTTATTTAGTTTACAAATTAAATCATTTGCAGAAAGCAAAGAACACCAGCCAATGGATTTCAATCGGCATCGAGGCTCTACCACAATGTGGACTGAGTATGACCTTGGGTAAGTAATTGCAGTTCAGTTTCCTCATTTGAAAAAAGAGAAGGTCTGACCAGATAATCTCAGATTCATTTCAGCTCTAAATCTATTATTCCATGATATATTCTGAAGTCACTACGTAACTGATTAAATGAAAGTGATTTAAAAAAAAACAAAAAAAACTTGTTTTCTTGCTGGAAATTGCCTACCTTCCTTGAAAATAACCCCCTCTCTTCTTTCAAGGAACAGATAGTGATACCTCTTCCATGAAGACTCTCCCCAATTAAAAATATTTCTCTTTGAATTTCTATTTGGACCTCTTCTACTGAGAAATTTAATTTCTTATTACAGTCTAATTAGTATTATAATTTGTGCATGCCTTGTCAACCCAATATACTGCAGATTTTTTGAATTAAGGGATTGTATCTTCGTTTACTACCCACTTCCAATACCTGACACACTTTTTCATGCTTTTTAAAGTATTTAACAAATATTAAAATGTTTAATAAATTAAATTGTTAAACTGAATGGAATTCAAAAATGCCTTAATAGGGCAGCTCAGTGGGCTAATGCATAGAACATTGGAGTTGGAATCAGGAAGACTCATCCTCATGAGTTCAAATTCAGTCTCAGTTACTTCCTAACTATGTGAACTTAGATAAGTCACTTAATCCTCTTTGCTTCAGTTTCTCCATCTGTAAGACGAATTGGACAAAGAAATGGCAAACTACTCCAGTGTCTCTGCCAAGAAAACCAAATGGGGCCATGATGAATTGAATACAATTGAAATGACTCAACAATAACAAAAAAGGACTTTATTAAGCAATAATCTTGGGCCATCTTAGGTTTTTACCAACAGCTTCTTTGTGATCCAAGAAAGAGCTGGGCATGCTTTATACCATAATCCTCAAACTTTTTAAATAGGGGCCAGTTCACTGTCCCTCAGACTGTGGGAGGGCCGGACTATAGTAAAAACAAAAACTCACACTCTGTCTCCGTCCCTCAGCCCGTTTGCCATAACCTGGAGGGTAGCATCTGGCCCGCAGGCCGTAGTTTGAGAACCCCTGCTTTATACTGTTCAGTTGAGAATTAGGATTTATCCTTAACTTCTAGAAGGTGAGTGGATGCTAAAGGTAACTCACCTTGGTATAGTATTTTTTAAAAAAGTTGATGATTCAGCATGGCCAAACTATAGATCTGTTAAAATCACTCTTTTGTTTATAAATCATGCTTCCAATTTAATTGCTTTGTTGGGGGAAACTCATTTGTTTTTTAGTGGGATATCTGAGAACAGTCTCAGTTTCACCTTTGCAAAGTTCATCAGTTATAAAATATCTCACTGCAGAGAACTACAGAGGAAAGGGTCTTTAAAACCCTGCACCAATCAGAGACTTGAGATTTAATATAGGCATATAAATTTATATTGTTGTACTATTACCATGAGTTAGAACTCTGAATTTAAATCCTGACCCTGTTATGCATTTCTAATGTGACCTCAACAAGTCAATGTACCTACTGCATTCCAAATTTTCTCAAGTGTAAAAACAGGGATAAAAACAATGACCTCTTTTTAGCCCTCTTTTGGGCTAATTAGTTAATTTTTGTTGTTGTTATTGTTTTTAAGGAACCTAAAATTCCCTTATCCACAGTCAGTGAACATGTAAATAATATCCTTTATCCAACCTGGGATATATACTCTTTACATCAACTGTCCTGTATAGCCCCAATAACCATGATTGAAAGTAGCAGCTTTTAGTTGTTTTTTTCTCTTTGTTAAACTTCTTTTTAAAAGAGATTGCAAATTTTAAAACTTAATTAAAACCTGAAAAAAACTTTGTCCTTGCTAAGCATCTTCAATTCAGGAAACAAAATTCTGGCTGTGGATTATGGACAAGGCTTAACTTTGCATCTAGAACAGTATGGCTAATGATGTTTTTGTCATGAAACCAATTTGGTACTTTTCCTCTAAACTGATTGTCCCTATGACAGCTAAGCTCTTTCTATATTTTACTTCTCTCTCTCTCTTAGTTTTTGTGGCTTTCTTTCAGACAACTCAAATCCCACTTTCTAAAGTTTTCTTCTTTCAGATCATTATCATCTACTCAGTAAGCATTTTGTATGTAGCTAAACATTTATGTATTCTCTCTCCTATTAAATCATGAGAACATCCTCAGGGCTTAGCACACTGCCTGGCACATAGTAAGCCATTAATTAACAGTTATTGACTGATTGACTAAATCTGAACCTCTCCTGAAGCACATCATTTGTCAGGGGTACATAGTCCTACCAAAAGTCCAATTCTCTGAGTAAGTACATGAACATTTAGCATTCTACTGGAAGAATAGTTCTGAGTGCTTGCTCATTAATAATTCAGTGAAACTTCATTAATACATGTGATTTTTCAGGGACATAAAAATATATGTGGGAAAATGTACTAATGAGGTGATAATAATGAGACCAGGACCAGGAAACCCTTCTCTCCCCCCGCCCAAGATATGATAGAAAAGTGTATTAGTAATGATTCACAATAAAAATAAGATTTTACATGAAAGGATCTTCCAAAAGACTTACAGTATGTTACAGAGATCAGCTCATTAATTCTCTCAAGGTCCTGGGGACACAGGTAGCAAGGATAGTACTTGGCTCATTATTTCACAGGCACAGAAACTGAGGGTCAGGAGACATTAAGTGGTCTAACCAAGGTCAGGCAGAATGTCATAGAATTGGGATTCAACTCTCTCTGGAAACTGGGTTTCAAAGTCATAGTTTAACCATCAGTCCTTATTGAGTCTCCAGAGTGATTTCCTCCAAATTCTAGTCTTCATGGAAGTAAAAAAATATTCCACCAACTACAAAGTGATTTTAGGCAGCCTGACTTATCTAATTTATCAGGCTATAAAATGCCCTGGATTATAAAACACACCAAGGTCAGGAGGAAAAATCATTTAAAAATCTTGTGTTTGGAGAAAAATATATAGCCCTGATGTCCTTGGTTTCCTGAGAGAATAGAATGGAGCAGGGCTGTGCAGTATAGGATAATCTGAGGTGAGTGATCTCCTTGAATTCCAGGTAACCCTTTGTAGTCCCTTATTAGCAAAGGGGTGAAGAAAGTATAGGTTTTTCTGCCCCCCCTCCCCCAGCTAAATGAAAAGAACTGAAATATAATGGAAGGTGAAAATTGAGTTGGTCAAGGGAACCTGTAATTTCTGAGTCCTGTAGAAAGGATGTGGGGATGCATGCCAGAACCAGGGAACAGCTGGTTGTAAAGGATGGATGCTACAGCCTGTAAGTGAACATAGACGTGACCAGTTGAAGTCTTGTCTGGCTCACTGACTCACTTAAGAAGCAATCTGCCTGGACAGAATTTGCTGCCACATTGGGAAAAATTGAATTTCTCCCTTTACTACCCGCCCCCACAATGCATTGCTGTTACTTGGTAAAATATTATTATTTCCCCTTGAATCTTGTTTATTTGTGTGATGGATTTTATCTCTAGATAAAGATAAAGTAAGTTTTTACTTAATCCTAGGCAATTGTTTGTTATAAATGAGTTGGCCCCATTATTAGATGAAGGCAAAGGGGACTGTCTGGACACATAGACCTAGACTTAGCTATGAGCCTATATTGAAACTTTCTATCTCTATAGACATACAGAATAGGGCTTCCATAGGGTAATAGAATCTGGAATTGGAAGAGACCTTTGAGATCAACTAATATAGGTCAACATCCTTATTCTGTAGATGAAGAATCCAAGAACCAGTAAAGGGAAATGACATGGCCAAAGTCACAAAAGCAAATAGCATATGCAGAATTTAAATCTAGATTCTCAACTCTAAATATAGGGTTTTGCTCACTATATTACAGGGTGATTGAGGTTATTCAGATAATAAAAAGAAGATTTTGCTATGAATCTAGGTGGTCTGACTCTAAAGCTTTCCAATTAGGGCCGATATTCCCTTGTAATTTAGATAGATGTCTTGATGGATGGACAGACAGGGAGACATACTAATTATCAGCAAGTTGGTAGTTTTGGTTTATAATAGTTCTTCGTCTTAATGAATCTGTCACAACTGCATGGGATTGTATTAACATGTAAATCATCTACTACATAAAATAATATACTGGTATTAAATCCTATAATATAAATAAGAAAGAAATATCAAGTGTTAAATATTGATGACTACTGCGAGTAAGGGAGTAGAGCAGCCTGACTTTAGAATCTCTTAGTTCTTGCTGACATTCACAAACATTCAACCTTGTTTCAGGCTAAAGTAATATGAGTATATTAAAAGGCAGTAATATGCCACAATCCATCTGTTCTATTATGAGTTTCCAATACATTAGTAAAACCTTCAGATGTACTCTGTGTGAAAGACAAGAGATAAGCACTGACACAAAGCAAACCTCACACTCTTTAAAATAACTAATTTATATTGTAATTTTCAAATTTTCTGATGACAATTAGTAAAGCAAAAAAAAATCATTTAAAGAGGCTGTTTTCTAGGGAACATAAATAAATGAAGGGTGATAGGAATGGGAAGTGCATCACTGAATGGCATTTGAAACTAAAGAAATGTTTTTAAGGACAATATTGTGTGGCTTACCAAATGTTCTCAAGGAAAGTAGCAACATGTTTGTAATTTTTTCCAGGATGAAATACCTTCCTTGTTGCAATGGGAAGATGTAAGGCCTACTGTCTAACATTTTCTACATTTCCTTTACTTTAAAAAAATATATATCTCCAAATAGTGACATGTAGGTGATTCAATGAAATAATTTCAGTTTAGATGGCCCAGAAATATTTCAGGCTTTTGGCCAAATTATGGAGGGCCCAAAGTTTGTCTTCTTTGTCCTTCAGTTGGTACCATATTGCTTAGATCTTCTCTCTTTTGTCTAGTACTCTCAGGTTTCTCCTCTTCACCACTCAGTCCTTGCCAGCAAACATTCCCAGACCAAAATCCTATGAAAATTCCCCAATTTAGTATTTTATTTGGTCATAGGATTTTGGACAAAAAGAGGATCTTATAGAGATCATCTAGTCTATCTCTTGCTACTTTACAGATGAAGAAACTGAGACACAGAGAAAGGAAGGAACTTGACCAAAGCCAAGTGATCTTTAAAATCCAGTACTTTTCAAATTATGCTGTATTGTCCAAGGGGTCAACTAGCTAATTTTCTGTCTGTGGCCCACAGGAAGTGTCCCAAGTGGTCCAAGTTAAAAGGTAGCTCTGGGAGGTTCAGGAATTGCTGTGATTCAGTTCAGCCAAGGATCACAAGTCTGAAATCTGGTTGCATAATGTCTTCTGGTTTGTAATTAGGCACATCTGTCATAATTCAGAGAGATATTGAAGAGAACCTGGATAAAATGGCCACTAATTTTGCCATTGGAGACAATAATGGACAAGAGAAAGAAATGTCCTTGAATAGTCCCTATAAGAGAAAACTGAAGCCCTCTTGGATATAAAATATTAAATATAAGTAAAATATCATAAAGTATTTGCATGTTTTAAATGAATATTGTACACTGTCAAAATTATTAGCTTTCTTTTGCATCCAATCAAGAAAAATTTCTACCTGATATTATAAATGCTGAGCTACAACTCATCTATAATACTTTAGCATCTTTTTTTTTTTTTACTAAAGCCATAATATAAAAGAAGAAAAAAACCCTTGGTAAATTGGATATTTTAATCTTCAAAGACCTAATTTTAATCAATATCAGTTTGGAAGTTTTAAATGACTTTCCTTTGCTATTGGGTCTACCTATTCCTTTAGTGTCCCCCAAAAGTAATTATCAGAAATATTGATTTCATTCCATACCATTCAATCTTATGTGTTTATAAAATATGAGTCCATTAACATAACACTGAAGGATGTAATTTCATTAAATGAAAATAGCAATGGGAATTTCACATACCACCTGTAAATTTGTTCTAGATTAAATAGCTCTGGAATTTATTGAGCTTGTGTATTTGTGGAGGCAAATGAATGAAGAAAGTATGAGGACAGAAGAGAATGAGGAGAGAAAAAATTTTGAATGAAGTTATCATTTTGATATTAGAATAATTAGTTCACAATGCCATGTGCTATGTTGTGCTCAGAGTATAACTACAGTGCTCGTCTAGTATCTGACATCTTCATGAGGTCAGCTACTCAATAAGTACTAAGTACCTATTCTGTGTCAGGCACTGTACTAAGTACTGGGGATACAAAGAAAGGAGAAGACAGTCCCTGTCCTCCAGGAGGATATATATATATATATATATATATATACACACACACACACACACACACACACACAGAGGACAACAGAGATAAATAGAGAGAAAGCACAGAGAATAGTAAAAAGCTTCTTGTATAAGTTGTAATTTTGGATGACACTTGAAGGAAGCCATGAAAGCATAAGGAAGGAAAGCTAAGTCCTTTTACTCTTTAGAGATTATAATCATTAAATATAGACTATATTATTAAGGTTATATTGGTCAAATATCAATAAAATTGGCTTTAGCAACTATGTGGCATATTGGATAGCCTGTCCAAAGAAACATCCATAGTAAAAGCATCCATGAGTTCTATAATTTGCCTTGGGATGCCAAAATACTTCTGCATGCTGGATCAGAAAACATTCCTGGATAAAACACTTTTTCCTTATGAGAGGGAAAGTGGCTCAGAATGGAATCAGTGAATTCTCCTAGGGTGTAATGTTTTATTTACAAATGACAAATCAATTGATGTATCAATCTACAATCATTTATTAAGTATCTGTCATGTGCTTGGCATTGTACTAGGTGCTGAAAGACTGAAACAATCACCTATTTTTTCAAGTCTCTTCTGCTTCTTTCAGGATTAGGAGATTAATTATAGAAGAACCTTTAGATACTTTATCATTTGAATGATGGAAAAACTTTAATATCTTTGAATTTAATTTGGAAAGTTAAACAAAGTGAGAGAAATTCACATTTTGAGAATTTTCACCTTCAATAGAGTATATAGCCCAAAGTATAATAAGTTTTACAACATGATAAGATACTAAACAGAAAAGTGCTCCTCTCATTTCTCTCATGTAACAGGAAGGATTTAAGTCTTACAGTATATATACTTGTAGAAGTGAAGAAGGGTTTAATTCTGGGAAACTCTTCTCCCTAAATCCTTAAGAATATAAAAAAATTTTAAAGTTTGAATCTATAGGCCTAAAAATTTTAAATAAAAATTATAAATGATAAAAATAAACATTTGTTGAGTGCTTAGATATTCACTGTGACTGAGAGCAGTCTTCTAGCTATTATACTTTATTATACCTATAACAATTTATCTCACTAATTTTACACATGAAGGTAAGTTCCAACCAGTACCTTACATGATTTGAAAATTCTCTCCCTATTAAATAATCAGTGAGTTTATTTACATGAAAGTTCTTTCTGATGCAGACTATGTAACTCCTCTATGCCAATGACTCATGAACTGTTGTGGCCAAAGAAGCCCTCATCCTCAGAGCAGCTAACTTTATTTTTAAAAGAAGGTTTTATTTCTTTCTTTAACATTTAACACTTATGTAGCACTTTATTTGCAAAGTAATTTATAATTTTAAAGTTTTTTGATATTGATATCAAAAGCGTTTCCCAAAAACATCAAAATTAGACATATGTGTGTATATTATAGATACAGTTATATGTGTGTGTATTTTTGTAATATATCACCTATTATATACCAGGCATTATGTCTCTGCCTCCTTGATTCCCTAGTCCGAAGATATGCACACAAAAGGCAGATACAGTTTTGATGTCTTTGGAACAATCAGCTTAGTCCTAAATGCTGTTAAGCATTTTAAAGTACTTTCTTTTTTATTTGGGACATTAGGCTTCTTGTTGATCCCTGACAGCAAAATAAGAATAATGGGTTGAAGTAGCCAATTTAGTTTTGGTGTCAGAAAAATCTTCCTAACAACTGAAATAATCCAAAAGTAGAATAAGCTATCTCAAGAGATGAGTACCCTCTTCATGAGGTCTTCAAGCAAAGGTTGGTGACTGTTTGTTGGGTATACCATTCAGGTGCAGGTAAGATTAGATAACCTTCTATGTCCTTTTAGAATCTGAGATTCTGGGGTCCTTTTTATATTTCTCTTGAGAATTGTATTTGAAATCAGATTTTCTGTTTAGATTTGGTCTTTTCATCAGAAATTATTGAAAGTCCTTTACTTCATTGAAGATCCATCTCTTCCCCTAAAAGATTATGATCAGACTTATTGGGTGATTGATTCTTGGTTGTAATCCAAGCTCCTTTGCCCTCTAAAATATGGTATTCCAAGTCCTCTGATTCTTTATTGTAGTAGCTAAGTCCTGAGTAAACCTGACTGTAGTTCTTTGATACTTGAATTATTCCTTTCTGGCAGCTTGTAGCACATTCTCCTTGACCTTACAGTTCTGGAGTTTAGCTACAATATTTCTTGGAGTCTTTTTTTGGTGGAATCTCTTTTAGGGGGTGATCGGTAGATTCTTTCAATGACCATTTTGCCCTCTGGTTCTAGGATATCAGAGCAGTCTTTTTTTTTTTGGATAATGACTTTCAGATAGTCCATTAATTCTTAAACTGTTTCTCTTGGACCTATTTGTCAAGTTGGCTGTTTTAAATAGATAATTGGCATTTTCTATTTTTTAATTCTTTTTAGTTTAGCTGATTCTTTGATGTCTCACAGAATAATTAACTTCCATTTGCCAATTCTAGTTTTTAATGTATAATTTTCTTCAATTAACATATTTACCTCCTTTACCATTTTGGCTAGTTCTACTTTTGAAGATACTGTTTTCTTCAGTCAGTTTTTGTCATTCCTTTTCTAAGCTGTTGACTCTTTTGTGCATATCTCTTATTTTTTTCCCCAATTTTTCTTCTACCTCTCTTATTTGATTTAAAAAAAAATTTTGAGCTCTTCCAAAAAGGCTTTGGGATTGAGAATAATTCATATCTCCCTTTGAGATTTTGCTTGTAGGCATTTTGTCCTCTTCTGAATTGATCTTCTCTGTCACCACAATGGCTTTCTCTACTCAAGATTCTTTTTTTGTTTCTAGTTTAAATGAGATATTTTGCATTTTTTTTTCATTTTTGAGTGAGTGTTGCTTTTTTATATCTTGATTTCTCATAAAGTCATTAGCTTCCAATGCTCAATTCCAATTTTCAAGGAATTATTTTCCTCAGTGAGCTTTTGTACCTCCTTTTCCAATTTTATTTTTTTTAAGGTATTCTTCTTATTAGCTTTTTGTATTTTTTTCTGTATCACTCTCAGTTCTTTTCCTAATCTTTCCTCTATCTCTCTTACTTGATTTTCAAGATGCATTTTGAGCTCTTCCATAGCCTGAGCTCAATTTTTATTCTTCTTGGAGACTTTAGATGTAGGAGCTTTGACTCTGTTATTTTCTGAGTGTGTGTTTTGCTCTTTCTTGTCACCTTAGCAACTTTCTATGATCAGAAACGGTTTTTGTTGTTTGCTCATTTTTCTAACCTATTACTTAGCTTTTAACTCTGTTAAAGTAGGGCTCTGTTTCTAGGGTGGAGGGTGCACTATCCCAAGCTTTGGGGATTATGCACAGCTGTTTTCAGAAATCTTTCCAGGGACTTGACTACAAGCCCTGGAACTGTTAGAAATGTTCCTGCCCCACTATAGCTGAAAATCTAGTGTGGTAAAGCAATAGAGTTCTACTTTGCTGGCTCTGTGGCCTGGACTAGGATTGTGCATCTGTTGCCACAGATCTTTTCTTTTGACATTCCAAGTACTCTTTGATATCTCTGGGCTGAGAGATCTAGAACCCTCCAATATTGCTGCTGAATTAGAAACTGGGCTGGGTCTGGGACTACACTGGTAACACTCTGCACGGGGACTAGACACTGGACTCCCACCCTGGTGTCACCAGATTTGAGTAAGGAATATTATGAACAGAAACCAGAAAATAGTATCCTCAGTTAGAAAAAGAAACGAAGAAGGTAAAAAGAAAGAAAGGGAACTTTCAAACTTGGTGAATTCAGTGTTTACAGTAGTAGGTCTTAACTAAAAAAAGGAATCCTGCAGAAGATCCTAAAATAAAAACAATAGAGTAAAACTCCCAGTGGTAGCATTGAAGACTGAGCTTTGGTTTTCATCATATGGTTTAATAATGAAAACATGAAAAATGGCTCCCTATTTCCAGAAAAGATCAACATATTAGTCTATTAAAAAAAATGCCAAGGGAGGCTACTCTAGCCTTTCTTTATAAAATAGATTTAGTTTGTTCTTCCTTTAAAATTGAACGCATCTCTCAATTTTAATAGCCTTCGAGCCCAGAAAGAGGAAGCATGAGTTGGATTTTAAATCAGGCCTTCAGTAAAGATCCCACTCAATGACTACATAGTTGTTGCTAGGCTGGCTGCTGTCTTCTGCAGAAGTTTAATGAAAGCAGGACATAGGCCTATGAAACAAGACTCATGATTAAAACACAAGATAGTGAAAAATCATAACCAATGGGAACTGAGAAAGAAATACATAACAGCCTCACCTGCAATCACAGATGTGAGATTAAAAAGTTGAATCAATCAAAATCCGATTCTTTTTGTACAGTAAAACAACTGTTTGGTCATGTATACATATATTGTATTTAATTTATACTCTAACATATTTAACACGTATTGGTCAACCTGCCATCTGGGGGGGGGGAGGAGGGGAAAAATTAGAACAAAAGGTTTGGCAATTGCCAATGTTGTAAAATTACCCATGCATATATCTGGTAAATAAAAACTATTAAAATAATAATAAAAAAATTGAATCAATTAAAATAGTATATCAGGAATCAAAAGAAGCTACAGACATTGATGTGGGGACATGGTTTTTCCTGCTTTTTCTTTTCAGATTATTTCAAAGGGGACTTTCAATGATGAAAATACTGGATAAAATACTGGATAAAAAGAAAGAATTAATTATACTTGTCAAAGTACATGCCATAGTGTGATATAAAATGGATTTAATAGATTCTTCCCTCTGTAACCTGCTGATCTGGCTATGTAGCTTTTGCTGCTAAATATATCTTAATATCTGAGGGACTAAGTCAAAACAAATAGATACAAAATTCTTAGGAATTAAGAGTTTTCATTATCTTGTCTAGAATTGTAATTCTAAGTATGAAGTCAGTCTGTTCTGGTAGATTTGGCTTGGCTTTGAATGAAGGCTTTACCACTCATTGGTGACGCATATAGTGTAGTGGAAAGTGTTGCATTTAGAAAGTTTGAATCCTGGCTCTGTCACTTTAAAACCTGTGTGATCCTGAGCAAATCACTTAACATTTTAGCTTGTATCTCGGTTTCCTCAAGTGTAAAATAAGAGTTAGACTAGATGACTTCTGGGTCTCTTTTGCCTATCAGTCTATGATCTTAAGATTGAGGAAGGCTTAATGGAGAAGAGGTCTGAGATAAATCTTTAAAAATTGGCTGTCTGCATTTTAGCAAGTCAGTTAAATCTTTATAAGCCCCAATTTCCTTTTCTGTGAAATGGATTTGTCCTGCCTTCTTCACAGGGATGTTTTGGAAATAAAATGAAATAACAGATATAAGATACTTTGTAAGCCATAAAGTACCATATCTGTATTCAATACTCAAATGCATTCAGAATTGCATTGATTTGGGAATGACCATTGGTAATGTAGATCACAACCCATTCATTCCTTCCTATTTTGTACAATTCTTGTCCATGTCTTCCTAAATGTTAAACATGGAGGTCTACCTTCCTTATTTTCTGCCAATATCATGAGGGTATTGGTGGAATAGTATGGCTGTGTAATATGTGGCCAGCCCATCTTTTCTTTCTGTTATACATTTTCTGAAAGATATTCCAAACTTCCATTTTACTTAAGATCTCTTTATTGGTTATGTACTGTAGCTTGTTCTTACATGCCATGGCCCTCCCCACTATCCTCTGTGTGATGTTCACTTTCAAATTCTTTGGAGATAGCGTTGTTCCAGGTCTTGCTGTCATATAATATTATTAAAACGTCTCTATTGAAAAGATGGGCCTTTACTGTTTTGGGAAAGCTGGATTCAGTATAAGTGCTTTCTAATTTCTTGAAAGCAATCATAACTCCTCTCCTTTCCCTGTCAACTCTGGATCCAGTGCATTGTCCACTGATATTATCTATTTCAGACATACAAGCCGTGGCTATTCAGATGGATGGTAAAATTTGAGCAATAGAAATTCTTCATCTTGGAGTAGGAAGGGAGCTGTTCCAGACCAGCTGAAGGGGCAAAAGGGTGAATGGGAGGAAGTACTGAGGAAAGAAGTGCACCCTTAGATCTTGGAAATCCCCCCCTGCCTCTCTCATCTAATCTGACAATTTTTTCCACCTTTCTTTTCTTTAGTGATATTTCTATTTCTTCTGCAGAGATCCCAGAGACTGTGATGTTAGGAACTAACTGTGGATAGTTCCACTGTCCATGATGGATAACCTTGACAATGGAGAAAATAATTGATCATAATAATTTTTAAAATATCTTTTTATTGACAAAACATATGCATGGGTAATTTTTCAATTGATCCTTGCAAAACCTTGTGTTCCAACTTTTCCCCTCTTTCCTCCTACCCCCTTCCCCTAGATGGCAGGTAGTCTAATACATGTTAAATATGTTAAAGTATATGTTAAATCCAATGTATGTACACATATTAATACAGTTATCTTACTGCACAAGAAAAATCAGATCTAGAAAGAAAGAAAAAAACCTGAGAAGGAAAATAAAAATGCAACCAAACAATAACAAAGAGTAAAAATGCTATGTTGTGGTCCATATTCATTTCCCATAGTTTTCTCTCTGGGTGTAGCCGATTCTCTTCATTACTGAACATTTGGAACTGGTTTGAATCATCTCATTGTTGAAGAGAGCCACATCCATCAGAGTTTGATCATAATTTAAAAATATTCCCTTCCTTCTGTTTTTGTAGACTTTCTTCCATTTTCATTTTTATGGTTTTTTTGTTGTTGTTGTTCAGTTGGATATCTTGCCTACCTTTATTTAGTTTAGTTTTTACCCTCCACCATTTTTATGCATTATGAGATAATACTTATAATTTTCTATTATCTTTATTCATAAGATTTTACAGATAATTTTCAAGTTAACAAGTATTTATGTACTATGTTCCAGGCATTGTATTTATATTCTAATCTGATGTTGCCTTTGAGAGAAACTTTACTCCATTTGGCAAATGTTTGCTGACTAAAAACTTTTTGAGCTATTTGTTGTTAACAATTCATTATAGTAACTAATTAATTTATTAATTGGTTTAACTTCTTAATGAAATTATTATAGTCAGTGTCAATGTCATTTCTATTGTCCACTTGCCATTTTTGTCTTCAACAATTGTTTAAATAATTGTGGGTATATTATATATAATAATAATAAAAAATTCTCTCATTCCTATTTTTTTCTTATTTATTGTAAATTCTGGTCTTAGCTCTAAGAAGTTTATGGTTTGACTGTGACTCAAACACGACTCATATCTATAATAAATCTGTGGTCTGACTGTTAAAATACAATCAATTTTATTCTTTGTGATTTTGGGGGGATATTTGTCATATACTGTGTCTCCTAATTCCTTCTTATTTAAAAAAAAACTTATTTCTTTTATTATATTATTTATTATTAAAAAACTTATATGTTTAAGATATAAGGGCTTGAACTTTCTATATGATTTACAACCAAAGTGTCAAACTAAGCCCAAACAGATTAAAATGTAATTGGGAAAACTTTGACAAAATAGCAACACACTAATTGTGATAGTTTAAGTTAATATACAGCTTATAGGGATCCATTTCTATTTGAGTTTGACACCAGATTTATAAATCTCTAGCTTCTTTCATTTCTTTCATCTAAATCATATTTTCCTAAATATTTTTCCCCATCCTTTCAACACCTTTGTACTGAAATTATCAATTATCAGTCAAATTATGTGTTAAAGGATATTATCAACATCTTTAGTTACATTGTAATAACAGCTTATATTACCGAAGTACTATATGCTTTACAAAAGTACTTGCTTTATAATAAGTCTTTTAATATAAGTTGTACAAGTATTACTATTCCCATTTTACATATGAATAAATTCAGGCTCAAAGTAACATCCTCACAGTAGAAAGATTACTAAATATCAGAATAAGGGCTTTGCTGCTGAGCTGTTAATATAATACTCTATTGACAAATTATGGTATATAATATGTAAAGCTTAACAGCCACAAATATAATAGCAAAAACATTAATAAAGCCATAAAACAATACAAATAGAGGAGAAATAAAGCAGTAGAACCGTTTTCTAGCTCCACAGAAAAATGGACTTAATCTTCTAAATTCCAGAATTAATAAATGGAGAGGAAACATCTGGCTATTCTTTAGTACATGGGATAAGAAAACTGTCAATCATTTCGGTTTCTTCTCAGAATGGACAGATGTCCAGCAAGGAGATCTACTGGAGTTCCTGGATTCATCCTACCTCTGACTTTTGGCTGATGGCTTCCACCTTATGAAGTTTATCTCTTAGTTTTCCATCCTTCACTGAAGATGACTACTACATTAGCCAGTTAGTTGGTGAGTTGACCTTTTTTAAGTCTCTCTCCAACTCTAATCCAGCATTCATTCAGTCATTAAACTGATTTTCTTAAAGCACTGGATAGATTGTGTTACTCCTCTACTCAAGAAACTCTAGGGGCTACTTATCACCTCCAGGATAAAAGTAAAATACTCTATTTGGCATTCAAAGTCCTTCAAAACCTAGTTCCCTCCTATCTTTTCAATCTTCTCACCTTTCTCCCTATTTGATACTCTTTGATTCAGTAACAGTGATCTTGGTTGTTCCATTCCATTATTCAGCTCTGGATGCTTTTCCTGACTCTCTCTTAAGCCTGAAATGATCTCCCTCCTCATTTCTACCTAGTGATTCTCCCTGACTTTCCCTTAAATCTCAATTAAAATCTCACAGGAAGATTTTCCCGACATCCCTGAGTTCTGGTGAATTCTGTTAATTATGTCCTGTTTATCCTTTATTTGGCTTATTTATATATGTTTGCATATTGTTTCCTCTTGGCAATGTAAGTTCATTGAGGGCAGAGACTGTATTCTTTTTTTGTGTGTGTTCCAGTGCTTAGCACAAGTAAGCATTTAATAAATGTTTATTGATTGATCAAACTGCTTAATGTAGTCTGTAATGCTGATTATCTTTTGCTGAGACTGCATCCCATGACCTCAGACTGGACCAGTTTGTCTTCCTGAACATAATTTTTCTTCCCACATGGTTTTGTGTATCTGCTTTCCATGTGGCTCTCTTCTGTTTTCTTTCCTTTCTCAAGTTCATACCTCATTGAGAGTACATATATTTTTCAATAAACCTGACAGAGACCTGGTAATAAACTCTTGTCTTGTGAAATGTCCATTTTCTTACTAATAATTTAAGCTCCATCGATGCAAAAAAGGCTTTGCATAAATTAATTTAATTGATTATGGCAAAAATTTACAGATTAAGGTTGCAGATTAAGTTTTTTTAGACCTTATTTCACTGAGATCTCTTTCAAAGAATGTGAAGGGAATTTGATGCTCTGTTGCTTAGTTAAAAGTTTATTTTTATGATATATTATTAATGGAATGATCACTAGTAGCATGATCTTAGAAAAGCCTGTTCCCTTGTTGTAAATTACACATTTTACCTAGCTCATAAACACATACAATTCTGCAGAAAATTTTTAAAAAATGATAATAAGAGCTTTTCTTAGAAATGTTTGTTGAATTAAATGCTCCAAAGAATGCTGAATCCTGTCCAAAGTCCCTGAAATTCTTTCACCTAAAAGGCCAGACAAGTGACTAAATGTCAGGGGCTCAGTTGTAGATTAGAATTTCCTAAAGTAAGAAAGATTTACCCAAAGAACTACTGAATTAAATTAAGGATGTAACTTATATTGCTTAACACACTGTTGGGATATGAGAAGGCATGGCACTCTTTATGCTAGGTGAAAAACCTATTAAAGTTGAACCTTTTATCAGTATTCATAGGATCACAGATTTATAGCCCAAAGGGACCTTAGAATGGCCATTTGGTCCAACCTCTACATTTTATAGATGAAGAAGCAGGTTCAGAGAATTAAAACAAACAAACAAACAAACAAACAAACAAAAAAAAAAAAAAAAAAAAAAAAAACTTGCTCAAGGTCACACAGGAAGTGAGTGGTAGAGCAGAGATTAAAACCTTCAATGCCAAATCCAGTGATCCTTCCATTGAACCATGGGGTATCTTGTTCTGAATTGTAACTAATTAAAATAAAATTCATTCTCTACTTCTTGCAAAATAATGCCAAATGCTCTTACTTCCATCTCACAATCTGTTGAGTTTCTGCTACCAAGTTGAAAATCTGTCCTACTTATAAGCAGGGATTCCTCTTTGCAACCCTTTTCTTAAAAAGAAAAAAAAAAAAAAAAAGCAACAACTCTTACCATCTCCTAGTGATTAAAATGTTATCTTTTTAGCTTTGCAACATGCAAAATGGTAGGTACAGGGCTCAGAGAGAAGTAAAGGTGAGGAAGAAAAGAGATCTGAAGATAGAGGGGCAGCACCAAGAGAAAGTCATTGGACAGAAACAATAATTGCCCATGCTAACTAATAGTCAAGGCCGCTGCTTCCATACTCAAATTCCATCCAGTTTTCTTATCATAGTCCCTTCTCTTTCCACTTGCCCAATCCTGATTCCAAGTCTTATCAACTTAAGCCTCCACTTTTTGGACCGCCTACTAAAGCAGTTTTTTAACACCTTGTTTTTCCTAGTTCTAATTAATTTTGCATAATCTGGCTTTAGTAAGCTTCCTTTTTTTCTTTTCTTTCTTTGCATAATACTTTATATTTTGCTTTCCTCATAACTATCAATTCAAAACCCTTTAAACAGTTTCTCACTACCTATAGGAAAAAATTCCTTAGTACTGATAGTCAAAATTCTGTTCACAAGTTGTCTCTCCTTACTGCTTTGTAATATAAATTCCAAGGGAAATGGTTTACTTACTATCCCACTAAATGTGCTTTGTATTTTTCAGTAAATCATAAAATCACAGAATTTGAGCATATGAAGGAATTCACAATCCATTTAGTCCTATCTATTACAAAAATGAAACCCTACTATAACACAATCAACAAGTAGTTTATATAACCTTTACTTGAATATCTCTAAGTAGAAATTCATGGTAAGGCAGATTGGAAAGCTTTTTCTCAGCATTAAGTAAACCTAAATAGACCTCTTTTTAACTTCTGCAGTTCCTCCTGTTTACATCCTCTGGTATCAAAGAGAAAGTTCAATCTATCTTCCACAAGACTTCAATGACTGGATCATCTTGGGGCCTTCTTTTTTCCACAAAGAACACTCCTAGTTCCTTGCAATGATACTCAATAGACATGGACTCAAGACTATTCCTCCTCTTGGCTGTACTCCTCTACATACCTTTTAAATTACGACTATTCTTTCTAAATTGTGGCACTGACAATTAAACACAATATTCCACTCACTGGTCTATGATCTGACCATAGAGCAGACTACAGAGGGAGTAACATTTTTTTTCTCGGAAGCTCTTTCTTGTCACAGAAAAAGATCTCATTAACATTTTTTAACTACCATTATCATACTGCTGATTCACATTGAGTTTTCAGTTCACTGAAATCTCTAGGCCTTTCCTAGACAAACTATTATCGAACTATGTTCTCTTGAAGGGGGAGGGAAACTGTGTTCCCTTTAAAACATCACTCTGAAACTGAGTTCTCTTTTGATCTCAGGCCCTCCAGGGAAAGCATATCTCCCCAGATAAGTTAAAGTACCTCAATGATCTTTTGAGGATTCAGACCCTTTGATTTCCAAATGGAGATCTGGGCGGGATACCAGTAAGCATCTAGGCCTGGAGACTTTGACTTCCTTTAACCTGAAATCTGATGCCTCTAAGATTCCTTCTTAAAGGACAGTTTCTGAACTCATTCTTTGCAGAAGGTCCAAAGCAGCTGCCAGGACCCTGCCCACTGAGAAGGCATTCTCTTCTCAGTGCCTGCCTCCATTTCCCTAATAGGACTTTGCCACTAAAGAAGTCAGCCTCTTAGCAAAACTGGCTTCCTATCCAACAATAAACTTCCATTTTTGCCACCTAAAACTCTTCATGTTGGTGAATTCTTTCAATTTGAACCTCTGCACCTGATCAAAAGGGGATTTTAACAACTCTCTGACTGCCACTAACAGTAGAAGGCTGAAACTGAGTCAGGCAAGAAAGCACTTAAGGTTAATTAACTATTTGTTGTGAGACAATGGCTGTATTAATATAGTGCACAGCTCTCCTCACCCTCTGTGCTTGCTGCATGTTTGGTGTTGAGATTAGGCAGAGATTGGGGGGGGAGGGAGAGAAGTCAGAGGCACTTGATGGAAGGATGAGGAGAGAAATTCCTGACTCCAGAACCCAGGATACATCATTGGCAAGCCGTGTGGCAGCTTGCCTGCCTCCTTCATTCCTCCCCCTAAAGACCGAGGACTTTGATTTATCCTGACTCTGGCTGACCCCAGGCCCTCCAGGGAGCTAGCCTGGACTTTACAACTAACCTCATCACTCTCATGCCATACTTATGAAGCTGTTGGGTTTTTTTAAGCCACTGGGAAACATTTACATTTACTTTTGATAACTTTTTTCTCAAGCTCAATGCTGTAGCTTGTCAACATTCTATACCCGATCATCCAGTATGTTAGCTATCCCTTTCAACTTTTTTAAAAATCACTTACAAATTAGATGGTTGCAACACGGACAGCATTAACCATATCACTGGTTAAAAATAGTAAGCAGCACCGAACATTCCTCTGGAGGACTCAGGCCAAGCTAACATTTTTATATTAAACCCCCCTCACTGTTTCCACCTGTTTACAGTTCTCTAGACTATCCATGCTCACCCAAAACTCATCATCCTTCAAGATCACTTTATCAACCCAGAAATCCACACTTCCTTAGTTCCCTGTCCCTTTCAACCCCCGTCTGCTCCCAAAAGGCTGGAAGTAGAAACTTCTTCCCAGATGCTCCACTTAAGGAGGGTGCCCGGGACAGCCATCTCTTCATTCCGATCCTGGCTCTTCACCCTACCCCTGCCACAGGTAATGCCCTTCCCAACCGCCATCTTTCCAGTTGCTTTTAGCAGGCTGTCTTTCCCTATTAGACAGCCCCGTGAGGGCAGGGACTGACTTTTGCCTTTCTTTGCATTGCTAGCATTTACAATGGCCAGTGTGTAGCAGGAGCTTAACCAGTGTTGTTCAGTGGTTTCAGTTGCATCACTCATCCGAACCCCATTTGGGGTTTTTGGCAAAGCCACTGCAGGGTTTGCCATTTCCTTCTTCAGCTCCTTTTACAAATGTCTGCCTCAGTTAACAGGCCTAAGTGACTTGCCTGGGGTCACACAGCTAGTAGGTGTCTAAAGCCAGATGGGAACTTGTTAGGGAGGCTTCCCCACTCCAAGCCCCGTCTTCTGTGCACTATGGCGCCACCTCACTTCCCCCAATAAATATCAATTGATAGACTGACTTGAGTCTTCTAGGCATCTGTGTCATCTGTGCATCTAGGCATCTGTGTCTTCTAGGCATCTAGTCAATCTGTGTTCCCACTGTCTAGTCCACGTCACCATCTTCTTCACAAGAGTGGTATGAAATATTTATCAAATGCTAAAATATATGTAAATTTTTCGTATGGTATTCTACTTATCTCTTAGTAAACAAGATGACTATGGAGTGAATCTCCATTCTTAGGAGGAAGGAATTTGTGTCCAAAGGAGAACTAGAGATCATTACTGATCACAAAATAGAAAATTTTGATTATATCAAATTAAAAAGGTTTTGCACAAACAAAACTAATGCAAACAAGACTAGAAGGGAAATAACAAATTGGGAAAACATTTTTACAGTTAAAGGTTCTGATCTCCAAAATATACAGAGAAGTGACTTTAATTTATAAGAAATCAAACCATTCTCCAATGGATAAATGGTCAAAGGATATGAACAGACAATTTTCAGATGATGAAATTAAAACTATTTCCACTCATATGAAAGAGTGTTCCAAATCACTATCGATCAGAGAAATGCAAATTAAGACAACTCTGAGATACCATTACACACCTGTCAGATTGGCTAAGATGGTAGGAACTAATAACGATGAATGTTGGAGGGGCTGTGGGAAAACTGGGACACTGATACATTGTTGGTGGAGTTGTGAAAGAATCCAGCCATTCTGGAGAGCAATCTGGAATTATGCCCAAAAAGTTATCAAAATGTGCACACCCTTTGACCCAGCAGTGCTACTACTGGGCTTATATCCAAAAGAAATACTAAAGAGGGGAAAGGGACCTGTATGTGCCAAAATATTTGTGGCAGCCCTTTTTGTAGTGGCTAGAAACTGGAAGATGAATGGATGTCCATCAATTGGAGAATGGTTGGGTAAATTATGGTATATGAATGTTATGGAATATTATTGTTCTGTAAGAAATGATCAGCAGGATGAATACAGAGAGGCTTGGAGAGACTTACATCAACTGATGCTGAGTGAAACGAGCAGAACTAGGGGATCATTATACACTTCAACAATGATACTGTATGAGGATGTATGCTGATGGAAGTGGATTTCTTCAACATAGAGAAGAGCTAATCCAATTCCAATTGATCAATGATGGACAGAATCAGCTACACCCAGAAAAGGAACACTGGCGAATGAGTGTAAACTGCTAGCATTTTTTTTGTTTTTCTTCCCAGATTATTTTTACCTTCCGAATCCAATTCTTCCTTTGCAACAACAACAACAACAAAATTCGGTTCTGCATATATATATTGTACCTAGGATATACTATAAGATATTTAATATGTATGGGAATGCCTGCCATCTAGGAGAGGGGGTGGAGGGAAGGAGGGGAAAAATTTGGAATAGAAGGGAGTACAAGGGATAATGTAAAAAAAAAATAAATTACCTATGCATATGTACTGTCAAAAAAAAAGTTATAATTATAAAATTAATTAAAAAAAAGAATCTCCATTCTTTAATCACCTTTTGCATTTTTCTAAAGTCTTTGAAATATCACTCAATTTATCATATGTGGCAAATATTTCAGCTGTCCATCTAGCTCACTTGATCCCAATTCATCATGAGCCATGGTTTTTCTCCTTACTGTTTTTTCCTTATCTTGGCTATCAACTTGCTGTTACAGAAACTGTATGTGATAGAGCGCTAGATCTTAAACTTGGGGAGACCTGAATTCAAGGCCTTTCTCTGATACAAACTTATTGTGTGAATCTGAGTAACATATCTAACTTCTCAGGGATCAATGGAAACTACCTAATATTCTAAAGTTATAGGAAAAAGGTATTAGTAGAGGGACTTTCCTCATCCTATGGTCCTCCAGACAAATGAAATCACAAGCCCAAACTCTCCATGATACTTTGAGCTGGTCTATGGAACTCCACCCCCCTCCTTTTTAAATCAGTTTCAGCCCACAAGAGATTAGATAACTCACAGATGATTTTTAGTGCTATTTAAGTGGAATCATTAGCACAGAATGTTAAAATATTTCCTATTTTAAAATATTTTTATTAGAATTTAAAGTGGACATAATTTTAATCACCAGAGTGATTACAAAAAGTAATTTATATAATTGATAAAAATTTTGGGAAAGTTTTTTCCACTAATATCTCCAGTAAATCACAAATTTTTGAAACTTAAAACTAGAAAACAAAATTAAATTATTACAAACACCTTATCCATCAAAGGAAGCCTATAGAGGTTTATGCATTTATTGAATTGATATCTTTGTCTTAAAATCATGAATTTTCATAGTAAATGGGGAAAAAAGAAGTAAGGAGAGGAAGGGGCATATGAATACATAAACCATTTAGCATTTTCTATTGCAATGGCTCCTTCAAATGAGACACAACTTTTCACCCATTCTCTTTTACAAGGTCATGACACAATAGTTACAAGAAAGAGGCAAGCCTTAGAATGCTGGCCCTAGAGCCAGGAAGATCTGAGTTCAAATTTGACCACAGATTGGCTGCATGACCTTGGGCAAATCACTTAACTTTATCTCAATTTCTCACCTGTAAAGGAGCTGGAGAAGGAACCTTTGCCAAGAAAATCCCAAATAGGGTCATAAAGAGTTGAATAAAATAGAAAAACAAAAACAAAACCAGAACAAACAAGGAGGGTTCTTAAAGGACAATAGTTCTATTTCTTATATTCAGGCTTCAAAGTTCCATAGAATCTCTCTAGGGATTTTGAGTATTATAATTATTACCTTCCCACTCACACCCCAACAGAGCAAAGCAATATTCAAATATGTAGAGAAGGTAGCCTGCACATAGAAAAATTCTTTGACAAAAATTCCAGGATATGTAGTATAAATATATTAGAATAATAACTCATTAAAGACTCATTTATAAAATTCTTTTAATGGTTTCACATCAACAATAAAGAAAGATAATAAATTCTGAGAATTCAAACTGCAAATCAGTGGTGAGGACTGTAATTCTCAGGGGGCATTTTTCATGTAATTGAAAGATTCCTTTAAAAAAGAAAGAAAGAAAGAAAACCCCACCAATTAAGTTTTATATTCAGGCCAAGGAAATTTGCAAATATATACACATTAATCAAACAATGTGGTGAAGATTCTGTTTGATATCTTTAGTCCCTTTCAACAGAGACTCTTTAAACATATTACTACAATGTGTTTTCTTCATTTTATAAATGGAAAAAAATAAGCTCTGTCATTACTGAAACTGGGAGCAGTTTCAAATGTCTTAATTTTCTGCAAAAAACTTTATAATTTCTCCAGCATACAAAGAATTTGCTTCACTGGCAATATTTGTATTTGGGGGAGGAGGGAAGGAAAGAAAGGGAGGAGGATAAGAGGTAGGGAGAGGAAGGGAAAGGGGAGGGGAAGAAGGAGAGGTGTGGAAAAAGAGAGAAAGAGAGAGGAAGGGAGGGAGGGAGGGAAGGAGCAAGGGAAGGAAAGGAGAAGAGGGGAAGGAAAGGAGGGGGATTGTAAAGCATATAGTCTATTTAAGATATCCTTTGGAGGAAATACAGACTCTATTACAATTTGGTCATCTTTGGGGACCTCTATTATTAGATAAGATGTTTTACTATCTGGCTTTCTTAATCTGTTTTTCTCTCATTTTGCAAGAATGGGAAAATAATCAGCTGACAAATTACAGGGGATTCTATTTCTAGATATTGTACCACAATTTTCTAATAAATATATAACAGATTGAATTCATTTCTGTTTAGTCTTTCTGAGAAGAAACTGGTCAAGATTGAGAGGGAAATTTTTACAGTCTTAAATGAACTAAGAAAAATGAGGAAAGTGAGATTATATGACCATGAAATTGAATGCCAGATGCACAATTATAGTGGTTGTGTGTATTCGTTTAAAGAATTACTATACTATATTCTAAAATAATACTAAAAACCTGTTGCAATTGAGAAAAAAAGTCTTAATATACAACAGCAATCATTCTTTGAAATCTAGCAAAAATTTATCTTGTTTTGTTTTTCTCTTTTAATTGGCTTTTTTAGACAATAAAAACAAAAGACATAATTTCCAAGGATTAATTTAGGCTAACCATTGTTACCTCAACACTAATAGTAATGCTTAAGTTTTTCAAAGTAAACTTTTAAAATCCTGAAACCATATTAAATATTTAAAGAATTCACTTTAATGTACACAGAAAAGTTTCATGAGATAATCATACAATGATTTAAAGTAGTGCATGGAAAAAATATTGAGTTAATATTTTTTAAAAGTAGCACTATATTTTTTCTCAAACTTGGTCTTTATTTTTAAAGACAAATAGGTTGATAAAATATTTTTTTAAAAGTAGCACTGTATTTTGTCCCAAACTTGGCGTTTATTTTTTTAAGACAGGCTGTTTTAAAAGTTACTTTTAGTTTAAGTTTATCCAGCAAAAAAGACCCAAACTTTTCCAAATTTTGATCCTTTTGTTTCATTAGGGGGACAGTAAATTCTTCATCTTTGAGGAAGTTAAGTACTTAAAATTTCAATTTTTTTTTCAAGTCTGGCTTTGGGAAATTGTGTGGGAAACGGTGATTAAAACAGGGTTCATTTTGATTTTTGAACAACCTGGCTTAGAAGGTTAGCAAAACTAAACAAACAAATAAATAAATAAAGCTTGCCCTTTCACCATTAGATGGCAGTAGTATATTGTGGCAAAATGTTGCCTAAGTCCATTCTGTTTTTGAAGGTTGGGTGGAAACTGACCGACTAAAAGTTTAAGCCAACCAGAAGAGAAATATGGGCATTTTTAGGGTATTTTAGGGTTGTGCTATTGATGAAGAGTAAACTGAGGTTCTAAATCGAAATGGGTCAGTTCCTTTTCTCTCCTTCCTTCCCCAAAGTAACCACGGGTGGGATTAAGTAGCAAATGAATTTGCTACTTAATGCTGTATGGAAACATAGTCTTTATTGATTAGAATGGAAATACAGGAGAGTGAGTGGGCAAAATGGCTGCAAGGTACAAGGCTAATTTTGCAAAGAATAGATTTTTGAGGACTCTGTTTTACACAAGAGCACAATCAGATGCAGTGATGTAAGGAGGTTCCGGAAAGTGATGTAAATAAGATAAGGATTCTCTTGTTATCTTTTGGGGACAGACAGAAGTCTCTTCCCAAAAAGGAATTTCCTGCTGGCATTTGGTCTATCTGAGCAGATTAGAATGCGGGCTGTAAAACCCCAGCCAGCTCAGATAGCCCAAACTAGTTTGACCAGATCTTGTATCAAAGGTCCAAGTCCCAAAGGAAGTTGGAGATCAAACAAGGAATATCAAGGGGCTACCGTCTCCAACACTATGAAATTCAAGACAGGGGAAAAATGTAAACAATTCCACAGGGAATAAATAAGAAGACTTAAGTTAATAAAAATGATTGCTGACATTTATATGAGGCCTTAAAATTTGCTAGATGTTTAAACATATTACCTTCTTTGATCTTCACAAGTCTGAGAGGTAAATTCCACTATTATTCCAGTTTTACAGATTGGAAATGCAAGTTTTTAGAATGTCTCTCCTTTGTCACAGAGTCAGTAAGCATCTGACCTGGGATTTGAACCCTAACTTTATCTCTTTTTCTGTTCTACTGTATTATGAATAAATTGGTTTTTATGAAGCAGGAAAAAGAAAACAAGTAGTATTCTAATAATAAATGCAACTCAGTTACAACCTGTGAGAGAGACAATATGTTATATTGGCTGTATTTTACATATGAGTACTTGGAAACTGAGAGAGATGAAGTTCATTTACCTATGTTCAATTCAATTCAATTTACTAAAACATATATTAAGCACCTACTACTTGCCAAGCACTGTGTTAAATGCTGGGAATACAAAATGAGGCAAAAGACAGTTCTTCCTTCAAGAAGCCTACAATGTGATGAGGTAGACAACGAACAAACAAAATATATACAAAGCAAGCTATTATACAGGATGAACAGGAAATTATTTTTTAAAAAGAGAGAGAAAATACAAATTTAAAGGGGTTGAAAAAAAGTTACCCATAAAAGATGGGATTTTAGTTGGCCAAAAAAGAAAGCAGAGAGGTCAGTGGTAAATGCTGGATCTTAGATTTGAACTTGGGCTAAATTGAAAATCTAGCACTCTTTCTATTATGCTATATAGCCTCTCATACATTTAATATTGATCCTAAAAATATAAAACCCTGAGTAACTCACAAAAGTATATATTAAACATTCAGCTTCTGGGCACTATAGTCTATTCTGGTCTAAGTCAAGCTAATATAAGAAATAACTATGTAATAATGGTCAATTAAAATTTAGTATCGGGGCAGCTAGGTGGCGCAGGAGATACAGCACCAGCTCTGAATTCAGGAGGACCCGAGTTCAAATCTGGTCTCAGACACTTAACACTTCCTAGCTGTGTGACCCTGGGCAAGTCACTTAACCCCAGCCTCAGGGGAAAAAAAATTATAGTATCCAAATAATGTTACAGTATAACTAAACAGACATTGCTTCATTTACAATAACTAAGTGGTATACAATACATATACATCACTATTTGGAGTTAGAAAGACATTTTAGCCTTAACCATTAGTTTTTGGTTCACTTAACTTGGAAAGAACTGGGCAGATCTCTGCCTAAGTTTTCTTATATATGTAAAATGGGCACTATGACAGCATCTATTTTGAATTGTTATGAGGATCAAGTAAGATAATATTTGAAAAGTGTTTAACAAACCTCAAAGCACTATGTAAATGTTGGTTATTATTTCGTGCTAAAAATATGGTGTTCTGGAAGCTGGAAACTCGGCTCTGTTATTAACTATATGATCCTAAGTAAATCTTTTTTTCTTCTCTGGATGTCATTTTTCATCTGTAAAATTAAGGGTTGGGCAAAATGATTTCTAGGGCCTCTTTTAGCCCTAGAAATTTAGCTATAGAAATTAAAGAAATATATAAGTTGAATTTTCTCCATGAAGTCTCCATTCTGTTTTTCCAGCATTGTGTAGAGGTGACTATGGGCTCTTTGAGGTTGTGCCTGTACAGAGTTCTGTTAGAAAACTGCTTTTTTTTTTTTTTTTTTTTTTTAAAATTCATTTTTCCAAATTATCCCCTCCCTCCCTCCCTCCACTCCCTCCCCCCGATGACAGGCAATCCCATACATTTTACATGTGTTACAATATAACCTAGATACAATATATGTGTGTAAATACCATTTTCTTGTTGCACATTAATTATTAGCTTCCGAAGGTATAAGTAACCTGGGTAGATAGACAGTAGTGCTAACAATTTACATTCATTTCCCAGTGTTCCTTTTCTGGGTGTAGCTGATTCTGTCCATCATTGATCAATTGGAATTGGATTAGCTCTTCTCTGTGTTGAAGATATCCACTTCCATCAGAATACATCCTCATATAGTATTGTTGTTGAAGTGTACAGCGATCTTCTGGTTCTGCTCGTTTCACTCAACATCAGTTGATATAAGTCTCTCCAGGCCTCTCTGTATTCCTCCTGTTGGTCATTTCTTACAGAGCAATAATATTCCATAACCTTCATATACCATAATTTACCCAACCATTCTCCAACTGATGGACATCCATTCATCTTCCAGTTTCTAGCTACTACAGAAAGAGCTGCCACAAACATTTTGGCACATACAGATCCCTTTCCGCTCTTTAGTATTTCTTTGGGATATAATCCCAATAACAGCAATGCTGGGTCAAAGGGTATGCACAGTTTGATAACTTTTTGGGTATAATTCCAGATTGCTCTCCAGAATGGCCTGATTCTTTCACAACTCCACCAGCAATGTATTAGTGTCCCAGTTTCCCCACATCCCCTCCAACATTCATCATTATTTGTTCCTGTCATCTTAGCCAATCTGACAGGTGTGTAGTGGTATCTCAGAGTGGTCTTAATTTGCATTTCTCTGATCAGTAGTGATTTGGAACACTCTTTCATATGAGTGGAAATAGTTTCAATTTCATCATCTGAGAATTGTCTGTTCATATCCCTTGACCATTTATCAATTGAAAAATGGTTTGGTTTCTTATAAATCAGGGTCAGTTCTCTGTATATTTTGGAAATGAGACCTTTGTCAGAACTTTTACTTTTAAAAATATTTTCCCAATTTGTTACTTCCCTTCTAATCTTGTTTGCATTAGTATTGTTTGTACAGAAACTTTTTAGTTTGATGTAATCAAAATCTTCTATTTTGTGATCAATAATGATCTCTAGTTCTCCTCTGGTCATAAATTCCTTCCTCCTCCACAGGTCTGATAGGTAGACTATCCTCTGTTCCTCTAATCTATTTATGATCTCATTCTTTATGCCTAAATCATGGACCCATTTTGATCTTATCTTGGTATATGGTGTTAAGTGTGGGTCCATATCTAATTTCTGCCATACTAATTTCCAGGAAAACTGCTTGTTTTTCAAAGATGGAACTTGCTAAGTAGGTAGACATAGGCTTATCATCAAAAGACTGGTCATTAGGTGATAAAATCTTTGGCCATAGCACCCTAAGAAACAAAGGAAAGTGTAAAATGTCCCTCAATATAGTGCAGGCTCCTGCTTCTCTGCAGAGATGATAATCAAATGAAAGAAATCAAGCAGAGGATGTTAAGAATCACTTTGTTCCTAGACCATCAGTAAGACATAAGTAAGACAAACAGTAAGTTAACTGTTGGTGTCTAAATATGAGTATCAATGGCTAACAAAAGAACATATTACTGGAAGGAATGAAATTTATCAATCTTTACATACTTGCTATAAATGAAACCAAAATTCATAAGGAAGTTGCAGGTAAATAAAAGGATGGCTTACAGGTCATCTTTGGGCAACAACAACAAAAAAAATCAAACTGACATTTCATGGGCTGCTTGATAATGTTGTACTGCTGCACTCATGATGAGTGATTATGTAAAGCCCACCATGAAGATAACTATAGTTTACATACCAACATCTGTTGCAAGGGAAGACGATGGTATAGCAATTCTATGAAGAATTCAATAAGGCCTTCAAAATTAAATCAACATGAATTTTAATTGTTGGTGAATTTAATAAAAAGGTTGAATTAGGGAACATAGAGAATAATATTAGAAAATATAGCTTGAGTAAGAAATTAAAGAAGTTTGTAAGATTAAAAATTATGCAAAAGCCTCATGGTTTTTTTTCCCCCCATCTTCTAAGGAGCACATTACTATACTAAATTGATTATATATCAAAAGACAGGAAGGAAATACCTCTACTGATAAAGGAATAATTTCCAGATCAGCCATATATTTAGTTATTAAGTCTCTAAGCAGTGTTCATAAATGACCAGGTTCTCAAGGATTCTACTTGGTAATGCTTTGGAGCAATTTCCCAATCTCAAGTGGTAGCATGTACTCTGCTTTTTATCTCCTTCCACTCCCAACTAAGGAAATGGGAGGGAGGGTGTTAAGTGACTTGCCCAGGGTGATAGAGTTAAGTGTTTTAAGTGTCTGAAGCCAAATTTGAACTCATGTCCTCCTGACTTCAGGGCTGATGCTCTATGCATTGCTCCACCAAGCTGCTCCTTTATCAGCTTTTTCGTGCAAAATTGTAGCAAGGTTGGCTGGCCTTTTTGTAGTGGCAAGAAACTGGAAACTGAGTGGAAGCCCATCAGTTGGAAAATGGCTGAATAAGTTATGATATATGAAATGTTATGGAATATTATTGTTCTGTAAGAAACGACCAGCAGGATGATTACAGAAAGGCCTGGAGAGACTTACATCAACTGATGCTGAGTGAAATGAGCAGGATCATAACAAGACCACTATATGATGATCAATTCTGGTGGACTTGGCTCTCTTCAACAATGAGATGATTCAAACCAGCTCCAAATGTTCAGTGATTAAGAGAACATCTACACCCAGAGAGAAGTCTGTGAGAACTGAATGTGGTTCAGAACATATCATTCTCACTCTTTTTATTGTTGTTTGCTTGCATTTTGTTTTGCTTCTCTCTCTCTCTCTGGAGCCTCTCTCTCCTGGATTGATTTGATTTTTCTTGTGCAGCATGATAATTGTATAAATATGTATGCATATATTGAATTTAACATATATTCTACCATGTTTAACATATATTGGACTACTTGCCATCTAGGGGAGGGTGTGGGGGAAGGGAGGGAAAATTGTAACATAAGGTTTTGCAAGGGCTAATGTTGAAGAATTGTCCACGCGTATGTTTTGAAAAATAAAAAAAAAAATTTTTTAAAAAGAAAAGAAAATGATTACTTAAAAAAATTTTTTTAGAAGTACTTTGTATGCATTATTTTAATTAAACTTTGTAATGGCCCTCTGACAGATTTTATTATTTTCTTATTATTTTATAATATATTATTTATTATTCTTATTTTACTGATGAGAAAACTCAGGATCATAGATGTTAAATGACTTTGCTCACAGTCACCCAACTACTGTCAAAGATAGGATTTGAATGGAGACCTTACTAAATCTGATTCAGGTGATTTATCTGCTGTGTTCTGGTCTGATGTGCTCATGAAAGAAGTATTCCCAATGATGAAATCATAGATGCACTTGGAGGACTAAAACATAAATTGAATTTACAAAGGGGAAAAAAAAAGAATGTTTATAAGTAAAAATGTGTTTATTTGAACTAGGAGAGATTTTTACTTAAAGGAATCCTGTGGTGCCACCTTTGGTAAAACAAATGATTACTGCTCATATCATCTGTTTGGTAAATTTGTATTTTCATGTATTGGTACAGATGTACTTTGGACCACTAAATGCAAAAACAAGGATGACGGTTTTTTTTCCACAACGTATGTCAGCACCAGTATTCCTTTATGGCTGCTAAAATTAATCTTCCTTAGATGTGACTTTCATCCTATTTCTTCCTATATAAATACTTACAATGACTTCCTACTGCTTGTAAACTCAAATTTGTAATTTTCATCAATTTATGGTAAGTTATGGAAAAACTCTGATAGAATTCTCTAATAGAGTGGGGAAAGAGTAAATAATTCTAGATTCAAAAGTACCTGGTTTCAAATTTTACTTTTGGGGTATTTGAAGCTTATTGCCTATGTGATCTTGGGCAAATCATTCAATCTCCTGAGCCTTAGTGGTCCTATCTGTGAAATGAGAGATTTGGACTAACGGCTATTAAGTCTTAGAACTAGGATCTAGTGAAATCTGTCCCAACTAAACTCTCCAGCATTATCTCCATTATCTTTGCTCATGTACTTCTTTCTGCCTACCTGTAATTCTCTTCCCTGACCTTTTCTATGTACTAATCTTTTCCAGATTAACTCTTCATTAACATTCTTCATTATCTTTTCCATTATGATGATCTGTATAATAATACTCATGTCAAAAGCCCACAGTATGCCAGCTTGCACTTGTCTAAGAAATGGTTTTTTTTTTTTTTTTAATTTGTCCTCTGAATAGTATGTTTTTTCTTTACTAGACTATGATGTCATCTGTAACAGGGACTATTAAAATTCACTGAATGAATGCTTTATATTCATAATGCTTACATAACGCTTTTTGAGTCAAAGGATATAATTTACCTTCATTTTCTGGAATGATTTAACAAACCAATTAAGAACATTTTATTCACAAATTACATGGTCAAACAATTTTTTTTTTAATTGAAACTTCATACTTAGAAGATACTCATTTAGAAGGTTGACTATTGGGGGGCCATTTTAGAGAAATACTGTATTTTATTTTTGAATGTGAATGAAGTGCATATTCCCTGCCCTGTCCCTGATGTTTCTGCTCGAAAATTATTTTTATGGATAAAGAAAAAAGACCAGATAGGAGCATCTGCCATCTTATTAAAACTAAAAACAATATTTAAAAATCAACTATACAAAACCCCAAAACAGGCAAGTCAGAGAAATTAAAAATCACTTTAGCTACAAGTATTCTGAAAGTGATATATTGAAACCTATAGTCTTCTTAAGAAGAAAACCAGTATTTCTGATTGCCAATTCATTTTCCTTTCTGTTTGTAGTCATTCTCTGTCTTTTGCAAAGGTATATTGAGAGAAGGATGTGCACAGCTGGAAGAAATCGAGTCCTGTTTAAAATCAGTCTGTTATATAAAAATTCAATGAAATGATGATATAGGATGACCTTAGTTAAAGTCTAACATACTCTTTGCTACCTTCTTACCTCAATACCATATATGTTGCTTACATAAAAGGCACAGAAATGATTTGATCATTTTGGAATTCAGCTGAGTAGGCTAGACAATAACAGGGAGGTCAGAGGCACTAGTATTGAAATAGAGGAAAGAAGAATAACAAAAGGCTTGAGCAGAAATGCCTGGGGACCTATGAGAGATCATATGCATGTAGCCCATTAGAAACACAACATGCTTAGTATAACATGACTCTGAATAGGCTACCCTATAGGAGACAAAAAAGAATGGATCAACATGGGAAAAGGCCTATGTCATAGAATTTTAGAGACTTACATTATATTTGTAGGAGACAATATATTTGGGTTTCCTTGGAAGAATTCCTGAAAACTATGCATTCTTCTTCTTCCTTAACTCAACTAGAGAAAGCCTGAGACTTTCTTTGAGGAAAAAGGGGTGGAAGGATAAAGTGACATGGAATTTATTTTCTCCAGCCTTTCAACTGGAGTAACTCTAGGGATAACGGGTGTGTCTTGAAATAAGGAAGCATCATATAACCGCAGCTAAATTTCTACTGGGTAGGCCAGATCTTTGCTTAGTAGTGTCCTCGTCCAGTTTAAATCTGCTTATTTACTGGGGTGTTGAAATCTTTTGTTACTTCAAGGAAAAAGACCATGCAGACTTTGTATTTTGGTCTGTCTTTCACTCACTTCCCTTAGTCAGAGAGCTGACCAGATTCTGCTGTATGACTTTGGTGAGTCAGTCTCGGGAAGCTTTTGTTTTCTAATCATCAGAAGAAGGCCATTGGACAAGGATGCTGTCCAAGATCCCTTTTAGGTTTAATGCTCTCTAGGTTAATAAGATAAGTCAACACCACATAAAATGAACACAGAAAAGAGGAGAAAACTGTAGAATCATAATGAGTAAAAAAAAAAAAATCAATCAACAAATTACAAACTCTTCAGAGCTTGAATGAAAACTCAAATATGCAGCTTCATATTACTTTGATGATTCTTATTAAACTGAATATTTTAGAAAATGAAATGATAAAATAGGGGTTTTTTTGTGTGGCTACTTCTTTTATGGACTGAAAAGTGGTGGTTGGGTGTTTTTTCTCAATTTTTATCAGTGGGTTAGAGTTTTTCCCTTTTATTTTATTTTTACTGAAACAATTGGGATTAAGTGATTTGCCCAAGGTCAAACAACTAGGAAGTATTAAGTTTCTGAGGCCAAATTTGAACTCAAGTCCTCCTGACTTCAGGGCTGGTGCACCACCTAGCTGCCCCTTTTTCCCTTTTATTTTAAAAATACTACGTATACATATTGCTTATGTATGTAAAATTCTATGTCAGTATTCTTGGTCAGCAACTATATGATATGCATGATGTTACATATAACATGATTTTAACTTGCTGATATGTAATATTGACATATGTCATATTTATTTATATCAGCAAGCTAAAAACAATTAAGACTACAAGACATAGGAAAAAAAAAACTTTAGAGATTACCTAGTCTACTCATTTTATAATTGAGGAAATTGAGACTATAAGGAACAAAATGAGTTTCCTAAGGTCACCCAGTGAGAATCATTACTATTTTTAGGTTTCATGGAGAGAATCCCTATTCAGAGTAATCCAAATAGGACATAATATAGCAAAAGGAAACTGAGTCATAGAATGATAGGACTTAAGACTTTAGACACCATCTAATTCAATCACCTCATTCTATAGATAAGGAAACTAAAGTTTAGAGAGGAGAAGCAACAATCAAAGTCTCAGAGGGAGTAATGACATACCAAAAAGGCCAAGAAAGTCATTATACCTTGATGGTTCAAGACATCAGACAGAAGACTATATAAGATGATAGAGCACACAGCAGAAGGTACTTGAGACCATCCAATACAATGTCCTCATTTTACAGATGAGTAAACTGAGTCTTAGGAAGTTACCTGATTTTGTCTTAGATCATATGGTTATTAAGCAACAAAAGTGGAATTATAAACCATTTGATTTTAAGATTCCTGACAGCAGGGGCTGTCTTTTGCCTCCTTTTCTTTATTCTGAAACAACGGGGGTAGGTGACTTGCCCAGGGTCATACAGCTAGGAAGTAGTAAGTGTCTGAGCCTGGATTTGAACTCAGCTCCTCCTGACTTCAGGGCCAGCTCTCCATCTACTTCGTCATCTAGCTGCCCCTTTTGCCTCTTTTTTTTGTATCCCTACCACTCAGCACAATGCCTAGCACACAGTAGGTGCTTAATAAATATTTTTTGTTTGTCCTTAGCTCATAAAGAGGACAGTGACATCAGGGAGGTGATATTGCAAAGGAATCAGATGTGAGGGAGGGCTGTGTAAGGTTCTGCTTAGCTCTCTGGAGGTCCTTTGAATGGGTCTTGGTTTCAGCAGAGTAATAACATAAGAATAGTCACTAATAAAGTCCAAAGTCTTTATTAACTCCTTCCCAGTCTGTCTCCTTTCCCTGGGGCCAGGCTAGCTTTCTGGGGGACCTTCAAATGGATCTTGGTCTCAGTGGAAGAATGTAGGAGGCAGGAGAACCACCAGGATGGTGGGAGAGATGGAATGTCTCTCTTCCAGTCCTTGTTGGCTCCTATATACTCTATTATAAATACATCACCATAGGTGTCAACTTGTAAAACTATACTAAGTACATGTAAACTAGAGAATCATTGTCTCATCAATTTCTCTGAGTTAACACCTTGTTTCAAGTATAATTCTGGCTCTCTACAGGGCTGTGTGAAGTCTCATTTTCCTCCAGAAACATCTGGAACCTCTGGAGATGGTCCTGGACATAGCGGGAACATGTAAAACTGTTGTGCCACAGTTCTCTTCTAATTGGTCGGGTCTCAGTTTCCCTTATTGTTCTGCCTCAATCCTCTTACTTGTAAACCCCGCCTCTGGTTCATTAAGACTGATATAACTCAGGGCTATTTGCTCTAAGGTTATAAATTGTCAATGTGTAAATTCAGAAAGGGGAACTCCAGACATTGTGTCTGGAGTCCAATACTTTCTTAACTCCTAGTTTGTTAGAATTTATGGTCCTACCCCCCAACCTGTCAGAACTGGATTTATGGTTCTTGTCTAGAAATTCCCAATCACTAGAGCTTGGACTCCACCCACTTGCCTTTGTTTAGCTACTGTGTATAAATATGTCATTAGGAACTTGCATTGGCTGCTGGATGGTGGAATCTTGGAGACAGTCTCCTTCAGCCCTGGGATCAAACCATGGATCCATTTGGTCTCAGTAAATCTCTCCCATTTAATAAATTATTAAAATACTCTCTAATCTCTATCTTGCCTCAATTTCTCCAGCTTTACAAAACACATAAATAATTTGTCCATGTTAAGTTCCTTGAAACTGATGTTTGATATTGGCTCTTATTTGCTAAATTTTCTACTGATTTTGGGTTTGGTTGAAAGAAAGTCCTGAAAGTCTGCAAGTTTATTGAATGTCCTTTTTTTTTTTTCTCCATTCAGTGGTATGGATGACTTTGCTGCATATGATATTTTGGTCACAGGCATAGTTCTTTTGATTTCTGGTATATAAGATCCAGGCCCTATGGTCTTTTATTATGGCTGCTAAGTCTTGTACAATTCTAATGGTATTTATGGTCTGTGTATTTCAATTTTCTGGGGGGCTTTTTTCCTTGCTTCTTGCAAAATTTTCTCTATGATCTGAGGGTTTTGAAACTTGGCAATAATATTCCTATATGTTTATATCTCTTTGAGATGGTGATCAGTAGATTTTTTTTTCTATTTCTATTTCTATTTCCTCTCATGTTTTAGGATACCTAGGATATCTCTCCAGGACAATTTTCTTAGATGATTTCTTTGCATTATTGCACTATTGTATCAAAAGTTTTTTTTTTGGTCATAGCTTTTAAGTGATCCAATTATTCTTATGTTTTCTCCTCTTGATGAGTTCTCCAGATTTGTTTTTCTTGTGCTTCACATTCTGTTACTATTTTTTTATTCTTTATATTCTGCTTTGTTATTTCTTGATCTCTTACAACATCATTGCCTTCTCCTTGCCTAATTCTAATTTTCAAAGAGTTATTTTTATCTTTGAGACTCTATATCTCCTTTTCTAGTTGCTTAACTTTTTTTTTTTTTTTTAAACATAATCTACAGCTACATCCAGAAAAGGAACACTGGGAAATGAATGTAAACTGTTATTTTTACCTTCTGAATCCAATTCTTCCTGTGCAACAAAAAATTCGGTTCTACACACATATATTGTATCTAGAATATACTGTAATATATTTAACATGTATAAGACTGCTTGCCATCTGGGGGAGGGGGTTGGGGGAGGAAGGGAAAAAATCTGAATAGAAGTAAGTGCAAGGGATAATGTTGTAAAAAATTACCCATGCATATGTACTGTCAAAAAAAAGTTATAATTATAAAATAAAATAAAAATTAAAAAAACAACAACAACAACATAATCTTGTTTTTCTTGGATAGTTCCCCCCCCCCCCCCCTCAATGTCTCTTATTTGGTTTATAAATTCTTTTTTGAGTTCTATAAATTCTCTCTGGGCAAGGAGCCATTTAATGTTACCCTTTGGGGTAGAAATAACTTTTTTTTTTCCTTCAATGGCTTCTTCTGAAGATGAATCCCAGTTTTTTCTATTTCCAGAGAAAGTTTCTATGTTTGGGTTCTTCTTTGCTGGTTCATTTTTTTTTCTTTTTTTCTTTTTTTTTTTTAGAGAAGTATTATTGTAAAAACCTCTAATCTTGGGATGGGGGGGGAATGGTGCCTCTAACTTCACTTTAGCTCTCCCCTCTGACCTGGAATCCTAAATCAAAAACTTCACCCTCCTGTAAGTGTGGCCAGCCAGCAACCACTCACCTGGTATGCTGATTCCTTCTCACCTGGGGCTGGTCTCTATAGCAAAACTGGGCCTGGCATTCCTAATAAGCTGAGGTTCTCTCAGTATTCCTGGACTCAGCTCTCTGACTCCACACAGTCTGGGAGGTAAAAGTCTCTGAGGATCCTGCTGAGGTTCCAGCCATACCCAACTAACTCCAAAGCTCCCCACTTGGTGTTTATGCAGAGCTAACCCAGAGATGTTTTCATTTCACACTAATTAATCTCCAGTCTAGGGTCAATTTTAGGATCTTCTTAAGTTGTACCAGGAGGACCCCTACTCAGCCCCAAATGTTCCTAATTTTTCACCAGTTTATGTTCATCCTGAGGCAAATTTGTTCTGTTTGTGGGGGAAATCTGGGAGAACTTGAAATTTACTGATCTACTTAACCATCTTCCCAGAATTCTCTCTTATTTGCCTGGGGACTAATCTTTCTTAGATGAGATGACTTTTAAATTTCTGGACTTAATGGGCTGGGATGAGAAGAAAGAACAAAATGAAGAGGTCCAAAATAAGTAGTTTGCCTGATTTGTCTCATCATTCAGAGCTGGGTGGGAACATAGGGTCACTTACTCCAGCCCTTTCATTACTACACAGTTTACAACACAAACAGAATCTAATATCAAATCTTACTTCTTCAAACATCATTCAAAACTGCTAAAACTCTGAAATTATTCAGATACACAACAGCTTACTAGAATGATTTTACAAATTAAAATTAGTTTATGGGACATAGTTTGTTCAGAATTTTATTAGGTTTTAAAAATAAAAGTGAAATTAAAACTAACCCCAAAGTACTAGTACATCTATATGTTGGCAGGGACTACTAGTAATTGTGATATTTTATCTCTTGGGGTTGGAAGATGAAAACAACTAAAATAATCTATCCAGTTTAGAGACATAAAGATGAATGCGGCTTCTTTACTGCTGATAAATCTATTTTCTAATTGCATAGAAAGATATGTTTGTATTTGGCAATGGCTCCATTAAAAATACCAGAAGTATCATTGTTTTAATGCACATTAGAGAAACATGATTCCCTGAGTGAATCTGATACATTAATAACATCTCTTTAACTGCTGTCTAATGATTTTTGGAGACATGTAATAGAATATTTTATGGCTATTTTCAGCCATCTGTGCTTCTTTCTTCCTTTCAATACAAGTGTGCCAAAGATGTAATGAAATTGTGCTTTCTGCCATTATGAGTTTGTTAATACCAATATACCAATTAAATGGATCACCAGTGTCACACTTGCTGAATCTTGAGTTTATCACACTGGCAAGGAGACAACTACTTTGGGCATTGCTAAAAAGAACTGGAATCTTCTGTCTACAAGATTCTTCTAAGTTACCCTGATGGAACACTAAAGTTCCAATTAAAATTAGTCACATCCAGGTATGACACAGAAATCCATAGTTTTAACAGGGGGTAGAGCCAGTAATGTGACTGGAACAAAACAACGTATTATACATTGCACATTGAATAATGTGTTTTACATATTGCTTCAAGATCAAGCTTTTTTCTCTTGCATTAATAAAAATCTTTGGAGAAATGTATGCCAGAATATTTGAAATTCTGATGCTAAATTCTATAAATGAAAACAACTCATAATGATTATAAACAACTCAAGAAATAATGAATAGCAAAAATCTTGTGTTCTTTATTATATTCTCTAGAAGACCTATTTTTGAAGTTTGTGATATCTGGACAATATATGAAGGGTTAGATAGAGTATAATTGTATTGGGACTTAGAAAATGTAGGGATTGTGCTGTAGCTAGAGCCATCTCACTTCCTTCATTAAAGAAACTTAGTTGAGAGCTGGTATGGAATAAGTGGGGAGGTTGTTTCAAAGAGGTGACAAAGCATTAGGCACATAAGAAAAGTCTAGGTAAATAAAATTGCTGCAATGGTTTATTAAAAATAATTTTTAAAAATTGTGCTTAATGCCCATTCACTTAGTGGTTTTTGCTCCCCACAGTGATAGTAAGTTGGATTCTGCTAAAGTAATCATTCTGACCTTTTGCACTAGAAGATGTGAGAATGAATAAAATTTTCTTGGTAATGTTAGATAGCATGAGTTCTTTGCAACAGGTTCTGCATGGTACCTTACATATAGTAGGCACAAAATACAAATTTTTTGAATTGATTTGCTGACATATTCTGTGTTGTTGTTGTTTTTTTTAATGTAAGAATAATAGAAAGGAATCTTAAAATACAGCTTTATTGGCAACAATGAAAGTCATATGAAATATCTGGGAAATATTAAAATTTCACTTCCACCAAAAGAAAAACAAATACTTTCCCCTACCTCAAGTCAATTAGTTTAGCATTTACAATCAATTACTGGAGTTTGCAATATGAAATATCTATCTTCCTCCATCTGGCTTCACCTAAAGGTGATAATGAATAAAACTGAAGGAGGTATGAGGTACAGTGGAGTTTTCACAAAGATGAAGCCATTCCTATTTAAGGGGTGAAGATGGAAAGGATATTTAATCTAATCTTAGATTTCCCTATCCTTTCTTAGAAATGTCACTACTGTGTACTTTGCCCTAATAAACCACCAGGAAAGAGGCCAATGACAGTTATATCACAGGGAAAAAAAAAAGTCAAATTGTTGGGGGCGGTAGCCCCCTTTGATATTCCTTGTTTGATCTTTGATTACAAGATCTGGCCAAACCAGTTTGGGCTATCTGAGCTAGTTTGGGTTTTCAGCCCCCATTCTAATGACCTGAAATTCCCTTTTGGGGAGAGGGGGAAGGAGATAACGGAGAATTCCTGTCTTATTTACAACAACAAGAGAATTCCTGTCTTATTGACAAATATCTCTGGAACCTCTTGGATAACATCTCTGTGCAAACATTGTTTTGATGACTCTAGTTATATATATATAAGGAAAGTTGAAAAATGGAATCTTCGCACTTGGTGTATACCAGCCAGTGCTCGCCAACTGGCGTCCCCTTGCAGGCAGTTTGGTCTTCCTGAAGGCCAAATGCTTGTCTATCCCTTTACTATCAATAAAGACTTTGTTTCCATACAGTATTGAATAGCAAATTCATTTGCTACCGAAACAGCCCTTGGTTGCTTTGGGGAAAGACAGAGGCTAATCAGACCCAGGAGAAAAGGAACTGACCCATCTCGGTTTAGAACCTCAGTTTACTCCTCATCATTATTAGTTCATGTTTCAAAGTTAAAACTCAGCTAAATGTTGACAGTAGTTGGTGAATTTGTAAGCATTAGCTACAATAATCTGGTTAATATTTAGTCATATGATGGACAAACAAAAAAAGGATTTATTCATTAACTGGACATGAAGAAGAGTTATTCATACAACTGAAATATAAAAATACCAGTCCCTGATGTGCTAAGTTTAGTGACAACAAACTTAAAGGCAGATTAAACAATTTTTATACTTTTTTATATCATCTTCTATGATGGAATGACTAAAGAAGCAGGATTAAGTGTTAAAATACAAAATCAGGTACTTAACACTGTTAAAGGGAAGATATAGCCTTTCTATAGCAAGAGGATAATGTTAGCACTTAACAGAAAATCCCCAACTGCCCCAGGTAGGCTGATGATTACAGAAGCAAACTGACAAGAATTCAGATAGTATTTCAGAAAAAGATCCAACTAAAAACAACAACAAACCATGAAGAGACAGGAATATAGGCCAAATCTAGAAAGTGCTCATTCAGAGTGGAAGAATTAAAGGAACAGCCTTGTAAGAAGTGAGCAGATGAAAAAAGGATTTAATCGAGTTAAGGCCAGAGGATCACCATAAGGCAAGCTGGCAAAAGAAGTGATTGAGTAAATAGCATTTCTGACCAGAAACCAAGGTGGAAGACTTGAGTCTCCAAAGAAAAGTGTATATTTCTAGAGAGAATAATTTCTAAGGAGATTCAGCCTTGGCCTGTTAGGCAGAAATTAGGAAGTCTGAATTAGTATGATGGGAAGCAGGATCATCACTGAACATGTCTACATGCTTTGGGGTAGAGGTGGGGACAGAATATTTTCCTATATTGGGGGCAGATACTCTGAATATAGGCTACTACTGGAGAAAGGAGTAGGGAGAGGATAAAATGGGAGGAATTCACAATAATGGGCCTATCTATTTTATCTTTATCTTGTTAATCAGATTTCCATTTCTATTGTTTTCATCGGTTCAATAGCACCCTTTAAATTCAGTAACAAGAGGACAAAATTCCTCTCAGTCAATCCTTCTTATCACTTTGTGGACTACACAGTATTCATAATATTCCAAAAGGAAAAAAAAACGTCAGAGTATTTATGCAAAGTTATTACTTTCTTTAAATCTATGAAAAATTAATTAAGAGGAGCCTGCACTCCTGATTCATCACAATTGTATATTTTACTACAGATTGATGGAATTCTGGGATCCAAAGTTTAGTCACATAATTGAATATACTCTCTTGTATGGGAATGAAGTAGACAGGGTTTAAAATTATTCCTGTCTCTTTTGGTCCCTTGATTTTTCTTTTAATTTTTGATGCTTAGTACCTTTCACTAAGGTCAATGTTCACTCACTCTGACAATAAATATTTTACCCTCTACACGGTCTAGGTCTCAGCAGGATTCTCAACATGGTCCTCCAGATGGAAGAGGGTGGTGGGCCTGAAAAGTTATAGGCTATTAAGACACTGCTGTTGCTATTACTGTAATTACTAACAGTAATAACTACAATCTAGTAGAAAAAAAATAAAATTTTGAAAATACTAATTTGTTAATTTGGTGCTAAAAGCTACAGATAAATTTGAATTTGTATTTCTCAACTTTGTATTTCTACAGCAATAAAATTGTCTGAAGATTTAAAAAAAATATCATGTCTGCGCTATATCTGGGCTACAGGAGAATTTTCAAAATTCAGGGGAAAAGTCAGTGTCCAAGAATAATGATATAACCAGAGCATCATTCCTGTACCCATATTTTCAAATGCTACACAGTGAGTGACCTGAGTAAAACACTCTTCACTCCCCAATAATCAAAGATCATCCCTAAAAACCTAATTCAGTGATGCAGGAGAGCTTTGGTGCCAACATGATAGTCATCCAACTGAATGATGTTTATTTAATTTACTTCCAGACAGATTCCATGTTGACTTCCTGTGACTAGCTATTTTAGCCCTCTTGCTCTAGCTTAAAGAATGTTTTTATTTCAGACTCTTTTCCAATCCTTTCCAACATAGCTGCCAAATGTTTTCTTATGGCACCATATTGCATTAATCCCTAACTATGAATTGTTAATAAGCTACTGTCAGAGCCTACTTTAACATCTCACATATATCCCCCTCCTGACCTGCTGACTATGTAAGGTTTTCAGCAGTAAATTAGTGGTCCAGCATAAAGTCATAACCTAGTAAATTTAATAATCAGAACTGCTGTGGAAGCTAATGATTGGTGAGGTAATAAGACTCCTTTTTTAAAAGTCAGAATTTGTATGTCCAAATGAACCAAATATAGTATCTATCACATATTCACAAATATGTGAAGAATTCCTGAATATAATTTTTGGGGAAACTCCCCCTCTTTTTTTTCCAAAGGCGTCAAGAGATGGAAAACTGGTCAAAGATTCTGGAATTTAATAATCCTCACTTGGATACAGAACTTTCTTATACTGAATCAGCTTTATTCAAGCCTTACACAATCTGTCCCCACTTAAATTTCATTACTCATGCTCCTGAATACTGCATAATAAAGACTGATACTTCACATACCTCGGCTGTTATTCATTCACTAGTTTCCACCATGAAGCTGAGTACATCTAACAAGATGAAACCCTGTTTTTGGACACAACTCTTCAATTACTTAGACCCCTGGAGAAAGTGCTAATTAGAATGAAAAAAAAAATCTTGCACTTGTGAATTCGGGTATCTGTTTATGAGGGTCATGACATAAGTAGAGGAAAAAGCCATCTGGACAGTGGGATTGTGAGTGGACACTGTGCTTGTGTAATTGTAATCCAGGTAAATTTTACTACAGCTAATGAAAGGGAAAGTTCGGAAAGGGAGATGGAAGGAGGAAAAAGAAAGAGATAATTTTTAAAAGAACAGAAAACTGATCTTTGAACAAATGTATCTCCTTTCTTTTAAAGTCTCAGTTTTAAGGGCTTAGGTAGCTTTGATCAAAAAGGAATACCAAGAAACAGTTGCAGGCCCACTTCAACAATGAGAGAGGAGTGAAAATGTAGGGATTGTGCTGGAGCACAATTAGTGAAGGCACAGAGAACTGGGTTCAAATGCTGCTTTTCTAAAGATTATTTCCTGTAGGATCATAGATAAGTCATAACCTCTGAGTTACACTTGAAGGCGTGAAAAAAATACAATATTTAGTTCACAGGGTTGTTTGTGGCTCAAAGAAGGCTCTATTTACAAAGTGATGGAAAAACTTCAAAACATTAAGTTAGCAATTATCAGAGAACCAGCTCACTATAGTAAATAATGGGCCTCAGAACTTAAAAAAAGTTGGGGGGGGGAGAAGGGAGGAGGAAGAATGGGAGGGGGGAGTGTTGATTCTTGCCTCTGACACAAGCTGAGAGATCTGGAGCAAATAACTTAATGTCTCCTGGCTCTAGATAACTCCTGAAGACTCTAAATTGCAGAGAAAATGCTGATCTGCATTGGTAGAGGGAAATTCCTCAACGGGGATTCCCTACACTAATCCTATCCTGTGATCTCAATTGGTGTTATGTTTGGAGGAGCAAGGTAGAGGTAATAGGCCATGTCAAATGGCCGACTAGGCAAAGTGAACATCTGACTAGAGCACAACAAAATGAGAACTTTCCAATACAGTTTTTTTATAAAGACCTATATCACCTACTAGAGCCTTCCTCTAACTCCTCACCTTGACACAGAAGTGCCCTTGGCTTCTTCAGGGCTTTGTCAGCCAAGCATAAGCTAAAGAGACATCAGAAAAGAGACCGGGGAAGGGCTGTACTCCTGCTATTTAAGGGATGGCCTGGGCTTTGTAAATTGGAGAGGATCATCAAAAGGATGGTCCCAGGAGAATGCATTTTTTGGGAACAGCAACTCCTTTTAAAAAAAATCTTAAAGGTCGCCCCTCTTCCTTCCTTCCTTTCTTTTTTTTTCTTAATTATTATAGCTTTTTATTGACAAAACATGCATGGGTAATTTTTCAACAATGACCCTTGCAAAAATTTCTGTTCCAACTTTTCACCTCCTTCCCTTCACCCCTACCCCTAGATGACAGGTAGTCCCATATATGTAAACATGTTAAAATATAGAACAGCAACTTTTAAAGACTTTTTCTTAAGTTATAAAGGTATTCATGCCACCATAAGAATACATACACTTATAAAAATTATATGTCCTTAAAATATCAGAGATAAGGCAATTTTAAAATCTTTATGGACACATTTTGCTTTAATAGAATGATTCTTTCTTCTTTTCTTTTCTTTTTCTTTTTTTGCCTCTCCTCCTTCTATTTCCAGGACTTTGCACAACGAATGGCACCTAGCAGGTTCATATGTGTTGATTTGACCTGACTTACCTCCATTACTCAAGATGGGTGCAGTAGATAGAACATGGGATTTGAAGTCAGGAAGATCCAAATTGGAGCTCTGCCTCAGACCCTAGTCAAGGCACTTATCATCTTTTCTTTAGTTTCCTCATTTGTAAAATGAGGGGAGTGGACAGCAGCATTTCAAAGTCTACTTCCAGCTGTAAGAATATGATTACACAATCTGGCTCTTTTCTGCATTCCTCCCCCTCTAAGGGCAATTCGTTCCTTGGAACAAACAATAAAAAAGAATGAAAGGGGAAAAAAAAAGCATTCCAGAAAAAGAGATCAATATATCCGAATCTAAAAGGACATGTAATGTGCCAGACCTGGAATCTCTCATTTTTGCAAATAGGGGAGGGAGGGCACAATATTATAGTTTTTAAAGGAAGAAGAAACCTGAATGGCCACAGAGAGTCTAATTTAGCTCCTTTTACAAATAAAGAAAGTATAGCTAGGATAGTTATGTGAACCCACAAGGAGTAAATGAGAGAGGAGGGAAGGTGTCTAACTTTATAGCCAGAGTTCTTTCCAGGGCATACTGCACTCTTTCTTATCATTATTCTTGGGCCAAGCTTGGTAATTACAATTCCCAGCATTCAGTTGCACATATCTTCTTTCTTTCTTGTTTCCTTAAAAGCATTTTGTTTTTTTCTAATTACATGTAAATTAAGTTTTCAACATTCGTTTTTGTAAAATTGAGTTCCAAATTTTTTTCTCCCTCTCTCCCTTCTTTCTCCTTTCTCCAAGACAGCAAGCAATCTAATATAGGTTATACATGTACTATTTTAAACATATTTCCATATTAGTCATTTTGTGACAGAAGAATCAGAACAAAAGGGAAAAAACCACAAGAAAGAAAGAACAAAAAAAGTGAAAGTAGTATGCTTTTATCTGCATTCAGTCTCCATAATTCTCTCTTTCAATACAGGTGCCATTTTCCAAGTTTTTTGGAATTGCCTTGGATTGCTGTGTTGCTGAGAAGAGATAAGTTTACCTTAACTGCTCATCACATAATCTTCTTGTTATAATATTTTCTTGGTTCTGTTCATTTCACTCAGCATCATTTCATGTAAGTCTTTCTAGGCTTTTCTGAAATTAGCATGATCAACATTTCTTATATAACAATAATATTCCATTACATTTTTATACCATGATGTATTTATCCATTCATTTCCAATTCCTTGTCACCACAAAGAGTTGCCATAAACATTTTTGTACATTTGGATCCTTTTCCCTCTCTTATGATCTCTTTGGAATATAGACTCAGAAATAGTTGCAAATGTTTTCTATGGCAGAAAACTCAATGTATATTTACATTGTAAGTGTACAATGTAAATATACATGTATATTTATTTTATGAAGTCAGTTTGCATGGGTTCAAGACTCTAGTGGACAATAGGTCACAGGAGGCATGATGTCAGATACTAAGGAGAGTAATTTTCAATTTTCAAACCTTGTAGAGAACACTCCAATGTCTTATCCTACTCTGGGGGGAAGAGATACATAGAAATTTTACCATTTCCCTACCCATATTTTTATTTCTATAGTAGTCAAATATGGCATAGTATATTTGTAGTTAAAGGACCTGGGTTTGAATCCTACCTCTATCACTTACTATCTGGGTGATTTTTAAGGTTAAGTCACTTAAATCCCTGAGTTTCTCAGTTTCTTCACATGAAAAAATGAGTTTGTCAGACTGAATGACCTCTAAGTCTATGATTCTCTGAAATCACATGATAACATTTGGTGGCTATGTTTTGGGAAGGGTATGAGATGAGCTAGATGGCAGCAGAGGATTGAATTTGCCTTAGCTCTCTGCCTTCCTTCCACTGCATTAGGGACAGACAGCTGGATGGAAGAGACTTAAGCTTAACATGCCTGTCTAACCAAGCAAGGACAATTGTCCTTTCTGGTGAGGGCTGGTCTGTTGGCAATGCAGGTTTAATTTTAAAAAGTAAAAATGGCAATAACAAAACATTCTGTTGCTAGCCAGGGAATAAAAGAGAAAGGGAGATAGATGGACTGAGAAATGATACAGAGAAAATATTTATTGATTTTCTTCCCAATGAGGGGGAGAAAAATAGAAGAAGGAAAGTACATCAATAATTATTACAGAGTAACTCACTGGCTTGCTCAATTAGGCTTTGCTACATTTTTTCACATCACAATTAATAATGTGTTTTAATCTATCATTCCACTTAATTATATGATGTGTGGCTATAAAGAAAAGACTGATTCCATAACTCACAGAGAGAAATCAGTCTTTTTCCTTTTTTTATAATTATGAAAGAACATCACACTGGGGAGGAGGGAGAGGTCTGTCAACCAGGGGACTTGGATCTACCTTTACCTTTAACTAGTAAAACTGTGGATATAGAGCTAGACAGCTAGATAGGGATCAGACCTGGTATTTCAATGAGATAGGGAACTCTAAGAGAGGAAACTCACTCTTCTAATCAGCACAGGTCAGATGCTTCTTAGTACTTTATAATTTAGAGCAGAGGAAGCTGAACCAATTAAAATGTAATTGGGAAATATTTAACGAAAATAAAAACAAAACAGAAACAATAATAAAACATCCACAACATCACATTTTAAACCTAAGTCAATATGTAGGACCTTCATGTATGGGTTTCTGAGCCATGTTTCTAGTTGAGTTTGACAACATTGGCTTAAGAGTGTTGCGTGGCACATTGGCAAATTAAATGACGTGGTCAAGGTTGTGTAATCAATAAGTATTGGAGATAGGACTTGAACTGGGGGCTTCCTGACAGAAAGACAGCTCTCCATTCAATACATTACACTGCGTTACTACCAATCTGAACACTTCATTTTACAGATAAAAGAAACTAGGATCTCCAGAGGTCGGTGACTTACCCAAGATCACCTAGATGAAGTGCCAGAGCCCCAGCTTCTTCCTTTATAAAATGGAAAGCTGCAAAATTCTGAAAACTCCTTTGGGCTCTACCAGTCTATGACTTCATCTCATAATGTTCAGTCCTGGGCCCTCTTCTCATCATACATTCTCTGCAATAATGTTTGTAAAGTGCTTTGCACTTAATAAATGCTTACTTCCTCTCTTCCCATCTCTCTTGATGACTTCATTAGCCCTCATGAGCTTGGGGACTGTGCAGAGGACTCCCAGGTCCACAAAACCGTATTGGTTTTTTTCCTGAGCTCTAGCCCTACATAAGCAGCCACCTACTAGATGTCTAGGTAACATTTTAAGCTTGGCATGTCCAATGAACTTACCCTTCAGGCACACTTCCTCTGAACTTCTTGATTTCTGACAAGGAAACCACTATCCTTTCAGTCACTCAAGTTTACAACTTCGAAGTCATCCTCAGTGCCCCATCATCTCTCATCTCCCACATATGCAAACAGTTGTCAAACCCTGTTCATCCTATTTCCACAACATCTTGAACATCTATCCCCTTTTCTCTATTCACACAAACGCCTGCCTAATTCAGATTCTCATTACCTATCATCTGGACAACTGTAGTAGCCTTCTAATTGGTCTTCCTGCCTCCAGGCTCTCCCCTCTAGAATTCATTTTCCACAAAGATGACAAGATGATTTTCCTAATCATAGGTCTGGCCATGTCATCTCCTTCTCAAAGAACTCCTATGGCTCCCATTGACCAGAAGGATCAAAAACAGACTGCTCTGTTAGTTATTTAAAGCCCTTCATAAGCTAGTATGATTGTTAATAAAAAGTTTCTTAAAAAGATCTAAAAACCTTGCTTTTGAACATCCTTGATACAGTATGAACTTCATTACCAACTGACTTTGTCTTGAGTATCTTTAGAAGCCTCAATTGTCCTAAACTTTGGTTTTTGTTCTGGGCACAGAAAAGTGAATTGATAAATTCTTTTTAAAATAAGTTGGGCAAGACCACCTAATGACACCAAGCTAGTTCAGGTCCGAATCATCTTTCATCTGGACTAGTAAAATAGCCTCCTAATTGGTCTTTCAGACTCCAGGTTTTCCCTACTCTAGTCTCTCTCTATACTGCTGTGAAAGTATATACATCCATTTTTTATATACATACAATCATTTATTACATAGCATATAATGTATTATATATAATGTTGTTTTATATATATCACTCAGTTAGCATTTACCTACTATGTGCCACATAAGTGTTGGGACACCAAAAAAAAAAAAAAAGAAAAAGAAAAAACAGTCTTTTTTTTCTCAAAGAGCTAACTATATGGGGGGAGTAAATGTGAGAACAACTAGGTATAAAGTAAACACAGAAAAAAATTGAATGTAATCTCAGAGAAAAGGTATTAAGAATAAGGAGAATGGTCAAAGGCTTCTTGCAGAATGTAGGAATTTAATTGAGATCTGAAGAAAATCAGGGAATATAGGAGATGGAAAGGAGAAGGAAGAGAGCTCCAAGACAAGGTAGATAGTCACTAAAACCATTTGGAGTTGGGAAATAGAGTTTGTGGATAAAAGCATATATAAAGAATTAAGTGTAAATAAGACTAAAAAATTAAGAAGACAAAGTCAACTGGGAAGATTTATATTTAACCCTGGAGAGACTAGGAAGATACTGGAGTTTAATGAATAGGAAGATATGGTCAGACCTAAATTTAAGGACATCAAGCTGACTGCAGCATCAAGGATGTCAAACATAAATATTTTATATACGAGAATTACATGTATAAATATAGCCACAGCATTTTCCCTCACAACATTCCTGTACATCAAACAGTGCAGATATTAGGTGGCACAACGTTTAGATTACTGAACATGGGATCTGGAAGATTGAAGTTCAAATCTACCTCAGACACAAGTAACTTATGTTTTGCTTGCTACAGTTTCCTCATTTATAAAATGGAAATAACAATAGCATCTAACTTCCAGGTTGAGATGAGAATCAAATGAGATAATGATTGTAAAGTATTCAGCAGAGTGCCTAGTCCATAGTAAAAGCTATATAAATGTTAGCTATTATCACAATCCTCATTTTAAGAAGATTCTAAAAGAAAAAAAAAAGTTTGGTGCATTGGTTCCAAGACATAAAATTTAGGACCCTCAGCTCCAAGTCAATAGCTCTCTGAGGCTTTTTGGATATAGCAATTGAATTAGACTTTAAAGGACAGTTAGAGGACAAGGATATTTTAGGCAAAAGTCACACAGACAAAAAGACAAGCACAAACATGAATTTGCACTTAATCAATCAGAGCATATTTCCCGAGTACATAATAAGTACAGAGAGGTCACAATGAGGAAGATAAGAGATGAAGTATCTTCTGTTCTCATGAGCCTGCAGACAAACCTGTGTAAAAGGGTAAATGAGAGATGCCACAAGGAAGGTGCAATTAATTGCAAATAGATGGAGCTCAAAGCAGAGAGTGATCACTGTGGGCTAGAATGGTCACTACTCAACTGCATTCAAGGATGTTCAGCAGTTAGCAAATAGAACCACAGGCCAACTGGGGCTTAGCAGAGAAACAAAGAATTTTTACGGCCAGAATCAATTGATTAATAAATCATCAAGCATTTTAAGCTCCTCCTATATGCCAACTGCCTAGTATGAAAATTTAAAATAAAAAAGTGAAACAATCTCTACTCTCAAGGAGCTTCCATTCTAATGGAGGTAGGTAGACATATTAAGCATACACAAAATAAAGAATAAATACAAAGTAATTGTGCTTTGGGAAGTAGGGCACATTAGCAACTTCAGGGACCTGGAAAAGTTTCACATAGGAAATGGTGGTGAGCAAAGTTCTGAAGGAAAATCACTGTTTTAGCAGTGTAAAGGATAAACTAGAGTTGTGAGAAAGTTAGCTATGGAAATCAATTAAGAGGTCACTGCAATAATCCAGGTAGAAAGAAATGAGGGCCTGAGCTAAAGTGGTAGCTGCAAAAGCAGCTTAAAAGGGATCTGATAAGAGATGTGGAGAGAGAAACACCAAGATTTGGAAAATGATTAAATGTAAAGATTAGGGGAGAGTGACAAGTTGAGACTGAAGATGCTGCTACGGAACTGGGAGACTAGGAGAAGTGGTATCTTCAACAGAAAAAAAAGCAGTATAGAGTGTAGATGGAAATATAGTGAATCCTATTTTAGGAATGTTGAGTGAGAGATGTTTCTGGGACATCTAGGCAATTAATTGGTGATGCTGTATTTGAAACTCTGAGGGGAGATTGAGAAAAAAAAAATATATATATATAGCTCTGTGATAACAAATGTGAATTTACAAGGGTACCAAGAAAGAGAAAAATGAGAAGAGGACCCAAGATGGAACTTTAAGGTAAATTCCCAAATAGGTGGTACAATCTAGCTGAGAAGTCAGCAAAATAAATTGAGGAGCAATTAGGCAGGAAAACTAGTAGAGTGTAGGGTCATGAAAAGTCAGAAAGGAGATATCTAGGAGGAAAGGGTGGTCAACAGTGTCAAATGCTGTGTATGGGTTGAGCAGAATGAGGACTAAGGAAGGATAATCAGAATTGGCCATTAAGAGATAAGTCACTGGGAGGGGGAGATATTAAGGAGGGAGAGAGGAGGTAATGGGAAAATAAAATATTTCAATAAAAACAAACACAAAAGAGATCAGTGGTAACTATGAAGAGAACAGGTTTAATTGAGTGGTGCAGTTGGAAGTTAGGGATCATAGAATTATAGATTTTAAGAGTTGAAAGGGACCAGAAAGGCCCACTGAATTCAATTCTTTCTTTGTAGAGATGAGAAAACTGAGGCCTAGGGAGGCTGAATAACTTGTCTGTGTTGTATCATGCTGTCTTCTAGGATAGCTCTCCAAATTAATAGTTTTAAATGATGCTGATTGTTATTTCAAGCACTTAATGTGGACTAGCTCTTCCCTTTTAAGCTAATCAGAAACTTATTGAAAATATTTTAACACTAGAAAAAAGTTTCATTAGCACTATTGATCCAGATATGCTGTGATTTTGATCAGTATTTAAAGGATCACTATACTGGGCTCTTCAATATATGATCTGAAGGTGAGCTCTGATGACCAGTTTAGGCTTCTCTGAATATTTCACCCTGGCCACTTTCCCTGTCATTTCTAAATGCCCTCAACAAATTGGGCCTTTAGCAACAACACTGTCCCTAATGATGATTAAGTAAGCACAAAAGGTCAAACTGAGCAGGCTCCAGACTTCCAAGGATGTTTTACTTTGTGATGACATCATGCATTTCCATCTCTAACACCCTTTTGCCCCAAACACACACACACACACATATACACAGAAAAACAGAGATGGGGGAGAGAGAGACAGAAAAAAAGGGGGGGAGAGAAGAGAAAGAGGAGAGAAAGAGAGAGAAGAGAAGAGAAGAGAAGAGAAGAGAAGAGAAGAGAAGAGAAGAGAAGAGAAGAGAAGAGAAGAGAAGAGAAGAGAAGAGAAGAGAAGAGAAGAGAAGAGAAGAGAAGAGAAGAGAAAGAGGGGGGGAAAGACACAGACACAGACACAGACACACACACACACAAAGAGACAAAGAAACCCACACCCACACATATCCACACACAGACGCAGAAAGTGCTTTAGCAAGCACTTTCCACCAGTTGCTCTGGAACCAAAATCAAATCAACACTACTAATGCTTTTATTATCAATCAAATCCACCCACCCACCAGCTTAAATCATAGCACTCTTCTTTGGCTGCCATTGTCTTGTATTGTCAAGACTTGTTAAAAATGTAAGCTCCCTGATGGCAGGTTCTATCTATTTTTGTATCCACATTGTTTATCACAGTATCTGGTGTACTAATTCATTTATTTTTCTTACATTTTTATCAACTGATAAGGAATATAGGCGTTTTCTTCCTTTTCTCCCTCTTTTCCTTCCTTCCTCCATGTTTGCCTTTTTATTACTTTTTTCAGCAACCTTTCATTAGAATCATTCTCCATACCAAAGCAGTGGATTGGAGACTAGACTGAAGACTCCATTCTGTCCATTTATTTCTTTGATGACAGCATACCAAGAACAAATGGACCTCACGCATCTCATATAACCTATATTCGAGGATGGTAAAACAAACAAACAAACCACTTTTCAGGATCAATGCTTCTTACTATGATTATTTAGGAGAATTACTGTTATGAGAGTAGGTATGGGGAGTGGGAGAAGGAAAGGGGTATTATTTTTCATGTATGATCAATTGGCTTTGCTGTATTATTTATTGCAAGGACAGCCAAAGGGATATTCTCTCTCTCTCTCTCTCTCTCTCTCTCTCTCTCTCTCTCTCTCTCTCTCTCTCTCTCTCTCTCTCTCTCTCTCTCTCTGTATGTGTGTGTGTGTGTGTGTGTGTGTATAAACTCCCCATTTTAATTTTTTTCAATGAATGTTTGAGAATTAAGGAATTATGGGCTGGAGGAATTTCTAACTGAGATTCTATGTTGCTCTATTATCACGTAAGTTCCTTGTGAACAGACTGAGATCCCTATATGTTTACCACAAAAAACACTGGGTAGTCCAGAGAAGGAACATTGGGAAGTGAATGTAAATTGTTAGCACTACTGTCTCTCTACCCAGGTTACTTATACCTTCGGAATCTAATACTTAATGTGCAACAAGAAAATGGTATTTACACACATATATTGTATCTAGGTTATATTGTAACACATGTAAAATGTATGGGATTACCTGCCATCGGGGGGAGGGAGTAGAGGGAGGGAGGGGATAATTTGGAAAAATGAATACAAGGAATAATATTATAAAAAAAAACACTGGGTAGTGAGTTATTATTCACTACATACTGCAACAAGTAATATAGTAAGGCTGGATGAAAATGCGTGCTTTTTATCTCTGGCTTGACTTTTGCTGTCCCATTTCAGAATTCTGCATTTGTTTTGTCAGCTCAGCCTATGCTGTTTCACAAAAGACAACAGAAATGAAACTATTCCAAAGCTTCTTAAACTGTGAATCAAGGTCCCATATGAAGTTGCATAACTGAATGTGGGACTAAGAAATTATGATTATCAGTAAATGTTTTATTTGTATACCTGTTTTATATACTTATAAACCTGGGATTGTGTAAAAAGACCTCAGATGAAAAGGGATTGCAAAAGGTTTAAGAAGCCTGGTCTCCTTTTGGAGATCAGAGCTAGATTAATAGACACATGAGGGTTGGAATTCATCCTTGTTTTCAATGTTTATAAAGAGTTTTAAAGTTTTTCTTTCTTTCAAATTAAGGGAAAAAAAGCCAAACCATGCAATGTAATACAAGCACCATTTCCCAGGACCCCTTCTAAAGAAATCTGTGGTGACATTTCAATATTGTACTTAGCAAGGAATTCTTGTTCTATTAGTGTAGGATGCAGTTGTGATCACCCATGAATACCATGGGACCTGAAAAAAATAAGAACTGTTTCCTGTGTTTATGTATTTCACTTTTGGTATGTTAGTGAATTCCTTGAAGGGGTGGGCCCAGATACATCCAACAGAGTACACATAGCAGGCCTTCAGTGAATACCTACTGGTGGAACTATTCACTGTATTTACAGGAAGAATTTAAAGAAATGCATTCTGATGATGGCAGCCTCCCTTGACTGCCTCAATCTTAGGTATGGCCTGACTCTAGTGAGAATATGTCCAGATTATTCTTGTCTATTGTGTCCTTTTTCGGTGATAAATTTCAACTCTGATCGTTTTATTTTCCCATTTTCCTAACTTTTTATAAAGTAGGCATAAGATTAGAGATTTAGCTCTGGGTTAGAGATCTTAAGAGGCCATCAAGTTCAATGATCCCATTTACAGATGAAGAAATCAAGGCACAAAGAGGTTACATAATTTGCCTAAGGTCACAGAGTCAGTAATATCTGTGAGAAGACCTGAATCCAGGTTCTTCTAACTTCAAGTTCATTGCTGTGCTTACTCTCTGAGGTTTTTGTCCCAATGCAATGATCCTTTCCTGTTCATTTAAGTGGATTCTATTCATGCCCTGCTGTTTTCTTAATGGAGGTTTAGAAATCTCCTATTAATCATACATGAGCCCAGCTGTGCAGTGTTCCAAAAACAGGTCACATATTGCAATGACAAACTCCAAAAGACTGTCCACTTTAAAAAAAAATATTCAAGGACTCTTCCAAAAACTAGTCTTTAAGATTTTAAAAATCTTCTGATTATGGGAAGTTTTTATTGTCATGGAATTTTACACACACATGTAACAGATAACAGCACATTCATGGAAAAATCCAGGGAGGTTACCACATTTACCAAATGCTCAAAGTATAAAATTGAAGGTGAGAATTCCAGGCATCCCTAGATAGTTTCAGTTTTACTGTGTCTCTTTCCTGAGGATTCATTTACTGTTGGATTTTATTGCCAACGAATATACATACAGTAGTCGGTCACCATGTATTTACTTAGAAATGCATCCATTTCTTCAGAGTCTCTGGCAGGTTAATCAATTAGAGAAAACTTACAAAAAGGTTATAGAAAAGACAGACACAGATATAATGCTCTGTGGTTTTAGTTGCTTCCTGGGAAGGATGAATAGAAAGCAGGCAGATTCCCCAACATATGTGACCAGTTCACATTTTCCATTGCCTGACCCTTATAGTTCTACTACTCTCTCTTCCATCCAAGAGGCCAATCTTATTTCTGTAGCAAGGCATTAAAAATAGGAATACAGTGAAGTAAGGCTTTTATCCCCAGGAGGAATTCACACAGTCCAGTATAATAAACTTAAAAGCTCCAGTTTTCATTTATCAGCAGAAAGCCTCCTGCACCCTAGTAGTCTGGACAACCTCGAAAAATTTCTCCCATTTTTAGATTCATACAAAATCCCATCCTACCCAGCTCACACATCCCACTTCTTCCCTCTTCTGATCCACTAAGCCCAGTTTGCAAGTAAGAAGTGATAATTACTGATTCTCTTTTGGCTAAAGTGTGATCAAAATTTCCATAATAGGAAAAAAAATCAACTAAATAAGAAAGCCTGGAGCTAATGTAAAGCTCTGATTGAATTGCTAAAAATAAGAAATAGAGTTTTATGAATTTACTTGGAAGAGTCAGAAGTCATTTTGCCTAATTATGTCTCACAGGATCTTATGGAAGAGACTAAAGAGATTTGATCCAATACAATTCTTTGCCTGAAGAGACGTCCCCATTTAGCCACATAGTCATCAGATCTATCCTTTATAAAGTCAACAATGATGCCGGCGGTAGCCCCTTTAAGATTACTGATTCTCAACTTTCAGCCCCTTTAAGATTCCTTTATGATCCCCAACCCCCATGACTGACTTTTGATTTATAAGACCTGGTCAATCTACTGAGGTTTCCCAACCCCTACCTCGAAGGGTTCAGCAAGCAACCAACCTGGGACTTCACTCATAGAGCCAAGTTGGAATCATCTCTTTGCATCACAGACTCTCTGTCCGCCACTTATGGTGTATTCTTTTCTCTATCTAATATCTTTTACTAACCAGACTTTAACCTTACTTCCAAACCCTACAACAGACCTTTTTTTTTTTTTTTTTTTTTTTAATCAATCTAGGTTTTTGGGCCTCTAAATTCCTTTACAGGGGACTCTGCACCACCACTAGAACTCATTTTACTTTGTATCCTTGCGCCAAATCCAAAGGGGTTGCAGGGGAGCTCCCTTTGATTCCCTGTACCCCAAACCTGCCACTAGATCTCAATTAATCCTAATTTTATTTAGGTATACCTTATCTAGACCTCATCATTTGGCTAGACCTCATCAAACAACACATTTAACAAACCTGTATTAAGCTCCTTCTGTATGCATGGTACCATATCAAGTGCTAGAAGAGAAAGAGTTTAAATTAAATATAATTTCTGCTTTATGGGACATTATTATTCAGAATGAAATGGCATAAGTGTAAATGTAATATAAAACAATATATGATAACTGAATAAATGAGATGACAAAGTTTTTGGTGAGATTCTCAGGTTCATTGTTTGCAGGGTCCATGGAGGGGAAGGGAAAAGGGATAAATTGATACTGGTTGGGAAGATGGGGAAGTTAGTGGTTTTGAAATGGCTTCAAAAAGATGGAGAAAAAATTCAAAAGTTGGAGTGAAGATGGAGATATGTAGAATATAATCTCCTTGGGCAGAAGTATTTTTTTTTTTTTAAATCTTTGTATCCCAAGACCATAACACCATGTCTTTATTGTGTTGATAAATACATTTTTTTTAACTGCTCTGTGGGAGAATGAGAGAGAAATAGTCATGACCATGTAGGCCTGAATATCAAGGACTACCTAATTAATGTCACAGGACAATGAGTGAACTAAAACCAGGATGGGAATATTGACCTCTACATGGAAATATTGCTACTCCTTTAGAAGGTAAACTAGAAGGTATCCGCAGCCCTTAGCACAGAGTCTAGCCCATATTAAGTGCTTAATAAATGCTTGCTGGACAATTGATTGATATTGCATTTTGCTGTTTGTAGTAGCCCTTTTTGTAGTGGAAAGGAACTGGAAACTGAGTGGACGCCCATCAGCTGGAGAATGGCTGAATAAGTTATGGTACATGAATGTTATGGAATATTATTGTTCTATAGGAAATGATCAGCTAGATGATTTCAGAAAGGTCTGGAGAGACTTAAAGGAACTGATGCTGAGTGAAGTGAGTAGGAGGAAGAAAACACTGTACACAGCAACAAGAAGATTATATAATGATCAATTCTGATGGATGTGGCTTTTTTCAACAGTGAGGTGATTCAGGCCAGTTCCAGTGGTCTTGTGAGGAAGAGAGCCATCTGCACCCAGAGAAAGGATGTTAGGGATTGAGTGTGGATTGCAAAATATTTAGAACACAAGGTTTTTCAAGGGTAAATGTTAAAACTATTTATGTATATGTTTTGAAAATAAAAAACTTTAACAATTTCTTTTAAAAGATAATGAATTTTGTGACAAAGGAGTTAATAATGATAGCAAGAGATAGATGCATCGTGGTATAGTCAATAAGTATTATTAAATTCCTACCTTGTGCCAGGAACTGTGGTAAGCCTTGGAAAAGACAACTCCTGCCCTCAAAGAACTCACAATATAATGAAAAGGAAAGAGTACTGAATGTGGAATTATAAGATCTAAGTTTAAGCTTTGGTTCTGACATGCATTAGTTCTTTCACCTTTTAAAAATGTCTTATTATACTAATGTCTTCTAATGTTATCCCCATTATACCCCCCAGACTCTACAAAAAAAAAAAAAAAAAAAAAAAAAAAAACCCAAAACCCAAAAAACAACCAAGAAAGCAATCAAGACTGATTGCATATGAAAAGTTTGGTACTCCTAGACTACCACTTTTTTTTATTGAGAGCAAGGAGATGGCTTATCAATGGCCCTAAGGAATGAAGATTGGTTATTTCATTTAATCTGATTTCTGATAATACTTTATGATGTTTCTCTGAATTTCCCATATTTGCCATTCCTCATGGTCCAATAATACTGTTACAGTTACATACCACAATTTGTTCAATCATTCTCCAACTGAGAAGCATCCACTTTGTTTTTACTTTTGCTTTCTTACCTTTGACAAGATACTTTTCCTCCTTTTTGCATTTTGCAGTTTTTTCATATGTAAAATGAAAAGTGTGGGGCTAAATAATATCTGGACTCCTCTTTAGCCACAAAGAGCTACAACTAGGACTAAATTGACAGTGGTAACCATATAAATAAAATAGTCCTCAAAAGATAATATATACAGTTTACATTAAAAATATTTTAAACATCTTAGTAGCTGGACAAGAATTCTAATGCTGGCATACTACAAAAGTAGCTATGTTTGGAGGGGCTGAAAGTGAGGAAGGAGATTGTGAGTGATGGATTGAAGTTGGAGACTTAAGTTTTTTCTTATGTTCTTTCTTATTATCTGAGAAGCAAAAGCAAAGCACTTTTAACATCCTCCATGCTATAGTCAAAATTTCATGAATGGCTACAGTGGGAATCAAATAAAAATTGTTACTTGGCAGTTGCTCATTATCATAGGTCATGAGCATCTCTGAACTTAACTGAGACTTTCCTTGCATTGTCTTTTATGGCCTGGCCTTTATTCAGAGCTTTTCTGGATCAGTTGTATCTGCTAAAGAGTGGTAGCTCCTTACCAAAAAAAGTAAGTCTGTGGAAACCTGAGAGTCCCTAAGACTCCTTTTTCAAGGAATACATTAGATCCAAACTATTTTTAAATTAATACTAAGATGTTATTTGCTTATTATATCTTCCTTTTCCAACTATATATCCGTGTGAGGTTGGATTTTTGTCTCATAAGTACTTCAACCAAAACAGCATATTACAAAAACAGAAGAATCCAGCTGAAGCCAGACATGAAGATTTGGAGAAGAAAAAAAAAAAAAAAAAAAAAAAAAGGCTGAATGGGACTACCCAGGCATCTATTTCAAACTTCCCATTTTGCAGATGAGGAAATTAAAGGAGCTTAAAGATTTCCCCCAAATCACTTAATGGATATGATTGAATCCAGGACATTTAACTCAATAACAACAAACAACAACCCAAAATTAAAATAATTTTTAAAAGAAAATAGACATTTTTCATAAAAGTATGTCATAGTCATAATAATATATTTGTTACTATCTTAAAACTAATTAAATATCTTAAAATTATTGGTTTAATTTCAATTGTGCTGAATATCAATACATATAATCCTCGTAAACAAAATGTCTTTGGGAGGGTCTTCAATAATTTTTGAGAGTTTAAACAGCTGCTTCTGTGGTTATGCTTTATTTACTATGTTCTTGCCTAACAGGTCTTTTAGTATTGTTCTTTGGACCACTAAACCCCTAGGCTAAATTTTTCTAAGATTCTCACTCTCTAACCTCATTTTCTCCTAAAGTGTTTCATAAACAAAAGATTTCTACTATTTGCTACAATGTATTCTTTCCCCCTTCTTTAAATGAGACTATGTTTTTAACCCCTTCAACAGTGTCTGATACAGAGTATTTTTAATAAACATTCATTCATCTGATATAATTTTTCATAAAATAACTTTTTAATAGGCAATTATGTCAATTTGGGGGGACAATTACTTAGTTTATACTATTTGGCCCTGAGTTTGCAAGATTTTGACAAAGTTTTCATTTTTCATTATGAAATATAACTCTTGCATTATAATTTGATGTGCTGTTTTTTATAACACGTAGAACCTGAGAGTAATTGAAAGATGTGGTAGTTGATGAGGAAAACAAGACTGTTTCTTTAGTTATTTGCATCCACATGTTGATTTTGCTTAGACAGTGTCTTGAGAACTGGGATCACACTAGCAATTCTTTTCTAAGCAATACTGTTGTTCTTTTTCTTTAAAGGACAACATAAAAGTCATCTAGAGGGTTAAAAACCCTCGTGTTATATATGGAGGCTATGGGAGGATGATTTTTTTTTTTGCAACAACTTATTTCTTTAAAGGTGTTTAAAAATACTCAAGAAAAATGGTTCCTCCCTTCTTTTTAAATTAAAATCACACATTGTCTCTTTTAATTAGTTAACATTTATTGAGCCCTCCGGTGCACCTGTCCTATCAGCCGCTGCTACGGGCTCTGCCATCTTAAGGGTTCACAAGAGTCCAACAATGTTGTTTGCATGCTGTTCCCCTTGGTTTCTGTCCCTATCGTGGGATTAAAAGGACTAAATTCCAGCCAGGTACCATACTTAAAAGTAGAATGAAACAGTGGAAAGAGGGATGAATGTGAAGTCAAATAGCATTTATTAAGGGCCCATGGAAGGGAGAGGCAGAAAAAAAAAAAAAGTAAAGAGAACAAGTGTTTACATAACACCTGCTATATGCTAAGCATTGTGATCAAGGCCATTTTCTAAAAGCAAATATTATATCATTTAATCCTATGAGGATGGGATCTGTTATTATCTCCATTTTATAGTTGAGAAAAACTAAGGCAAACAGAGATAAATAGAAATATACTCTCCCCTAAAACAAACAAACAAAAAAAACTTGCTTAGGGTAACACAGTTATTAAGTGTAGTAGGACTGATGTGAACTCAGCCTTCCTGACTCAAGGCTCAGCAACTCTATCCACTGTAGTACCTAGTAATTTTATATAATAATTCTGCAAGCAAGATGCTAAGCATGAGGGATAAGAAGAAAAGCAAAAATCAGGAAGCTCAGTCTACAAGGGGAGACAATATGCAAGGTAATATCTCTCTCTCTCTCTTTATATATATATATATATATATATATATATATATATATATATATATATACACACACACACACACATACTCAAACATACATATGTATATGTATATATAAATACTTTATTTTTTAAAAAAGGAAAAAAGTGTAAAGACATAATATTAAACTTTTAATATCCCCATAGTCTCACATGTCATCTTTACTTCTATAGTAGATTTTAAAAAGATCAAGTAGTTCATACTCTAAATTAGATTGTGAACTCCTTGAAGGGAAAGATTTTTCTTCTGTCTTTCTCTCCAGTAGTTAGCACATTTCCTGGCACATAGAAAGCTCTTAGTAAATTTTTACTGACAAGCTAAAAATTAGATCAAATGTTTTCCTTTATCATAATGGGATGCTTGCAGAGCTGTGATGTTCAGGTTTTAGTATTCCTAGTTTTGTCATGAGAACATTGTGGACTATGACCTTTTCAGAGTACAGGAACTACTTTTGTAAACAGGTGAAGAAGATGATTTGTAAATTAATTAATTCATCCTGATGCTTACAGATGCTATCCTTTTACAAGGCTTTGAGTGTTATTTTATTTTTTTTATAATACTTATTTGTACTTGGAGTCCATGGACTCCTTTCCAGATTTCAGTAGATCTGTGAATCTGCATAGGGAAAAAAAATTACATCTTAATTTTTCATCAAACTCTAACTGAAATTTAGCATTTCCCTCAATTATGAATATAGGTAACAAATTATTATTCTGAGTAGGGGTCGACAGGCTTCACCAAACTGCCAAAGTGATCTCTTTCACAAAAGGATTTAAGAACTCTTGCTCTAATGTAAAGAGCGTGTTAAACACAAGGAAAAGAATAGTCTTCATGAAATGGAGCTCACAAAGACTTCTAAGAGAATAAAGAAATGCTTAGTTTCATTTGAATGTTTCTTGTTACTTGTCATTGTATGGTTGAAAGGACATCAAGTCTGGAGTCCCGAGGTTAAACTATGAATTAGTTTTGTGATCTCCATTTACTTCATCTGTGAAATGGGAACCTTGATACTTTCCCCTGCTACCTCACAGTGTTATTGTGAGGACTGGATGAAGAAATGTACATAAAGCACCATATAAATTTTAAGTTATAAATTAATATTTCAATAGCTCTGTAATACCACAGGTGCTTTCTCTTATGCTGATTGCAGTCAATCTATTTGACATTATTCCTATCCACAATTTTGGACTTAACATGTTGTTATCAGTACTGACTATCCAAGACTCATGCTGTTGCATGAATGGATTAGATTGTTTTCAGCAAATTTCAAAGCTAAACTTTTACTGACCCTAATCTTCCTGGGAAAGCAAAAGGCCCATTTCCACTGCCCCCCCCCCCCAGTACTAACACTTTACTGAAGTGCTATATGAAATTGTGATCTGGAATATCATTGCCTCTCAAGATCTAAAAATAAGTATACAGAAGGCAAAGAAGAGGCATATGGAGTGTGTGTGTATGTCTGTTACCATGTAACCAATGAAGAAAAACTAGCAAGCACTTGTATGATAGAAGAAAAGACAAACTGGTAAGAGAAGAATGACAGAGAAGAAATAGCAAGGAAGGCATCCAATACTTTGGTTGTACTCTCTGTGGTTAAATTTTGGAAGAACTGAACCATGAATTGCAGAAGATTGGCAGACAGGCATGGGTTGTGAAATATATTAGCAGTTTTCAAAGTGTGGTTCAAGGAACCCAGGGGGTCCCCAAGACACTTTTTGAGGGTCTGTTAGATCAAAAATATTTTCATACTAATACTAAAATGTTTTCTGCTTATTAAAATACTCTTCCTTTTCCCAACAATTTATCTCTGTGAGGCAAGTTTTTCTTTACACATTTCAACCAAAACAATTTATCTCTAACAGATTGAATGCAAAGGCAGATATGAAAATTCGGCTGTCTTCTATTAAGCCAGATGTTAAAGAAATTTGCAAAAACATGTAGAAACAAGTATTTTTGTTTTTAAAAATATTTTTTTTCATGAGATATGTTATTCATGTTAATATAATGGCCTATTTAAAATAAGTAAATATTTTAAACGAGATTAGTTCTAATTTTGAATACAGTAAATATTGATAAATATAACTCACACAAACAAAAGCTCTTTAGAATCCTAAATAATTTTTAAGGGTTAAAGGTGTCTTAAAACTAACAAGTTTGAGAACCAAAGAGCTATAACTGTCAATGAAACTGCAGATACATTTGAATATCCTTATTCATATTTTCCCATAAATGATAAGTGATGAAGAGAGCCATCTACATCCAGAGAAAGAAACAGAGTGTGGAACACAACATAGCATTCTCACTCTGTTGTTATTTGCTTGCATTTTGTCTTCTTTCTCAGTTTTTCTTTTTCTTCCTTCTTGATCTGATTTTTCTTATGCAACAAGATAACTGTATAAATATGCGTACATATATTGGATCTAATGTGTATTTCAACATTTAACATGTACTGGACTACCTGCCATCTAGGGCAGGGGGTGGGGGGGGGAAGAAGGGAAAATTTGGAACAAAAGGTTATACAGGAGTCAATGTTGGAAAAATTACCCATGTATATGCTTTGTAAATAAAAAGGGAATTTCCCCAACTTCCTGGAGAGCTTTCTCTACATTTTTTTTTTACATTTAATTTTTGTCAGTGTGACAATATAAAACAAATACAAGTTATTATTGTGTACTTTAGAACAACCTGACTCTTCCTGAGAAAAATTCATTTAGAGAAAAATTCATTTGGTTTTCTATTGTAACACCATTTCCATCTGAATGGGGAATCAATTGAATTGAGCAGTTATCCTAAGAGAGGAATGCTTCTGACACAGAAACATTCAAAACACAGTACAACTACAGTAGCTATATCAAACAGTGAGTGAGTCAATGCCATCCTATTCATTGTAGTATTTTTTAAACCAATCATCTTTAGGCAGCTCAGTTGCCAAAAGACAAGAGCCCATGTAGGGCAGTAGCAGAAGTAGAAGTTACTGGTTTAGGGGAACCAGAGACAAGAATAGGAGAGAAGAGGAGCTGGCACATGTCTGGGAAGTCCAGAGGAGGCAATGTTGCATGAATGTTACAATTTGTGAAAAGTTGCAATTTGTGAGGTTTCATTTTTCATTTACTGCAGAATGTGATATATTATAAATGATTATGATTTGTTTCTATGTTAGAAAATATTATTTTTATATATTCTGTAATAATAAATGTTTTCTGTGGTTGATGTGGAAATATATGTGATGGATATTATATTTCTTGCCTTCTCAATAGCTAGCAGAGAGGAGAGAAACAACTTAGAACTGAAAAGAAAAAGAAAAAAAAATAAAAGATCTGAAGTATTTTTTTATGTGTGCATTATGGTGTGTGTGTGTGTGTGTGTGTGTGTGTGTGTGTGTGTGTGTGTGTATGTGTATGTATGTGTATCAATACGAATCTTGGATAAAGTGTTTTTTGGTCAATATAGTGTGATCTTTTGTCATGTCTCCTTTTCCTTTTTTTCCATGATTGCTGGAGGCAACCCAAATTTTTTCTCAGAGTCAGAAGCCATACTCAGTGGTCCTGAGATTTAACCTAAAGATACTTAACTTTCCAATGGGGGGGAAAAAAAAAAACCTTCCCACGATATTGGGTTCTCAATTCCCTTTGTGGCAATTATCTTGGATTATTTCCTTCCAGTCTAAATGTAACAAGGAACTGACCAAGAACTAGTCCTAGAATATGCACAGGGGACAGGGGATCCATCCCTGAGGATATCTGGTGGGCCTGCTGCTTCTGGAAGTGCTGATGCTGTGGAATGGAGGGCCTGGTTCTCTTCTTCAGAACAGTTAAGGTATTTGATGACTTTCCTATCCAATGTGGCATGGTGAGCTACAGTGGAAATTGGGAAGGCATACAAAATGTCCCAAAGGAGAAATCTCTTTTCTTTCTGTTGTATGTATAGAGTGGCTCTTTGTGTTGTGAATTCTTTCCTTTTATTTTGGGTCTTTGGAGGTTTTGAAAGATCAGTGTTATAGAGGTCTAAAACCTGCAGTCCACACCAGAACTGGAAAGTAGCTGAGCCTGTGAACCAGTAAAATTCAAGTAAAATAACTTGAAGGAATCCAGCCAGGCCACAAGGTAGCTAATGCTTTTAGCAACTGTTTCAAGGGAATGAGATAGTAGAGGGGAAAGCATGCAAATAGGTGAGAAGGGGAGGAATGTTTTTGTTCCCCAATTCTTATTTTTTCAGTAAATATCCCTTTGTAAAAAATAATTTATGGTCACTGGTTATCAGTAATATCAACTAGACTGGTTAGATGAAATTTAAGAAATATTTGGAACTCTCAAATGATATTAAGGACAATATATAATCCCCTATCATATAAGCATGTAAATTACATATTATATAATAATAAATATTTATGTATATATAGCATACATTTATATTCCACTAACATATAGTAATATACATATTAAACATATATTACTAAAGACATTCAATGGAATGGGGCTCCTGCCAATACATTAGAACCCTATTGCCCCTCAGGTAACACTGGAACCCTGAGAGGGAGATTATAGTCACAGAGTGGGGTCTAGTTTTTAACTTGAATGTTGGAATAATGTCCTCATCATTATGTGGAATCAAATAGAAACACAATATGTCAATCACGTTAGAAACAGCTGAGCACTTACTTCTCAGAGAATGGACAAGGGAGAAGTCTTAAAAAATCAGACTGCAAGGCCACTTCACTAGCACATTTTAGAATTCTGAACAAAAAGTAATGTTAAGGATTTGTACTTGGGAAGTCAAATGTCCCAAAATTCTGTTCCCCAAATAAATGTACTATTAAACAGATACATCTGAGTCACTGAGCTTTTTTGAACCATAATAGTACAGATTTAAAAGAGAAACAAACTGTTTATACTAGAGTTTTACAAAATCTAGAGTTTAACAAATCAGAAGAGGCCTTCTAAAAATACAAAGAACTTATTTAAAAACCTCACTGTTTTTAGCCCTTGTGTTTTGGAGAATAGACATTCCAACCACAGAGCTATGAAAAGAGAGCCAGCCAATGAGTATTTTACTAAATGTTCTTCATGTTCAGGGACTTTTTAGGAGCTCCAGGGACAGAGTATTAAGATGGGAAAAGGAGACACCAACTTTGTCTTCAGGAAGTTAAATCTTATCAAGAAAACACACACACACACTGTAGCAACTAAGACACAGAACCTTCCAGCATCATGTGTCTGGGGAGCTGGGAAGGAAGGATAATAGATGCAGGAGGGAGCTTGGAAAGACTTTTTGGAAGAGAATCTGAACCAGAGTCCAGCAACTCTCAGGATGCAGGGTAGCAATGAAAGGGAATGTTTTGTTAGTGTGTTTAAAGCTCTTTATAAAAGCTATGAGATTGTTAGCTTTAAAATGTTGTTATAATGTTTGTTTTGGCAGAGATTCTGACTTTTGGAAGATAAATCTTTCTAGTGAACTGAAAATTTTTTTTCAAGCTACAAGTTTTGTCAAAGAAAATAGTTTTAAAAAATGTTCAGGTTAATTAGGGGAAGTACAAGTTTATAAATAATGTACTGATGAGAAAGAAACAAGGAAACTTGCAGTGAAGGCACAGAAGGAAGCCAGTGAGGTTGGATTCAGAAAGAACCTATTGGACAAGCTGTTGGTTCTCTTTTCTTGACAGAGAGTCAGAGGAAACTACTAATATAGATGATTAAGTATTTCTTTTTTATTTAGATATCATAATTCTAATCAGGGAGAATAAACTAGCTATCTATTGCTGTGAGAAGAAGAATTTGCAATGGATAAAAGGAAATAAACAATATTTTGAAGCCAAGTTAATCTCAAGTCCTAAACCTTAATTCTGGAGCTATGCCACAGTACCTGGGTAGATCTGCCAGAAAGATTAAAATTTAGAATGAATTACAATGAAGCACTTTTTTCCATTTTTGTTGTTTAATTGGTGCTTTTGTTTTCATACACCATTTTTATGAAAAAGGTTTTATTCTTTTTACATTACATAGATTTACATATTACTCCCATTTTGTAAAAAGTCTCTTGCAACAACTGAAAAGAAAAAGGGGCAGCTAGGTGACACAGTGTTTAGAGCACCAGCCCTGAATTCAAGAGGACCTCACTTTAAATCTTGTCTCAGATAATTAAACCTTCCTGGCTATGTAACCCTGGGCAAGTCACTTACCCCAATTGCCTCAGAAAAAAAAGAAAAAAAAAAAAAGAAAAGGAAAATTAATAATATAGTGACCTCATCAGAAAATGCATGCAACATTTCCTTCTTCCTCTCTGTATTACCATTGAGTTCAATGTGTTTCTACATTAAATTCCATGTGAATATGTGTGTGTTTTGTCTTCTTCTGAGTAGTTTGGATAAAAATGAAGTTCAAGTGATCTCACTTTCCATATTTGTGTAATATCTTTTTCTTCCTAGATCCCTCTACTTCCTTTACCCAGAACATTCCTCTGAAACAAATTTTTTTTTTTTTTTTTTTGCTTAGGCAAATGGGGTAGTTAAGTGACTTGCCCAGGGTCACACAGCTAGGAAGTGTTATCTGAGGCTCTCCTGACTCAGGTCTTCCTGACTTCAGGGCTGGTGCTCTACTACACCAACTAAAATGAATATCTGTTAATATTGTTTAAGTGGAGTATTTATACTGACAGTTAAAATTTAGGGGTTGGGGAGCAGAGAAATTGTTTTATCTCCATCCCAGGGAAACCTCATCTATAGCAAGAGTTTTTTGTTCAGGGTGCAAATAGTCATGTAACTGAGGCCCTACTGTCACCTTGTGTCAGTGGACCTAAATGTAGTAAGTTTTTAAAAGTTTATTTTACCTCTTCAAAAATGCATCTGCAAACCAAAAACTTTGAGAATCCCAGGGGAATGCAGAACACTTTTTCAGGAAGGTACCAGTCTCCATTTTCATTCATTATCTGTCAAGCCAGTAAAAGAACATCAATAAACATGCAGAGTTTGGCATGGCAATGAGATCCAGCCTCAGGTCTCTTTGTGAAGAAGTATGGTGGTAAGGGAAGTAGAATGGGGGGGGAGAGTGAAAGGGGCTTTAAGGAAGAGAAAGGGAAAAGCTTGGCTTCATTGAGTACATGGAAGTAGGAGAAGAAAACAGGAATAGCTGGGAGGCAATAAGGGAGTCTGAATGTACTATAGATCTTCAAAACTGTTGCCAAGTCCAGGCTGGGTGAGGAAAGGTGGACATTTTAATGGAGATGCTGGGATGCAGTTTTATGTTAGGCATGTGGGGAATAGGTCCTAAGGCTAAGTAGAGTCAGGGGTTCTTGCTTGTGTTCTGGTGTTATGGGCCAGAACTCATTATTTGAAACAAGTATTCTTATACTTACAAGGTGTTAACTCAGTGGAACTGATAAGATAATGGTTATCTAGTTTACCTGGTGATTAATAGTTCTCTATTCAGTATGATTGATTTAATCTTACAACAAATAATGGTTCCCTAGTGATATAATCATTGGCTTATACTCAGTATACTGCATATAAACTGGGACAAACTCAAACAGAGACAGACCTAGAGAAGACAGAGGACTGGAGATTGGAGCACAAGCTCTTGGACTGAGAGACTTCAAGACAGAGACCATGGTGGTGGTCCTCCTGCCTCCCCCACAGAAACCAAGACATATTCAGAAGGACCTCAAGAAAGCTAGCCCGGGCCCCAGGCAAGGAAACTAGACTGTGAAGGAGATAATAAAGAAATGAAGGCTGGGTCCAGAGACCTCCAGAAAACCAACCAGAACATTACATTCTGACTTAAAGAATTGTGGACTTGTGATTCGGTGCTCCTTCCCAAAGAACTAGAGCAGCATTTTGAGAACTGGGATGACCAAAATATAAATACTTAATATAAGCAGTTGGAGGATAATGTAGATGTGGAAAAATCAAAACAAAACAAGAATTTATTTTTCTTTAAGATGCCAAGTCAGAGTCGGCCAATGCAAACAACTTAAATTTGGAAATATCATTTGCTCTTAAAATAATAATACAGGCTAGATTAATGCCAGACTAAGGAACAGCAAATGACATATTATAGAATAATCCAAGACATCAAGTGATGCTTTGGGATAATATTAATGCAATGACATGGCCAAAGACAAAGTGAAAGGCAAAGATGATCATTTCCTTTCAGACTGAGGGTGAAACAGAGGCAAGGGGCAGGAATAAGTTTGGGAGTTAGGATGGCTGGAGAGATAAGAGAAGAGAGATAAAGGAGGAGGCAGGAAGGTAGAGAAACTGGAGGAAAAAGTCCAACAGTCATGTTATAGTCCTGCTGAACACAATCATAACAACATAGACCATACTTGCTTTATTCTGACTTTTCTGAATGTACTGAAAAAACAACAGCAACAAACTCACAGTTCCCCAAACTCAAGGTACAGCAGGGAATTTATTAGAAAAATTTAATAGAAGCTTTAACTTCATACAAAGGTCCTAATATTAAAGGTCAGATCCATTATAATACTGTGGGAAACCACAGGTCTATGCTTCCATCCCTCTTGGCTTCAGTTTCACTTTTAAAAGAGTAGATCAGAGTTTCTGATGATTAGTACTTCATCATCCACATCAAAAGTCATCCCAATAGAGGTAGCTCTATATTCTCTATCCATGACTAAATCTATTATTCAGACTATATATAGGTTACCAAACTTAAATAAGTTTAAAAGACAGACATTAAATATTTAAAACAGTGGAAGGGAAAAAACCAAGAAGAAAAAAAAATCAAATACTAACAAGATCATGGAGCAGCTTAAATATGCATTGTATACCCTGGTTTTCTTGTATAAGGTTTCTTAAACCACAGTCTCTCACAGGCTGGTAGGAGGAATGCTACTTTGTAAGCCTTGAAGTGCTACTAAAATGTGAATTGTTGTCATTTAACTATATTATCTTCATTGCTTTTCAGGACCTCATCCTTGGCAATATTTAAAAAATAAGAAAATAAGGATGAGAGACAATTTGTTCTTTGCAAACCATTTTGTACTTGACCCACCAAACTTGCCAGAAATTTAAGCACCTGTTGAAGGGTGATGACTGTTGTAACAATGTCTTCCTTAACCACTGGAGGACTGAATTAAGTCCAAAATCCTGGTAAGTTGTGGAAGTTTTCAGTTCCCATGGACTATAAATTCTGATTGACTATTGAGACATGGAAGATTACCATTCCTCCAGAGCCATCCCACCTCAAGTTTGCATGAAAAATTTAACCAAGGCCATTTGTTTAGAAAAGGGACTGAACAGACAGAAGCTTGATGGTAGAAACAATAATGGATCATATCTTCTAAAGTACAATAATATACTCTCTAATAGTGCTAGCTAATGGTAGCTGGTCTAATACTCTAACTCTGACTAAGAAGTAATTACTACAGTTGATGGTCAGCTATGTGAGGTATTTTCAATGTCTCAGTGCACACTTGTGCACACTCAGTGCCTGTGTGATTAAACTTCTTAATAAGTATGTGTTGCATGAATGGATTAATGAATAGTTGTTCTTAGGGAAAGTACCTAAAAGAGAAAGGAAAGGATTATAATGTTATTAAAAACCTTAGTTCATAGTACACTCCACCTCAGGTGAATGATTTGATTTGATTCTTCCAAATTCCATCTTTTAAGTACTATATTTTTGGCATTTTCTCCCCAAGACAGGTGAATAAATGAAATAAAGGAATGAAACAGAATTTATAAGGTACTTATTAAGTACCAGGTATTGTGCTAAGCAATAGGGAACAAAGAATAAGGCGATCTTTGTCCTTGAGGAGCTTCTGGACTTACTAGTGACAACATGTAACAGAGATGTGTTCACTGGCATAGTGGATGGAGTCCTTGAGGTCCATTAGATAGCAGATAAAGGGCCCGGGTAGGGTTCTGGAGGACAAACTGTAAAGCCTTGAGTACTTTAGGATGCAATGGCCATAGCAAAGGCCATGCTTAGCCCACATTTTCTTTTGGCTTCTGGGACTCCTTAGTGCCATGCATCCAGAGAACAGCCAATGAACAATACGAGTTGATAGTATTGTTCATATGAGGATAAGTATCAGTAGCTTGTGCATCTCTATATTTTTTCATTTATTCAATAATCATTTACTGAGTACCGTAGGTACTCAGGCATTTGTGGCACTAGGCATATGCTAGGGGCCTCTATACCTTCTCTAGACTTCTATCCTGTTCAGAGAATGTGCCTGGTACTTACCTGAGGATGAGGAAAACACTCCAGGAATAACTGCTACCTGAGCCAAGGGGAACTGGAGCCAAGGTTCTCTTCCCACATGATCCTTTGCCTAGGGGCCAATCTGAAGCACAGCTCTCTCCTTCCCGAGGGAGCAGGTCCCATCCACTCTAGACTTCTGTCACTAGAAAGAGCGAAGAGTGGTGCTCCTTAAGAGCAGGGGCCAGATCCTCAGTGTTTAGGAACTACCATCAGTGCCTAACACAGTATCTCTTTTTGGCTGGGCTTGTGATTCAGTGAGGGAACTCCCTCCCTTCCTAATGCAGACTGGCACTTCCTTTGTGACTTAGAATCTTAGAGAGTTGTCCGGGAACTTGAAAGATCAAAGGATTTGCTCAGTGTTTGCCAGCTGTGGCTCTTGTAACTGGGCCTTCCTGACTCTGAACCTGCCTCTTGATCCACTAGGCCATGGTGCCTCTCACACTAGGTGCCTAATAAGTGCTTGGTGATAAATTTATCTGATAAAAGCTGCCATTTATCTATGACATTTATGCCATTTATCATGTGGCAGGGACTGTGCTAAGCATTTTATAATTATCTCATTTGATCCTTACAACAACCTTGGAGGGAAAATGCTATTATTATCACCCCCATTTAACAGATAGGAAAACTGAGGCAAACAAAGATCAGGTGACTTGCCTAAGGTTGCGCCACTAGGGGTAGATTTGGATTTTGGTGTTCTCGACTCTAGGCTAGGTGATACATTCATCATGCTGCCATATTTATATCACTTTTAGGGATACCTACAACTTGTTAACTTCTTTCTCCATTTATCCTCCAAAGATGGGTAGGCCAGTAAAACAACAGTGAGCATGCTTACCTGTCTGGACACAAGAATCCTAGAGCCAAGCTAGCACTGGACCTAGATACGGTTATCATCAGCTGCTCCTTTATTTCCTCACTTTGGTTTCACTGCAGGGGTCTGCTTCTTTGACCTAATAACTCAGTTTTCTGCCTCTTTCCATTTTGGGCTCAAAATATTCTCAGAAAGTCAATCTATAACACATCTGACTATGGAAGAGAGTTTTGGATCCTACTGTCTGTCTAACATTATCTGAAGTCATGATTTATTATACAAGCTCCACTGTTATAAATTGGCAATTAAGAAATATTGATAAATGCAAACACATTATTGATGTCAATTAGAAAAAGCACAAGATTGATTAGTCTTCCATGAGGGCTTTGGCACAAACAGTTAAAGAGTAATGATCTTCAATACATATTCAACCAGGACAAAGGTAGAAGGAAATCAGGCTGCCAGAAGATAAAGGCTTCCTTCAATTAAAATTAAAATGATTTAAAGGGAGTTAAGCATCCAGGTAACTTGGAAAGCTAAAAACCTATCCTAAACCAATCCTAAAAACCAGCTAGTCATAGAAGAAAAGAACATATTAGGTGAGGGGGGTTCAGACAGAAGCTCAAGGAGACTCGTTCCTTCTGAATCAGCTGGGAAGTAGTGGTACAGGGAAGAAGAAGCAAGGAATCTGAATGATCTTCAGGCTTTGGGCAAACGCCAGTTGAAACTACTCCCCAGATGTACATAATAACTTAGAAAACTACAAATTAATATTTTCTATGTTTGTTGTATTTTTATTTATTTATTTTAAACATTTTCCAATGGTGTCTCAATCTAGTTCAGTTTTATAAGCTGTTTGACACTTCTGGACCCAATCAAATGATAAATCAATCAACAAACATTTATTAGACATCTAATATATACCAGGCACTGTGCAGGTAACATGTATCCACAAAGGAGAGCTATTCAAGAGGACTCAAAAAATAAGGGAAAGCTTTAGGGAGGAGCTAAGTCTTGAAATGGGCCTTGAAACATGATGTACTTGGGGAGGTTAGGCATGAAATAAACGGTATGAAGTAACATCATGAGATAAGGCAGTGATATGGGAATGCAATAATATGAAAGACAAATTAGGTCAAGAAAAAGAATGGAGGAAAAACCTAGGTTTGAGGTGATAAAAGCAATAAGAATTGCCAAAAGGTCCATTTCAAAAGAAATTTTAAGGGGGCTTGATGACCAAATAGATATATAGATTAAGAAGAAGAATGAGTCTAAAAAATTTTCAAGTATTTCATCCTGGATAACAAAGAAAATGGCAATGCCATTTGCAAAAGAATTGAGTCAAGAAATGTTTAGAGGTTTATATTTAGGCAATACTTAAAAGTAAGGTGACAGTCATACATGTGTAAATATACTGTAAATAGCTAGAGGCATGGGACTGACAGATATAAAAAGATAAGAGTAGAAATACATATTTAGGCATCAGGAGCAGAAATGATAGTTTGATGATCCAGATGAATGGATGAGCAGAAGCTAAAAAAAGGGCAAGAATTTCAAGAAGGCTAAAGCTTAATTACAGAACTGACATCACTACTCACTAGCTCAAAGCACTTTGATGGCTCCCTCTTTCTTTTAGGACAAAATATAAACTCCTCTGACACTTAAGGACCTTTATAAGGTCTTTGATATTGCATTTCAGGCTTTCCTGATTTTTAGTTAACATTCTCCATCTCCTAAAATCACTATATACACAAATTCATTTTTACTTATTATATATATTTTTTTCTCCTCTTTCCTCATCTCTCAGGAACATAAACCCCTTGAGGGCAAAAATTGTATTAGTTATCTCTTCTGTCTAGCACAGAGCTAGGCATATAGCAAATGCTTAAGGAATGCTTACTGAATTGAACTGAAGTGATTATTTTATCAAAAGCAATAAAGAATTTTATTTTTTTTAATTAATAATTTTTATTTACCAGATATATGCATGGGTAATTTTACAGTATTGACAATTGCCAAACCCCTTGTTCCAATTTTTTCCCTTCCCTTCCCCCCCAAATGGCAGGTTGTCAAATATGTTAGAGTATAAATTAAATACAATATATGTATACATGTCCAAACAGTTATTTTGCTGTACAAAAAGAATTGGACTTGGAAATAGTGTACAATTATCCTGTGAAGGAAATCCAAAATGCAGGCAAACAAAAAGCAATAAAGAATTTTCAAAAAATGAGGGTAAAGAAAGGCCTTTTGGCTTTGGCAACAAAGAGACCAATGCTAGCTTTGACAGAACAGGTTATATAGAATGAGGATGAAAAGTATATGAAAAATAATTTAAATCTACCAGTACTTATTGCCTACCAACTATGGTAGATAGTAGAATGGCTATGAAGACATTGAGGTGTGATAGTGGACGGAAGCCAGACTTAGAATCCATGAGCCCTACATTTAATTGTGCTTCAGATACTGATGAGTTGTGTGATCTTAGGCAAATCTCTTCCAGTCTTGGTTGCCTCATCAGAAGAAAATAAGTGCCTACCTCCCAGGGTTATTATGAGGAGTGTATTAGGCAATCTGTGTGAAGTGCTGAGCAAACCTAAAAATGTTACACAACTGTTAGCCATTAGTAAGTGCAGAGAGTTAACCCCCAAACCTGGAAGCTAGTTTGGTACAAGTTTGACTCTATCAAATGAATCAATGAATGAAATGGATCTAGTATCACTATGAGTAAATCAGCCTAAACATCACAAGATGTCTTGGTGTGCTTAAATGATCACTCACGTCTCTCAAATGATCTCTTGATGTAATATATATTATTAAAATATTATAAATGATTTTTAAAATAGTTGAGAAGACAGAGCGCCAGTCTGGAAGTTAGGAGGAGCAGGATTCAAGTCCTACCTCCAACACTATGTTGTAAATTCTCAAATAAAAGGGGAAGCCACTAAATCACCCATAAGAATCTCTTCCCCACAAAGTGACTGAGAAAACCACATATTGTTATTGTTGACATTTTACTGTTATTTTGTTAACTCTTTCTCACTTTTGCTTTAATTTGGTTCCTTCAGCACTTGAAGTAGAGTGCATGGGGCTATATGAGGCTTTTGAATGTCATTTCTGCTCTAAGCAGCTCTAAGGCACCCATCTGCATTTCTCCTGCCAACCTTGGGACATAGACAGGGCAATTATTACTATTCCTATGATAGAGATATGGAAGCAGATTCACAGAGGCAAAGAGACCTGTTATCAGTGACAGCAGTTAAACTGACTCCTTCCAAACTGAACACAACTATTCATATCCACAAGGAGCACTGTTTAAAGTAAGACAAAAGGATATGGTTTCACACTGAGAAAACCTGTGGGTCAATCTAAGAGTCCTGCAGGTTAGGATCCATCCTTCATGCTGGTCAGTGTCAAGCTTTGCTGTCTGGAGAGGCTGGACAGAATTGATAAATAAGGGTAGGAACTCTAAGGTAGGACTCAGGGAAGCCAGGCTGAGAAATAGCGAGTGTTGGGTGCCACATGCTAGTTAAGCCAACTCAATGATTTAAGTTCTGATACAGGTTCTGGGCACGTGAAAGGACCTGACCAGGACATAAGCAGGATTGCCAGCAGCCCTCACCCTGATGTGTCTATTTTGTCCTTCCATCCCCTCGCTTGAATACCGAGGTGACCTGTGAAATGGCAAACCGAGAGGAGATGTGGAGGAGCAATTGTTTTGGCAGCTGAGGTCTGCAGATGATGTCAAAACAGAATATGATAAGACTAAAATATACTCAACATCCATCAGTCCCTAAGGGCTGAACAAATTCTCTCTCTCCCTCTGTCTCTGACTTTTTGTCTATACACAAGTACATTCTCTTCTCCTTTCTCCATAACATTTCCGATTAGCTGGAAAAGTGGAGGAGGTGTTTGAATTCCCATAGGCTTAATAACTCTACCTGCATTTGGAGGTCATGAGTTGGCAGCTAACCTGCCACAAAGATAAAGGACATTGCAGATGTTTTAATGACCAAAAAAGAGGTGATAGTCTTGTCCTGTCCTAAGATGTAAGAGCTAGAAGAGTTCTGAATTGCAACAGTAGCAGGAGGAACATCCTAGCAACATGAAGAAAACTGCTGGGAAAGAATTAAAAACATTGGTGAACCCCTTCCTAAGTAAATACTTTTGTTATGTCTTAGCTACTAAAACTGTACTATTCTGGATGAGCTCCTGCTCCTCAATCTCTGGCCATCTCTATATCATCTTACAAATATACCACCAATGGTGGTAGTGAAGAAATCCTGTGCATTTGATGGATTAAAAAACTTCCAGTTATCATCAAGAGGAAAACAAGGCTTTTCTTATTTATGACAAGTCTTTAAAGTACACCAGATTTCTATAGCCTTCATCAGTATGGCTAACAAATATAGAGATTTAAGCCTTACAAAGTGCTTTACTTATATTATCTCACTTGATTCTCACAACCACTTTGTGCTATTGTCATTCTTACTTTACAGATGAGGAAATCCAGGGAGGGTGATACTGACAGTAGGTGTTTAAGGTCCAGTACTGTATAAGAGACTCGCCACCTGGCAAGTGAAGTACAGTGCTCAAGTCTTCAACTCTGCCTCTCATTAGTTATGTGACTTTAGAGTGACTTCAGCTTGCTGAGCTTCTGGATTATTATGAAGCTCAAACAGGATAATACATGACAAGCATTTTGTAAAACTTATTAGTATAATACAAACATCAGGTATTGTTATTAATTCATTTAAATTATATAAAGGGGTAATATGGGAGAGTAATCAAAAATGTACAAATTGTGTCTCATATATGGTCTAAACTTCTACATGGCAAGGCAGCCCAAAAGAAATGAGATGCTCTCAAGAATAAAATTCTGATGTGCACAAAATATGAGGAGGAAGAAAAGGTGCTCTTGGTTCCAAAGCTCTCTAGGCTGGCTAGCAGGGGGGCTTCATGGTGGCCTTATTTAATGTGGAAGTTAAAAGGGACTTGTTATAAAGCCCTGCTGTTGCTTCTGTCCCTAGTGTTCTTTCCTACTTTTAGGTGAAGAAGTTTGAAGATAACTATGACCTTAAGAGTGAGCCGCCAGAAGTCTGGTAACTGGAATCTATGCTGAAACTTGCTGGAAGCCAGATGGTGAGAAATGAAGTCCTGAGCGACCTGCCAGGCCCAGTTCAGCACGAGCAGAGTTGCAGACTCATCCATCCATTAGCCACACTGTTAAATGTAAAAGTATTAGGGGCAAACGACTTAAGTCTGAGCTTCTCTCTCCCAGGGACTAAGATGGTAGAGTGGAGAGTGTGTTCTTTTGGGCTTGTGACTTCAGTTCTTGCTATGTCCTCAAGTGGCAGGTCAGAAGGAACATTTATTTATTTAGCTCTTCTTTACAAATAGTTTCAATTGTATGACCCTCTTTGTGACCCTATTTGGGGGGAGGGGGATCTTGGAAGAGATACTGTAATGTTTGCCTATTTCCTTCTCCAGTCATTTTCCAGATGAGAAAATGAACTAAACAGGATTAAGTGTCCAGCCCAGATATGAATTCTTACGTTGCACCACCTAGCTGCCATTGGTTAGAACAATAGGTTAATTCTGAGACAAATTTTATTTGAGAAAAATTTAAATACTCACATTTGGATTTTTAAAATCATTGTATGAATCCAGAATGGAGAAGGCAAAGTTAGGCAATAAATCACAAGAAAAAGACCGGGGGATTTTAGGGGACTGAAAAGCAGATGTGAGTCACAAATGAGATATTACAGTGGCATCTTCAGTTGAATTAATAGAAGCCTAGTGTCCAAAAGAAGAGCACCACATCTGAAATACTGTGTTTGGTAAAGCCACTCAGAAAAGACAGAAAAGCTGGAACACATCCAGAATAGGGCATCCAAAATGAAAGGAAGACTCAAAATCGTTCCTTTATTCAACTGAAAGAATCTGGACTGTTTAATCTAAAGCAAAGCTTCTTAAACTGTGGGTCATGATCCTATATGGAGTCCTGTAACTGAATGTGGGATTGAGAAAATTTTGGCAACCATAAAAAAGTTTCTGAATGCAGCACCAAATTCAAAATTCAAAGTATAATTTTGGCAGTGCTTGTCCCTGTTGAATTGCACTACTTCACTGCAGCCTTGGTTCCAAACACACAACATGTGCACTTTGCACTGCCCATCCATGAACATTGCCAGAAACACCTTGGCTTAGATTTAAGAAGGGGTTATGTAAAAATTTCTCAGACAAAAAGGGTTATAAGTGAGGAAAAAGTTTAAGAAGCTCCTGGTGTAGAGAATGGAAGGAGCCTTCGAAAGGAACATGATAGCTGTCACCAAGTATTTGAAGGAGTAAAGAAGAAATAAATTTGTTTTCCTTGGATCGAGAGAGGAAAGAAGCAGGAGTTTGGGAATGTGTAGTTTTAGGTTAAAATCAAAGGAATAACTTCTAGTCAGTGCTGTCAGAGTACCAAAGGCTGCCCCTCAGGAGGTAGTTAGCAACTCATCATTGTAGGTCTTCAAGTGATCACTTGCTAGGAATATTGCAGAGAGGATTCCTTTTCAAGCATAAATTAGACTGCATGACTTTCAAAGTTGCTTTTTTTTTTCCCCTGAGATTTTATGGTAAAGCAAATTTTCAGCAAGAAATATTTTTGGGTTGTTTTATTATTATTATTGTAGTAAATGATAGATGTGTTGAGTCATCCACATTCAACTGAAAGACAGTCAACAAGCAGAATGTGCAAAGTGTGTGGATGGGATATTGCCCTTGAGACTAACTGCTTCAAATCTGTTTAAATTAACCTAAACGGTTTCCTTTGGAAAGCACAGCACAGCATTGCTTCAAGGGTTCTTTTAGGAGGTAATCAGTAGATTCTATATTTCTCTCTATATTCTATATTTCTCTCCCTTTTCCCCTCACTTTGATCCACTGTTCTATTAGGTCTGGGCAATTTTCTTTCATGATTTAATGATAACCAGGCTCTTTTCTGGGTCATGGCTTTCAGGCATTCTAATGATTCTTAAAATATCTCTCTTCTTGATCTGTTTTTTAGGTCAGTAGTTTCTGAAAAGAGATGGCTTACATTTTCTTTTATTTATTCAGTATTTTATTTTGTTTTTAATACTTTCTATTCTCTTATGAAGTCATAATCTTCTTTCTGGCCTACTTTCAAAGATTTTGTTATTTGAGAAAAGTTTTGTACATCTTATGCTAAGGTCCTTGTAAGTATAAGGTTCCTTGTAAATCTTTAGCCTGAGGTTCTTATGCCCTTTCTAGTTTTTTCTTCTGATGTTTTCATTTCATTTATCATGCCATTTAAAAACTCCAGCTTGATTTCTTCTAGGAATTTTAATTGATTTTATGACTTTTTCTCAGAGTAGTTTTAGAATTAGCTTTTTAAAGGTTTGTGTTACTGATATTTCAGGAATCATCACAACTTTTTATCTTGGAAGTTTTTTGTTAACTTATTCTTCAGGCTCCATGTACTTCTGAAGGGAATGTACATATTATATACTGGTTTTATATGTATATACATATCATAAATACATACACACACGCACATATAAATAGACAGGTTATATTTACCAACAAGACTAGCAACATTATAAAAATCTAAGGAAATGGGAAATTAGTTTTTAAGCCAATGATTTTTAGAATATAAAATGAATATTTAACAGTGTGTGGTAGTATAAAAACCAGGAAGGGTAACAGAAGACCTGAGGTTCTATCCTTGGCATTCACCACAAACTAGCTACATAACCCTGGGCAAGATGCATCTCTTCTAAACCTTAGTTTTTTCACCTATAAAATGATGGATTGGGGTCAGATGGCCTATGAGAGCAGGGTCACTAGCTATCTTTACCTGTATTCTAAGAAAAGTATAACAGTATTATAGATTTTAGTTTGCATCAGTACTCAAACAGCTAAGGAGCTGTCATATGGAAATGAAATTGTCTTCTTTTTGGCCCTAAAGAATAGGACCTTTGAGGTAAACTAGTAACTTTAGAGGTAGAAGTTCTAGGGAAGAAAATTTAGTTTCAGCACAAAAAATGATTTCTTAATAAATAAAGCTATTTAAAAATGCAATGGATTGCATTAGTAGGTAATGAGTTCTAAGTGTTTAAGTCAAGGTTGGATAGAGATTTGTGATTTAGGCATGGTTCTGACTATCCTTTTGACTTAATGCCCTCCCTCTAAGATCTCTTTCAGCTCTAAAATTTAATCAATCCCTTACTTAGTATGTTTTTCTCCCTTTCTGGACAAAAACTTTTAGAAAACAAATATTGGCTTCTAAACAAATTAAGATCCAAACTCAGTTCAACAGGAAAATGGGTAGAAAGACTTTGATTTGTTCCTATCACAAACTGTACTCCTCTTTATTGAATGAGCCATTGCATTCGCCACATTGTCAGACTTAATACTCTTTTCAGCTTTTTACTGAGCTCTAGGGCTGACCTCCTGGCTCATATCCTCAGCTAATCTTCTTTTTCTTTCCAAAGGGAACAATCTAACTGTTTTTCAGATCTTGCTGGCAAGGTGCCTCTGGATCCACTCCATACCAGACCCAAGGTTCCAGGGCATTGGGACCAAGAAAGTCAGAGGTCACAGGGCTTCTGATTGCTTCTCCAGTGCCTTGTTTGGTGATCTTGGCAAAATCATGAAGAGCCAACTTGTATTTTAATTTCTCTTCAGTTAAATAAAATAGCTATTTATCTCACAAAATTAATGTCTTTAAAGAGCTTAGTTTCTTTCTGATTCCAAAGGGCTTGATGAGCCTACAATGCAACTCAGCATTTACTGAGGATGTTAGGCAGAAGATGCTGGATAGGATGAACAGGGTATCATTGATACATAAACTCTGTCCCCTATGAACTTACAGTTTAGGGAAAAGATACATACACAAGTAAATTAGATAACAAAGTATGAAAGGTATATAGAAGAGTTTAGACAAAAGTGCTATGAGTTCAACAGAGAGAAGGATCATTAAAGCTGGAAACATCATGTAAATATTATTTGGTAAGCCTGGAAGAGTGAGGAGGATGCTCCTTGTAAAAATATGGGGGAAAGAGAAATTCTGGGCATAAGAAAGACCAAGAGCATTGAAGGTAGCAACAGGTTTATCATTCTGAATGATCTGTGAATCAGCTGACTCTATCTTATAGCTTACATACAAAAACTGCATGCACATCTTAAGCTTTGCTTTTTGGTTTAGGTTTATATTCCACAAGAACCTGCTCCCTTAAGTTGAATGGATGTCCATCAGTTGGAGAATGGTTGGTAAATTATGGTATATGAATGTTATGGAATATTATTGTTCTGTAAGAAATGACCAGCAGGGAGGAATACAGAGAGGCCTGGAGAGACTTAAATCAACTGATGCTGAGTGAAATGAGCAGAACCAGAAGATCACTGTACACTTCAACAACAACACTGTATGAGGATGTATTCTGATGGAAGTGGATATCTTCAACATAAAGAAGATCCAACTCACTTCCAGTTGATCAATGATGGACAGAAATAACTATACCCAGAGAAGGAACACTGGGAAGTGAATGTAAATTGTTAGCACTACTGTCTATCTACCCAGGTTACTTATACCTTCGGAAGCTAATAATTAATGTGCAACAAGAAAATGGTATTTACACACATATATTGTATCTAGGTTATATTGTAACACATGTAAAATGTATGGGATTACCTGCCATGGGGGGGGGGGAGGGAGTGGAGGGAGGGAGGGGATAATTTGGAAAAATGAAAAAAAAAAAAAAGAACCTGCTCCCTTAATCCCTACTTCATTACCTTTCTGTGATAACAGGTACTACTTAACAAGAGTTCTTGTGTTGCTTGGTGCACTGAGAGTAGGAATTTTAACTTGAGGTCTGAAAATCTGTTTTAAAAATATTCTGGTAACTTTATTCCAATGTACGATATATTAAGCACAGTGGATAGAATGCTGGACTTGAAGTCAGGAATACGTGAATTCAAATTCTGCCTCAGATATCATTTTACAGATGAGGAAACTAAAGCAAATAGCACTTAAGTGATTTGCCTAGGGTCACATACAGCTATTAACTATCTGAGGTCATATCTGAACTCAGGCCTTCTTGACTCCAAGTCCAGTGCTTTATCCAGTAGCCTCTGATATACATTGCTGCTTCTCTTTCTTTGACAAAATTTGCATCTAATTAAATGCTTTTCAAAGCATTTTTGTAACCTTGCTCATTCCTATCCTTTCACGCCTTATATCCTATTCTCCAATTCTTACTCTTGCCCCCACTCTTCAGTTCAGTTAAACATGTCTACATGCTAGTGGTCCCACTGAATCATTTCCGAGCACTGGCTGAACCTTTGGGGCAGGGCCAACAAAAATCTAATATCTCTTAATGCTTTTTATACTATTTGTCTTTGTAGTTCTATTTTGGTTATTCAGTCATTTCAGTCATCTCTAACTCTTGGTAATCCCACTGGGGTTTTATTGGCAAAGATACCGGCATGGTTACCATTTCTTCTCCAGCTTTTACAGATGAAAAACTGAGGCAAACAGGATGAAGAGACTTGCCCAGGGTCCCACACCTATTAAGATTTGAGCTCAGGAAGATGTGCCTTCATGACTCTGGGCCCATTACTCTATCCACTGTGCCACAGAGCTGCCCCCTTGTAGTTCTATATTTCTATCTTATGAATATAAAGTTTTGTTTCTAAGGATTTTGTAAATGAAAATACTATTTGCTCTTTCTTTGAGGAATGTAAATGAATTAATATTTCTTACTAAATATATATATATATATATATATATATATATATATATATATATATATATATATATATATATATATATATACATGCACATACACATTTAGAGTTGTTAGGAATTTTAGTTATGGAAAGTTCAATCCCATTCCCCATGCCAATCTGGATTCTGAGTTAACCCAACAGGGTGTGCGCACGCGCGCATGAACACACACACATACACACACACAAAGTCACACTCTCCCCTACCCCTTAAATAGTGACTATCTATACTTTATATATATATGCCTTGTATATACAAGGCTTTTGCTTGTATATACACTAGAATATCAAAGAGTATAAGAAATAGGAAGATAAGATTAGCAAGGTAACTAAAATTTTCTGTACAAGTTCTATCTTAAAATATTAAAACTAAAAATTAAAATTAAAACGTGTTTTGTTTTAGAAAGTTCTCATTCTGAGAAAATTCCAATTCAAGTGGGCCAAGCTGAGAGATGCAAAGCTGGAGATGCTATTCTATGGACTGATGTAAGAAGCTCTCATCTCTTTCTGACATTAAACTGATCATAAATATAAACCCAAGGAAATCTTATTTCATATTGCCAATGATTGTTGTTGTTCATAGAAACAGAATTTGAATAAATTGATTTTGTTATTCATTACATTGTAGTCATTATCCCCGAACATTTAGACTAAAATAATGGGACTGATTTTGTTTGTCACAGAGGAGTATCCATGTATACTTGGTTGTACTTGCTCCTTTATCCGAATTTAAGTCCTCTGAACATAGGAGGACTGTCTTTGTTTTATAAAAAAGGCAACTAGGTGATGCAGTGGATGAAGTACTGGAAGTCAATTAACCTATCTGCCTTATTTTCCTCAAATATAAAATGGGGCTCTCTTTGAGGAATCCATTGCTTTCTCAGGGTTATTGTGAGGATCAAATGAGGATCCGTCTGTAAAGTGCTTAGCACAGCACCTGGCACATAGTAGGTGTTTAGCAAATCCACTTATCCACCATCTAACTTTCCTTCCTTCCTTTTTTTCCCCCTCTTCCTATAATTCATCAGTGATGCAGAGAACTGTGCTTTTTATAAAGCACAGTGGGAATCCAAAACATTTTGAGACAGAAGAAGTAAAACCAATATATCATTCAACCAAACAACATTTATTATCCATCTGTCTAACACATATTCAGGCACATTGTAGGCATTTGTGGACTGATTGATATGTGCAAAGCATTGGGTAAAGTACTGGGGGCAATAGCCTTGCTCTTAAGAACTATATAATCCAATTTGAAAGATGACATGTATAATAGAAGCTACAAAAAAAATCAATTTGATGAATTCACAAAAGAGATATAAATGTAATAATGAAAGTTCACAAAATGAATGATAATATTTCTTGCTTGGGAGTGGGGATGTGTGTGGGGAGAACAATCAAGGAAGGCTTCAGGAACAAGGTGACATTTGACCTAGGTCTTGAAGGGTTCATATGGTTTCCTCATTTTCGATACTCAGAAATGACTTGCTGATAGGGCAACCAACACACATTTATTTAATGCCAACCATGTGGCAAGCACATTGTTAAGCAATGGTGCAAGTACTTGACCATGGTGAAAAAGGTCATAAGATAATCGGGTACTTTCTCGAAAAGATTCCATATCCTTTTTCTGCTTTGGTTAACAGCTAGCTATTTGACAGGCCTATCAAAGCTCTTTATGATCCTCCCTCTACACCTTTTGGCCTAAAAACCCTGCTGCATCAAGGAGGCCACCATGGTTCTAGTACCTGGCCCTCCCCTGCTGTGGCCAGCCTGCTGCTGTTGTCTCTGGGCAGTCCACCCTCTGTGGCACTGTCTAGCATTCTGCTTTGTCCTGTGGGCGGTCTGCAATGGGATGGCAACACTTTTAAAGGGAGTCTTCTGTGGACCGAGTTTCACCTGACAACTTTGAATTCCATTTGTTGGTGGTACTTTTATCAGGGAGTGATAAATATTTCATATTGAAACTGTCACCTGGAATTTAGTCAAGTAAGGTCTGCTGAAACAATTGGAAGTCATAGATGAAAGTCCAGGCTGACTCCCCAACAAGTAATTGGTCCTGAAAGCCCAAGATTAACACTGCCCCAGAGATTAGAACAGGATCAGTGAGGAGAGCAGAAAAGGGGAAGTGGTGTTTGCTCAACTTCTTACACTCTTAGAAGTCTGAAAGTGAACTTCAGTGATAGATTCTGACTATGGTTTCTCAGAGTGCTGCACTTTCTAAACCAATTATGTGGTGAGCAATGGATTGAGGCAGGGAAGAAGATGGGCCCCAGGATCTGATTGGAAACCACATGTAGTGTTATGATTTTACCACATGATCTAAATTTTAGAATATTTCTTTACTAAGCTAACTATACCTTTCAGATAGGCCTTAGCTTTGAGTGTCTTGACTGAACATGGGAATGTAGAAACAAAAAAACAAAGGATATTGAAGCTGTCATGGACTTCAGAGGTCATCTGGTCTAATCATTTAATTTGCAGGTTAGGAAACAAAGTCCTAATGGGATAGCCAACTTCAGTCTGCTCTTCTTAAGGGAAAGTTACAGTTAAGGACAATTTTTTCTAGAACTAGTTAAAAGTATTTAAACGAAAATAAATTGTCACCTTGTGAACCAGATTAAAAGAGAGAATCTGTACTTTATTTTTGTTCCTTTAGGGCCATAAATTCTCTCTCCTGCCATTCCCAGATTCAACTTTCTTCCCCATAAGAAGTATATATTAATACAGTTTATCACAGTAAGTCAAGGACCATACTGTTCACTCACTTTCCTGGAACTAAAACATGTATAGAATATAGGCAAGTTGAAAAGTAATAAGTCATCTCTAAAAGGAAAACTTAGAGGGGAAGAGAAGCCATAGAAAGTATGAAGGCTTCTATTCCTCCTTATACAAAATTATCTAGCCACTCTGATTTAGCAGTGATGCTTCTTCTTGGCTGACAATATTGTATTAATCAATCAAATATTCATTAAATGCCTACTATGTATTAAGCACTATGCTAGAGGATAGAGATACAAGATAAAAATGAGAAGACATTCCTTGCTCTCAAGGAGATTAAACCCCAGTAAGGGTTAACAATACATATGAGAGAGTAAATGGACAGATGTTTTAGTCTGAGTTGTCCACAGGAACAGCAAAAAGGAAAATAGAGCAGCTAACCAACGTGTCCTTCCCAGAATTGATGATAGCACTGTCTGTAAAGTTCGGACTAGCTCTCTGGAGGACCTCGGGATCAGCCCGAGTCCTTGGTCTTAGTGGAGGAGTGAAGGAGGCAGGACAGCAACCAGGAGGCTGGTCAAAGATGGAAGGTCTCATTTCCAGTCCTCCCTTATATACCTTATTGTAATTACATCATTATAGTATACTGATTATGCGTGAATTAGAGAACCCACATCAACATGCTAAGTACTAAGTATATATATATGTGAACAAGAGAACCACCACCTCATCAATTCCACTGAGTTAGCACCTTGTTTCAAGTATACTTCTCCCTGGCTCTCTACATTGTCTTAATCATAGTTCCCAAGGATACAAGACAAATACATAAATATAGAAAAAAATTGGGAGGGAAAGGGTTTCAAACCCTTCCAAACTAAATCAAACCAAAGAGATGATGAGCTATAATTTTAGGAGGGGGGCTAATTATGGGATGGTTAAATTATAGATTCAGGAAAAGATGGAACCTTCAGAGTTATCCAGTCTAATTCTCCTATTTTACCAATGAGAAAACTGTCCCAAAGAGGTGCTTGCTCAAAGTCACAAAGTTGGAATCTGAATCAAGGACCTCGTACTCTAGGGACAATTCTACAATTTACTGTACCATGGGAGAAAATCTCTTTCCTCATCTTTAAAAGTGTTTTCTTCCATGTGCTCTATATTCTATATGCCATCACCACTTTTCCTCCTATCATAATGGCCACCACACCACCTTAATATCTGTCTAATATTTCACAATTTTTGAAGTGCTTCTTACCAGATTCTCACAAAAAGTCCTGGCTGAGAAGATCCAAATCACCATCATTAACATTTATTCAGTACCTTCTATATGCAAGGTATCATGTTAGACACGAGGGATAAAAGAGAAAAAGATTCCTGCCTCCAGAAGCATGCATGCAGAGGTTGGGGGTGAGGGAAAAATAATAGACAAGAGTGTACCCAACAAAATGAGTAGTTCTAGAGCACCAAGAACTAAGGGGCTCAACATAGAGTTCCCATTGGAGATGGCCCCTGAACTGAGCCTTAAAGGCAGCCCGAGACTCAATATGAGACTCAAGGTCGCTGGGTTAGGATGCATTCCAGCCAGGGGGGATAGCGCTTGCAAAGGGAAGGAGTGGGGGCAGTGTAAGACTGTACAATAAGCCTCCAGAGGGAAGCAATGGCCAGATAGAGAGAGAGAGCTGATAAGACTTGGAAGCTGATCGATCATGGGAGTGTGAGGGAGAAAAGGAGTGGAAGTTAATTCTAAGGCTGTATGCCTGGATCACAGAGCTTTAGTTGCAAGCCGTGTGGTCCATCAATAAGGAAACCTGGGGAGCTCACCGTTGTATGGGTGATAAGTGTCAGAGATGGTATTTGAACTCAGAACCGAGGACCCGTGCTTCACTGCCTTCTGCCACTAAACTCCTACAGACTTCTCAACTTTTGTGGAATGCAAGGGGGCCAGAGCCAATGGGCAGTCAATTCCACACTGGACAGAACAAATGGGCAGGCCCAATAAACATAATGGAAAGGTCCAGGAAGTTGGTGGGTGGTTCAGGAGTACAGACAATAGTTGACTCGAGGCTTCTCAGTACCCTTGACAGAGGCAATAGAATACAGGTCTTCTAACTCCCAGGCCAATGCTCTTTGCACTCTACCATGTTGTCTCTGTAGCATTCATCTTATTTACGGGTATCATCTAGTTCTGCAAAGTCAGCAGAATGATAGGATCACAGACTTCCAGCTGGAAAAGGGTTAAGGGTTCCTCTATTCCAGCCCCCTCATTTTACAGATAAGGAATCAGAGGCCTGGGGGTGCTGAGTGATCTGTACATCACCACAGATAGAGAGAGAGTAAATGAGAGGTACAATAAAACTTGCTTTACAAATAGGGAAACTGAGGCACTGGTAACCACCAGAACAAATTGATGACTGAGAACTGGGAATCAAATTCTCCAGTTCTGACCCCACCAAGCGCCAAAAGGCAGACTTTATCTTAAGCTCGGTGTAACCTTACAAAGAGATTAGGTCACAAAGAGATATGGAAAGGAAGAGAAGGCAGGAGGGAGGGAGGCATTTATTCAATAAATACTTTTAAAATGTTAAAATACCTTTGATGTATCTGATTTTATATTAGGTGCTGGATAGATCATATATAACACAACTTATTTGATATCTACATAAGTGTATTTATGTAATATGTATATATCTACATAGATGTGGCTATAAGTGTACAGAGAATATCCCACAAATCTTAATGCAGTTTTAAATAGCTATAACAGCTTAAAAGTTCACCAAGACTTTTGGGATATCCTGTGTATACCTAAGCCATATATGTATACACACATGAATAAAATAAAATGTAGACTATGACTGTGCCATACAAAGTGTAAGTGCTACAAGAATTGACAGAATCAAGCTATTTTCCCCTGAAGCCTCCCTGACCCAAATGGAAGAAAGAAACTGGAAACCTCTCTTTCAATAGGAGAAAATCTGCCATATTTTAGAACACCAATAAAAGACTTGAAAATCAGGACAAGGATATCTACAGAAAAAAATGAGAAATTTAATAATCAGCTAAGAACCAGGAATGAAAACTGAGTTTAGCTCATCTTAGAGCTATCTGTATTGAGTGGAAAATTAATTTTCTCCCCTTTTTTTTTTACAGTATTTTTTTTCTCTTTATTTCTGTCTCTCCTCTGAAACCCAGTAAGAAAATCACTTGTGAGGAAACCCTTATTAGCATATGAACTAACTATCATCTCACCTGTAGGAAAGGGCAGCTCTGTATAATGGTTCCCAGACCCCTTATATCATCCTCATCAGTGTAACATTCCTACCACCACTGGGGATGATAAAGCCTTTAGGAGACACAGCAAAGACTTCCCTCAATTAGGCTCTGGTGCTGCAGCTGGCTGCAACAGCACAACCATTATATAACTACAAGCATTACGTAACCCCCTAACTCCCACACTCCTGCAAAATACATCATGTACTGGATCTGTAGGACAAAGTTGTTCTTTTAAAAAGCCATTTGAGTAAAGAGGGGTGGTTGGTGCTGAAAAAAATCCACCCATTCCCAAAAATGAAAAATTAAGTCAAAGACCCTTACTCATTGATCCACTTTAAAATTTCTGAGCAAATGCCTTCTTATAACCCCTCTTTCAAAAGGCACCTTGCCTGGATTCCCTACAGAGATGGGAGACTGGGCAAGGAACACTACATATGATGTCAGGCTTTTTTTCCCATGTCAGGCAGTTTTTGCTGAAGTGTGTTCTATCTCTTCCTTTTATATTACTCTGTTATAAGAAATGGCTCTCTGGGAGGAATGAGGGGAAGGAGATGAGACAATTGAAAAACATGGGTGATATAAAAATGAAAGATATCCTTAACAATTTTTTTAAAAAGTCAAGTCAGTAGTAAAGAATTGGAAAAAAAAAAAAAGGATATATCGTTTGGCTGACAAATGACTAAATGCATTATGGTACATGAATGTAATGGGACATTATTTTATTGTAAGAAGTAAACAAGAAGCATTGAGAAAATAATGAAAAGGCATTAATTAATGCAGAATGAAGTTAGTAGATACACTTTCTTCCCTTTTTTGCAGAGGTTTGGAATGGTGCATCTTATAGCAGAAATGGCTAAACTTAAGATCACAGATTAAAAGAGTGGGATGGAATAAAGGTCATTAGTCTAACTCCATCATTTCACAGATGAAAAAACTGAGACTCAGAGAGGTTAAAAAACTTGTACAAAGATGTAAAGATAGTAAGGCTTTTGTGCTGGACCAGAGCATAGAGATCACTAAGACCAGTGGTTCTCAAAGTGTGTTCCAAAGAATCATGAGGGTCTCTGAAATCCTTTCAGAGGATCTACAAATTCAAAATTAGTTTTTATTTCTAATATGGTAAATATCTACAAATATAATCCACATGAATAAAAACTCTTTAGACAGGACCTCACTAATTTTTAGTAGTATAATTACACTGAGAACAAAAGTTGAAAACTACTAACCAAGCTGTCCACCCACCCCAATATTACAAATGATGACTCTGAACCTCAGAAAGGCTAAAACTATTTGCTGAAGGTCATTGGGAGATCAAAGACTACAGCCTGGGTGATTCTATTCCCATCCTAGGGCTTTTTTCCACTGCATGAAATGTTTATATAAATATTCTTAGGAGACAGTGCTTAAGTGTAAAGGCATGGCTGAAACTCACCAAGCTTTTACACAAAACTGTCAACACGATATTTTTTCCAAATATTTTCATATTTTTTTATTCCTTATTACAAAGGATGGCTCAAAATACTGGGGGATAGGGAGGGATAGAGTTGGAAAAGAAGGTAATATAAAAATGAAAGAGAACCTGAAAATTATGTTTTACTGCCATGGCTATGCTAGAAATTATAACAAGCTTTTATACTTCTAACCATGTATCTATCCTTTTATTCACCCATCACAGGTACAACAGTACGAAAGGACCTTGGATAGCAAGTATTCCTGTTTACAGAATGGGAAATTATAATCTAGACAAGCTCATTCTTCTTCTTAAGGTCACTCAGTGAGTTAAGTGGCAAAACTGGGAGTAGAAGCCAGATTTCTCATCTACAAGAGATTCAAAGTTTGATCTATAAGTATTGATTAGGTTGCTACTAGATGCTATGCTTATAATTCTGGCATTGTTCAACACTACTGAAGCTAAAGAATAATGAACACAGATCACCTTCCCCCTCAACATCTGTTATTCCTCCTGAATTCTCAGTTAATGATTCCACTATTCTCCCAGCTACAAAGGCTCAAATTTCAGGACCCTGATCTCAGGGTCTGCTTCAAGGATGGGGTTGCAGAAAGAGGTTGACCAGAACTCTCAGCTCTAGCCAAGGGAGCACAGATCCTTCTTGGGACAACCCAACCTTGTCTCTTTGGGCTCCACAGCCAATCATTACTAAGTTCTGGTGACCCCCCCCCATAATATCTCATGTTGATTGCCTCTTTCCCATTATTATCACCTCCACTTTAGTTCAGGTTCCTATTGTCTTCTTTTGGAATCATTTGAATAGGTCTCCTCACCCTCGGTCCTTTTACCTTAAGTTATCCAATAGACTATTTCCAAGCTAATCTCTATAATATACAGCTCTGATCTCAGAATCAGAGATTTAGAATTAGAAGAGATCTGGAAGGTCATTTAATTCAATCACATTTTTACAGAAGAAGAAAATTTATCCTAGAGCAATTATGTGCCTTACTCAAAGTTGCAAAGGCAGTTAAGTAACCTAGACTGGGTTTAAACCAGGTTCTGCACTCTAATCACACAACAACCCTAACATTTTTTACAATAGTTTTCTATTAACTATAAATAAAGCTGATATTCTCTGCCTGGTATTCAAGGCTCTCTACTATCTTTCTACAATCTTTTTCAGCCAAGTTAAACTATGGACCATTCCTCAGCATGTTCCCACCTTTCTGTACCTTTTACTCAGGCTGTTTGATCATGCTTGATAGAAAACCTTTCCCCTTTTCTTAGTCTTTTAATTTACTGCCTGTCCTTTAAGGCTCAACTCCACAAATCCTTCCTTATGACCTCAACTACAAGTATTACATATCTTAAGTGAACCCTCATGGTTCTTCTTAGGCACGTCATTTTACAAACTTATTAAGTACCTATTAGGTGTAAGGTGCTTTGTGTTGGGAAGAGGAAAAATGAAAAAAAATGACATTCCTCTGGGAGCTTATAATTTATGGGGGAAAGACATAATGGAGGTATAAAGAAATCAAGAAAAAAGTAGTGTTTGATAGTGATAGAAGAAAAGAGCTACAAGGAGTTCTAAAATTTTGAGAAAGAAGACCATTTTTAGCTAGGAGGAAGAAATACTGGTGGCTTCATGGAGATTTTTGTTCTGGGTCAGGTTTGACTCAGGTTGGCCTGGTAGTTCAGTTTTGGATTAGAACTTAATGAGATTATGTAAACTACAGATAAAATACTTAACCAAAGTAAATTATATGGAAAGGATATTCAGGAAAGAAACAGTGTTAGTTCCACTGGCTGTAGATCACAACTGGGAACAAAGTTAACTGAAACTGCCTCAGATCAGTTCCATAGAACCTTGGTGAGGGGGCTTAAGCTGCTCTGGGTCTATTAGCATCCTGGCTCCAAATATCCAATACATGTCAGTCAAAAAGCATTTATTAAGTACTTGGTACAGACTAGGAACTGGCTTAAGTAATGGCAATATAAAGGCAAAAATAAAATCAGAAATATAACTTGAACCCAGACCTTCTTCACTTGGAGGCCAATAGGCTATCCATTAAACTGTGTTGTCTGATATAGAGCAGGTACTTAATAAAAGCTAAGTGAATGAAAAATTAAGGCTCAGTTCAATCACCACCTTCTACATGAAAACTGTTCTGATCTCCCAGGTGTTCATTCCTTCTTGTCAGATTAACTTCTATACACAAACACATGCACATGTTAAGTTCGTTTGTGTAATTACAAGCTCCTCCCCCGGAATCATTAAGGTTTAGTTTGTCTCTTGAGCATGGCACAGAGTAGGTACCAGGTAGCATAATTTTTTAAAAAAAAAATTTATTCACATATATTTTAATTATATAATTTTCAACAATTTTAAAAAATTGACTTCCAAATTTTCTTTCTTCCTCCTCTCTCACCTCCCTAAAATGCAAGCAATTTGATATAGACTATACCTGTAGAATGATGTAAAATATTTCTATATTAGTTATGTTATGATAGAAAACAGACATTAAAAGAAAGTGAAAAAAATAGTATGTTTTAATCTGTATTCAGACTCTTATCAGTTCTTTCTCTGAAGGTGGATAGCATTTTTCATCCTAAGACCTTAGGAATTGTCTTGGATCACTATTTCTTTTTCTTTTTATTAATTTTCTAATTATACATTTTTTGACAGTATATATGCATGAGTAATTTTTTAATAACATTATCCCTTGTATTCATTTTTCCAGATTTTCCCCTCCCTCCCTCTACTCCCTCCCCTAGATGATAGGCAATCCCATACATTTTACATGTGTTACAGTATAACCTAGATATAATATATGTTTGTAAATCCAATTTTCTTGTTGCACGTCAAGTATTGGATTCCGAAGGTATAAGTAACCTGGGTAGATAGACAGTAGTGCTAACAATTTACATTCACTTCCCAGTGTTCATTCTCTGGGTATAGTTGTTTCTGTCTATCATTGATCAGCTGGAAGTGAGTTGGATCTTCTCTATGTTGAAGATATCCACTTCCATCAGAATACATCCTCATACAGTATTGTTGAAGTGTATAATGATCTTCTGGTTCTATTTATTTCACTCAGCATCAGTTGATGTAAGTCTCTCCAAGCCTCTCTGTATTCATCCTGCTGGTCATTTCTTATAGAACAATAATATTCCATAACCTTCATATACCATAATTTATCCAACGATTCTCCAATTGATGGACATCCATTCAACTTCCAGTTTCTAACCACTACAAAAAGGGCTGCCACAAACATTTTGGCACATACAGGTCCCTTTCCCTTCTTTAGTGTTTCTTTGGGATATAAGCCCAGTAGTAGCACTGCTGGATCAAAGGGTATGCACAGTTTGATAATTTTTTGGGCATAATTCCAGATTGCTCTCCAGATTTGTTCACAACTCCACCAACAATGTATCAGTGTTCCAGTTTTCCTACATCCCCTCCAACATTCATCATTATTTGTTCCTGTCATCTTAGCCAATCTGACAGGTGTGTAGTGGTATCTCAGAGTTGTCTTAATTTGCATTTCTCTGATCAGTAGTGATTTGGAACACTCTTTCATGTGAGTGGAAATAGTTTCAATTTCATCATCTGAGAATTGTTCATATCCTTTGACCATTTATCAATTGGAGAATGGTTTGATTTCTTATAAATTAGGATCAATTCTCTATATATTTTGGAAATGAGACCTTTATCAGAACCTTTAACTTTAAAAATATTTTCCCAATTTGTTACTTCCCTTCTAATCTTGTTTGCATTAGTTTTGTTTGTACAGAAACTTTTTAGTTTGATGTAATCAAAATCTTCTATTTTGTGATTGGATCACTATTTCTAAGAATAGCTAAATCATTCACAACTGATCATGATTGCTGTCATTATGTACAGTGCTCTCCTGGTTCTGCTCACTTCATGCAAAATAAATGAAAAGTAAATTATGTTTTAGGGGGCTGGGAAGGAAGATAAGTGCAACTTTGGAGATCAGGAAAAACATTGTGTAGAAAAAAGGTGGTTTTTCATTCTGGAGAGCAATCTGGAATTATGAACCAAAAGTTATCAAACTGTGCATACCCTTTGATCCAGCAGTGCTACTAATGGGCTTATATCCCAAGGAAATACTACAGAAGGGAAAGGGACCTGTATGTGCCAAAATGTTTGTAGCAGCTCTTTTTGTGGTGGCCAGAAACTGGAAAATGAACGGATGTCCATCAATTGGAGAATGGTTGAGTAAATTATGATATATGAATGTTATGGAATATTATTGTTCTGTAAGAAATGACCAGCAGGAGGAATACAGAGAGGCTTGGGGAGACTTACATCAACTGATGCTGAGTGAAACGAGCAGAACCAGAAGATCATTATACACTTCAACAATGATATTGGATGAGGATGTATTCTGATGGAAGTGGATATCTTCAATAAAGAGAAGATCTAATTCAGTTCCAATTGATCAATGATGGACAGAATCAGCCACACCCAGAAAAGGAACACTGGGAAATGAGTGTAAACTGTGAGCATTTTTGTTTTTCTTCCCAGGTTATTTTTACCTTCTGAATCAATTCTCCTTGTGCAACAAGAGAACTGTTTGGTTCGGCACACATATATTATATCTAGGATATACTATAACATATTTAACATGTATAAGACTGCCTGCCATCTAGTGGAGGGGATGGAAGGAGGGAAGGGAAAAGCCGGAACAGAAGTGAGTGCAAGGGATAATGCTGTAAAAAATTACCCAGGCATATGTTCTGTCAATAAAAAACTATAATTTTTTTAATGTTGTTTTTGAGATTATCTTTAAGGAAATTAAGGATTCTAAGAGGTAGAACTAAAAAAGAAAGTGCATACTAGATACAGGATAAAGACTGCAAAGAAATGGAGGTGGGAGATGATGTGTCAAGCACTGAAGAAATGCTATTCTTCAATCAATTCTTTCATTTAAAGGAGTCAGCTTGCTCATAGCACAAATGAAACTATTCTTGTTGTATATATGCACATGTAAGTTAGGGAAAAAGAGAACTTGTAGCCTGACTAAAATAGGGAAGGGTCATGCTTTCCCTGATTATTTACTCACATGAAGGATGCTGGTTAAGAATAACATTAATTAAAATAAATTAAGGGAACCACCCTTCTTAAAAATCTGTGACATTGGTCATCTGTCTCCCTTTAAGAAAACATTCTTGCTGCATAAGCATGATGTATATAAGTTCTGATTCCTTTAAAGAGCAAGTTAAATAATGAAGCATAGGCACTACCTTCTGATCTAGACTCCTTTAAATCTTCACCTAAAATTCCTGCCTTCTACAGGAAGGCTTTCCTAACCTATTTTAATTGCGCATCTTCCCTTTATCAATTATTTATTATCCTGCATTTGGCTTGCTTAATCATAGTTATTTGCTTGATGTCTCCATTGTAAGCTTCTTGAGGGCAGGCAATGTCTTTTGCCTCTTTTTTTGTCTTTCTACAGGTAGTCACAGTGCCTGGCACATAATAGATTCTTAATAAAGTTTTATCAATTGATTATGGGGGAAATTCAAAAGGATTTTTTTCAGGAAAAAAAGGTGGCTTTAATGTCATGGCGTAAAAATCTGAGTTTTGAAGGAAATTTTTTTTTATCAATTTTATAATTATAAAATTAATAAAATTTTTTGACAGTACATATGCATGAGTAATTTTTTTTAATAACATCATCCCTTGTATTCATTTTTCCAAATTTCCCCCCCCCCTCCCTCCATACCCTCCCCCTGATGACAGGCAATCCCATACATTTTACATATGTTACAATATAACCCAGATACAATATATGTGTGTAAATACCATTTTCTTGTTGCACGTTAAGTATTAGATTCCGAAGGTATAAGTAACCTGGGTAGATAGACAGTAATGCTAACAATTTACATTCACTTCCCAGTGTTCCTTCTCTGGGTGTAGTTATTTCTGTCCATCATTGATCAACTGGAAGTGAGTTGGATCTTCTTTATGTCGAAGATTTCCACCTCCATCAGAATACATCTTCATACAGCATTGAAGTGTACAGAGATCTTCTGGTTCTGCTCATTTCACTCAGCAACAGTTGATGTAAGTCTCTCCAAGCCTCTCTGTATTCCTCCTGCTGGTCATTTCTTACAGAGCAATAATATTCCATAACCTTCATATACCATAATTTACCCAACCATTCTCCAATTGATGGACATCCATTCATCTTCCAGTTTCTAGCCACAACAAAAAGAGCCGCCACAAACATTTTGGCACATACAGGTCCCTTTCCACTCTTTAGTATTTCTTTGGGATATAATCCCAATAACAGCAATGCTGGGTCAAAGGGTATGCACAGTTTGATAACTTTTTGGGCATAATTCCAGATTGCTCTCCAGAATGGCCGGATTATTTCACGACTCCACCAACAATGCATCAGTGTCCCAGTTTTCCCACATCCCCTCCAACATTCATCATTATTTGTTCCTGTCATCTTAGTCAATCTGACAGGTGTGTAATGGTATCTCAGAGTTGTCTTAATTTGCATTTCTCTGATCAGTAGTGATTTGGAACACTTTCATATGAGTGGAAATAGTTTCAATTTCTTCGTCTGAAAATTGTCTGTTCATATCCTTTGAGCATTTATCAATTGGAGAATGGTTTGATTTCTTATAAATTAGGGTCAGTTCTCTGTATATTTTGGAAATGAGACCTTTATCAGAACCTTTAACTGTAAAAATGTTTTCCCAATTTGTTACTTCCCTTCTAATCTTGTTTGCATTAGTTTTGTTTGTACAGAAACTTTTCAGTTTGATGTAATCAAAATCTTCTATTTTGTGATCAATAATGATCTCTAGTTCTCCTCTGGTCATAAATTCCTTCCTCCTCCACAAATCTGAGAGGTAGACTATTCTGTGTTCCTCTAATCTATTTATGATCTCATTCTTTATGCCTAAATCATGGACCCATTTTGATCTTATCTTGGTATATGGTGTTAAGTGTGGATCCATATCTAATTTCTGCCATACTAATTTCCAGTTTTCCCAACAGTTTTTTTCAAATAATGAATTTTTATCCCAAATGTTGGTATCTTTGGGTTTGTCAAAGATTAGATTGCTATAGTTGTACCCTATTTTGTCCTTTGTACCTAATCTGTTCCACTGATCGACTGGTCTATTTCTTAGCCAATACCAAATGGTTTTGGTGACTGCTGCTATATAATATAGCTTTAAATTAGGTACATCTAACTTCAATGCTGTATGAAGATGTATTCTGATGGAAGTGGAAATCTTCAACATAAAGAAGATCCAACTCACTTCCAGTTGATCAATGATGGACAGAAATAACTACACCCAGAGAAGGAACACTGGGAAATGAATGTAAATTGTTAGCAGTACTGTCTATCTACCCAGGTTACTTATACCTTCGGAAGCTAATAATTAATGTGCAACAAGAAAATGGTATTTACACACATATATTGTATCTAGGTTATACTGTAACACATGTAAAATGTATGGGATTACCTGTCATCAGGGGGAGGGAGTGGAGGGAGGGGGGGATAATTTGGAAAAATGAATACAAGGGATAATATTATAAAAATAAAATAAATAAATTAGGTACAGCTAGACCACTTGAAGGAAATTTTTTGAAGTGAGTGAATTGTTTGTATTTTTTTTTTTTTTTTTTTTTTTTTTGGTAAGGCAATGGAGATTAAGTGACTTGCCCAGGGTCACACAGCTAGGAAGTGTTAAGTATCTGAGGCCAGATTTGAACTCAGGTCTTCCTGACTTCAGTACTCTATCTAATGTGCCACCTAGCTGCTCCTGTTTGTATTTTTAAAGAAATTAAATCTCTGGTTCACATGAACATTTAGAAAAAAATGTTTAGTTATTTTCAGTCATGTCCTACTCTTCATGACCCTATTTAGGTTTTCTTGGCAAAGATACTACAGTGGTTGGCCATTTCCTTCTCCAGCTCATTTTACACATAAGGAAACTGAGGCAAACAGGGTGAAGTGACTTGCTCAGGGTCTCACAGTGAGGTTGTGTCTGAGGTCAGATTTGAATTGGAGAAAACTCATATTTCTGACTCCAGGCCCGGGCTAAACACTGTACCACCCAAGCTGCCCTCAGACAGAAATAAAAAAAAACCATAAAAGAAACAGAAGTTTTTCCTTCTGTCCTAAAATCGGTAAAACTTGTCCCAACTGTCTCTGAAGTCTGAACTTCTCATATCAAGATAAGGCAGCTCTCCTCATGGTAATTCCTATGGTGAAACTCAGCTGGACATGGCTCTCCCCCATGTCTGTCCGGGTCTGCAACCTCAGCTGCTCTGTTCTGGCAAGCAGGGCCATTTGCTCAAAAGGGTTCACCCCCACCCTCTGCCCCATCTGTTGCCCAGAATCATCAGAAATCATTGCTGACATTCAACACTTTGAACTCACGTTTGACCATACCTCAGGAACTTTCTTCTGTCCACCTCCTATTTGTTATTTTCTACTTTACCATTGCCCTGGTTCTAGTAGAACCTTACCAAGTACTTTTGGGTCTGCACCTAACATATAACAGGGCTCATTATCACTGTCCTGTCCTACAACTGGACTCCAAGGGAGCCAGGCCTGTCTTATCTAAACCTTGCATTTCCTCCCCTGTCATCCCCACCTCTATTCCTGCTCCTAGGACAGAGCTTTTGTACACAGCAGACCCTCAATAAATGAATGTCTTAATACATGTCTGTTCTTCAAAGCCAGTCCTGCTAAGTAGTTTGGACTACGGCTAGGGCAATTGCTGACAAGACTGTGGGCACAAACTTGGTGCTTGGAGATTTTATTCTGCCACTTCATAAAGAATACCAGATAAAGAACAGGTGTTCAGTCCTTCCTCACCAAGACAGACAAACTTTGCCCTCTGTCTCTCATCTTTAAGTACCAAGTTAAATTTCACAGTAACAAAGAAGCCCTGATTGAGCAGAAAGGAGGGAACATGAGAGCATCTAACTGATCTCCTTTCTCTTAAACTAATAACTTCAAAGGAAACTCAGAAGAGAAAGTAGCAGCCCTGCTCCTTTTCTAGGTTCTTTATGTGCCTGAAGGTATGTACGTAATAGTGTTTCTTAACTGATGCTAAGTGAAATGAGTAAAAACAAGAGAACATTATACAGAGCAACAAGAAGACTACGTGATGATCTACTCTGGTTCTTTTCATGAGGTGATTCCAGCTGATTCAACAGACTTATGATGCAGAGAACCATTTGCACTCAGAGAGAGACCATGGGGACTGAATGTGGATCACAACACATATTTTTCACCTTTTGATGTTGTTACTTGCTTGCTTTTTTTCTTTTTTTTTTTAATCTGATTTTTCTTGTGCAGCATTGACAAATGGGGAAATATGCTTAGAAAAATGCACATGTTTAACCTATATTGGATTACATGCTGTCTAAGAGAGGGGGGCGAGGGGAAGGGAGGGAGAAAAATTTGGAACACAAGGTTTGCAAGGACGAATGGTGAAAACTATCTTTGCATGTATTTTGAAAATAAAAAGCTAATTTTAAAAATAGTTTTTTCTTAAAATGACAACTAGAATATTTTTATTTTTTTCTAGTAATTTATTTTTAATTTTATTTTAATATATATTACTTTATGAATCATGTTGGGAGAGAAAAATCAGAGTAAAAAGGAAAAAACCATGGGAGAGAAAAAAAAAACAGAAAAAAGAAGTGAACATAGCATCTGTTGATTTTTAACTGGAATACTTTGAACAGATTTGTGATTTCATCGACCACCACAGACCACAACTCCACTACAAGAGAAAACTGAATAAGTCACTGTGACCAAAACTAATGTGCATGCCTGGGGAGCCTAGATGATGGGCTCTGTGTCTTCTGCTGAGCTGGTCTTGCACTGGGAGGATGCTTAATACTTTAAGCTTTATATGACCAGCCAGCCGGAGAGTCATACAGGTACCTATGAACTATTAAAAATTACCAGAGAAAGGTCTCTAGCATGTTGGGCATTGGAGGATTTACACAACAATGTGGGCAAGCCTAGCCTCTGAGATTCTTTCCATCTTACCCTGTATACACCTTATTTCTAGACAGTTATTTTCCTGCTGTCTGTCTGGAACTGTTTTTGTCTTTTTTCCTATTCCCAGTGCTTAGTCACAGGGCTTGGTACACATTAAGTGCTTCATACATGCTTGCTGACAACTTCCAAAATAGAGAGGACAAAGAAAAGCTATTAAACTGGCCTAGTGGAGCGAGTTTTCCTATTTATGAGAGCACAGAAACACTGAAAGCCTGACACAGGAAAGGCAGTGTGGCCTTAAATAAGTCATTTTACTTCTCTCAGATTCAGTTTCTTCACCTGTCAAGTGGAGAGTAGTAATGTTTCAACTGCCACATCCTAATCTTCATGGACAGTGGGGGGAAGGGAGAGAAAAGCATTTTGAATTCGTAAAAGTGGATTATTCATATCTCCAGGGGCCTACTAGAACTTGTGCTCTACTTGAGAACCCGGAGACTATGCCCTGAAAGGATGAGAATAGAAGTTTACTCGATTTACACAAAGCTTATCAAGTGAAAGATCCCCAACCATTTGAAGCATTTCACAGAAATGCTAAATGTTGGGATGGAGACTGCTTCAGACTTTGCAATTTTCTTTAAATTCTGATCAAAGCTCAATGTAAGAAAGCTAGTTTTGATTCTTCCAACAAAGCCTGTTTTCAGCAGCTGAGGATACTGACTAGAAAGTGCCTATTTTAAAGAGCCAATGCCAGCCAGGACACAAAATTGAACATTTCCCAGATTTCCTGTTTCTTCCAATGATACTGCAGGTATTTGTTCCCCTAAAGCTCAAGACCACATAGAACTGAGAGATATGGAATTCAGTTTAAGAGGAAATTTTTGTGGCTGTATAAAAATTTATGCTGCTTTCTCTCGAGAGCCATTTTTTCCAGGTCCAAGACAGAGTACTTAAATAGATAACCTCTTTATTCGGTGATGTTTCTTTTTCATCTGGTATAATATATGCAAATCGATCCTTTGATCTAATCTGAACCATTCTAGGTATGTAAGTGGTAAGAGTGCTGATGGAAGGAATTTCTACACCTATTTCCCAGAGCAGATGAGGAGTTGGAGGGACAAATGTTCTCAAGAAGGAACGATGTGGCAAAGGCCTCTACTGATTTCTGCCTATCTTCCAGGCATTCCCTTTGCTGTTCTCACTTTGGACTTTAAGAACTCAGGGCTAATTGTTGATTATTTGTTTTGGGAGTTTGGGAGAGTTGAGGGTTAGACAATGGCTGATACTGAGAGCTTATCCAACATGACATCATTTGTGCATCATTGTGCTTTAAGGTTTGCAAAGGATAATCTTCACAACTATGTTCTAAGTCCATCCTAAAGATGAGGAAAATAAGACAAAGAACTTAAATGACTTGCTCTGGACCACAGAGTTAGTACCTGAGGAAGGATTTCGATTCAAGTCTCCCTGTCTTCAAGTCTAACACTCTACTGACTATCTAGCTGCCAGAACATTCCATTTGCTGCTATTGAGGGGATTTGTGTTTTGGGTAGAAATTAGAATAGATGACTCTGGGATCCTTTCCAATTTTTCATTCTATGATTTTTTAAATCCACAAACTATTTTAGGGTATATGAACACCAGTCTCAATTCTCTGAGCACATAATGAGTGGGCAGTAAGAGGACGAAGTGAGGGAACTGTTATTGGGCAAAATGAGGCAAGTAAGCTTAGTGATGAAACTGGACCAAAGATAATCCACAAAGTGGACCTGTGAGATATGTCTGCATTTAGAAAGAGATGAAATAGAGTATGTAAACACATACAGGAATAAATGACTTTGAGTTAATCTGATTTAGAAAAATCAAAATTTACATAACAAATAGACTAGGGAATAAATATTCACTTTGTGGAGCAATGTTTACAAATAATTTCTCTGAAAAGTGAATTACCCTAAATACAGCATAATTTTTAAAAAATTAACTTTTAGGAACACATCTACTAAGTAAAGAAATGAAAACTCATAGGATCAGCAATCTAGAAATGGAAGGGACCTGAGAGGCCACCTGATGTAGTCTTCTTCCCTACTTCCCAGTATTAAAAAAAAAAAAAAATGAAAGGGCAACCCAGGTTAAGTAAGTCAGGTAGGCAAGTAAGTCAGAAGGGGGTTTGAAGGCAGGGCCTCTGTCTTTGGAGTCACAGTTCTTTCCACTGTATCACATTACTTTCCTAATCAACAATAACATTGGTACTAACATTTTGGAATCTTAAAAAGTGCCTTCCTGATGACAACCACCTGATGTGAAAAGTGACAGTATTGTTACCCTCATTTTCCAAATGAGAAAACTAATGTTTACAAATGTTAAATGATTCACACCTGGAATACTGCTAGAAAATGTCAAAATGAGACCCTGAATTCAGGTCTTCTGATGCTCAGTCCAATGTACTTTTACTTTATTAGTTAGAGAAATGAATTTTTTTGGTTTGTTCTTCCTGATTTTTTTTTTTTCTCTTTTAGATTTTATCAAGAGAGAGGTGATAGAGAAGACAGAAATGAGGCAGGGTCAAGGAAAGCAATGAAATGTTGGAAAAGATGGAAGATCAGAGCCAGGAAGATCACCCAACACAGACCCTAATTTTTACAGATGAGGAACCTGAGAACCAATGAAGAGTGACTTCCTTTCCAAGTGCTACTTTATCCTCCTTGAAGAAATTGGGACTAATGGGAGGTTGATGTGCTTGGGCACTTTATATAAATGGGAAGAAAACAACACTGGAAAACATTACCAAGTGAATTTTCTTTCCTGGCCTGGCTTCTGGTAGAGGGATGAGCTACAGGGTCCTTTATTCTTGAAGAGGACCAAAATGACATCACTATGTTGGAGTCAAGGTACAGTGTGTCTGACTATGACTGATCAGACCAACATGAGCTTAGCAGGTACTACCACAGACTGCCCACAAATAGTCCCCGTGAACTTCTGGAGTAGAGAGGTCCTAAATCTGCACATCTCAGGAATCTTTTGCACCACTGTTCTGCTTTGCTTATTGAGCGCAGTGCCATCTGTGATGTGGGTGTGCCATGCTGGGTATTCCTTTGCCAGCACCTCATACAACTAACTGATCCCAAGAATGTCCTTTTATCACTTCTGGCCTCCAGGTGAGCGCCTGTCTTGTGTCAGTTCTTTTAGGCAAACATACATTTGGAATTCAATATGGGCAGCCCACTGGAGTTGCACTTATTGCAGGAGCATTTGAATGTTTGGCAGTTCAGCTTGAGAAAGGACCTCAGTGTCGGCAGCTTATTCTACTGGGTGGTATTCAGAATCTTTCTAGGATAATTCAAAGGGAAGTGATTCAGTTTCCTGGCATGGCTCTGGTATGCTGTTCAGTTTCAGAGACACATAATAATGAGATCAGCACAATGGCTCAGACTTTTGGTTTGCTAGGCAACCTATTACCTCATCTTTCCCATACTTTTCTTTAGTTTCCCAAATACTGAACTAAGTCTGACAATGCATACATTAACTTCATCATCTATAACGTGCTGTTGTCTCCAGAAGCTGCTGATCGCTCTCTGGGAGGAGACTGCTGTGTCAACTCAAATCTCTCGGACAGATTCTTCTTCCTGTAGAGAACCGTGGTCTCCACACAGTTGCCATTAACTCTGGTCCAGAGAAGTGATTTCCCTTCCTGCAGAGAGCCGCCTCAAGTCTGGTCTAGAGCAGAGACTCCCTTTTTCCTCCAGAGCTGCCCTCTTTATCCTCCCAGAGAATGGGCGTGGGATAATGCAAGGGCTTCTGGGAAGAATTACTTCAACCAATGAACTTGCTCCTCCCAAGCACGCAAGCTCTTCCCCAGGAATTCACAAGTCAAACTCCCAGTCATGGCTGGAACTAGAAAATTGTTAAGTACCAACTTAGCACTTAGTAAAAACCCAATATCTCATTTTCTCATTAGCACTTAGTAAGAACCTAACAATCATCTATGTGTACATCCCTGGAAAGTATACTGCCCACAATAAGTGAATTTATCCACAACACTCAAAATTTCTTCTTTGGTGTAGACAATGCTTATGACTAGTGTGCTGCTGGCTGCTGGAGAACCTGTGTTTTCTTAATGGTAATTGTTAGGCCAAAATTTGCACACGTGGCAGAGAAATGACCCATATTTTGTACATATCAGCCTCAGAGACTGCATTGAGTACACAGTCACCTGTGAATAATTTTTTTTTTTTAAAATACCAACTCTATCTCTAATTGTGGCTTGTAGCTTTTTCAAGTTAAATAATTACTGACAGTGTCATTTTCCTTTTCATTAAAGGTATCTGACAATAGTGTTGTCATGCTAAAAATGCTAAAAAAGCATGGGGGTAAGCACATGGTGAGCAGGAAAGTAAAAGAGCATTATCCATTATCCAAAACCCATGCAAGCAAACCATCATGAAACTGATGTACAATACTGATAAATTTATGCAAACAGCAAATTTTCCCATACTATTCCACAAGCAGCCTCATGCTGACAGTATCAAAGACTTGGGTCAGACTGACCTATGTTGGTTAGGACAATCCAGTAAAAGAAAGGAAATCAGTTCCTGGTGAGCATTCAAATTCAAAGATTCAGAGTCATCAGTTGAGAACCTATGTGTACACACCTCTGTTGTGCTCTTGGCATTTGTCCTGGAACATCATGATATGAGGTTTGCTCTTTCTGGAAGAGCCTTTGGCCCTTTCTCAAGCCACACTGGCTTTTGGATAGAAGGCCCTTTTCCAGGTGAAGGATCAGTCTATTAAGGAGGACTCTGGAAAGAATCTTGCCAACCATGACTGAGAGAGAGAGAGACAGAGAGAGAGAGACAGAGACAGAGACAGAGAGAGAGACAGAGAGAGAGAGACAGAGACAGAGACAGAGAGAGAGAGAGAGAGAGAGAGACAGAGACAGAGACACAGAGACAGAGAGAGAGACAGAGAGAGAGAGAGAGACAGAGAAAGAGAGAGAGAGACAGAGAGACAGACAGAGAGAGAGACAGAGAGACAGAGACAGAGACAGAGACAGAGAGAGAGACAGAGACAGAGACAGAGACAGAGACAGAGACAGAGACAGAGAGAGAGAGAGAGAGAGAGAGAGAGAGAGAGAGAGAGAGAGACAGAGAGAGAGAGAGAGAGAGAGAGAGAGAGAGAGAGAGAGAGAGAGAGAGAGAGAGAGAGAGAGAGAGACACCTTCTTGTGATTGTCATAGGACAACCTATTTCCTTTACCACTTTGCCACAGGAGAAGAAACTAAGGGCCAAACCTCTTCTTCAATTGTCAATGGGGACTCTACTGAAATCTACTTAAATCCAATGAAGCAAGGTCTCTAATAGAGAACAGGAAGGAAAATATGGACTTAATAGCTCTTTTCCCTAAAACATTTACATAGTTCTATGAGCTCAAGGATCCATTAATTCCCTTGAAAAATGAAGATCCATGCCTGATCATCTTGGTAAATAAGTACTCTACAAAGGTTACACCTAAACACATTGGAAGCTTTTTTCTCTTTCTCCTGACATTACAAAGGTATAAGTGGTACTACCTGTCATCCCCTGCTTTTGCCACATGGCTACCTCATGTTTTTTCTTTCTGTCATATAATTTTCTATCACACAATACAATACATTGATCCTGTTTTTTAATGCTCCTCATTGATTCAATCAATGTGGGCTTGACACTCACTACATTGCTCTCTGTTATTCAGTTTTAGTTCATCCAGATCAGATGATTTTTTTTCATTTCTCTCATTGTAGCCACTCATTCCCTCATTTTGCAGAGGAGGAAACTTAAGGTTAGAAAGGTAGTGATTTGCCCAAAGTAAATGTATAGTAAATATGTATGTAAAACTGCTTAGAGCCTTAAGTCTCATTACTGAAGAAGACTTTGAAAATGTTCTCAACTGATGACTCTGAATCTTTGAATTTGAATGCTCACCAGGAGCTGATTTCCTTTCTTTTATTGGATTGTCCTAACCAATAAATTTGAGAAATTCTTAGAATCTACTAGAAACAATGCTTAAATTATATATATACATTGGTATGGGATATGATGCAGGAAAATATTGCTCAATGGGGCAGGCAGAGAATGTGGTAGATTGTCATGTCATTTTTAAAAATAATTTTTATTTTTATCTTTTGTTTTTATATCACCTACATTTCTCATTGTACATTTTCCACTCCTCCCTTCACAGAGTCATCCTTAATAATAAAGATTAGGAAAAACAGAAAAACAGTTCAGCAAAACTAATGAATAAGTCTGATATCACATGCAACATTTCGCATTCATAGTCATCTACCCTTGTAAAGAAGAGGAAGAAGTGCTCATCTTATTACTTTTCAAAAGGGAACAATTCAATTATTTGACTGGAATGAAAGGACTGTGGATAAGCAATTCTATTTCTCCCTTATCAACTTATAAGCACTAGTTATGGCTTTTAAGGTAGATACTACATGGAATGACAAGTGATGACAGTCATTAGTCACTAGTTTCTCATTTCCCACTAGCACATTCAAATAGTTATTTAGGGACATTACTTTTCAATGGTCACTTTTAAAGCTAAACCATAAATTAGCATGTATTGATTTCTGAGGCTCCAGAAAGCACTACTGAATTGGGGTATATTACTTCACTTTTACAGATTATGCCACAAGAAGAAATTTAAAGATGAACTACGAATATACTGAAAACAAAAAGTCAACAAAAATGCCCCCTACATGCAATATCTGCTTCATTGCTTTTATGTTTTAATGTTTTACATAAGGTCTGTTTTTAGCTGCTTTTAAAATGCAGTTCAAATTTTAATGTCAGATGCACTCAGTATTTGAATTACTCAATTAAAAAATGTTAGCTTGTGAACAAATAGCAAAGATGGCAGAAAACAGTCAATTATGTAAAACTGATTGTCTTTTTTCATGGACTGTGAACATATGAGTATAAGTGGGGTTCCAGAGGAATGAGTCCTGAGATGAACCAGGACTAGAGTACATCCAGTTCAGTACTTCCATCTGTATTTATCTACTACCACACAAAACTTTTCCTGTTTGTGCTTAGCTAGCAAATTATAAATTTGTTCTTAATTTTGATACAGAAACATTATCAAACACTAACTGTTTGATGTACTAGGGAAACCATTCAAGGATCATCTGGAAATCTTACAATGCAAAAGCATTAGAAGAAGTCTTCTCAAGTTTTTTCCCTCTCTTTCCCCAAACCAGAAATAAAGGTTCCAGAGAACAAAGCTCCCAAAGACCTCAAAGTGCTTGGTAAACTTTATTTCTTTTGTAAATATTAATCCTGAATTCCTCTATGAAATAAATTTTGTTCTATTGTTCTGTTGTTCTATCGTCATGGGGAAAATTAAAGTCATAATTCCCCCTCCCCCAATATCACTGAAAAAGAAGTGATAACAAATTAAATAAAAGTCATAGCAAGAAAGTTAGAGCTAGAAAGTGTTTTAGATATAATCTGGATCAATCCCCCCTCAGTATAAAACTGAGACCCAGAGTAGCAAAAATATTTGCTTATGGTCACAAAGATTACAATCTTGCCACTTTCATAATTTCATACTTTCTGTTCCCAATTCTAATATATTGACTAAATTTTATAGCCTATTTATTTATAACAGTGGCATACAAACACACATCAAATTTATTTATGCCAAAAATACTTACAAATCATGTGAGAAGGGAAGTAACAGAATTATAACAAACTAGTGGAGTTTCTATGATAGCAATTTTGATAGATTTTTTTAAAAGAGAATAATCATATCAAGAGTAGCTAAAGAGAATAAAAGCTAAAGGCAAATCACCCACCATGATTAGAAGTCTGACTTGACTCTAATTCAATTCTTTTGAGGTTAAACACACGAGAATGCCCACCTCACCTTATTTCTTAAAAGTGGGACTTTATTTTCCTGAGGTTACTTGTGTCTTTAGGGGCACCAGTGAAGCTGGACTCATTCTAGCATGGACTTCTCTCATTGTTTATCCATGATGGAATGTCGAGATTTCTCGCTGTATTCCAAAGCCAAGCAACAAAGATTTAGGTCATTCATGGCTTTAATTATCTGTGCTTCATCTTCCTTATATTAAAACAGTTCAAAAAGGAGGTATTTACAGAAAGTCCCTAGCTTTACAGAGATCAAATGCGTATTTTGTTGGTGATGATGCTTAGAATTCTTTTGAAAGTGACAAATTAAAGTGAACGTAAGGGAAATGGTAACCTGCTATCATTCCAAGAGAATTATAATTTTTTTTTCTTATGAGAAATTTCTTGGTTTTGGAGTAAGCCTTTATTAATGATAATTAATTATCAATTAATGATCAGATTCTTCACTTTCATCTCATTCTATTTATTCCCCTCTTCCTAAAAGATGTAAATGAGAGAGAAGACTGGATCAAACTGATGAAGTACCTGTTGAATACTAAGCAGCTGTCATCCCAATCAGTTTTTTATATTGGTGCAAACTAACAAATGGACATTAATGACAGCAGTCTTAGAACATATCTCAGAGGGTGAAAGAACCACTTGGGAGAAGCCTGCATTAGTCTTTCATTCCCTAATTAATGTTACAGACAGGCAATTTCATTATTTTGCCTGAGAGTTTATGGATTTGCTCTACTTTCATAAGAAAGATATACAAAAGCAAAATTCACGTTCAGAAAAAGGACTTCTTTAAGAAAATCAAGTTTCAGAGCCACAGTTCATTTGGTACCATGTGCCACATTATCTCCATCTGCCGAAGATCATATAACTGGTAGTTATACGGATGATATTGACCATAAGGAAAGGTTACATAATGTAAACTGTTATCTAAGAAAGCAGGAAAATACTTTTAACACGTTTTTAAAAATTTCATTAGAAACCCTTGCTTACAATGAAAATTTAGGATGTAAAGGACTACCAGATAAGTACATGGAAAACTGTTATGCTACCAAACTGTTCTCCAAGGATTCTGGGTACCTGATGTTTTATTGTAGATTGCTTTGACCTCATAATTTCCATCTGTTTTCTTCTACTGTAAATGAGTAACAGGGGTGGGATTTTATGACTCAATGAGACTCAATTCACATTTATGACTCAATTCACATATGCAGAAGGAAGGAAAAATGATATGATGTTCTAAATTTAAAAAAGAAAAAGAGAGAGGGAGTAAATGTTTGATAGATCTTTCCATCAAGAGACAATAGTAGATAAAGGTAGAATGTAGCATATTATCAACAATGACAGCACTGAAAAATTGCATTAAAAACACCATCAAAGGTATTTATGGATTGAAAAAGAAGTAGGCCAGTCACAAGCAATTCAAGTACTATCCTGGGACTCACAAGATAATAAAAGAAATAGAGAAAGTGATTTGGGTGGATCCTCCTTGAAGGATACAATACATGTAAGGACATAGATAATAATTACACAAGCTGCTAAGACTTTAACAAGTCCCAGTCTACATTGGTAGAGCAAGTATTCAAGCCAATAACCTCACAGATTAATGAAGCAAAATGTGCATCTTACCTGTCGTTGAATTATTTCTAGGTTTCTTTTGGCTTTATTCACTAGAATTTGTATTTGTGCAGAATCCTTTACATTTTTATTTTCTCTGAAGGCTTCTCTTATCCTTCTGATGGCATAAGTTCTAAACATATGGGAGGGAAAAAAAGAAAAGAAAAAAAAAAAAAGGTTGTCACAGTCTGGATTTTTAAATGCATTAAAGTGGTTTCCTTTATCAGTGATCCCTCCTATGGATGACCTACTTTGCCACCAAAGATTCATCCACAATGAGTCTTTCACCAGGGTGCAGCCAGACCTAACAATAAGCAGTGTGCTCCCCAGAGAATACACAAGATAGAAGTATAAAAAGGGGCCAGGATCTCACTGTCCTATAGATGATAAGCTCCCAGAGAAGGCAATTAACTTCCTGGGTTCTTCTCACCTAAAAACCAGGATTTTGGGCTAAGTGGCCTCTGACGTGACTTCTACATAAAGACCTAATGACCGCTGGACTAAGTCTAAGTTATCCACGAGGGTGTGGCCTCTTTCCCTTCAGAGAATAGTATGAATGGTCTGATGGAAAGGAATTTTGTGATCCTGATGTTGGATTTTTACAATTTACAGGAGGTACTCCTGGGAAGTAAATCCAGTTACACAGTGAGCAAAGCAGGAGAGACAGGACCAGAACCGAGGTCTCAAAAGGTACTCTGCCTTTCCAGTAAGCCATGATCATACAGAAGAAATGCAGGAACTGAAAAATGAAATTAATTTTTCCAAATTCTTTCACTAAAATTTTGGCAGAGGACTCATGATAATATGAGACCTAGATGAGCTTTCCGTCTCCTGCTCATCTCTTCCTCACTTCCTTGCCTCAGGTAAGTCAAGATTTCAGTTCAGTTCACAACAGAATCTTGCAAGTGATTTCCTCTAAAGGAGTGATTTCATAAAAAGAATTTCTTTCGATTTCCTCTACAAGACAACAATAAAGATTAACCAGATGAAAGATCTTTACAATCCTTCTCCCTCTAAATCCTGTGATCCTATGATTCAGTTACTCTTTTTGAAAAATAAACACATGTGCAGATTGTATGGGTTTGGGTAGTTTTCAGTTAATTATATAGCTCTCTTAATATGACCAATCAATCAATAATCATTTATTTAAATAATCAATCAATATGTATTTGTAGATCAGATAGTATATACAACTCTGGAGGGGTAAGTGGACCAAAATAAAACAGTCATGCCCTAAGAAAATAATATTTTATATGGAGTAATAACACATACATATAGGTATATATACTTTGGGGGAACAACTAGCAGTAGTGGGGATCAGGAGAAGGCTCATGTAGAAGGGAGCATTTGAGCAGAACTCTGTAGAAACAGGGCCTCTAAGAGGCAGAAGAAAGAAGTCAACTCTGCAAAAAGCATAGAGATGGGAAATGGAAAAAGAATTGTGTGAGGAAAAGCAAGTTCAATCTAGGTAGAATTTAGATTACTGAAAAGGGAGTAAGGATGAATAAGTTGGGTGGTGCCAGGATGGAGCTTTAAATTGCAAAGAGACAAAAGAAGTTATTGGAGTTTATTGAGGAGGGGCGTGACATTGAGTCAGACCTGTGACTCAGGAGAATAATTTTGGTAACTGTGGAGTCTGGAAAAAAAGTGGGGTAAATAGGGAGGCCAATTAAGATATGTGAGAGGTGAAAGGGCCTAAATTAGGAGAGTGGCTGAGTGGGGAGAGAAGAGAGAACATTTGGGGGAGATGTGGGAGATAGAATGGATAACAGTTGCAACAAATTACCTATGTTTAGTGAAAAAGTGTGGAGGAGGACCATGAGCTTAGAAAATGGTGTCTTAAATAGAAAAGTGAATTAGAGATATGGGTTTTGGTGTGAAATGCTAGCATTTGTAGAGTACGTGCCTGCTATGGGCCCAATACAGTGCTAAGTGCTTTATAAATACTATCTTATTTGTTCCTCACAACTGTGTGAGCCCAGTAATACCTGTTCTGCTTAATTTTAGCACTGTTGGGATGAACACGTTCTGTAATCTCTAAAGCACTTATATTATGAACAATTTCAGATAATGTGTCAAAAGTCAAAGTAAAACCATTATCTCTTTAAATATCAACTCTATTTGCATTTGGAAATGCAAATCTAAATCTCAATATAAATACCTGGCTATAGGAAAAAAAAAAAGGTAGCTAAAGAACTGGCACATCTGTAAGATGAAGCTGAGAAAAGCTCTTCAATTTTAACCAGCCAACTGGAATGAAAATGCACTTAATTCCAACCCTAGAAATGTCAATGACTATGGCTTCTATGTACCAATAGATGGTGTGCATCTTAAAGGAAGGCCTATTCACCTATGATGGGAGGATGTCTTGCAAGTAGAATTTATTAAAGCATAAGCTCATCTTCACTTTTGTAGCTTATAACCTAACAAAGTTTCAGGGAAAGTTGATTAGCATTCTAAGAGCACATGCATGTTAAAAATAAGCCTCTGTTCATTTGTTCATTCTTTTTGACATATCCTTTAACTGTGGGTCTATCCCAAGGTTCTGAGGGTCCTGGACTGTTGGGTCTCTATACTTTCTTATTGGGTCTCTACAACAGCTTCTATCAGTTTAATCTCTATATAGCTGGTCCAGTCCCTCTCCCAAGTTCTACTCCCTTTCCTTCCATTTGATGAACTACAGGGGAGCCCCACCATGATCAAATTTAAACTGCTCGGTTTGACACTGAAAGCTCTTTAAAATGCGGTCCCATCCTATCTTTGTAGAATTGTTACTTCACCACCTACATTATAACAATGTTCCCACTCCCACCTCCCTGACTTTTTACTGGTTTTCCTCCATCCCTGGAATACACTCTGAGTTCACCTCCACTGATGGAATTACTCATTTCCTTCAAAACTTGATTAAAGCTCTACCTTCTTCAGGAGGCCCTCCATCGTCTTCTTCAGTTCCCATTGCCTTTCCTCCCCATATCATTTGCTGTCTTTTCTTGTGTGTACTACATATATTTTTTTTAATATATTTCTATAAAGGCAAGCTCCTTCAAGGTGGGGACAGTTCTGCTTTCATCATGGGACAATCAGAGTCTAGCATAATGCCCGGCACAGAGCAGGAACTTCACAAATGCTTCTTGAATGGGGATAATGGATGTTGGCACACTATATTACCCCCCAAACCTTGCTCCTCTTTAAAATATACTTTCTTTGGGGGGGACTAGGAGAGTGGGAGTCATTGGTTTTACAATTTTGTACCATCTGTGGATTTTGTCACGTGGCACAATTTCTCCTGAGGGAAGCATCTTGCCAGACCCATTTCCATCATTTTAATTCTCTCCTCATAACGCAGTACTGGCCTTCTAGGAAGAAAGAAAAACAAGCCCTGGTGTTCACTTCTAAACATTCTGCTCATAAAGCCAGTGGCAGGCACGCAATGTCTTTGAAGAAAAAACAGGAGCACTATAGTTGATGTGTAGAGCTCTACATTTTTCATCTCTTCCAAACTTGAAGAAAAATGGAAATAACTTAAGGCACTGAACAATTCACATTCAGTTTCAGTAGCCTGGCACGATTCCCTAGCTCTCAGTATTCAGTTTGTTGTTTTCATTTTTCTCTTACCTCCTCCAGTTCCCATACTTAAAATCTACCTATGGCGATGAGACTAGGCACCCATCATTCATTTAACAATATTTATTCCATGCCTGTCATGTGGAATGCACTATGTTCAGTAACTGGGGAGTTACAAGATTAAGGGTCCTCCTTTAGGAAGCTCAGTCTGTTAACAGTATCTATAAACACCTAAGGGCAGCTAGGTGGCACAATGAATGAAATATAGGGCCTGCAATCAGGAGCGCTTCCTAGCTGTGAGACTCGGTGGGACCTTTAATCTAGTTTGTCTCAGTTTATTAATCTGTAAAATGGGCTACAGAAGGCAATAGCAAACCACATTGGTATCTTTACCCCAACTGAGGGCATTAAGAGTCAGACAGAAACAATACAACAAAATAAAACCTTAAAGCTATGATTTGCCTCTTGCATGTGTCCTGAACAGATTAGCAGAAACTTTCTTTTTCTTTTTTACTCTTTTTAGTGACACCTCTCACCCTTCTTCAGAACATAAATTATTTTCTTTTGCCCTAGGGGAATAGCCTTTCTTTTACTTTTCTTTTATTCAGTCTAATTGGTCAGATTAGATGGATTCCTCTCTGCTTTCTCCAAAAGGTGAACCTGACTTCAGAGGAATTGTGTCCAATCTCCTCATACTTCAAGTGTTGGAGGGTGGACTAGTCCTCTAGATATTGCAGTCTATTCCTTACCCCTACCACTGTTTCTATAAGATATATTTGTAAATGTGTGTGTGTGTTTATATATGCGTATGAATACCTAAGTAAACTTTATCTTCCTGTGCATTCAAGGCCTCAGCTCTTGACTATTTCACTGAAAAGGGACGTTTCAAAGAAAAATTCACGGATGCCACAATGAAAATAGCAGCCAGCTGCTCACAATATCTGGCATTATGAAGATCATAATATGAGTCATATGCTGTTTGAAATAAGGCATGAAAAATTAACACATAAAGGGCAACAGAATAACAACCACCATCAAATGTGCAAAAGCAAGATATAGCCACCGAAACAGCTAGGCTTATATTCCAAATAAAATTACTTTCCTTCTTTACACCCACTTCTTTGGAAAAATCATCTGCTCTCCTCATTGCTGCCTCCTCTTCTCTATTTATATATCCACAACCTTCAGGCCTTCATTTTCTCACCTGGACTATTGCAATAGCCTCCAACCCTAGGACAGTCTAGTAAAAGTATATATCTCTTCTCAGAAAAATGTTTTTGAATACAATGCATGGGACTGCAAAACAAATCAGCTATGATGAAACAATTATAAAAATAGTTTTTAAAATTCAGAGATTGCAGGTGAAAAATTTCTCTTAACTGTTGGTTTATTTGCTTGAAGTTTCTTCCTACTTCCAGACCATTCTAAACAGTTGCCAAAACATTTTTTTCCTAGAACACATTTCTGACCAGGACACTGTCCTACTCAATCAACTCCAGTTGCTTCCTATTGCTTCTAGGATCAAATATAACACCTTTCCAGCTTAATCTTTAAAAATCTATTGTGTAATAGACACTGAATGAGGCTGTTTTTTTTTTTTTTTTTAATCTTCAGGCAGATGATGCCTATTTCTGGTTGGTGTTTTCTCTCTGTGTCTCTTTGTCTCTCTCCAGCTCTCTTCCCTATCTACTGAAAAAGCAAGCAAAACATGGGAAATCATGCAAAACATATTTCCATATTACCTATGCCACAAAAAAGGCAAAAAGCAAATTGAATGATAATGTTCTTGAAACGAAAGACACGGCTGATCATCATTGCAACGTTGCTGTTACTGTACATGATGATCTCCTTGTTCTTCTCACTTCACTTAGCATCACATCATATACGGCTTATCATGTCTCCCCCGCCCCCCAGAAACATCCCTCTCATCACTTTTTATACACAATAGTCTTCTCTAACACAATTACTGTAAACTTATAAAGGGCAGAGCCCATGGTTCAATTCCTTTGGGTACCCAGTATAGGGCCCTGTATGCTATAAATATTCAACAAATGTTTACAGGATCCAAGCTATGAGCTAGAAGGGACTTTGTAGGTCACGGAGTTCAAGCCACTCTTTTGCTGATGAGAAGACTGAAGCCCCCAGAAGCTGTTACTTGGTTCAAGGTCACAGGTTAGTAAGTGTATAACTGGGTTTGTAGACAATTCTTCTGGCAGAAAATCTAGCATTCCATGGTAAGCTTCTGCTTTTGTTGAATGGAACTGAGTTTTTACACTACACTCATCTAACTCCTGTTGACTTTCTGGCCCCTGGAGCCTCTCTGAATCTCATCTGTACTCTGATGGATCTATAAGCCAACTGGTGTGGATTTTTCTTCCCAAGGCGCAGACTGCAACTCATCTCCACTTTTAAATAGGGCAACTCCTGCCTAGGTCCTGCCGGACTCCCATAAGTGGATCCAGTGTGGCCCAGCCTGAGCTGGAAGCAAAATCCGATTTCCCTGTTTTTGTTTCTTAAATTTCACTTGCAGCTCTTCATGTGTCACATTAAGAACAGTGAGATGAAGAGTCAACTGGGGTGTCTCCACTATCACTGATGGGGAAGAGTTTCTTGAAAATACCTTTACAAATCTCTGACTTTTTTCCATTAATTTGTCGTCCTCCTAACTTTGTTCATCCTTAAATGTCCTCAGCATCATTTGATTTAATTGAGTCTCTTATGAAGCTATGAAGCTGTCTATAAACTTTGGGCTGCACTGATTTTTGCCGTTCTAAAAGGCAATATTGTTAATGATCTTCCCCCATTTCCTTTTGTAAAGTTTTCTCAATGAGCTTATATTCTAAACTGGTATAGCCTGGAGGCTGCTCTCTTTTTCTTCTAGGCAAAGAATTCACACAACTGGCTGACTGAAGTATGTTTGAAGCTAGGGGTTCTTAAATTGGAGTGAATGGATAGATTTCAGAGGGTCTATATAGTTGGATGGAAAAAACAGTTACTTTATATTTTTATTACAATATATTTGGTTTCCTTGGTGATACTATCATTATTTTATTGACTTAAATAGTATTTTATTCTAAGAAAATGATCTAGAGTTATCAAACTGCCAAATGGGTCCATGAGTCAAAAACAAACAAATAAAGAAGTGCTCCTAGGAGTTCTATTTTAGTCTTCTTGTTATGGCAACTAATTTCCATTGTAAAACTGTCTTTTCCACATTTAGGAGTCAGGAAGATTTGGGTTCAAATCCTACCAGAGACAGCTGGTGGAGCATTTCAACCATAGTCAGGAAAACCCTAATCCAAATCTGGCCTCAGACATTAATAGTTGTGTGACCATCCATTCCCCACTCTAGGCAAATCATATAACCTCAGTCTGTCTCAGTTTACTTAACTGTAAAACAAATTACTAATAGCTGCCTCCAAGAGGCTCCAATGAGACAGTATTTTAAAGAACTTAGCACATAGAAAGTGTTTTATAAATAAATTCTTAACCTCTTCTCTTCCCTCCCTTTGACACAGAATGGCTACATGGATCCTTTACATATTATAAACTTACAGTTGCAAAGTTCAAAATTGCAAAGAAGGTGCTTAGTCTCAGCAAAGAAAATTCTTTACCCACTGACTCTTAATAGCAATTCGCCCAATGAAAATTTAAAACAAATAAATAAAACTTCCTTAGGAACTGCTAACAATCTAGCAATCCGTTATTATTTTTTTTTTAAACTAATAGATTAAATAGGCAAAAAGGTTTAGAGTATGGTCCTAGGCACAAGTCTATTCTAGATCCTGATAAAATCCTGTCCCATCAGTTTAGTTGTACCACAATGCTCTCTCTTGCAATTCCTTATGGTATTCAGATTAGACGATTAGACACAGAAAATACCAATACTGACATTAGCTTTCTACCTGTTTTTTGTTGCCTCTAGCACTCCAGAATTTGTTTCTCCTTCTCTCAAATTCTGCACACAGCTTGGCCTGACTCATGCCTATTGAAGGATCTCTTCCAAAGCTCTACCACTGGACCATTCTTCAATAATACACACACACACACACACACACACACACACACACCCCATATATCATATACAAACACACATGCATACATCTGTACATACATGTGTATATGTGTATACTCATACACTTAATAATCACTGCGTAAAGCACCAATTCCAGAGAATAATTTCGCTAGATAATATTAGAGTGTGTATAAAAATCAGGATTTATTGGTATACTTCAAATCTTAAACTAATCCCCAAGAAAATATCATCAGTCCCAAGAATCTTGCTCATCTCTTTTCTCTGGTATGGATAAGCTGGATGTTATATCTTCAATATGGAAACTGATGGGATGATGGAGGTGATCAGTATCTTACATGTATTTTCTTATTAAAAGATAAGAAAATCATATTGTAATAGCCCTTTGAGAAGGGAAGAGTATGAACCAAGTTAATGTAGATTTTCTTAATATCTTTAATTTCAAATAAACATTAAGTATCTACTATGTGTAAGAAAGTGGGGAAACACAAGGGAAAAAATAGTATTTTTTGCCTCCTATGAGCTTACAAACTTTTAAAACAAATGAAAACATGATTTTGGGAGGAGTAACAGAATACTAGGAAACTGGAGAAATCAGAAAAAGTTTTTGTAGGAAATGGCATTTGAATTGAGATCTAAAGAATTCACAGGTAAAAAGAATGTCTGTGCAAAGGTAGGTGGGAGACAATGCATGGGAAGTAAAAAAATATTAAGCAGATAGAAAAGTCTGATTTAAAAGTAGAGTATATGGAGGAGCGTAAAGGGAAAAAATTCTGGAAGAGCAGTTCAAGGTCAGTTTGACCCAGCTTATTTCTTTAATGTTGCTTCTTCTTATATAAATCTAAACCATGTTGTTGTTTTTTTAACATTGTTTTCCCTCATCAGGAACAATTTTATGGGCATATAAGTATATCTAACTCATACCAAAAAATATTGCAGATTATGGAGTACAACAATTAGTGGATACTTGAGAAACAATGATTCTTCTTCCTGCTGCTCCTCATGTGGTTATATGTCTAATTACCTCTCATTCACATTTCATTTAGTGTGAGCCCAAGACGTTATTCCAGGATAGGGCATAAAAAATTCAGTCTTTCATGTTACTGAGAAGGTACACAGAAGAAAATATATTCTTACAGGGAAAAAGTGTGTATGTAACATGTGTGTATATACACATGTGTGTGTGTGTAAATACACAAACAATTCTCTCTCTATTGGAGAGCCAGTGATTACTATTCTCCTTGTCAAGTATTCTCCTCACACTTTGCAGATAGATTGTCTTAGAGGCATGCCTGTTTATATCCTACATTCAGCATTTAGAAACCACTTAAAACCTTTAACCTATAAATGAATTGAAATTAAACTTCTGGTAATCACCCCAATCTATCCTGATTAAACTTTTAGTCTGGTGACATTTTGTTACAAACACAGATTTAATTGTGTAAACCAATTTATCAGAGCAAAGGCCACCGATCATCTAAGGTTAGCAGTTGCACACACTAAGTCATACGGATTAAGGGTTTGTGGAGCCATTAGTTTCTTTTTGTTTAGTTTTGGAAATGCTTATTTATATATTAGTAACGCCCCAAATTGCCCCTTAAAAACAACAGCAAGAACAAGACTACAAAACTATCACCACTAATCAAACTCAAGCAGACCTGGAATTTGACAGAGTGTGCCAGTTCCCTTGTAGCTGCCCCACAAACCACTCTCTTCTCACCTCCCCAGATTTCTAGCTACCTAAAGCACCTACTTCCGATAAGAATGTGGTCCAGGGCAACTGTGTTTTCTGTCTTTTCATAGGTTGCAGAATCAAAGAATTTAGACTCTCATGTCTTGATGATTGAGAATAATAGCTGCAGAGTTATATATAGGGTTTTTTCCAAGCTTTTTATTTTTAAAACATACACATAGATCATTTTCAACATTCACCTTTGCAAAACTTTGTGTTCCAAAGTTTTTTTCTCACTTCTTTTCCCTCATCCCCTTTCTCCTAGATGGGGAGTAATGCAATATATGTCAAACATATGTAATTCTTCTATACATATTTCCACAAATCATCTATATGTAGTGTTTTACATACATTTTCTTATTCTATGCTTAAACCACATCTACTCGGTAGGCAGAATAAGTGTTATTACTATTTTGCAGATATTAAAACTGAGCTTCAAAGCGATCATGTGAAATATTCAATATCCCATAATCACCGAGTAATGGGCTAAGAGGATTTGAATCCAAACTCTTCAATCTAGCTGCTCCCTTCCCCCATCCACCAACAAAAGTAGCTATAAGAAAATAGTAAGCACAAATAAAACCATCTTCTTTGAATCTTATGGGGACTAAACAAATGATTTTTGGATCAGTCTAAAAATGTTGAACTTTAAAATGAATTTGTGGTCTTAGAAGGGTTTTCATTTGAATTTTAGATTATGGCCTCTCTCTCAAAATCAAATGGATTCACTCAATAATATATTGTACTACTCCATCTAACATGTCCTTTGAATGACTTCCGATTAACTGGACATAAACCATGAGGGATGGGTATATATCTACATTTAAATGATTAATCTTACTGGAGGTACAAATAACTGAAGTACCTGTTTTAGTGATTAGACTTAAATTTCTTTGCCGCTTTAACACTAACAAGGAGATAAATGGGCCAATTTGGGTTTCGCCCTCTTCCAACGCCACCATTCATCTCCAGAATTAAAATGGAGGAAGAAGAAACAAGGGATGGGAGAGTTCACAGGTTTAAATAATTAATGCGGTCCGCAGAACACAGAGCTTCAGTCCTCCTCTTTTCCTGTTCTGTCAGGAACAAGTGGCGACCCTGAGCCATCAGGACAACCGGGAAGAAGGTAGTTTGGTTTGGTGTTTTTCATTATACCTTCTCTCTCCATACTTTATCTCTCCAGAACACAGCTAAGAACCAGGAAGAAAAAGGCCTCTAACGCCAGCTCAAATGATTACACGCAATTCCAGCGAGTTTGGATATCTATTTACCGATCCGACGTAGGTTTAGGAGAGAATTAAGAGGACGATGAAGTAAAAGCTGGTGTACTTCTAGCATGAAATGATGGAAGTTTGATATAAAGAAGGGAAAGGAAAGGTACATAGCACGATACAATGGAAAACTATAGATTTGGATTGAGCACTTAGCATACAAATGCTTAATACTTATTGCTTAAGATACTTGATTTAAAATTTTGCCCTCCTATTTCTTAGCCGTGTGACCTAACAGTGAGTCAATTAATATTTACTGAATGATTACTCTGTGCCAGGCACTTTGCTAAGCACGGTGGGGTATAAAGAAAGGCAAAAAAATAGTTCCTATCCTTAAGTGAGGCAAAACTCAAATTGGAGATGATCAACAGAGGAAAAGTACTAAAATTAAGAGAGTGGGAGTTGGAAGAGAATTCCTGCAGAAGATGGTGTTTTATCTGTGAGTGAAAGGAAACCAAGGAAGCTTGAAGAGACAGAACTCCAGCTATGAGGGGACGAATTTACTGAAAATGAAAAGTTTGGAGATGAAAAGCATTGTGTAAAGAACATCAAGGAGAACAGTGTCACAGAATCACAGGGACACTTATTATACCTCAGTGTCCTCCTATGTAAAACAAGAGGTTTTTAACCAAATGAGTTCTAAGGTCCCTTCTAAAACTAAATCTGATGATTCCGACGTTCAGTCCTCATCTTCAGGAATGCCCTCTTCTTTAACAGACAGTAAACTTCAGGGCCTTCATTTTGTCTTCATTTTGTCCTGCCTGCTCTTCACCTGGCACAGGGCAGGCGATGGTGGCTGACCTGAACTGGATGGCAAAGTTCTGTTCAGTACTGATATCAGCGAGACACTGACTTACATGGGTCTTGTCAAACTCTTCTAGAACCTCTCCACTGCCCCCCCCAATAACTGTGACAATCAGGCTCCCCTCCAAGTTCCCCCCCAAGGAGGAGCAAGCTGGTGCTCCCATATGTGGAGAGCACGTATGGGAGCACCGGCACCCACAGTTCTCACTTGTCTGACTACTAATCCAACTGAAGAGAAGGGAAGGGTGCTACAGGAGGATACTGTCATTAGCACGCAATGTCGGCAGGCGACTTAGGAAAACCACAGCCTGTGCTGCACCCCGGCAGCTCCGACGTGGCCCCTAGTCACATGCACACACAGGCCTTACAGACTGGTCGTTAGAGAATAAAAAGAGAGCAGAATCCCACACGAGGACTCCATTTGATGTAAAAAATGGAAGTGCTGCATTTTGCTCAGTGCTGCAAAGCTCCATCTCTTCATCCTGCTATTTTCTCGGGGGATAAGGCTGACACTTAAGATCTCTACAGGTCACTGGGAAGGACCACGGGGCTGTGGCAGTTGCCAGGGATATACTGCATGAGAAGTGGAATAAGAAGTGTCATCACACTGATGCAGGACCAGCAACGAAGGACGGCCCCACAGTGGTGTCTGTGAGGGCTGAGAAGGATCCCAGGGAGGCCGTTCCTCCGGGGCTGTGAGAAAGGGGCGTTTTATGACTGATTTGCAAGTGTTCATAGACGGGAGTCAGAGAGGATAAGAACTGGTTTCAGTTGGAGAAAGGTCACCCATAAAGATGAGATAATAGATCCATCTTCTACATGCTCTGTATTTTCTACTTAAAAGGAAAGAAAGCACGCAACAGTTTTCCACTCCTCCCCCCAAAAAGGTGCTATGCTCAAACCCTTGTCCATGTGGGAAGCTGAACCAACCAAAATACCTCATTCCCTGAGGGTTCCAGAAGAGAAGAAGAGGCCTGTATAACATTTCTATATTGTTTTCCTAAAGACTGCTCCCCCTTAGCTGGGCTTGTCCTCCTTTATACATACACGCTATATACTTTTATAACTATGCGAATGTCTGTATTTTTCCTGACAGGCTATCAGGAAGCTGCCGTTTCCTCCTTATATTCCAAATATTGTGAATGGCATAATCTGGTCATCCACCCCTGTTTTAGAGCTGGCATGTTGACTCTGAAAGGGCAGAGAGGAACAATGATATAGTGGCTCTACCTTTGTCTTCTCAGAAACTATATATACTGACATGAGGCAATATTCATCAATTTATCAATTTAACTTTCTACATTTAAAGATAATGGCAATGAACTTGATATATATGTATGTATAAAAATATTTATTTATATATACAAATATTTTTATTTATTTATTTTTCCCCTGAGGCTGGGGTTAAGTGACTTGCCCAGAGTCACCCAGCTAGGAAGTGCTAAGTGTCTGAGACCAGATTGGAACTCGGGTCCTCCTGAATTCAAAGCTGGTGCTCTATCTACTGCACCACCTAGCTGCCCCCAAATATTATTTTTAAATAAAAATTATATCTATATCTATATTTATATCTAACCATTTGAGTTACAGTTCTTCCCTGCTTCTGCCACATCTACAATATCATTGTGATGGCATTTTTTTCTTTGTCTATTTCTTCCACAAGAGTTTAACAAGTACCTTACCCAATATGAATCTACTTAATGTGAACCTACCCAAAGTACCCAATCTCCCAGTTAACATCTCTCTAGATCTCACAAATGCCTACTTTTTCAGCACCGTCATGGATGAAATAATTTTGTGTAAGACACACATATTCATTATGTTCCTGGATTTGCTGGACAAGTTTTGGAAGCCTTTAGAAGCTCTTCATTTTTACCTTTCAAAGGTAAATCTACAATTAACTCTGATCACTGTAATCTTCTGGGATGTGAAAACCATTCATGATAGGGAATGCCATAACAAACACCATGACTATAGAAATCATTGCTATGATTCCAGATGCTTTGTTGTCTTTTGAACCCAATCTGTGTCACGATTTATATTTATACCGCCACCCTGGCTTTGCACTGTGTCTTTCTTCTAAGTAGGTCAAAACATTTTCAGTGCATTACATCATTTATTCCCATAAATTTTGTGTGAAGTAGACAGGCACTTGTATATCTTGTCTTATGTATTAACATTCAATCTTATTTGAAGAAAAACATGCACTCTGAAATAAAAGATAAGGAAAAGCCATCTCTGCATTTGCAAATGCAGTTTTATTTTGTAGGAAACCATTTTCTCTGAATAATCCTTAGTAGATAATATTAAAATGAACATAAAATTTGGTATTTTCCAAATCTTAAGGTTTACTTCAAGAAAATACCAACTTCAGAATGCTGATAAATCTTGTCCATCTCTTATATCTCTGCTATGGATGGGCTGAAGATGAGATGATGGTAGTGATCAATATGTTACATGTATTCTCTCTTCAGAGAAGAAGTAAATCTTACTGCAATAGCCCTTTGGGAAGGAAAGGATATGGGCCACAGTTGAAGCAGTTCTTAATACCCATCATTTCAAATAAACATTTTAATAAGTATTTACTATGAGTAAGATATTGTGAACACAAGGTCAAAAACAGAATTTTTTTTTTCCTTCAATGAGCTTATATTTTTTTAAACAGATAAGTAAAAACAAGATGTTTGGAAGGGGAAGAGAACACTAGCAATTGGGGAAATCAGAAAAAGCTTTTTGTGAAAGATGGCATCTGAACTGAGATCCAAAGAATCCAAAGGTGGAAAGAATATCTGTAGAGAGGTAGATGGGAGACTGAATAGGAATTCAAGAAATGCTAAGAAGGTAGGACAGTCTAACATAAAAGTAGAGAATGTGAATACGATAAGATAAAATTCTAGAATGATAGGTTGAAAGTCAATTTTATACAGTTTAGTTCCTTAGTTCTCCTTCTGCAGGTTAAGAGAATCAAAAGCTCTTTGTTCCCACTCTCCTAAACTCTCCCAGAGAAAAAAGCATGGCATAATGGTTCATACATAGTACTTGGGAGTTCTGAAACCTCAAATACCACCACAAATACCTATTAATCAAGTCAAGTTAATAAGCATTTTTTAAGTAACTAGTGTTCTAGGTAAGCATGGAGATATAAAGAAAGCTTGTTCTCAAACTATATGCAAATATATAGATAAATTAAACTGGAGAAAACAGAGGAAAGGGAAAACAGTGGGATCAAGAAAGGATTCTTGGAGAGTGAAGTGGGTGAGGAAAAGCCAGAAAGATAGCATCACTGTATTAAAGAGTATCTAGAGGAGAACAAAGTATACATAGCTTGGAAAGGTAAGGTGAGAAGGAGTGAGGAGGGAGAGGATTCTGTTAAGAAAGCTTTTGACTGTCAGAGGATTCTTTATCTGATCCATAATAGGGAGCCACTGGCGTCTTTTTGGAGCAGAGTTGAATGGACATAATCTAGGCTGAGCTCCGGGATGATTAATTTGCTAGATGAGTGGATGATGGACTGGAGAAGAGAGAGACCATCTAGGCCTGAGGTGGTGAGGCCTACAGCAGGGAGGCAAGCAGTAGACAAGAGTATATAATAAGAGGTGTCACGAAGGTAAAACTGACATGCTTAGTAACAAAGTTGGATGAAGGAGAGCAAAAGAAAGTGGGGAATCAAGTATGATAAAAAGAACCTGTAAGTCAGGGGAATGCAGGTATTTTCCACAGTAAAAGGGGAGACAGGAAGATAGAAGAGGTTAAAAGGAAAGATTGTGAATTAAGTTTTCAATAAGTTGGGTTAAGGATGTTTAAGAGGCATCCAGGTTGAGATGTCCAATAACTATTTGGAGACGTGAGACTGGAAGTTGGTAGAGAGGTTAAGGCTGGATAAATAGATCTGCAAATCATTTGCACAGAGACTGAGTTTCCTAATCTGTAAAATGAATATAGTAATCTTCCACCTAAATTACACTGTTGTTGTTATGTAAACCTTAAAGCCCAACATCAACAACAGTTATTAGTATTCTAGGGACAATGATTAAAGGAAGATCTCCTTGTCCTAGATCTACGTCCTGGAAATTTTTTATTAGTCAAACTCCTTCTGGTTACAGAACATTTCCTCTTAATAAGTTTAGTTTCCTTTATATTTCATTTTCCAGAAACAAGATGATATATAATATTCAAAGTTGTCCAAAAATAGTCATACAGGGACTACCTGCCATCTAGGGAGGGGGTAGAGGGAAGGAAGGGAAAAGTTGAAACAAGTTTTTGCAAGGGTCAATGTTACCCATGCAACATACATCTATTACTAGGTTGGTTTGTTGTTTTTTTAATGGGGGAAAATTCTTTGTCCTCCAGTCAAAATATTTGCTTATTAATGCTTAAACACATCCTAATACAAGGATCCTCAACTCCTGAACCAGTAACTTTAGCACAGTTTGAGGATATAAAATAAACTGACAGAAATCATTATCATTTCTATATATATAACTAACAAAACCCAGCAGGAAGAAATAGAAGAAAATTACTCATGGGTAAGTCAAGCCAATATAATAATAAGAATTTTAAAAATTCTACTCAATTAACTTGCTTATTCACTGGTATATCAACCAAACTACCAAAGAATTATTTTATGGAGCTAAAAAAAAAAAAAAATTCCTCTGGAAGAACAAAAGAACAAAAAGCCAAGAACATCAAGGGAATCAATGAAAAAAGAGAAAGTGAAGATGGCCTGAGTGTACCAGATATCAATCTGTATTACAAAACAATAAGATGCTGGCTAAGAAATAGAATGATGGATCAGTAGGATATTTTAGATATATTCCACAATAGAAAAAATCATAATAATCTAATGTTTGATAAGCCCCAAAATCCAAGTGCGGGGTGGGGGGGGGTGGACAAGAATTTACTATTCAACAAAAATTGCTGGGAATATTTTGGCAAAAATTAGAGACAGATTTATATATCTCATGATATATATCAAGATAAAATCAAGATGAGCATATGATTTAGACAGAAAAGGTGATATCATAAGTAAATTAGAGGAGCACGGAAAAATTTACCCATCAGAACTATGAATAAGGAGAGTTTATGACTAACAAGAGATAGAGAGAATCATGGGAAGGATTTCAAAATTGTATCTCGGGGCAGCTGGGTCTCAGTGGATAGAGTACTACTCCTGAAGTTAGGAGGACCCGAGTTCAAATTTGGTCTCAGACACTTAACACTTCCTGGCTGTGTGACCCTGGGCAAGTCACTTAATCCCAATTGCTTCAGGGAAAAAAAAAAAATCAAAAAAAAAAAAAAAATCCTATCTGTTCTGATCCCTTTGGTCCCTGTCCCCACACTCCTACCAGCAGTTTTAGGATAGTAAGTTTTGTGGGTAGCCAATATAAAGGCTCAATAGCGTGAAGATTGGAAAAGGGAACCTGGCATCATGTACAAACATGTACATGTCCTGAAGATCAGAGGGGCATAATTTGCAAAGTGCATTGTTTCGTTGTCATTGCTTAGTGGGTTTCTCCCCATTTCTTCCTGACCCCTTTCCGGAGTGTTCTTGGCAGAGACGCTGGAGTGGTTTGCCATTCCTTCTCCAGATCACTTTACAGAAGAGGGAGCAGGGTTACCTGACTTGCCCAGGGTCATGCAGGCTAGACAGTATCTAAAAGACTTCAAAGTCAGAAAGACGATTTGCTACCCTAATTGTGTCAGGTGTTAGCTAAAACAGACATCCTAGTAATCTATGCCAAATCAGGAGAAACCACACAGGTGCTGCTGGGTCAGCCTTCTGGTTCTGAGATGTAAATTCCGGACAAAATCCAGACCTGCCCAGCTCCAGGCCAGCACAACATCCATAAAGCGCCTACAACTTAGAAATGATTTAAATATATTAATGAACCAACCACAAGGTGGCACAGAGAGGAGGTGGTCTGTTTTCCCCCAAAGAAAACAAGACCTCAAACTTTTGTTCCCCATGAACTCTTCCACCTTGTAAGGGTTCAGTGTTGCTGCAGTGCTCCCACCTCCAATGGGAGCTACAGCAACAATCTAAGTGACTCATCCCTTCTTCACTCCTCCTCTTCCTGCTGCCTGCTTCCTCTCACCATCCCATTCCCCTTGTTCCAGAGTCATCTGCCTCCACATGCTCACTTTTCATGGCTTGCCTTTTTATTTTCTTTACTTTTTGTCCGTACATATGTTGCAGTTATTAAAGTGTGATTGCTGCTCCATTTCCTCTTGCTAATTGTGGTCTTTCCTAGTGAGGATCCAAAAAAACTGGGTGGGTCTTCTCTTGTTTTATAATTTCATAAATTAATCATCAATTCAGGAAGCAGAATGAGTAATTCTGATTACATGGAATTAATAAGTTTTTGCACAAACAAAATTAGAAAATCAGAAAACTGGTAAAGAATTTTTAAAGTCAAGTTTCTCTGACAAAGGCATGATTTCTTAACTACATAGGATTCTAAGTCAAATTTATAAAAATGAGTTGGGAGAATTTTTGGAAGATGGCAGGGTGGATCAGAAAATTCTAAACTCTCCAGATTTCCCTCATAAACAAAAACTGCACCTATGGGTGAACTCTGATTGCTGAAAAACAAATAGGAGTTGGCCTGAAAAATGGTCCTCCTGAGACAACTGGAGAAGATCTGAAGAAAGATACTGGGACTGAGGCTTGGCAAGTGTGATATATAAATACCTCCAGGCTGGGTCTGCAGAAAGAGCCAGCAGGGAGCCCTGAGACTAGCTGAGTGGGAGATGGCCTCAACCCCAGCCCCAGGAACATTCACCTCCAGGACAGTGTGGGCAGGCAGGGGTCTGTTTCTGGGAAGATGGAGGGGACCAGCTTGCGCTGGCTTGGGTGAGGCAACTAGGCACACCTGGTGAGTGAAGAAGCAGTGAGGCAGGGAAACAGCTGTCTTCAGGCACTTATCTAACGCTTTTGTCTGAGAGGGGAGAGCTGAGCATCATTCCCCCCATTCCTGGACCATAGGGGATTAGCTAACAAGCTCTTATTTTAAAAAGTGAGCAGGCCAAGGAGAAAGAACTCAACCACAGAAAGTTACTGTGGGCACAAGGAAGGCAGAAGGTTATGTCAGAAGAGTATACTGAAGTAAAAAAAGTTTTTCCTATCCCAAAGAGTAACATTAAATAGTTACCTACTCAAAAAGAATTCACAGAGGCACTCCAAAATAAAATCTAACAATTAAATGAGAGAGAACAAGGAAAAGTTCAAAAAAAAAAAAAAAAAAAGTCCAATATAAGAAAAACAAAGATTATGAAAATAAAGTCAACCGACTCAAAAAAGAGATTCAGAGTCTTAAGGAAGAAAATGATTCTTTGAAAATCAGAATTGTTCAAGGGGAAGCCTGTGAAGTTAAAAGAGACCAAGAAATAATAAAACAAAAAATAAAAAAGAATGGAAAAAAAAAGAAAATGTGAGATATAAAAAAAGTAAAATCTAGAGAATAAAAAAGAGAAAACATAAGAATAACCGATCCAAAAAATGAACCTTGACACATAGAATACAAGAATATATACAATAATATAAGAAATAATTAAATGAAAATTGTCCTAAAGTGATAGGGAGAGGGAAGCAGAAATAGAAAAAAATCCACTAATCACCACCTCAAAGAGATCCTACAAAGAAAACATACAGGAACATCATTGCTAAATTTCACAAATCTGGAGCAGCTAGTTGGTATAGTGGATAGAACACTAACCCTGAATTCAGGAGGACCGGAGTTCAAATCTGGCCTCAGACACTTAATACTTCCTGACTGTGTGACTCTAGGTAAGTCACTTAACCCCAATTGCCTCAGCAAAATAAATAAGATAAAAAATAAATTTCACAGATCACTGAAAAAAATTGTATAAGTAACAACAACAAACCCCAAACAATTGAAAAACAGGGTTTTGGCAGAAAATATTATATCCATCAAAATTAATATACTATTGAATGAAAAAAATGGCCATTCATTGAACTGTCAGTTTTCAGGATTTTGTTGCATGCAATAGAAAATTCAACATATAAGAGTCAACATCAATGACTAATTTCAAAGGACTCAATGAGGAAAAACTGCTTATGTTGTAAATGTAAAAATGTAAAACATATGTTTAAAACTGTAATTAGTAATTGGGTAGTGCAAAAGAATGATTAGTGCAGAGCTAAGTATGATGCAATTCTAAAAAAGCAAAACCATGTAGGAAAAGCTAAAAAGAGTACTTTATTCTATAAGAATGAGGTGTGTGAGAGGTATGAGGTGTCAAAAACTGGGCTGGGGAATTAGATGGGGGAGGAGAACTAGTTAGTTTTGAAATCCTACACACAGCAGGAATGGGTTAAAAAAGAAACAATAAATAAACAAACAAATAAATAAATAGATAAGTAAATGAGTGAATGAATGGATAGACAGATAAATACACACACACACACACACACACACACACACACACACCCCTCAAATGATATAACATTCTCCAAAATATATAAATAAATAAGAGGAAGGAATTAACATGGGGTATAGAAGGGTGTGTAGATTTATGAGAAAGGGATAGAGAAGGGAGAGGATACAGGAAAGATCCTTAGGAAGCGGACAGGGAGGTTAAGTAATAGAACAAGATAAAATAGTGGGCAGAAGTAAAGTAGAAGATCAGCACGGATAGGAAATGAGAATGCATTTATATATAAAATGTATATTTACCCATAATACCCACAAATATACACACATATATGTGTGTGTGTGTGTGTGTGTGTGTGTGTGTGTGTGTGTGTGTGTGTGTATCTGCTTAACTGTATAGCCTGCTTGAAGAACCTGGAGGGGAAGAAAAATGAAAAAAAGAATAAAATAAAAAGTGCACAGCAGAGAACAAAAGAAAATCTACAAGGAAGCAAAGAAAAGATGGACAGTTCTGAATATAATATGATCTACTATTATATATACTTTCTTGAAATGCAAATTTATTGTTACATATTCTGAATCCTCTTTCATTCTGCTATGCACATGACAATGGACTTTTTTCTTCTTTCTATTCAATTTTCTATTTAAGTTATAAATAAATTTTTTAAAAAGATTCCTTAAAAAAGAATACTAACTCGACCCATGAAGAGTCTCAGGCATTTGCTGAATGTCAAATGATAGTAGGCATTGGATCTGGGATTTGAACCCTGAGGACTCAAGACACTGCTTACTTCCCCAACCTCCGACCATTTCCGACCATTTTAATATGCTGCTGACATAAATTAATGGTCAGAGAAAGGAGGACAAAAGAATTTAGAAATGGATACAGTTAGATAACCTTTGATTCACTCATCAAACAGGGAGACATGGCAGATAAAAATCAACATGAATTTAAAATATAAACTCATTTATAAAATCTTACAGACAAGATTAGTGGTGGATTTTAACAAGAATCATAACCTAAAGCACAGTGAAAAGCAAATTGAGGGAGGAAAAAAAAACAAAAACAGATGAGAGACTCATCTAAAAAAAGTTATCCTTAATGCATTTAAGGAAGACAGTGGAAGGACAACAGATGAAAAATGTTAAAAATCTGTAAAGATATTTATAATGAACTTTTTACTATAAATGACATTGGGGAAGCCATATGTAGATTATAAAATCATATTCCCAAATAGTAAGTAGAAATTAAATTGAATCAAAGAAAAATGGAAAAAAAAGTAGCTATTTTATAACAAGAGGATCTTCATGCTCAAAGAATTTTGAGAAAACTGACAAACTATTTATTAATATACACATAAAAGAATATGCCAAAGGATAGGAAAACATTTTGGAATCATATTTGTTTTTAGTGAAAGCTTCTAGATGGGGTATATTCAATGTGAATAAACATTCAATAAAATAGTTATTTAAACAACCTAAAAAAATGAGATCTATTCCCCAATTGATAAAGGGTCAAAGAAAATATAGAGGCAATTATCAGAAGAAGAAATTAAAGTTATCAACAGTCACATGAAAGCATGCTCTAATGATTAGAAAAATTCAAATTAAAATAGTTCTGTGGTACTACCTCATACCTATCAGATTAGTTAGGGACAGAAAAGGTAATGAAAAATGCTGAAGGGGTTGTGGAAAAAACATTAACACACTGCTGGAAGAGATGTGAACCAGACCCACCATTCTGAAGAATAAACTATTCTGAAGAACTATGCACAAAAGGGCTCTAAAAAGGGCCAGCTGGATGGTGCACCAGCTGGATAGAGCACCAGCCCTTAAGTCAGGAGGATCCGAGTTCAAATCTGATTTGACACTTGACACTTCCTACCTGTGTGACCTTGGGCAGGTCACTTAACCCCAATTGCCTCAGCCAAATAAAAAAAAAAAAAAAAAAAAAAAAAAAAGGCAAAAGAGCTCTAAAACTATACATATTCTTTGAACCATTCTCTACAAATTAATAAGCTTTTTGAGGGTAGACATTCTTATTTATCTCTATAGTTGCTCTAGGGTCTAGCATATTACTTTCTCATAATGGATAGTCAACAAATGTTGGCAGAGTGAATCCCTTCTTCAGGTGTATGAGTGCAAGGAGAGCCACATTCAGTCTCATTGAGACATAACCAAACAGTTGCAAGATTACTCTTCCAACCACTCATGCCCACTCCACAGTGCAAGCCTAAACAAAAATGCCTGGATTCCTCCAATGCTTTCGATCCTTTCTGAGGACTTGGCTAAATTTCTAGGGATATAAATCTCGATCCATATTTCCTATATGTTGAAGATTATAGTTGATTTGAATAGGACTCCTTACCCCCCCCCAAAAAAAAGATGATTTAACAAATGCTTGTAAGGAAAGCTACAAATTAAAATATTTGCCAATTTTTTTTTTTTAGATATTTAGGATGTCATTTCATGAAAATGTGATGACACAAAGTGAAAAAAAATTATTTTGTACCCTTACTCTATTTCTCATCAGAACTAATCAATTTGATAGAATCATATCAAAGTTCTGACTATGACCCATAATTGTGAGCTGCAGATTCTAAGTTCACCTGTTTTAACTATAGGAAGTTAACTGAAGGCTCTCTCTCCTTGTTTTGCCTTGTTATGGTGACCAAGCCCAGCATGGCAGAGATCACAACTTACATGGAACATTCTCCCAAAATATTTTTATTCTTCTGGATCAATCACTTGTCCAACAGGAAGAGATGACCATCTTGACTATGATAGCTGAGACCATTTCCTCCTGCCCAAATTAAGATATTCCTTGTTTCATCAAACTTGTGACCCTGCTGACATATTGCTTATTTTAGCTTATGTGTTACATGTCAATCAATGGAATTATTCTGTATTTCTTATAGCTGTTTCAGAATGACAGGGCATCCAGCCTTATAAAAATTGTCATATGAGAGTGTGAGGAAGATCTGAGATCCACTTCCTTAGAGGAGACCATGGATCCTTTGATAAGGTGCCATAGGCTTAGTCCTCTGCCTCAATCTCTCTTATTGTAGGTGGGATAATTTTAATCTCCACAAAAGAAAAACTATTCTCTTCTTTTACAAACTTCTAGTGGCTATTTTTACTTTATATTTCATTATCCCATTCAGTTACAGGTGCTCTTGAGAGGGCATTGTAGTTGTTGGACTAGTAGGTCACATCAGCATAATATCTTCCTTATATTTTAGTTTGAAAACTGAAAGTCTATGGGATCAAAATTTGCAAAAGATTTTCATTCTGATCTGCAAGAAACTTTTAATGTTTGGCCTGAGGCCAAGGCAGGCTTTTCAATTTACAGGACTACATAGAGAGAGAAAGTAATATTTGTCCTCCAACATGGTATGTATTTCCATGATACACCTTGAGCAGAATCAACACATGCATTAATAGGAAATATTTAGCAGTCCATTGTTTTAAGGTAGGACAGACTAGCCTAAAATAGTTCTCATTGTATTTAGCTATTTTACTAAATAAACTCTGAATCTCCTTGACTTTGCTTTGAAAAGCTTTAGGCCACAGAAGTGCAATTGTAGATTAATTATTCAAGGCAAGCAATAGCCAAGATCATGAAAATGGGAAGTTCTACTCTCCAATAACTTTAACAGTCAATAAACTGAGGCTTTGTTGGGAAAATGATGTCAGGAAACTTTGATCATTAGCTCTCTCTGGAAAATACTCTGCCTTCTCCATATTTTATATAGTTTAGGAGATCAGAGAAATATATATGGCAAGGTAGGATTCCATGTATAAGACCTGGCTTTTTCCTTTACTAGTTGTCAAGTACAGCTCATTTAATTAGTTTTCTAACTTTGCTGGGCCCCTACTCCCTCCACACTGAAATGGAGATAAAATACCAGCAATGCTTACCTCACAGGTTTGCTGTTAATCAATAAGAATTAATACATACCCATTGTATGTATTGTGTGATAGCAGCTCACACATGTGAGAACAAATACAAATAAATGCCAGTAGTTTGGGATGATCCTCACAAGCAGTTGAAGGGAGTCATCTGGAGATGGTTCCCATAGGTGGTTGAGAAGTCTTAGAGAGAGGAACTCGGTGAGACCAAGGGAGAGCAAAGAGATTATGGGAGCCTAACCGTGCTGCTGTCCTTCCTTCCGCCTTCCTGAATGTAGAATCAGAGATTGGCGAGCATTAAGTGTGAGGAAATGAGAGAAGGCCAGTGTGTCTGGATCCAAGAGAATGGGAAGTGGTGTAAACTGTACAAAATGGCAGATAACTTACTACCAGGTGAGAGATCATAAGCTTTCTGATGCAAACATTTTTAAGAGCCTACAAGGGGCTGGGTATCCAAAGAGAAACTAGTTCAGACTTGACAAAGTACCTGTTGAATAGGGTGAACTGAGTGAAGGCCTGTCCTGAGAATGTGGCCTCCACCTAGGCCCTAACTGTGCAGTGAGACGGCAATAACAAGCTGGGGCTACAGCAAAAAGCTGCAGGTGTTTGATTACTTTATATAAACAAACATTTCCCTCAGGTTCCTTCCCCCCCTTTAATGAAAATGCTAATGAGCATTTAGGTACCTAACACAGTAAGGAGTGGGTTATTGACTAGTACTCTTTGTGTCTGCCTCAGAGTAAATTAGAACTCCCCAGCCACTGGGAGAAAAGGTCAGAGGGCAGGGTGGGGGCTTCGGGTTAGAGTCTATATTATCTTGTGTTTTGCAGTTTGTGCTTTGCATTGACACCTTGTCTGTTGGAAGTAGTCCTTCCTCATGAGATTGTAATAAATTCTTTTTTTTTCTTTTTTACTTTGAGAGTCTCTGACTTTAATTTGGGTAAGGATCGCTGCCCCATACATACATTGTCCTGGTAGAATAGATAGACTAATAGGGGGAATGTTATATGTACCCTTACTGGTCTTCTACTGGTAGTCTAGCAAGCGAAAAATACAAATGCAACCATTCTGAAGTGGAGTTAATTTAGCCAATGTACTTACTATTTTAAAACAATCTCCAGGTTAGAGACATAAACTTTGTCAATAAAATATGTCAATAGTGGGCAAGTTTTGTGGGGTTTTTATCTTTTTAAAAAAAAATATCAGTGTCCTCCTCTGTGAAACAAAGGGGTTGGACCAGGCAACTTTCAAAGTTCCCTCCAGCTCTGAATCTTATATTTCTTAATGATTTTTATTTTAGGTTCTTAATGTATGCATTCTGCTTGTGATTGTTTTCTATGGGAAACAGAAAGGAATCCTGATTCTTTGTGGTCTTGGTTAGCTGACTTTCTGAGTGCTATTGTTTTAGATCAATCTGAAATACAGTCATTTAGAAAGTGTGTACAAAACAGTGCCAGACATATCCTATTCACAAAGGAACCAAAGGTAAGAGAGAGAGTACAGAGGAGTGCTTACCCTCAAGAAGCTTACATTTGAAAGTAAAGACACTGGTATTTGAGAGAAGAGGAACTACAAGGATCAGAAAGGCCTTCTATAGGAGGTGGGCACAGAAAGAACTGAATGTTTCTAAGAGATGAAGGGAAGAATGAAAGGCATACTAGGCTTGGTCCATAGCCCACCTAAGGAAATGAGAAGAATTTTTCCTATAAAAATTCCATTTCCTCCTTTTACCTATTGGACCATGAAGGCAACCCTATGTTAGGAGTGATCTGGCCATTTCTATTATTCATTTCAAAACTCCCTATGACCTGTACTAAGGCCTCTGAAACCAAGCCTCCGCACCTAAAGCCTCTCTCAGGGGCCCCTTTTTGTCACAGATAACTACACCACGCTTACTCTTTTAACTATACTTTCCTCCATTAAATTGTGAGGGCCATAGTTTGCCATAACTGTAGAGGAGTTTCCTAGTTGTACACAAATTTGTAGAGGCAGTAGATGCTATTGTGAGCTTTCTGGACACTTCAGAAGTTGCAGAAAGAACATCTCATTAGCACAGGAAGATCTTCAGTCTCAGATGGATAGAAGGCAAGGAAAAAAACCCCAGTTTACTAAAGAAAGTATGGTAGGAGACATCTGAGGGCACAGAGAGTAGAATGTCTGAGACTGTCCCTGAATGAGTGATGTTAACATACTAGAATTCCTATAGATTTGGAAACATTAAACTCAAAGTGAATAAACAATATGAGCCTATCGTTAAGTTCCATTTACAGAACTATAATGAGGAACAGATTCCTATCTGGCATCTGGCTGAGACCCTCATGTAATCACCTAATTATCATGCTTTGAATTCTCTAGGATGAAAGGCATTATGTAAATCCAAGACAGAGATAGCAACAGGCTGGCAATACATATCCTAAATGCATTTTAATGAATTTTCCCTTCATGAGGTAGCTCTAAACAGTCCTTTGTTTTCCATTCACATTGTCTACTTCAGGCCATCAGCATCTCTCACCTGCACCACTGCAACAGTCTGCCTTATTACATTCCTTATTACATTTTGCATAAGAGTAATTCTTCTTTCAGTTTTCCTAAATATAAATCTGATAGGTTTTACTCTTTTACTGGCTACCCAATGTTTACGACCCCAAGATTTTCTGTGATCTAGCCACCATCTACATTTTTAGCTTTTTCTCTGTTTTTGTCTTCACATATCTGATGGGAAATGCAACCCTGGTGTACTGAGAAGCCCTCAGAAATGTCATGTGAATTTGCATTTGCTTATTTTCTTCTCTCTGCCCAGACTGCCCAAATACTCAGCCTCCATCTCTGACTATGGCCTCTGAACTACATGTCTTTCCTGATCACCCCACCAGGAAATGACCCTTTCTTCTGAACTGGAACAGCACTTTGGTCTACAGACCTTAGTTCCCTTATAAGACTAAGTACTCCCTAATCTGTCTTATTAGCTTTGTATAAGCCACAGTACAGGTACACAATAAATTCTCGAAATTATTTTTAAAAATGGTACACATCATGTTTTGCCTGGGGGGGGGGAAATCTATTCAAATACATAATAAAAAGCCCAAGTCAAGGAAAGATTTAAAGAACCAGGCATTTTCTGAGAATTTTGAAAATGATTCACAAAAACAACTTTTAAAAATATTTGGGCCAAGAGCAAACATTCAACTTTTTTTTTTTTTTTTTTCCTGTTAGACTGCAAGCATGACAGGAACATTCTGAACCAGGAAGCTGGGTAACATGGTGGATAGAGTGCTGCCTTAGAAAAGTCAGCAATACTTGAATTCAAATTCACCTTGGACTGTATAACTATCTATATATATGTAGAAGTCATAATTTTATATAATTTTAATTATTTCATAAATAATTTTATTTGATAAAATAAAGGGATCGAGTTTGATGGCTTTGAAGGTCCCTTCCTGTTTTAAATGTATGATGGTATAAAGATTAAGTTGGGAATTAAGGATCTTTAAATAAGAACATATTCATTATCCCAAAATAAAGAGGAAAACGAAGGAAGTGGGGCAGGAAGAAGGTGGAGATGAGATGAGAAAGAATGATGCAAGGGAAGTTCTAGCAAGTAAATACAGTTATTATAAATGCATTCCTTCAGATGTGATACAAAAAATGAACTTTTGGGGAAATAGTTGGCCTCTAAAACACTTTCTCCCTCAGGAAGGTAGAAAGCTCATTGAGGGCAGAGGTTGTTGGCTCATTTGTCTTTGCATGATCAGCATCTAGCAGAGGATCTCTCACATTAAGAAATACATGTTGAATTGAATTAAGCAAATAAAATGTTTCTACTAGAAAAAATGTAAAAATCTGCAAACCAAAGGAAAATCACAAAACTGTGATGCTGAGCTGAAAAGGACTTGTAAGTTATCATGCAGTCAAATCTCTTTACAAATAAAACTAAAGCATGGAGAAGTTGCAAGTAAATAACTACTTAAAACCCAAGCCACCTTTTCAAAATTACAGACCATAAATTAAATCCATTCATTTCCTAGTCCCATCCCCCCTAAAATAAATTATTTTGACCAAAGAGTGACAAACACTTTCACTCCAAAATGAAGTAGAACACTTAATTACACTTAGAAAGAAGCCTTATATAAATTAACATTATGCAGAGATTCATTACTTAAAAAAAAAAAAAAGGAACAAAAAACTAACAAAAGCCATATTAGGTAAATTTTGGGGTAGTCCATCTGTTGAGTAAATTACAATCTCTTTTTACTCTTTTTATAATAACCATTATTGCAAATTGTGAATAACAGACATTACTGGAAGTCATTTACATACTTTTCTAGTTATTAGCATATTAAATATCTGTATTAGTGCAGGTTTTTGAACACATTATCATTCTAGTGCTGCAACAGCATTAAGTAGGAGGATGAGGAGTTTTTGAAAATGCCTCCTTTGAATAAACAGCATTGTCCCTATGGCCTGACCTTCACTTCCTAAATCAAGGTGAATGTGGATGCAAAGTGCAAATAAATGGACTTATATATAATATAGAAACTGTCCATCAACTTCCATCAGAAGACTCAGAAATACTGAATGATACCAAGTGAAACATTCCAGATGCTATCTCCTTGCAGCATGTTACATGCAAAGAACACAATTTCTTTGAAGTCAGCAAGTCAAAACTTGGTTTTGAAACAGTGCCCTTTTGACCCTGAAGTGTGATTTAATTTTTCTGGGACTCAGTATCCCCATGTGTAAAATGAAGATATTGGATTAGAAAAACTTCTAAGGGCTTTTCCAACTTTAAATATATGATTTTATACTTCTTCAATGAGAATCCTGAAATCTCCAGAGCAAGGGAAACTTTTCTAGCAGGTAGCAGAACAAGAGAGAATAGAGGAAAGGACAAGATGGAAACCATCCAATGGAAATATCTTAAAGACTAGTATTTTGTTAAAGTCTTCCCAGGCCTGGGGCTTTTTTCTCCCCTGGCTATTGGCCATCACATGGTTTTAATTCTCTGGAAGATGTTCTGCACTGGAACTACTTTAAGTATAGTCCTGATGATGAAATTCTCCTAAAAATGGAAAGCCATTGCCAAGCAATGACCAGGAGTAAAGTGAATGGCAGTTCATCTATCTTCAAACTTAAAGGGTAAGCCTGGGAAAGAGAACTTAAGAGAGCCCAGGGAGCCCATTCCTTTCAAAGGCATCTGTAGTTCATTTAGTCATTCAGTCAACATTCTGAGTACTAGGCACTAGGAATTTTAGAAATCTTGGTGAAGCATTTCCTTCCCTCCAAAATATGCATACTCTCCTGACTCTCTAATTAACTTTCTCCATCATTTTTGTTTTCCAATATCTATCACATTCCATCCTCTTCCATTCTTCTAGTCTCACTAGGATTATAGAAATCTTAATTTTAATTAATGATCTTTTCCACCTGCCATTATTTTAGAAAATATGGAATGTACTCAAGTTAATTTACTTTCAGTTTATAAAATTGTGTCCTTTGTGGTAACATTGCCTTAGGGTACAAGTATAAAATTTAAAAAAAAATGGGTAAAAAACCTAAGACAACAGCTACAGTTACCAGTAAATATTAATGGATCAACTGGGAAATGTCAATTTGAAAGGATTTGTTTTACATTCTGTCTAACAGGTCAGCAGATGGGGGCCTCTGTTAAACCTTGGCAGGAAAGAACTTTGACAAATAAGACTCTCTGGCTGGAAGTAAAGCCACTTCTCCATACATGACATCTTGGAACTCTCATGGGAACACTGATGGAGTCCAAGTTCAGAAGTCACTGTATTGCTGGAAATTGACGACAGATATGGGAAATCAATTCATTTATTGATGCTAGTTCAATTATTAGTTCATCATAATGCCTAAAGAAATTTTTAAAATCCTACTGGATCTCAGATCATAGATTAAGATCTAGAAAGGAAGTCAGGGATTTACATATTCTTGGAAAATTGAGAACAAAAATAATTGCTGTCAGTGAGGAGCTTATAATCAATCTAAGGAGGGAGATAATCTGCAAATAACTATGTACAAACAAGCTATGTACTAGATAAATAGAAAATAATCAGTAGAAGGAAGGCAACAGAATGAAGAGGGATCAGGAAAGGCTTCCTGTAAAAAGGAAGATCACTCCACATGGGCACAGCTATGAAAATGTGTGAAGTTTCTTCAGTGGGAAAAGGAAAAAGTCCTATTATTCTGGACAAGATAATGCCTAGAACACAATATAATGCTTTAATATTTCCAATTCCAATCCCTTTTTAAAGATCAGATCTGCCACCTCCCTGAAGTTTGGAGACAGAATATTGTAACATAGTTGGCCTCTAGGTTCACTAGACACTGGAAGTAGAGGGCCTAAGCAACTTGTACCTTAGGTCAGAAAATTTGTACCTCTTGCTATGCTAATTACAGCTTTACAAAATTGCTCTTTCCCAGGGCAAAACATGTTTCTGCTAAGTTTTCCCATACGCTGTTCTCCTCAGTTATAAGTATCTTCCTCTAGATTCATCCTTCCAATTACTCTATTTTTATGATACGAATGTTTTATGAACATCTTGCCTCCATTAGATTTTAATGATTTAGAAAAAAATCCATTGTTTTTGTTTCTTCTCTGCAAATTCAGTGTTTAGCACAGTGCCTGCCATGTAGTAAGTGCCTAATAAAAACTTGCTGATTCACTGTCCCTTTCCAGCATTTCTGACTGGCTTTGCTTCCTCTTCTCCTAATAGCTGTGACCCTATTAGTTCACCAAACTGTCTTCACTCTTGATTTCCTTGCCCCATGGTCATACTGTTCACATCCTGCTAGTTCTCAGCTCTCTATTACTCCTGCCATCCTCCTCTGCTCATACTACTGAGATGCTGAATGAAGAAGGGGGAGAGAGAAAGCCAGGCACTGTGTTAAATGCTTTACAAATATCTGATTTTATCCTCCTAACAATCCTGGGAGGTAGGTGCTGTTCATACAGCTACTAACTATCTGAGGATGGATTTGAACTCAGATCATAGTACTTTTTCCCCTGTACTACCCAGCTGCCTCTTAATGCTACTGGTGGAAGCCACATCATTAGGCTGATTAGAGTGTACTGTAATTTCTCAACTGAGCTTTCATTCAGCAAAATTTGCTAATCCTTGGTTGACTAAACTGCCACTACCAGCTTCTCACCAAACAACTAATATATCCTATTCTCAGAGATGCTCTTCCATCTTACTTTGCTGAGAAAAGAGGTCCCATGCCATGTGTTTCCTCTCTCCTTCCCATTTTCAGCATCTCAAAAGTTCTGTCTTCAACCTATCTACCTTTCCCTACCTACACCTGTCTCTAAGAAAGAGGTGGCTTTTCTCCTCCTAAGAACAACTCCTTTCCCTCTGCTCTTGAGAGTCCATTCTGATTCCTCTTAGAATCTCTTATCTTTCTCCTGTTCATTTTAAATCTTTACTATGTTCCCCGATGCCTACACATATGCTCTAGTCTACGCCATTCTTCAAGAAAACAAAATTAATGCCATTAGCTCCTCAAGATATTGTTGTTGTTTCTTTCATTGCCACCTCACAAAATGAACCATCTAAACTTGTTGCTTCCATTTCTTTACCACATATACAATTCTTAATCCTTTGCAATCTGGCTTTTGATCCTACCACTTTACTGACAATGCCCTCTGCAAAATTATCAACAATTTTTTCACTGCTTCCTCAAATATGGCCATCCTCTTGGCCTCTTCCTCTGGGACACTCTTGTCTCTGATTTTTGTGACACTACTCTTTCCATACTTTTTTTATATTTTCTCATTATTCCTTCTTTCCCATTCCAGATTATTTTCCATCTCCTGGGCTCACTTCTTTCTCTCTCCAATTTCTAGGAAATCTCTCATCAGTTACCTTGGATTCAGTTAACATCTCTAAGTAGATGACTTTGGAATCTTTATAACCAGCCCTAAAAATGTTCCCTAAACTCGTGTTAACTCATTGGCTGCCTGCTGGACACTTTTAAACTCAATTAATCCAAAGCAAAAGTCACTCTCTTCCTTACTGCACCTGTGATATCTCGGACCCTTGAGCTCATAACTGCAGAGACATCCTTGACTATTCCCTTTCATTATAGCCTTTATCTTCTACTCAGTCCCCATCTTGTCAGTTTTACCTTCACATCATGGACCCTTCTCTGCACTCATGCAGTGACTGCTCTACTTCTGGTTCTCATCACTTCTTGGATGGTGAAAATCTTCTAACTGAGCTCCCTGCTTCAGGCACTTCCTTCTTCAGGGCACCCTCCATACAGCTTCCAAAATTATCTTTGTGAGCCCAAACCCTTCACTCCTTGAGGTGACATTTAGTACCCTCCACAATACAGCACCTGTCCTTACACACTTAGTTCACACGTTCTCCCTTATGCTCTCGATACGTCACCCAAAGTGGACTATTAGCTATTTCCCATACCCAGTTCTTTGCTTCTGTACATATGTCTGGAATGACCCTTTCTTCATCTCTTTGCATTCCTCCTTCAAGGCTCGGGTAGTCAGTGAAGCATCCACTGCTCTGGGAAAGCTTCACTAATCGGTCTCCTCCTTTACTGGCACATTCTCATTTCTCAATTTTCCTTTTACACAGTGTATTCTCCTAGTGAAGGAGGGGGACATTTTATCTGTCAAGAACTACTTGGATAGTTATAACATCATTCAAGGGCTATACAAAATTATCAACTCAGGGACCTCGAGCAGTGGGAGGTTGTATCTGGCTTTCAGCTCATTATCACTTGTGGTTGGTTGGCTTAGTAAATTATTTCAGGGGCCTTACAGCCTGCTGGCTGGACATTCCCCACCTCTGTTCTAGTGGAATTTAAATGCCTTCGGGACAGAGACTGTCAGAACCTATCATTGCCTTATATATATAATACACATAATAGAAAATAAAATTTTGTTAAATTGCGTCAAATTAGCTCCTTGAAGCTATTCTTTCTTCTGATTTTTCTTCTCACCACTACTCTTACCAATATTCTCCAATCACTGAGCCCAGAAACCTACATGTTATTGACTTGATTCTCCCCTCCTCAATTTCAAACCATTCCTTGAGGCTTGTTAATTCTATGGTCTTGGTTTCCTCTGTCCCATTCACCCTGCAACTTATCCTTATTCAGGCTCAAGTTATCCGAGCCCACAATCTCTGACACAGGTAAGGACGAGGGAATAAGGGAGGAATCAAAGACGTCGTTGTCACTGACCTTGCGATACAGCCATCACCTGCCAAACTTTGGTCTAAGGTGTTGAGCAATTTACAACATGGGAAAGTGTACAAGACTTTACCCAAGGACCCCCCCCCCCCCAATAATGACATGAACACACCAGAAAAGGTACCTTGGTAATTTCACTCTGTACGCCTAGTGAGGCTCTGCTAGCTTGGCGAGGTCTAGCACCGTGAGCCACACCATTGGAGCCCGAAGCCAGGCCCACAGGCCGTCTCAAGCTCAAGACTCTTCTGAAGGACACAGAAAGCAGCTTCTGTTTTCCTGCTCTACAAACCAACAGTCCTGCCTTCTGGGTTATGCTAAAATATTACTTCTGTCTTGGATAGATATAATAGCCTCCTCATTGATTTCCTTATTCACAGTTTTAATCATTTCTCGGGCACCTAAGGACAACTTCTTTTTCCCTTCCCCCACTCTGTCACCACACTACCTTTTCAGCATTAAATCCTATTATATTTATAACACCATGCTGTAAATCTCCAGATCTCTCTGAAATTATCCTGCTGATTGTTTCTTATGGAACAATAATACTCTATAGCACAATACTTCATATGGCACAACTTATTCAGCCACTCTCCAACGGATGGGCACCCCCTCAGCTTTTGGCTCCTTGCCACTACAAAAAGGGCTGCCACAAACATTTAACAAGATTGTTCTGATCCAGTTATCGTACTTCTCATGCTTGGGGTAGACAGTCTCTTACTTGCCGTTGAGTTTGAGGCTTGTCAGTTACCCTCAACTTTAGCCTGTCAGCTGAGACGGTTTTACCAGGGTGTAGCTGCGTGCATGCTATAGCGTTTAGGAACCACTGGTGAGATTTGAGGGCCAGGAGGATTAAAAAAAAAAATTCCTACAGCCATATGTGACCTCTAGGAAGAGGTAAAATTAGTCACTTTGTGCTTCTTCAAATGAATTGTCATAATATAATTATTGACACATGTATCTTATTTCCTTTTCTGAATTGTAAACTCCTTCATAATACCTGTCTTCCACTATGTGTTCCTCGTACATCTCAAGGAGTTTGAGACCCTTATTAATTTGTATTGAATGAATGAATATACCCAACCCCATTCCCATGTAAACCCTCATCCAGGATGCTGCAGTCACAATTCTCATGGAGTCAGGAAGGCTGGATGAGTCCTAGCTTAGAGGCTGGATATGAGACCTAGCTTAGCCCTATAATATATGTGCTATGTTGTGATTTCTATTTCTATTTTTGATTTCTATTGTGATTTAGGGATGCCAGTAGAAAGCAAGAATTTCCCCCGAGACTGTGGAAAAATGAACCTGCCTGTGATTTTGTACACCTAAGTAGACATTGAGATATAGTGTCTAAAATCAGATCACACTGGCAGAAGCTGGCTAAAGTCTATATAGAAGGAAGTTTAATTTGATTGATGGCAGAATTAGAAAGAGCTGAAAATTGAAGGAATCCATGTAAGCCTGAAACTGCAACAGTGAAAGGGGAACAGGGTAAGGGTTTTGGTTGCAGCATCTTCCCACACTAGTACTGGCATTGGAGAACCACAATGAGATGTGGTCAGATTTTAGAATTGCCCAGCATTACTGAAACTCAAGTTCCTGAGCTCCCATCCTCATGTGAAAAGGGAGAGCTTGGAGTTACCAAACACAAGCAGCCCAGAACACAGTGAGTGAGGAGTATAAGACCTAACTCCATTAAGCTTTAGTTTCCTCAACTGTAAAACAACAACTTGCACTCCTTGCACCTCACCAGCTTGTGACAAGCAAGTGCATTTTTAAGCCTTAAAGAACTGAATACTTTTGGCCAAGATCTGCTTTCTGAATCTTACAGAGTGAGACATTCCCAGCTCTTTACCTGAAGGTAAAGAGAATGTTAGTTTTTACTAGAGGTCCAGGTGTTAAAGCATTCTAGCAGGTGTTAAAGATCCTGAGAATAGAATGTAAATAAAATATACTCTCTTTATATACCCTGGAAAACTTCCACTCTTTCAGTCTGATGAATTAGAATATAAAAGAAAAACCAAAAACCCGCTAGGCAGCCTCACACAAAGAACACGCATGTAATATGCTTTTCTTCCATTTTTAAAGGGGAATAAAAAACTACAGAGTCCAATGAAAGTCAACTACTGGATCTCCTAATTCCCCAGGGTTATGAAAATTCAGGAAAACAATTCTCTGTTAATAATCTTGCAGCTGAAATATAAATCTGTTCTATAAAGATATCTAAAAAGTCATGGATTAGAATGAATTACCATGGTTACATAGATGCTGCCATTTGTGAGGAGTATTTTATTATACTATATTATACTAGAGGTTATCATTCAAGAAAAAAGTTTTTAAAATATAGATTTAATAAAAACCCAAAGATTTCTAACAAGTCCCACATATGAGGTTTTTACATAGGTTCCTTAATGTTGTTGCTTTAAAAAAAAAAATAGTATCAAAAATTCAGAGTTTATAAAGCCATCTGTTCCAATCCCTTCATTTCACATTAAATGGTTTGCTCAAAGTTACACACATAGTATGTGACAAAACCAAATTTGAATCTAGATTCTTTGATTGCAAATCTAATATTTTCTACTATATCACACTAGTTTCCCCATCAGCTAAATACAAGGAATTAAGCACATCAGTGACCATGTATATGGAGTGTCCCAAAACTTTTAATGCAGTTTTATAACTACTAAGCTTAAATTTGAACTGAGTGTACTTTTGGGCCACTGTATTACTGGTTGTAGTTCAAGGACAACATGTCCTCTTCTTGTTTTGCATTTGCAAGTTTTGGTTTAATTCATCTGAACTTTTTTTTTTTTTTTTTTTTTTTTTTAAACACTTATCAATTAATCAGCAAGAATTTAAAGACTAGTACTTCCTTCCAAGTGCTGTCTTAGATTCTAGGGATATAAAGGCCAAAAAAAGAGAAAGAAATAATTCCTGGTAGTTTGGGCTGCTGTGCTGAGTTCAAGTTCGGATACAAACATTTAATTTAACAACAGAATCTAAAAAAACAAGAAAAAGAATTTACAATGAGGGGAAGAGAGCTGTTCAACCTATCACAGTAAGAGTTTCCAGAGTCTGAATCAACTTTCAAGGTTTTATAAGATCCTTTTTAGGAGAATCTTTAAAAAAAAAAAAAATTGGTTAAAAATAAAGGCTAAGATTTCACTGATAAAAGTTTGAGATCCAAGAAATACAGAGGACTCATTTAAATATATAAGAAGAGCTATTCCCAATAGATTAAGAAGTTAAGGGACAAATAGGCAGTTTTCAAGGGTAAAAATCCAAACTGTTCTAAATCACTAAAGACAAGAAACATACAAATAAAAACAACTAAGAGGTTCTGCCTTTGTAGTAAAAGTGAACAAAAACAGAAAATGATGATTTTTGAAGGGATCACAGGAGGATATGAACACACCTTCCTCGGGATGTAAATTGGTTCTACTATTCTGGAAAGCAATTTGGAAAAATATGCCTCCAAAAGTCACTGAATTGTGTACACCTATTGACCCAGGGAAACAACTACTAGGCATATATTTAAAAAGAGATTAGGGAAATAGGGAATTCCTACGGAAAAGGATGGAAAATGGAGCAGGCTAAAAATTGGATAATGACTAAATAAATATGTAAGATGAACATAATGGAATATTATTGTAGTGTATTCAAAAATTCAAAATTCAAAAAGAGAGGGATTTTGAGAAAGTAGGAAGGTTTGTATAAAGTAATATAGAATGGAAAGCAGCATCAGAACTATTAATACAACTCTGAAAAGCCTTAAGAATTGTGATCATTGCAATGACCAATCACCACTTTGCAGGAATGGTGATGAAGCACATACTATCTGTACTTCCTGACAGAGAGGTGACAGAATCATAGTTAAGATTAAAAAAGATATTTTCAAACATGATCAATGTGTGGATTTGTGTCACTCAACTATATCTGCATGTGGCAAAGGAGATGCTAAAGAACCTAGGAGCGTGAATGGTAAGGAATTAGTGAAAATAATGCAAAGAAAATGTCTTTGAATGAAAAGAAAAACAGAAAGAAATTCAGGTATCACAACTCTGCAACTTAAAATGATGAATTTACTTTATACTTAAAAAACCCCACAAACTATGTAATGGTTGCCTATGGAGCTGAGGCTAAGGATTTGTAATTTACACTGTTATAATCTTAGTGTTTTCCTAGCTTTACTTATTTCACTTTGGATTAATTCATGCAAGCCTTTTCCATGTTTCTCTGTGTTCATCATGCTTACTCTACATTCTATCCTTTGTCTGAACTCTATGGAACAAGTAGCTCCAGTACTTCCTGGTGTCCTCCCCTACCCCATCCTGTGGGGTAGTGATTCCATTTTATAGATGAGTAAACTATGGTTGAGAGAAGTTAAGTGATTTGCTCAGGATCACACTAGTAAATAACTAAGATGGGATTTGAACTCATATCTTGCTGACTAAAAATCTAGTATTCAGTGCACGATACCAGAATTCCACCTTGATACTGAATACCTGTACCCTCATCTGGACCTCTTTGCCTTTCTAAAACTCATTCTTTTAAAAAAAATTCTGGTTTTGAGCCACTTTCTGCCTTTCTGACTTCAGCTCTCATGATCCACATCCTAGTTATCACCTTTGGCTTTCTCCCCCTCTTCCCTCACATTGTTTTTGTGCTTTCTTTGTGGAAGAGTTTCCTGGTCTTTGTTTTCTGAAACTCCACACCAGGCTAGGAATGCTTCCACCAGTGCCATGGAACCAGTGGAGCCAGTTTATAACTGCAATAGCAAGAAGCACATATTAACCCAAATTAAGGCACTTAGTCTGCTCTAAATATAAGGATAAGTCTCTCTATCTTTTAAATGTTTACTGTATTTAGGCTGATCTCTAAGCCTCACCCATAAATGCAATCATTTGCTGTTCCAGCATTTTTTGGTCATGTCCAGCTCTTCATGACCCTATTTGGAGTTTTCTTGGCTAAGACATTGTCGTGGTTTGTCATTTCCTTCTTTCAAAGGAAACTAAGATAAATAGGGTGAAATGATTCGCCTAAGATCACACATCTAAGAAGAGTCTGAGACCAGATTTGAACTCAGGAAGAAGAATTTTCCTGACTCTAATCCTAGTGCTCTATCCACTGAGTCACCTAGCTCCCCAATTTATTCTTATTATGCTGCTAAAGGGTGACTCTTAATTTCATCTTATTCCTTTGAATAGGCAGCCTTGACTTATATTTTCATAGCTGCCTTAGACTTCTTGCATAAAAGTACTTACTAGTCAATGACAGTCTTTTCTCAATATCTGCAGACAGGTGGAAGTAGAAAATGATATCTATTTACTTATTCATGATATTAAGAGAAAAGTTTATAAGTTTAGTTAAATCTGTGAGTCAGAATATCACTGAATGAAATAGGTGGAAATTTTTTGCATGTCTCCACAGCCCTCTTTTATTTTTTTTTCTAATTGTGAATAGTGTTTTCCACAGGAAAACACTTCATTTTGCTATATATGAGATCTTTTAAAATGTACTATCAAATAACATTCTATTATTAATGGCTACTAGCTTCCATTTTTATGGATAATTAGTATGTTGCAGTGCTGAATTATTATGCCATATTCCTGGAAACTAAATGAGGTTCACAGAATAGAGGAGAGAAAGTGGTACAGAAAGGGATCAACTGAAAGAGTCAGCATCCTCAAGATATTACTATTACTAATTTAGAAAGGTATCATGGAGATCTATACCAAACCTCTTGGAATTTTAAGTATAGAAATTCTCAAACTAGCTATGACACTTACTATCTGAACAAGGATAAATTAATTCAACTTTCTGGGCCTCTATTTATCTGTAAAGTGGAAATAATAACCTTGCAGAGTTGTTATGAGTAATGTGTTTTGTAAATCTCAAATTACAATAATTTTTGATGGATTGAACTGATCCAGCTCTTTCACTTAATTAGGTTAGCTGATATATATGCAAAGATCTACTACCTGAGAGTGTGAGGCTCTTGGTATAGGAGTGGTGTGAGGGAGCAAAATGTTCTAAAATTACTTTCATCCTCTAAATTATACAAATGATATGCAGCTATTTTCATGAATCACACTACCAGAGTTGGTAAGTTTTCCATTGCCCTTACTAAAGCAGTTTTGAAATAAATGAATTCTACTTTATACAAACAAAAAAGCCTTGAGTCTATTTAACTGTAGAAGAGCTCAAAGGCCTCTCAGATGAAGAAAACCTCAGGCTCTTACTACCTTAGAATCTTTACAGAAATCAGTTAGTAATTAGGGGAAAATCTAACACATTTTACTTTTGAGTTTTCAAAACCTAGTATGTTAGCTTTAGTTAATACTTTTTACCCACCAAAACTGTTGTTCTGAATAATTTTAGTTATTTTCTTCCTCCAAAGTTGATACTGGAAAATTCAAAGCATTGGGGAAAATATCCACAGTTAAAAGAGTTAATACAATAAATATTTTCAATTAAAGTTTTGCTAGTTTTTCAAAATCATTATTGGGCAATCTGATAATGGTACAATCCTAATAAAAATGAGTCTCAAAGTATTCATTCAATCACAATGAATAATCAATTTTATTTCAAAAGTCTAACAAAATTTCAGGCATTCATAAATTCATAATTGCGTCTGTCCTTGGTAGCATTAAAAAGGGGTCTGATCAATTTTCAGATGATGAAATTAAAACTATTTCCACTCATATGAAAGAGTGTTCCAAATCACTATTGATCAGAGAAATGCAAATTAAGACAATTCTGAGATATCATTACACACCTGTCAGATTGGCTAAGATGCCAGGAACAAATAATGATGAATGTTGGAGGGGCTATGGGAAAACTGGGACACTGATGCATTGTTGGTGGAGTTGTGAAAGAATCCGGCCATTCTGGAGAGCAATCTGGAACTATGCCCAAAAAGTTATCAAAATGTGCATACCCTTTGACCCAGCAGGGGAATACTAAAGAAGAAAAAGGGACCTGGATGTGCCAAAATGTTTGTGGCAGCCCTTTTTGTAGTGGCTAGAAACTGGAAAATTAATGGATGCCCATCAATTGGAGAATAGTTAGTAAATTATGGTATATGAATGCTATGGAATATTATTGTTCGGTAAGAAATAACCAACAGGAGGAATACAGAGAGGCTTGGAGAGACTTACATCAACTGATGCTGAGTGAAATGAGCAGAACTAGGGGATCATTATACATTTCAACAATGATACTGTATGAGGATGTATTCTGATGGAAGTGGATATCTTCAACATAGAGAAGAGCTAATCTAATTCCAATTGATCAGTGATGGACAGAATCAGCTATACCCAGAAAAGGGACACTGGGAAATGAGTGTAAACTGAGAGCATTGGTTTTTGTTTTGTTTTGTTTTGTTTCTCTTCCCAGATTATTTTGTATTGCGAATACAATCCTTCCTTTGCAAAAACAACAACAAAATTCGGTTCTGCACATATATATTGTACCTAAGATATACTATAAGATATTTAATATGTATGGGAATGTCTGCCATCTAGGGGAGGGGGTGGAGGGAAGGAGGGGAAAAACTCGGAACAGAAGGGAGTACAAGGGATAATGTTTAAAAAAACAAAACAAACAAACAAATAAAAAAACTACCTAAACATATGTACTGTCAAAGAAAATGTTATAATTATAAAAATTAATAAAAAAATTTTCAAAAAAAAATAAATAAAAAGGGGTCTGATGATAACAAATATGTTGACAAAATATTGTAGATTACACAAAGAACACAATGGTATTAATAGAGAACGAATTCCAGATTTAATTAAGTAATAAAATTTAAAATTAAAGAAATCTAAAAAAGAATGTTCCTTTCCCTCCCATTCCCCCCCCCCCACAAACCTTGGTCCCAATCACTGCTCTCATACTAGAGGATTTCAACATACACAGTGATACTATATATTAACATCTGCTTAAATACCTTAACTTTCCAGTTCCTCAAGCTATTTGATTTCTATGACTTACTTCAGCTACATATAGTGATTGTTTTTGCCATCATCCACAAGTGTTTCTTGAATTCTGAAATTCCTATACTGATCAAACTTTAATCATTCCATCTTTCCCTCTACTTTAGAACCCATACTCCTATTTCCTTCATTGTGCCACCACCCTTCAATTTTTTCCACAAGTCATTACCCCTGCACTGGCTAATACTCTTCTCTCATCATTATCTCAGCCCTTTGGTTAATGTCTAACTCTACACTGAAATACCTTGTTCCCTTAGTCCTACTGCCAATCCCTGGATAACTCCCACCATCCTACTGTTCACATGGTTGGGGACAATCAAAGAATTGTGCTGACTGGCTCCACTACAAATTTATGCTACATTTTCAATGAACTCCTATTGAAGTAAGGCAATTCTTTTGTATCTTCCTGATTTGCTATCCTGATAATGATAATAACTCTTCCAATTTTTTTTTTAATTCTTCCTCAAGCCTCCCATCAGAACATTATGTTAAGGACTTCAATTCATATTTCAAAAACAAACAAAAAAATCTGAGATTATTCATCAAAAGCTCCCTCTTCTCCCCATCTCCTCTCATGTCACTTGGACATTCTCTATTGGGGAAAATCCCTACCTACTCAATGAAACCTTGCTAGCTGCTTTCTCATGCTGCAGAGGGATCCTAAAATTCATCCAAAATATTTGGGGCTTTATGGCTAGTGAGTAACAGTCAGTCAGTGACAATGAGTCTGTATTTAATTTGAGGAATTTACCTTCCAACTGGGAAAATGTTCCAATTATAATAATCTCTCAGAAGACTACAGTAATCATTTCCTACTAAATCTGATGACTGAAAAAGAAAGGTTCCATATGCAATGAGATTGACTCATAAAATTATATTATAAATGCTACTACTACAAATCATTTTAAAATTTCAGCCCCTTCCCTTTGCTATCAGAGTAAGCTATGGGATGGCTTTTAAAAAATTATTTTACTATGACTGAAAAATAACAACAGTATTCCCCTGAGGGGAAATACAATGTAGTGGATAAAGAACTGGCCTTAAAGATAATTAGCTAGCACAGTGGAGAGAGTGCTGAACAAGGCCTCAGAAAGACCTAAGTCTGACAGTTTTATTAGCTGTGAAACCCTGGACAAGTAACTTAAGCCTTGTTTGCCTTAGTTTCCCCATTTGTAAAATGAAGAAAATAATAGCAATCACAGGGTTGCTGTAAAGATCAAATGTGGTAATGTCAAGTGTTTTGCACAAATCTTAAAGCTTTACATAAAAACTGTTATCATTATTGTTATTATTAGAGTTAGAAGAGCTAAATTAAAATTTTGACATATTCCAACTGTGTGATCATGGGCCAAGTTACTCATCTTGCTCTAGACAAAGAGAGGTCTAGGACAGGTGATGGCCTCTATCAGTGATTGGAATTTCCACAAATTATACACTCTCCATAGAATGCATGACTTTAACTATATGTCAGCAATCATGCTTCATGATTCTAAGTCACAGAATATCATATTTCCAAGGAATCAAGTCACACATGATCTTCAGGATAATAGCAAGATGGAATGGTTGGTGAAAGTAATATCTTATAATAAATGATAGCTTGTGTGTAAGAAATGATGTAAATTCTATGAGAAAGTGCTCTAAGTCACTACTGATCAGAGAAATGCAAATTAAGACAACTCTGAGAAACCACTACACATCTCTCAGATTGGCTAGGATGACAGGAAAAGACAAAGCTGAATATTGGAAGGGATGTGGGAAAACTGGGACACTAATGCAGTGTTGGTGGAACTATGAATGCATCCAACCATTCTGGAGAGCAATTTGGAACTATGCTCAAAAAGTTATCAAACTGTGCATACCCTTTGACCCAGCAGTGCTACTACTGGGCTTATATCTCAAAGAGATCTTAGAGGAGTTAAAGGACCTACATGTACAAAAATGTTTGTGGTAGTCCTTTTTGCAGTAGCAAGAAGCTGGAAATTGAGTGGATGTCCATCAGTGGGAGAATGGCTGAATAAGTTATGATATATGAGTATTATGGAATATTATTGTTCTGTAAGAAATGACCAACAGGAGGAAGACAGAGAGGCTCGGAGAGACATACATGAACTGATGCTGAGTAAAATGAGCAGGACCATGAGATCCTTGTACATGACATCAATATTATACGATGATCAATTCTGATAAACGTGACTCTTTACAACAATGAGATAACTGATGCCAGTTCCAATGATCTTGTGATGAGGAGAAACATCTACACCCAGAGAGAGGACTGTAGGAACTGAATGTGAATCACAACATAACATTCTCACTCATTTTGTTGTTTGCTTGCATTTTGTTTTCCTACTCACTTTTTTTTTTTTAATCTGATTTCTCTTGTGCAGCAAGAGATTGTATAAATATGTTTATACATATTGGATTTAACATATATTTTAACATGTTTAATGTATATTGAATTGCTTGACATTTAGGGGGGTGGGGAGAAAAAGGGGAAAATCTAACACAAGGCTATGCAAGGGTTAATGATGTTAAATTAAATCCATGCATATGTTTTGAAAATAAAAAGCTTACAAAAAATGATGTAAATTCTTATTCCACTAAGGAAAGGAAACAGAAGTTCACACCCTTATCACATAGGTATTAAGTGAATGAAATAGGAACCCTGGTCCTCATTCCAGAGTTAGGGCTCTTTCCACTTTTTCTCCTAAATCAGTTAGGGAAATATGTGATTGAATAAGGAATGTGAAGAATGAGACACAAAAAATTGACAGCTATTGTTGTGATACAGATGCTCCAAACCAAATATTTTACGGTTTTATTTATACTTTTTTTCTTAAACCTAGTCATCATTTCACCAAAATCTTCCTTGCAAGAAGGAAAAAAGTTAATATAAAACCAATGAACAAAGCTACAAGATCTGCCCAAAAGATACCACATTCCACATGTGTAGTTGCTCATCTTTTAGAAATGTTTCTGGATTAACATTATAATTTAGAATTTTAAAAGAGTTTTTAGAGTTAAAAAAAAAATTACGTTATGGTCATTGTGTTCTGCTTACTTTGCTTTGTTTATAAAAATTTTCTTTGCATATTTTTCTGATTTTATTGTAATGTTTATGAATCAATTATATGGCACAATTTGATAGCAGTTACCCAACTGATGGAAATATTTTATATTCCTTGTATTCTCCTACCACAGAAATGGATGGATATGTGATCAATGTGAGGTCTATACCACTGTCTTTGATCATATATATATATATATATATATATATATATATATATATATATGATATATATCATATATATATACACACATATATCAATCATGTTGAGTGGTAGGTTAGTTACTTTTCAATTACAATAATTTGAAATCATGGTAAAAAAGTCAAGTAGGCCAATAATGCACAGAATATTTACTTTCCCTTAGCCCCTCCAACTCTATTTATAGCTATCATCATCTTTGATACTTTGAGGACTGAGATGAATATAAATTGTTTCAATCTATATTTCTCTTTTTCTTAATGATTCAGAACAGGCTTTCCAATTTTTCAAAGTTCTTATGAAATAAAGAATCCTTACCCCAAAAATTTGTGCTCTTGGGTTTATTGGAAAACTGGTCTCCTCTGTGAGTGAGATTGTTCCTGAGTTTAGCCGCTCCAGTCTATTTTATTAATTATTAAATATGAAAAGTAGTAGAGGAAAGGCCTTGGCCGAAGTTTTATAGAATATAGAAGAAACTGTGCAGAAAGAGGTATGGATAAGCTGTGATTTTTTTCTGACATCAGGAAGATGAGTTTAGGGATCCAGTGAACTATCAAAGCTAAGTGCCTGGTCAATTAGAAACCAATAATAGTAAAATTAATAACTAGTCTTTATATAGTGCTATAAAGTTCACAAAGCACTTTATATGTGAATTTATTTGATCCTCCCAAAAATTCTGTGAGGTGGGTTAAATTAATATCTTCATCTTACAGATTTCAAAAGTGAGGCACAGAGAGGTAACTTGACTATGATCACACAGCGTGAAAATGAGTCTGAGTTCAAATTCATGTCTTTCTGACTCTAATAAAGGTATCACCTAGCTGCCTATATTTTGTCAGAACTCACATTGCGAGATTTGCAATGACAGACTCAAACTTTAAGACTAAAAAATTATTAGTAAAAAAAAAACCAACTACCCAGAGATATTCGTATTTGGAGGTCCATTGACATTTTCAGTTCCTTAAACAGTGAGTGATATTCAGTGTTCACTAGAACAGATGATTTATTAAATGGTTCTCTTGTGGCCTGGAAAGTGAGTGCTTTTCCAAAGCATGAGTAATTAACTCCCTTCATTAGGCCCATTATTTCAGAGAGTCCATTATTGTGCCATTTTAACTCTGTTTCATAGTGCACAGGAAAGAAAGGACCTACCTCAACAATAAAGTAAAACTGACATTTATTAAGAGTTAATAATTTCAACTTGTCTCTGTAAAACGAGATAATCAGTTTAGCTGCACGATGAGTAATGAGATAGAAACATTCTCTCTTCAGGTCTGACGTTTCTCAAACTTCGAGCTGCTTTAGAATAGGCTTTAACCTTCTCCATTGCCTTTGCTGAAAGATCCCTGTCCTCTTCCCACTCCCTAGTTATGTTGATTCCCCCAAGGCCCTGTTCTCCACTGTCCTACTGGCTCATTACACTCCCTTATCAGCTTCTATGGCTTCAAGTTCATCTCTAGGAAAATGATTCTCACATTTATATATCCAGGCCCAATCTCTTCTCTCAGCACTAGTCACTTTTCACTGACATTTAACCATCTCTCCCCTCCTCCCCGCAATAAACCTGACTTTCTTTCCAAACTTCCCTCTTCCCTTCCTATCCTTCAATTCACTCAATTCACCCCCTTAAAGTCTTTCTTGCCTCATCATTCTCACCCATCCATATCTAATCACTTACTAAGTCCTATTGGTTCTTACTTCAAAACAGGATATGATTTAGAAGTTGAGAGACCACCTTCAAATCCTAGCTCTTCCACTTACCACCTCTGAGGACATGTCACTTAGCCTTTTTTTTTGGCCTTAGTTTTCTCATTTGAAAAATGGGACTAAGTGTCCTCCAAAGTTCCTTCCATTTCTAAATCTATGATACTATGTTTTTAATTTGAATTTAGATCACAGCTCTTTAACAGACAAAAAGAAGCTGTTTAGTAGAAAGTGTTCTAAATGGTACGCATAAGGTTTGTAGTCTGGAATCTGCCAGTAACTAGCTATGATAACTTGAAAAGTTCAATATTTTTGAATTTCAGTTGCTTCAACTGTTAAAAGTTTGGGAGTTGGACTATAGGATAATAATGCTTTGCATTTATAGTATTTCCCAGTTTTTAAAACACTTTTGAAGTGGCATGGGGAATAGAGCTCTGGACTTGGAATCCTAAAGACCCGAGTCTTAATTTTTCCTCTGACACTTAAATCTTTGACACTGGACAATTTGCTTAACTTGCCGTACCTTAGTTTTGAAATCAATACAATGGTAATACTAGCATCTTAGGCATTTATAAAGCAGCAATGTCTATGACAGTTGTCCAAGCCCTGGGGCAACTAATACCAAAGGGTGTCAAAAGATCTTGTGGAAAGGATGGGGACTAAGCAACAGTCAAAATTATTAGATGTTTCTAAGTACAACTTCCACTTAAATACAACTGCTTTTTTTTCCAGTGTAAATAAAATTCAACTAAAAGTTAACACATGATTAGCATGTAACCTCATCTTAATAGACAGCAACAATTACTGAATACAGTATATGCAAATGAAGTCAAATTTAAAGCAAGGTATGTTGATTCTCAATGCTAGTGTGATTTGCAACTATCACTATCAGTCACTGAAGGCTCATAACAAAGATGAGTTGTGTCAACCCAATATTTACTGTATTTTAATATAAAGTGTACAAACTTAAAATTGAGTAATCTTAATAATTAAGAGTACTACATATCTATTATGTTTCACAATAAAATCTGATGTCAAAAACTCAACTATACAAAACTGAAATAACCTGAGAGCAATTAAACATAATATTCTAATAATAATTTTGAACAATATTCTTTTGTGATAGAAAAATTAAAAAGCTGTTGAAAAAAACACAATTGAAACAAAATACTAGAAAAAAAGCAAAGCAACAAAGTTTAAATTAGACACTCAAGTAAAGGCACAAATTCAGAAAATATGATCCACTGTATTTATCACTTGAATTCACAAATATTCTATAGAGAGAAAGAAAAGGCCATTGCTCGTTGTGCATGACTACTTAAGTTGTAAACAACCTCCTAATAAATGGAAAGTAGGATATATTAGGAAAATAAGAAAACTGTTCAAGAAAGACATTTGTATTAATCAAAAACAAATGAAAATTTAAAAAAATGCTTTTGACATTAAAATAATTTTGTGTACTGTATAAGGTTGCTTATTGAACTATGAAGTTTACAAAATCTCAAATGATATGGAAAATGCTGGTACTAACAACAGCTATTCAAACTGTCAAAACAATGCTTGAAAAATCACATTCAAAGTAAGTTTTAATGGTTTCACTAGCAAATAATAAAATGGGAAGAATTGCCCACACCTCTGCAATTACTAAAACCTTTCTATTTTTCTTGATGAATGGATGAAGCAAGAGTTGCATTTAAAGATACTCATTTGATTACATATGTACAATGTTTTTGAAACTTATGTTAGGGGAAGATTTCTTATTTTGACAATCTGATGGAAAGGCTACTTCAAGAGAATTTTCAGTATAACTGACACGTTTTAGTGAAAAGGACAAGATAGGGGAGAACTGTAATGTCCTCAGCATTGAAAAAGTTTAATCAACATCTGGACAAAGCCAGGTCTATCAGTGCAGCAAGATGGTGCAGTGAATAGTTTTAGACCTGAAGTCAGAAAGACATGAGTTCAACTGTGAACTTAGATACTTCCTACTTGTGTGACCCTTGGGCAAGTCACATAACCTTGTTTAGCTCAGTTTCCCCATCTGGAGAAGGAAATACCAAACCACTTTGGTATCTTTGTCAGGAAAATCTCAAATGGGGTCATGGAGAAGTTGCACATGACTTAACAACAAAAGTGTGACCCTCTTCATGAAATTCCGAATTTCATGACTATTTAATAGACAATCACTTGTATTTAATAAATAAGAAAGAGGAACCATACTATTTCATTTCTTGTAAAATCAGTCAATTTTATGAAGAATCACGAATAGAAAAGATCTTTGGAAAATTGCATGGTAATATGGGGGTAGACAATAGAGGATTTCTGTTAGAGAAACATAATGGCTTTCTTCATGCTAAAGAATTCTGAAAAGTAATAAATAAGTAAAAGATAAAACAAATTCATTTTATAATAAAAATTTCCTTCTGTAACTTGTTAAAATTTTTTGGAAAATTGACTACTCTCAGAAAAATCAGTATAATGTCTTTAAATTTATACTCTTATCCAGAGGAAAAAAATTAATTGCAGGGGGCAGCTAGATGGTACAGAGTGGATAGAGCACCAATCCTTAAGTCAGGAGGACCCGAGTTCAAATCTGGTCTCAGACATTTAACACTTCCTAGCTGTGTGACCCTGGGCAAGTCACTTGATCCCAATTGCTACAGCCAAAAAAAAAAAAAAGAAAAAAGAAAATTAGTTGCAAAAGTCAAAGCTATATTTTCTTTACATATATATATATATATCTATATATATCTATATGTATTTAGATATATATATGTAAATATAGCTTTATATTTAAAGCTAGATTATATAATATATATTTATAATAGTTTACTGTTAAAAACATCTCAGAAGTTTTATACTGATTGCTTGAAAACTAGAGATTTCTTTGGTCATTACAATTTTTTCCACTTTTATCCATTTTGCTCAGAAGTGGGAACAATATCCTAACCCTCTGCCCCTTGCATATTTAGTTAATTTTTCCTTAAAAGTTATTGAAATCATCCTTGACTCCCCTCAAGAGGCTTATATTCTAATGAGGGATTACCTACATCAAGTTAAGATACATACAGAGAAGATAGAAAGTAATTTTGGAGAAGCCAATAATAAATAAGAGAAATAGAGATTTATTGAAGGTGAGATTTGAGCTGAGTGAGACTTGAAGGAAATTAGAAAATCACTTCTTGTGAAGATAAGGAACGAGAGGCTCCAAGGTGTGGGAGACAAGTGGTAGAAAGGCATGGAAATGGAAGCTGGAGGATCACGTGTAAAGGATATGAGTAGCCTCAAGTCGCTGGATCACAAAGTGTGCATAAGGGATTAAAGTGTTAGAAGTCTGGACAAGTAGGATGTGAAGAACTTCAAATATCCCTTGGAAAAGTCTATATATGATCTTTATAGGTAATGGAGAGTCATTGGGATTTACTAAGCGGTTAGACCAATGCTTTAGGAAAATCACTTTTGGAAGCATATGAAAGTTGGTTTACAGTGGGAAAATCTTGAGGAAACTGAGACCCACCTGAAGTCTTCAATAATCTAGGCAAGAAGTAAGGAGGGTCTCCACCAAGGTAGTGGCTATAAGAGAAAGAAGGAAGTGCATAAAAGATGTTGTATAGATCAAAACCATAAAGCTCAACAACTGAATGGATAGGTGGAATGAGTGAGTGATGACCTTGAGGTTGCAAGATAGAATATTTATAAAGATAATAATAATGGAATTGGGGAGGTGGGAGGGGTTTGGGGGGAAAGAAAACGAATATCTTTAAAAGACTGATGAAGTGAATAAGATAAAGGGCAACTCACACATCAAATATCAGTGCCTATAAAGTGCTTTTCTCTGATGTAACTAAATCTCCACTGGGCCAATTGCCTTTGGTTGGGTGAATTGTTTAGCTGGGCTCTGAGTCAGGGCCCATTTTTGAAGCTATACCTGGCTTCTTCCTTTGTTGCCAAATGTCATGTTCCTTGAAGCTGTTTCTTTCTCTGAGTCACTTCTTCTCTATGTTCATCTTTCTCTAGTGAATATGTATTTCTGCTTTCCACTGGATGGAAGGTGTCCTTTTGGTTGAATACTTACATTTCAATGTACTTGACTAATGGATGGGACAGAGAGGAAAAAAAGAATAATCCCTTCCTCCCTGCCTCCTGCTCCACCCCCAAAGGTAAAGAACAATTTCCTTTTAGGAGCTAGGTTCTTGCCTAACTGCTGACTGGCTTTCAACTTACAGAGCTCATCCCTTTGAGGGATGTTGTATATAACATTGTTATAATTTTTGACTAAACAATGTTCAGACTCCTTTTCTAATTCAAAGAAAAATCCTTCATACTTTCAGAAGGAATAACAAGTATTATCATGTCAGCACTTTATTAACATATCTTATTTTCTATTTTCTGCCGACGATGATCTTTGATTTCAATAAAGGAGAGGGGCAGAATTAGTCAAATGGTTAGAAATCAACTAAATCTCACTACCATTAACTATTTCAAACTTTTTTCATACTTATGATTCAAATTTATTCTACCCTCCCATATCTCCCTACTCTCTCATACTGAGCAAATAACTTAACCTCTTACTTTACTGAGATTAAAGTTATTTGACTGAAACTCTCCAATTGTTCTTCCCTCTTAAGGATCACACATTATTTTCTACTTCAAAATATCTCTTGAACTAACCTCTCTTTCTTTCCTTCTTGCTCATTGGAGAAAGTGTCTTCCTTCTTTTTCCCCAAGCCTAACATTTTAGTCTGTGCTCTTTATCCCAATTTTTTTTCACCTTCCTCCAGGGCTTTGCTCTATCAATCATCTCTCTCTAGCATGTTTACTCTTTCCCTCTTCTCTGGTTCCTCTTTTTCTGCTTAACTATCATTCAAACAATCAATTAAAGCCAGGTACTGTAATAGGCTCTGGGGATTGGGAAAAATATAAAAAGAATAAATTCACATAAATATAAAAGTGGTCAGAAACAAGGTACTTTGAAGGATGGAACAGTAGTAGTTGATGGAATCATTAAAATCTTCAAGTAAAAAGTGGTGATTGAGCTGAAGCTTGAAGGAAGATAATTTTTCATGAATGGGGTACAGTCAGTGAAAAGTTTCAAAAATAGTAGATGGAGTATCATGTGCAAGGGACATAGGAATGGCAAGATTAAAGACTAGAGAGAAAAATGTACAAAAATGCTGGAAAGGTAGACTGGGGACAGGTTGTGGAGTACTTTAAAAGCTATACAGAGAAGTTTATATTTTCATCCTAGAGGCAAGAGGAAGCCACTGGAGTGTACTGAGTATGGGTGTGCCTTCAGATATGGATTAATACAAATAAGTAAAAAACAAAAGCCTGGCCTAGATACTATTGTTCAAGATTCAAGGATTGCCAGAGCTGGAAGAGTATTTAAGAGATCATAGAGTTTAACTTTTTTTTTTTTTTCCTGAGTAATTTGTGGATCATAGAGGTTAAAGAATTTTCCAAAGTTCACACAGTGGCAGAGCTGAGAAGCTAGTACCTTTCACTTCATTGACAAATTTTTCTCTACAAAAGACTTGCTATTAACTTTCCTATTCCTATAAAGGTTATCAAGTATTCTTTTTATCACTAAGTTGATAACCTTAAAGAGTCATCCTTGACTTTTCCCTCTGCTTCATCCTCCATGTGAAATTGGTTGTTAAATATTGTTCACTGTAGCTCTGCTATCAGTCTGCTCTCTACTACTAATGGGTTTTCCACACTGTTAGGAAATAGCTCCTAACCCTAATCTACTTCAATATTCTTCAGTTTTCAGTCCATCTTCCACATGCTGTCAAAGAGAAATATTCTCAAAGCTCATTTCGCCATATAATTTTCCTGCTTAAAAAGCTCCTGTGGTTTCCTCTTGTCTCAAGGATAAGCACAAACTCCTCTAGTACCTGAAGCACTTCACAAATGATCTCCCACCTACTGTTCCAGACTTACTCCAGAATGACTCCTTTTGACATATTTATGTTCCAGTCAAACTGACTTACCTGATGCTCCTTCTAAATAAGACATTCCATCTGCAGCCTTTGTATAGAGTGCCTCCTCAGCCTAGAATCCACACCCTCTTCACCTTTGCTTCTAAGAATTCCTAGGTTTGTTAGAGCAAAGTTCAAAAAGCCAACTACACATGGACTTTACTACTTCTTTTGTTGATGTTCTTCCACCAACTCAAAATATTTCCTTCCATTCTTCCATTTTTTTCTTTATATTTATCTGTCTATTTAGAATGGGGGAACACAGTAAACCCTTACATGCTTATTGATTGAGTGAAATCACAAAAATGGGCCAGTACTATTTGTTAAGATATACTGTATTCTTTTTTTTTCCCTGTGAGGCAATTGGGATTCAGTGACTTGCCCAGGATCACACAGCTAGGAAGTATAGTGTCTGAATTCGAATTTAAACTCAGGTCCTCCTGACTTCAGGGCTAATGCTCTATCCACTGTGCCATCAAGCTGCCCCCAATATATTATATTCTCTTTTGTTTACATATCTATTTATTCTGAGCTGTGGTCGTGTATTTAAATATGTTTAAAAATGAACTATTATTTTTATTTCTAATTTGCTTCTCCTTGCTTCATGAGTGTGTGTGTGTGAGATCTCCAGTTTCCAATAATTCAGCCATTCTTTTCCATTTTCCCTTTGCAGCATTCCTTGAAGCTAACCCTTCTGTATTCATATCACTACTACCCTGCTTCAAGTTAACTGTTCACTTTCTAAAGAGTTTTTTTCATCTTTCCTCTTATTTAATACATTCTCCAGTCTGCCTTATTAATTTTATTTCTGCATGAATCTGGTTGTGTCACACATCTGCCAAAAAACTTCAAGTAGCTCCATTTCTATTTGAACTTGACACCCCTGTCATATGTTTGCTTATTTCAGAAATATTATCCATCTCCCTCTCTGCCTACTATATTTTTACCTATCCTTTAAGGCTCACGTCAAATCCTACCTCCTCCAGAGATACTTCAAAGATGTCTCCCAGTGGTAATGATCTTTTCTTGCACCTAAAACACTGTGTTTTATATTTGGTAATATACTTCTTGCCATGTCCTTATCTATTTTTCTAGATTTCAAGTCCTACAGAAACACTGCATTTTCCTCAGCATGGTACATAATAGGTGTTGTAATGTTTTGTGAATGAGTGAATGCTGGAAGTTAACTTTTACCTTTCAACAACCTCAATCTATACTACATTCTGTTCAGTGATCATGTTTGCTGCAAGAACACTACCAGTCACAGAGGAACCACTACATCTCAGGAGGCTATTTCATCTTCTGTACAATTAAAATTAATAGGAAGCTTTTTCTTATATTAATCTGAGATTTGCTACTGTATCAACAGACTGCAATTACCGCTACTCTCTGGAACCACAAGTTGAAACCTTCCAAATGTCTGCAGGTAACTAACATACATTCAGACTATCCCCAGGTACTTCGAATAATTTTCTATGAGACAACTTTGAGTCTCATCACTATCTTGGTACCCCTCTTCTGTATAGCATCCAACTTAAGTTCTTTTAAAAAAGTTCAATTCAGAATTAAATACAACACCCCAAATTAAAGGAACAGTCCGCTTCTCATCTTCCTCCAATTCTATTAATCAAACTTCAGACAGCTGACATGATTTCTGGGATACAGAGATTCCTAGTGTTGAGGGCGATAGCCCTTTGATATTCCTTGTTTGATCTACAACTTCTTTTGGGACTTGGACCTTTGATACAAGATCTGGTCAAACTAGTTTGGGCTATCTGAGCTGGCCAGGGTTTTACAGCCCCCATTCTAATCTGCTCAGACAGACCAAATGGCATCAGGAAATTCCTTTTTGGGAAGAGACTTCTGTCTGTCCCCAAAAGATAACAAGAGAATCCTTATTTTATTTACATCACTGCATAAAAGAGAGAACTCGGGGATCTTCTCTTGCAAACTGGCCTTGTACCATGCAGCCATTTTGCCCACCGGCTCTCCGGTGTTTCCATTCTAATCAATAAAGACTATGTTTCCGTACAGCATTAAGTAGCAAATTCCTTTGCTGCCGAACCGCCATTGGTTACTTTTGGGAAGGAAGGAGAGAGAGAAAGGAACTGACCCATCTTTGTTTAGACCACAATTTACTCCTCATCATTTACTCCTCATCACTAGTATATCACAGTCATATTGTAGAAAAAACCAAAACTGTAGCCAGAATTTGAACCCAGACAGAAAGTTCTATAACAAGTTACTCTACACTATCTCCTGAATCCCCAGGTGGAGTCCCGCCAGCAACAAGTTATCCATTAATTTCTTCCCAGAAGCCTTCCTACCGGGATTCACCCGTTTCAGCTTTCATGAAGGGCATAGAGGGTCAAGGAGAAAGAGAACAGGTGAAAACGGTTCAGTTTCCTACATCTAGGACGCTCGCTCCCTTCCTCCCTCCTCCTTCTCTTCCTTTCCTTTCGGTCCCGTCCCAAGGCTTGGTTAGCTTCTTAAGCAGTATGTCCCTCCCCCTTTAAAAAGAAACCTCTCCTTTCCTTTACACCATTAATTAGTGTCAATTAGTAATCAGTTACATCCTAAGGCCATAGAATAAATAAGATGATGTGTCCAGCTCTCTGCAAGCCTCGGAGCGATGTTAGCTATTATTTTTAATACTATTATTAGAAACTCAGCAATCCTGAATTTTGACCACGTGTCGGGAAGGATTTTATTTCAACCTGGAAAACCACAACTTCCTGCAGCGGATCAGAGCTCTAGCTTGGTGCATTCCCAGACCAGGGCACTAACTCAAGTTCGCGAACGTGGGGCGGCCCCCCAACATTTGGATAGCGGTATCATAACAGCTTTGGCTTCCTTCGTCATCCCATGTATTTTGTTTTATGCCTTTCAGAGCATCAATCTGATAAGACATCTACAGCCTTCACCAGGACACGGAGCCCCGACGCTCTGCTCCTTCCCCCGGCACCCCAGCTCCTCGCCCCGGGTCGCCCTTTGGATACAGCGTGCGTTCGCGCCGTGTACAGGGGGATAAAAGGGTGGGAAAGCTGGATACCCCCGGGCCGCGAGTGCCCCCGACCCTTTCCCCACCCTGGTTCTTGTAAGCTGAGGGTCACCTGTAATTGTAGGAGGTGAACTTGTTGCTCTCTCTCAGCATCACCCGGTAGAGATCTAATACTTGTGCCCGACTGGAGGCTGCCATTTTGGGAGGAGGTGGGGCAGAAAACAAACGGGTCCTTTTCCCGGAAGCCCCACTTAATCCGACGGGGCGAGCTCAAATAAAAGCCGGAGCCCACAAGGTGCTAGGTCTGTTCGACTCAAGACCTGGGCTTACGGGCTAGACTCTGAGCCCTTCATTCTGTACAAGCTGGTTCTCCGACGTTTGCTGGACCCTCGAAAGGCTCTAAAGCCCGAGTTGTTTTGTAAATAGAAAACAGGCAGCACTGTGGCCAGCTAAGCGAGGAAGACGAGGAAAGTCAAAACATCGGCGGGGATTCACTACTTCAGGCTGAGCCCCAGTCTGTAGCTGGAAGATCGCTGAGCTTGTACCCGGAAAGAATAAGTCTGCACTATCTAGCCCGGGTCTCTTCCCGCTCCCTCCGTACCAACCTGGGTTCTTTATCGCTATTTGGTTAAATTCAAGTGTACTGACGACGCAGAATCCATGAAGATAGAACCCAACAACGGGGTGCAGGGCTGGGGTGCTGCTGGGGCTCCAAGATTCTTACAGGAGTGACAGTTGGCTTTTCCGGCTTCTAGAGTTGGGAAAAGGACCTCAAAGGTCTAGTAGTGCTCCTCACACGTTTTACAGATGAGGAATTAGGCTCCAGGTGGTTGTGATCCACACCTGTAGCAAATGTCAGGCAGGAGTGTTTTTTTGTGGGGGTAGGAGGCAGAAATATGTCTTAGGTAAAACAGGTGATGCACCAAGCTGCAAGCTCTCCTAACTTGTTCCCCTTTTATCTCTTTTCAGATTTGAATCTTGTTTAGCTTAACTATGCCCGTGGTGGGAAACAGTTACTATCTCTAGGGCTGAGGATTCATAGGGTGCAAATTTCACTACTTGTACTTTAGGCAAGCGTAGAGAAAGAAGACTCGGATATCTAAAATATCATTCTGCGGTGCACTACAAAAAGTCAGGAAATCCTTGACCCCAAAACCCAACTTTCCGTCCTTCTGCTTCGCTTCCTTCCCACCCTCCCCACCTTCGTTTCTTCCTTCTCTCTCTCCTCACCTTCCTTCCTTCTCTCTCACCTTCGTTCCTTCCTTCCTTCCCTCCCTCCTCACCTTCCTTCCTTCCTTCCTTCCCTCCCTCCTCACCTTCCTTCCTTCTCTCACCTTCCTTCCTTCCTCCCTCCCTCCTCACCTTCCTTCCTTCCTTCTCTCTCTCACCTTCGTTCCTTCCTTCCTTCTCTCCATCCTCATCTTCGTTCCTTTCTTCCCTCCCTCCTCACCTTTCTTTCTTTCTTCTCTCACCTTCGTTCCTTCCTTCCTTCCCTCCCTCCATCCTCACCATCGTTCCTTCGTTACTTCTTTCCCTCCCTCCTTCCTTCTTTCCTCTGATAGTGTATGAGCTGCCTCAAGAGGTAGTAAAAGTCTCCTCTCGGAGAGTTTTCAAGCGGAGCCTGAGCAATTTAATGAGGTGGTTATGCGGGGGCTTTCTTTTCAGGTGAAAGTTGGATCTCAGAAGTTCTCTCCAAATCAGAATTTCTGAATCATTTCACGTCTTTGGTCTTCAACAAACTCACTTGTCAAATGTGAGCATCGTACTACAAATATAAGCGCCTACTATGATGCTAAGTTTAGGAACCCGTTTTGAAACCTGTCAGCCAATTGCAACATGCTTGCTAGTCACACGTGCCCTCTAGTCTATGGGCTCTTAGCTAGCCAAAGCATTGCCTTTGGTTTCAATACTATCCTACCGAAAGGAGACTGCTCTTATTGAGTTCAGAGCAGAAAAATAGAGCTCAGAGAGTAGCATAGATGAAGCATAGGGAATCAAAGGGTGCACGGTGAAGCTGCTAGGAGAAGGTTCTTTTAATTATGTCTAGGCACTTTTGGGGATGACTTGTTTATAGGGCCTTTCAGAAAAGGCCCCATAAGTGAGTTTCAAGATGGCTGCGCCCAGAGTACACGAGAAGTAGCTTTTCAGTGGGCTCAGTTTCTTTCCAGAGAGCTCACCTGCTCCTAAATCGCCGGTTTTTGAAATTTCCGGGATCTAGGCTGTTCTGGCAGAGTGTCGGGTGAGTGGGGAGCCGACCTTCCGGAAATGTTCACGTGCATTACTAGCGGGATCTTGAATTTGGACGTGGATTTTTCTGACCCCAGGCATTCCCTAGTGTTTGCGTTGGCTCTTAATTGAGGGGACTTGTCACTTTTGTTGGTTTTGTCTCGTTTGTTCCGTGGGGAGCACGTCAGCATTAGATTTTTATCGCTTTAAAAAAAAAAAGTCCTTATATTTTAGTTCGAATCTGCAGAAAGTCCAGAAATGAGGCTAGAAATGCGGGAAATCCTTTTCTTTAGGCTTTAATGGATAAACACTCATCCCGGTCGCCTCCCCCGGTGTCGTCACGTGCACATTCCTTCCACTGTTGGTTTGGACTAGTTTCTAGAGGGTTCAACTTTAGAAACTGCCGATTTTATTTGTCGTTCTCTTAGCTGTGAAGGTGAATGAGCGCTGAGCTAAGAAGCAGGAATGCCTGGGTCATATTCAGGTGGGGCTGACGGTTGTCAAGCACTTCATGCATTTTCAGATGGTTAAATGTGTGTGGAACGTCACACGACATTGGTTTTATAGGACTGTGGTTTTATGCTTCAAAACAGGAGAATAATTTCAATTTTTAAAAAATTTCCCCCACTTCCTGTCTGAAATCTCATGTTATTTGGTGCCTTCTATATCTAACCCTCTCAATTCACTTTTTGAGAAAAGTGTTCATGATAGACATGCAACTTCTATATGTAAAATGAATCTTTTACCTCTTTTTTTTTTTTTTTTTAAACAAAGTGATCCGTGTTTCCTGACATACTTGGCTCCTCTCTGAACCTTTGCATAGACATCAAAGTATGGAGGTATACGTGGCTGAAATGGGATAGGTTTGATCAGAGTATTCATACAACTTCTCTACTCTTTTAGATCTGAGCTGCATAATTTTCATGGTGAACTCTTCTCTTGCTCATGAAAGTTGCACATGAGAAGAGTAAATGCAGGTTTTTTAATTTCTAAAAATGTTAATGATGAATTGTTTGCATAACACAGGATGTAGAAATGGGGGGAGGGGGATAAGCATTTTCATAGTACTTACATTTAATCCTACTACAACCCCACCAGGTCTCAGCCAAGTGCCTTGCTCAGGTTCACACTGCTAGTAAGAGTCTGACCCCAGGCCTAACTATTCCCTCTCCCTTCCCCTCTGTCTCTTTACACAATATCTATCTCATTACCATATATTGAGAGGCAGTATTCATTTATTTCTTTGTTTAACCAGTTTCTAGGGTAAGTCCTGGGAGCCAAATTACATATCTGGTATTTTCTTGTTTTCTGACCAAGATGGGTCGTTAAGTACTTAATGTTTGCAAGGCTCTAGTGCTAATACAAAATGATAGCAGTTCTTGCCCTCAAGGAGCTGATATTCTACTTCATATTCTACATCTAAACTTGTTAACAAAATTCTAAATATAAGAAATCAAAAATTACAAATTTTATCAAATGCTTCAAACTGATGTAGAGCTCACTCAGTTCTTGAAGTCAGCAGAGTGTGGAATGTTTTATTAATTTGAAAAAACACTTGAGTACCATTCCAGGCGAAAACTGAGTTTATTGTCCAGATACCAGTCTAACTGATGGAGACGTTCATCATTCTTAGGTTGGACATAAAGTAATGAATTCTTTGACCACAATAACTTACAAATAAAAGGCAAATAAAACTCCATTTTACTTCCACAGTGACATACTGTTAGATCAGTTGAATCAATTACACACACACACACACACACACACACACACACACACTTTTTTTTTTTTGCTGAGGCAATTGGGGTTAAGTGACTTGCCCAGGGGTCACACAGCTAGGAAGTATCCAAGTGTCTCAGGTCATATTTGAACTCAGGTCTTCCTGACTTCAAGACTGGTACTCTATCCACTACAGAATCTAGCTGCCCCAATTCTGATATTTTTTTAGTAAATGAAATCTGAAGATAAAAGGAAATGCTTTCTAAATTGGAGATGACATCACAAGTTTTTTTTTGAGAGGCAAACCAGAGTTGGTAGATTTAGTTGATTAGCCACTCAGAAGCAAGAAAAAATATTTTCCTTGTTCTCTTGGGGTGTCTTGCTTATTCATGATGTATTTGAGCGAAGATTCCATGAAAATAATAACTGACATTGATTCAGTACAATCAGATTTGAAAAATACTTTGCAAATATCTTTTTGATTCTTATTATAACTCTGAATTTTCCTTGTTATCCCCATTTTGTAAGTGATACAACTGAAGCATAGAAAGATTAGTGAGGCTAATCTTTCTTTCTCTTCTTTCTTTTCTCCCTCATTACTATTTCACACAATTATTTTATTATGCCCTATGGTTTATTTATTTCTCTAGAAGCTTCCTCTCAGATCTACTTGTCCAGTGCTGTTTCTCCAAACTTCCAGTCTCATAGTCAGTTGCATTTGTCACCTTGAATTGGATATCTTGTAGATATCTTTTACTTGATAAGTCCAAAATGGAACTCTTTTTTTTTTTTTTTTTCTCCTCAAAACTCCCTTTTCCTAATGTCTTAGTATCTCACCATCCTCCCAGTCACCCAAGCTGTCATCTTCCTCTCCTTATTCTTATACCCCATATCCTTTTAGTGCTCAAGTTCAGTCCTTGTAGTTTAAAAAAAATGTTTTTCATATTTTCCTCCTCCTTTCCTGTGACATTGCCACAATTCTGATGCAGGTCCTTATCACTTCATGTTTAAACCATTGCAGAAGTCTGCTGATTGCTCCCTCTGCCTCATGAACCTCCAGTAAATCCTCCATTCATTTATCAAATCAGTCTTATCATATCACTTTGATCTTTAGGCAGTGCTTTCCAGAATCAAATGTAAAATTTTCTGGTTTTTAAAGCCCTTATTTTTACTTTACCTTTTCCTACCTTTCTTTTTATACCTTATTCTCCTTCACATACTCTGAACCAGTAACACTAGCTTCCTGCTTCCTCCTGGCATTTTCTCTGGTTGTGTCCCTCATCTCTATATCCTGAATTCCCTGGTTTCTTTCAAGTTTCAGATAAGATCCTTTTACTAGAAGCCTTATCCATTCAGCCTTTATCTTAGGCTCCATCCCTCTGAGATTGTACATGTTCATTCTGTATATATTTTTTGTGTACCTGTTGTCTCTCTAATCGACTGGAGGTTCCTTGAGTATAGGGTTTGTTTTCTGTGCCTTTTTTTTTTTTTTTTAAGTATGTTCATTGATTAACTCATTCCTGAAACATAGTAGACACTTAATAAATGCTTATTGATTGCTTGACTAACATTTCTGTAATCAAAGTAGATCTAGGAATTCAAAGCCAAATCTCTGGCTCCAAGTCCAGCAGTGTTTGTCTTCCTGCTATGCTGCCTCTATAAGTGTAACAATAATAATAATAATAATGATGGCAAATATTTATATAACATAATATGCTAGGTACTGTGTTAAGACTTTATAATTATTATCTCATTAGGTCCTCACAATAGCCCCAGGAGATAGATATTATTTCTATTTTACAGTTGAGATTACTAAGGCAAGCAGAGGTTGTGATTCATCCAAGATCCCATAGCTAGTAAGTGTTTGAGGCTGCATTTGAACTCAGGTCCCTCCTGATTCCAGACCCAGTGTTCTTGTATCCCTTGTGTCACCAAATAGAAGCAACTGTTGCAGAGGATAAAGAATTATAAAAAAGCATTTGACAAATTCCAGAAGAGTCAAAACATTGATTTAACAGTGGATGGCTCCATTAAGAAAGTGGGCACAAGCAGTAATTGTGAAATATATTTTAAAACATGGTTCAGATTTAAGAAATGAAAGAAGTCAAAGGATTATAGACTGCTTAGAACCTCACACTTGTATATCATGAATATGTCCCAGAAATTTTACAGGAAATCATGAACTGTATGCATCTTCACAAAAATTAGACTGACTATATTTTAATATACAGGAAGTTTTCTAAGTCTGTCCACCCAGTATTCCCTCATTGGTGTTGTATATGCAAATAACTATGCTCTCTAAGTAGCACCTGCCAAAAAGTAGTTTATTGCAATCAAATAAAATTTATCAAAAGATTAACCTGACACACAGAGATAAAATTATAATAAGCTTACTTATTTAGACATTTATTGATTCATCAAATTAAGCTATTAATATAAATGATAAATAAGAGAAGATCCTTGTCCTCAATGAGATTATAATTATCCAGCACAGTGCTTGGCCAGGAGAGTTTAATATTTATTGAATTGGATATGTTTAAATATTATGTTGCTTTGTAATTAGGTATTAATAGAAAGCAAGTCTAATCATTAAGTAGCTGTCAATCAGGTGATAACTTTTTCTTCCTAGAGTAGCTTATGAAGATGATTATTTAGACAGGGACAAATTTTCAATCTACTTGATTTAATAGAAAACATACACCAATGAAACTATAGTTATGTTTCACTAATGAATTAAGCACAAAATCCAGTAGAGATACTATTAGACTATTTCAGTATTGAAATAAGCATCTCATGTGAAATATGTTTTAAGTTAGTTTTATGCAGCCCAAACAAATATTTAGTTTTTCTCTTTTCATTTGGTTAGTTCAAATCCCTAGTCGGTATCATTGCTGAGGTTTAGGGGAAGCTGTATTTCCTGTAATATGTTACTGAGTTGAGTCTTGAAGAAAGCCACAGCAGCTGGAAGTTAGAGGCGAGGAAGTATAATGCCGGAAAAACTGAGCAAGATAGAGACTAGAGAGTATTTAATAATTTATTAAATGGAGAAATTAAATGGACCAGATGGATCCATGGTTTGGTTTTCTCTCTCTCTCTCTCTCTCTCTCTCTCTCTCTCTCTCTCTCTATATATATATATATATATATATATATATATATATATGTATGTATGTATGTATATATGTATGTATGCAGATGGCTCAGACTGGGGGGGAAACTGAGTCAGGACTGGGTCAGGATAATTATGGAAACTGAGAACTGTGGCATAACATTCCACACTCTCTCTTTTCTGACTATTCAAATCATTGAATTACCTTCCTCTAGAGCCACTGTTTCCCAAAGTGTGGTATGCATGCCCCCAGGAGTAAGGGAAGAATTTGGTGGAGGTAAGCTTGCACCAGAGTTTGGTGGGGATATGCACTGCACCCTGCTTAGCTGTGTCTAATTCTGTGTTCTCATGAGTCAAGTCAAGACAATCTTGTGAGGTGTGAGATGGTCCCTTGTGACAGCGTTTGAATATACCTTACTTCATTACAGAGACAAGTTACTTCGTTAATAGTTAGTGGCTTCTCCAGGCGCCAGTGTATTTTTAGCTTTTGTGCAATTTTTCTTGTAGGAAAGGTTATGTGCTTTAGTAAGTCCCACTGATTTTGATTATTTTTCTATAGAAGGATGAAATTGTGCTGAGATAACAGATCGTCATAATTTGGTTCTTAATTTGGTTGTTAATTTTAATCTGAGATGCGGCTCCATGTTCAATAGTCTGGTCCTTTTTTTTCAACTTAATGTCTAAAAATGCTGAAAAAGCAACTTCACATAAATATGAAGTTGGAAAAGGCAAGATGTATTTCAGAACTTTTTCTGTTAAAACAGGATATACATGCTTCATTGTAACCAGAATGATGTTAAAATACACTCCTTATGTTTATTTTTCAAGAATCCGTCTGAAGCCAATTCCAACAATTACTCTTTTTCTGCATGCTACAAACCTTCTGGCATGGATTTATATTTTATTATGAATAATTTTATTTTTCGTTTATTATTTTGTGTATGTATGAAAAAAAGAAAAATAAATATACTTTGATTGTTATTAAAATACATCCATTTTTTTGAGGAGGGGTACTCAGTGTTATGAAAATTATAGAAGGGGTACACATATATCAAAAGTTTGGGAAACACTGCTCTAGAAGGTCTTAGCACCATAATTTTGACCAACCCTATGTAAAGCAAATAAACCAAAATAAAACTAGAAAAATGCAAGGACTTATGGCAAGGACCAGTCTCTCCCTGATAATCCAAAGCATCTAACAGCATTCCTCATTTAGGGAGACACACAGGCCTCCTTGTTCAGGTACTCTGCAGTTGGGGAGCAATCTCAGCCAGAGATGTACAGTCTGAGGTCTGTGGTCATTTGTGCATTAACTCAGCCTCTGCTTATACAGGGAGTAGCAGTATTCAAGACAGTCTAGCTGCTTATCCTAAGAGGGACATCCCAAGTCTGTCAGGGACTCCAAAAGAGGGAAAAGTGGGGCCTGGAGTAGTTCCACCTTTCCCCTCTTAATAGAACAGAAGTTGCTACTAGGAAACAGATTTCTGAGCAAATTATGCAGTTAGACCAAGGCAGGCATGGTCCTTTTAAGTATGCTGAAATACTTAAGGAACAGGAGTAGAGAAACAGATCAGAGAGACCTGCCCAGGACAGGTACCTGATTACTTGTTGTTTCTAAAGAATAATCCCCAAAACTGAATCTGTCAGGGCAATTCCAGCAGAATACGGGATTTCAAAGTTAAAACATAACCAGCAAATCATAATCCAGTAAATTTTAGGCAAAGAAATAATTTCCAATTCAATCTGAACTAATGAAATAGGGGGAATGGCAGAAGTGCCTAAGAAAAATACATCAGTTTTTCCCAATTTTCTGACCAATTTCAACCAGTTTCCTTCCTCCTTTTTTTTTTTTTTTTAAACACGGAAAAGAAATTATCAAATGACTATTCTACTTATAAATCCCAAGAGTGAATCACAATTCCTATACATAACAAACTAGTACAGAAAGTTTCCTAAAAATACCTCAAACATACTCTAATAGTTAAACAGTTTTAAAAATCCCAGTTTCAATAAATGTTAAACACAATAATACAGTTAAAATTTTAACAATAATTAAACTACTTTCCCACCTCCCAATATCAGTCCAAATTAAATCAGGAGCCCTGCTTCCTGCTGAGATGCTCTGTTCAGAGAGGAGAGGGCATGGCCATGCTGCCTGCTATCAAAGCTTCAGATGGACCCATCCATGTCTCAGAAGTAAGTCAATACCTGTAATTTTGACAAAATCTAGAACAAAAAACACAAATCTAACAAGTAAAGGTTAAAATAGACTGATACAAAACGTGAAGAGGCCAGTATGAATTGGCCAGCAGCTTCCCAATAGATAAAGTAGCAGTTAGGCTTTTGTCCTCTCATTATTTAGAAACTTTTATAAACCTGAATATCCACAGACACAAATATCCAGTAACATTGGTCAGGCTAAATACTTATTTGCTTCAAAACTCCCAAATTGCATTAATTATAAACCCAAGGAATTTTACTTCCAATAACAAATCCCATTAACCATAGTTTCAGACATATCCTAAACAGATATTTACCATAATCTTATATTTATGACAGTAAGAATTTGTCTCAGTAAGTTCACTTCTCTCATATCTAAGTAGATGTTCCCATAACTGAACATTATACATACAAATCAGTTTGCTTTTAAAAAATACCCAGTACATAGAAAAATGTTCCAAACTACATATTGTCCCTAACAGAAACATTTTCAAAAGGACAAAGAAAATACTATTACTTTCAGAAGCCCTTTAAATGATGAGCATAACCTCAGGATATAATCAATTAAACTTATACAGAATACATAATTCTACAGAAAAGAATCTGAAAGATTCTCAAAAATATCCTTTAGAAACAGCCCTATCAAATTATAGAGCAATTAATTTAAAAACAGGCCTCTATCTCTTGAAATCTTTTGTCAAAGCCAAGCCTCTGCAGAAAGAGGCTGGGGGAGAATTCCACGTGACTGCCCTTCCCCCACTCCACCTCCAAAGAGGCAGGGGGGAGGGAAGGGGAGCTAACCTTCACCCCAGGCTAACTAGGCCCTCCATAGCTGAAGTAGCAGAGAGCAGTGGGGGTGAGTTTAATCTTCACCTTTGAAGACAAGCGATCCCTACTCCACCCAACATTTGAAGTAGCAGAAAGTAGTGGGGTACGGGTGGGTTCCCAATGGATTTTTCCTAAACTCCAACTTGGCCAGTATTGAAGCCTTTAGAATAGTCAGACTCTAATTGGAGACACTTGATCCCTTTCAAGTAAGTTAACAACTTCACTCCAACAAGTTCTTAAGATCTTACATTCAAAGATAGCCAAATATAGCCTGCATAGACAACAGTAAAATTATTTCCACAATTTAAAACTGCCCAAAAGATTACTCAGAACAAATATGGCATGCAAAGGCAACAGTAAAATTATTTTCCACAATTTTTAAAACCATCCTAAAATTTATAATCAGATGTTTTCTCCTGCAAGAGGTCAAAGCAATTAGCATAAACCCCGTTTGTTCTCCAGAGGCCTTATCTAGGGTAGCTCCATTCAAGCCAGGCCTAAATTTAAACAACCTGAGTGCCAGTTTTTTGTTTTTTGTTTTTTTTAATTATAGCTTTTTTATTTACCAGATATATGCATGGGTAATTTTCCAGCATTGACAATTGCCAAACCTTTTGTTTCAACTTTTCCCCTCCTTCCCCCCCAGCCCCATGGCAGGTTGACCAATACATGTTCAATATGTTATAGTATATGTTAAACACAATTTATGAATACATGTCCAAACAGTTACTTTGCTGCACAAGAAAAATTGGACTTTGAAACAATGTACAATTATCCTGTGAAGGAAATAAAAAATGTAGGCAGATAATAACAGAGGGATTGGGAATTCTATGTAGTGGTTCATAATCATTTCCCAGTGTTCTTTCTCTAGGTGTAGCTGGTTCTATTCATTACAGTTGGAACTGATTTGGTTTATCTCATTGTTGAAGAGGGGCCAGGTCCATTAGAATTGATCATCATATAGTATTGTTGTTGAAGTATATAATGATCTTTTGGTCCTGCTCATTTCCTGAGTGTCAGTTTTTAAAGTTTAAAATCCCAAGTAAATTTTAACTAATCCCCAAATTTCTTAATTTAGCAGAGCTCTGAACCAACGGGACAAACAGCACACGGACATAAGACTGCATAGCCAAAAATATGAAACAAAACATTTAACAACAGACCAGGGGCTGTCTGGAAATCTTAGAATAGCCCTTGAGGAAGTTGTCAGCTCCAGAGTCTTCCCTCCCAGAATCCAAATGGAGCTTTTTTTTTTCTTTTTTTTTTTTTTAGCCAGATGGTGTCTTTAAAAAAAAAAAGACACCCAGATTTATACTCTGGAATGCCCAGAGTTGTGCCAACTGGCACACAAAACCAGGTGTGTCTTAGATACCAGATAAGGTCCCTACGTCCAGAAGACCCTACTCCCAAAATTTATGCCTGTCAGCATTTCATAATTCTAGGAATCCAGATGCTAGCACAGACAAACAGAACAGAAAAGGTCTTAGAACTTCCAGATTTACAGATTTACTCTCCTGTGGAGGTGTTCACCATGGGGCTTCAGGCACATTTGTGGCTGGAAACTGCTCTCTTTCCTAGAGGCTATGGAAAAAAAAAAATCTAGGGGACGGCCTCTCCAGGCCAGGAATTCAAATCCTCAACCACCCTGAGGCCCCAAAGGGGAGGTCCAAAAATCTCTTATCTCTAATTTTGCTCATTTTCTAACATCTCAATGGGGTCTCCAAAATGTAATGCTGGAGAAACTGAGGCAAGATAGAGATTAGAGAGTATTTAATAATTTATTAAATGGGAGAGATTAAATGGACCAAATGGATCCATGGTTTGGTCCCAGGGCTGAGACTATTGTCTCCAAAAATCCAGCAAACAATGAGAGTTCTCAATGACTTATATACACGTGGCTCAGATATAGAGGATAGACTGAGGCAGGGGCGGAGTTAGGGTTCTGAGAGCAGGAACGGGACTTTGACAGGGTGGGGTGAGCCTCTAGAGAGGGGATGACAGAATCAGAAGGAGGCACCCCAGAGATGAGGAAAGGGATCTTGATAAGACAGTATTTGACATTCAAGTAGCTTGGGATGGGGAGAGGCATTCTGATATTCTATAACATGAGATCTTTTATCCTTATCAAGTATTCTGATAAAGAGGGAGGGGAGGCTTTGTGGGACTGAGAAGCAGGGAAACTGAGTCAGGTCAGGATAATTAGAGAAATTGAGAACTGGCATAACAAGGTGAGCATTCGTGGTGTGGGCTACTGTTAGTGAATAGGCAAGGCTGGGAAATTGGAGAAGAGGAAAAGCTAGAAAGTAAGTGTCACTGATTGACAAAATGTGTGGAAGGGAGAAAAGGATAAGAAAAGTGGAAAGGTAAAAAGGGGACAAGTTGTGAATGTCTATGAAATCCAAATGAGGGCAGCTAGGTGGCACAGTGGATAGAGCACCAGCCCTGAAGTTAGGAGGACCTGAGTTCAAATCTGTTCTCAGACATTTAACCCTGAGTAAGTCACTTATGTCCAGTTGCCTCAGCAAAAAAAAAAAAAAAAAAATCAAATAGGATTTTATATTTGAGCCTGAAGTAACAGGTATCAATTGTGTTGAAATAGAGATGTAGTATGGCTTTGATTCAGGAAAACCTAAGATACTTCCTGGCTATGTGACCCCAGCAAAGTCACTTAAGCTCTGTTTGCAAAATGCTGTGAAAGAATGAAATCAGGTAGTACTTAAAAAGCAAAAAGCATGTTGTTTGGCACATAGTACCTTCTTAATAAATACTTATTCCTTTTTCTTCCTCATTTGCAGTGTCTGTTTTGAGCCTATGTCTTCTATTTCCCAAACTCAAAGTGCAGTGGACATTTACAGGCTTGATCCCACTGCTGATTAGCCTGAAACTTGGACTCTTTCTGATCTAGACTCATTCTTCCCACTTAGGGTATCACCATATTGATGCAGGACAGAGTTAAGACACCCAATTTGCTTAGCCTGCCGCAGCTCAGAACTCAGGGATTTAGGTGATCCACTAGCCTCAGGATCCTCAGTAGCAGAGATTACAAATTTTGTGTTTGATCCTGGACCTAATAAGGAACTACTAGAGTTTCTCTAAGAGAGAGAGAGAGAGAGAGAGAGAGAGAGAGAGAGAGAGAGAGAGAGAGAGAGAGAGAGAGAGAGAGAGAGAGAGAGAGAGAGAGAGAGAGAGTGTGTGTGTGTGTGTGTGTGTGTGTGTGTGTGTGTGACCTGCATTTTAAAAAGATCCCTTTATCTGCCTAATGGAGAAAGGCTGGAGTAGGGAGAGACTTGGGGCAGAGACTGACCTGAAGTCCATTGCTGTAGTTCATGTGTGAGATAAGATGATAACCTGCACCAGCGTATTGACTATGTGAATAGAGAGAAGAGGAGTGCAGAAGAGATGTGGAAGGAGAAAGGAAACTGGGCAGCGGGTTGCAATGTGAGGGGAGTCTGAGTTAGTGGAGGATGCTGCCAAAGTGGCTAGCCCAAAAAAAACATAAGCTCTTGCTATATTTAAGGGCTCTTGTGCCTCTTTTTTGTATCCCTACTTCATAGTATATTGCGTGGCTTATAGTAGATACTTTTCACATTTTATTGATTGACTAACTGCAATATCTGCAATAGGCCTAGAAAGTAGTGGAACTAGGATTTGAATTCGTTGCCCAAGATCAAGTTTTTTCCTAGTACCACTTGCCTCCTTTTAGTCAATGCTAGTCTTTAGGTGAGAGCTCTGGTTGGTTGATTAAATGCAAAATGTAGGCTAGCTAAAAAAAAAAAAAAAAAAAAATTCAAATTATATTTTCAGCAAAACTTAGCTATTACTAACTAGTAGTTAGCATTTAGTAATTGCCGTATTGATCCCAAGTACTACTGAATAGTAATATTGTTCCTCAGAGTTGCAAAATTTGTTAATTAAAAAAAAAAAAAATCTATTAGTTCACTTGTTTTCTTTGAGTCAACTCTTCAGTACCCCCATTTGGGGTTTTCTTGGTAAAGATACAGGAGTGTTTGATTCTTTTCTCTCCAGTTCATTTTATAGAAAAGGAAACTGAGACAAAGAGGATTGACTTCAGGCCCAGCACTTTATCCACTTCATCATCTAGCTACATAAGACCAGTATATAAAAGATTGCCTAGCAATACTTCCTATTGTTTAAAGGGAAATTACCCTAATAATAGATTATTTTGTGAATAATAAGCTGCCTAATATGTTATTCTCTTTTTAAGCTGTCTGCCAAAACAATCTATAAAGAAATGCTTATGTAGAAAAAAATTTGTTCATTATGGTGTAATGAAGAAATAATTCTCTTCACACATTAGTGAATGGATCTAAGCTGTTTGTGCATATTCTTTATTTGTTTCTAGTATTCCCTCTTTATTTTTTTAGTGCTATCTTCTATTTTAGGTTGCTCTTACAGGCCTTTCTTTATTAGAAATTTGATATAATTCAAATGGAACCTTGAATTTGACCTATTATAGTCAGTTTGGGAATAGAATTAAGTTTTAGACCTGGAGTCATATTTGTGCCTTGAATGCTATATATTCTTTGTGTAGCTATAAAACATTTAAATGACCTTTTGTAGCATTTTTATTGTATAACTTGGTTACATTCTGGCATCTATACTTGAATTTTAATCTAGTCATATTTTTAATGGAGTCCTCTCTTATTTGCACAGCATTTGTAAATGAGTGTTGTATCATTTTTATTGGATAACTTAGCTTTATTTCATGCATGTATGTTTGAATTTTAATGTAGTTGATCACATTTTTAATAGAATTTTCTTATTTGTAAAGTTAAGGAGTATATATTGCTGATATATAGTATAAATATTCAGAGATTCTGAAATGTTCATTTTACTTTAACTTTTAGTCTTTTAAGCTACATTTACAATTCTCCCTATTAGCATCCCTTTGATAAGGCTTAGTGATAACCAGTTTAATAGGTCTTTTTTAGTTGTCTCTTCATATAGATGAATAATTTCCTCTTGGGAGGGCTCTTCTGAGGCTCATTAGCAACTCTGTATAAGCACTTTTCAAATACACTTAATTGAAATCTATTTTGAGGGACTTAGTCATAGCATATTGCTAATAGAGATTCCAACTTCATTGATCCCTTGTTCCAGCATTTTAGAGTTCCCCCGTAGCTGTAGACAGACACCTTGAAATGATGAGTAAATTGACAGTTGCTTTTATAAATATAGTACCTTTCAGCAGGAGATTTTCCTTTTACTTTATTTGATGTAAAATAAATCTTTCCTTCTTCACACATTGTAAGATAGATTCAAAACAGAACTACATTTTTCCCCCTGCAAGTTGTAATAGATGACTATTTTGGAGCAATTTTTTTTGACTGCCTAGCTTTAGTTGTGCATTTAGAATAAAAAATAGTAGTATATTGATAGAGACAATGAGTTGGAATTATTCTGAAAATATTAGTTCTTTTCACTAGAAATTCTGATGAAAGTTACTGTCATGTAAGTTTTTAATAATTTGGTTTAGAATTTTAGAATTTTAATTCTAGTACATAGTACTGAAATGAACCACAATCAGTCACTAAACATATATTAAGTACTTACTATGTATCAGGGAGTTTGCCAAGCACTGGAGATAAAATATGAAAAAATAATCTTGCTGCCCTTAAGGACTTTACAGCACATGAAATAAAACCAAAAAAAGAAAGAAAAAATTGGGTAGATAGGAACTGAGGAGGCATCCTATTGCAGGTGCATGGTGAAAAAAATCTGTTCCAAAATGTAGCTAGGTGGGAAAGTAAGAAATGAGATGATGAGGCCTGGGCTCTCTCTGAAAGGGAAGTTTTAGAGTTTGTGATCCACCCTTTAATAAGAGGGACAGTAGGTGATGATAGATTAAATAGTCTCAAGGCTGTTTTCCCAATAATGGTGGAGAAATTAGTGGCAATCCAGCCTTACATGGACCTGAAAAGTGATCTCCACTAAAATGGGTAAGATAAGTGACCCTTTAAGCTTTGCTTGAACACCTCCTTTGAAGAGGAACCCACTTCCTCCTAAAGCAGGTTGTTCTACCTTTAGATAGTTCTAATTGTATAATTTGTTTTTTAAAAATTCTATGTCTTTTATTTTGTGCGTTTAAATATGTTGTTCATAGACTTTACTACCAATGGGGTCCATAACACAAAGAAGGTTTGGAACCCTCTTTAACATTACAGATTTTCTCTCTATCAGATATCTATTATGTTCTGCCTGAGCCTTCTCTTATCCAGATTTAATTTTGCTACTGTTCCTCATAAAACAGACTCAGAGTTCTTTTTTCATCATCTTGATTGCCTAAAAGAAAAAAAAAAAAAAAAGCTTTTATAAAGCATTATTTACTTAATAGGTGAAATAGGAATATATGTACTAATATTTTCTTTTCCTCACACCACATATACCTAGGCACATTCTCCTATTTCACTTCAATTCCTGAGAATAATGGACTCACACTTAAAGCAATTTCTACAAAATATTTATTCCACTATGCAATGTGGCGTAAGCAATGGATGAACCTTTCCCTCTTGGCTGTCATTACTCATTATGCTAGATTAAGCAGTTCACCTAGGCTTTGATGGGAATATATAGAAATCCTAATGATTTATGTGAATTTATTTTGTATCCTGCAATTTTGCTAAAGTGAGTTCCAGGTATTTTTAATTGGTTTTCTAATATTCTCTAAGTTTACCATCATGTCAAATGCAGCCATAATTTTGTTTCCTCATTATCCATTCTGATTCCTTCTTTTTCTTTTATTACTAAAGCTAACATTTATAGTACAGTATTAAATATGGTGATGATATCGGCGTCTTTGTTTCTTCTGATCTTGTTGGAAATGCTTCTAGTTTATCTTTGTTACATGAAATGCTTGCTGATAAAACAGTTCATCTGGAATTTTATTCCTCTCTGGGTCTAACTGACCACCAAATCTAGCATGGACTCTTAACTTTTGGACCTCTGATATATCTCACTCTCCTGCCTTTTTAAAGCAGCCTATTACTCTTTCACCTAAGACAGGGACTGATAAAATAGGACCATGTATTATTGGCCACAGATTTGTGTCATTAATGGGGAGATAAAAGCATGAGGCTTATGGAACTTCTTACTTAAGAGTAGACAGGTAGAAAAGCTCTTGTGGATTCTTTCCAGCTTATGAATGTCCTTGACAAAATGTAGAAATATAAAGGACAATGTGATATAGTGGGGGGAGCATTGAATTTGGAGCTAGTTCCATTTGTAGTTCATCTCTGTCACTTACTACCTGTGTGACCTTGGTAAGTCACTTATCTCTTCTGAACTCCCTTCTCTACCAAAAAATAAAGGGATTTGCTTGGCTTTCCTCAAAGGTGCTTTCATTCTAAATTAGAAATACTATGGGATGTGGCCTGACCTTGGAAAAATACAAAGAGGTTACCATTCCCTTCTAATGGAAGCCAGACCATTCTTAGTACAACCCAGAATCTTTTGCTTGACTTATTCTTGTCTTATGGCCTATTGAGCTTATAAATCTTTACATTTTTCCAGATCTTTTTCAGATATACTGTTGCCTAATAATGCTTATTTTTAAACTTCTGATGGATTTTTTGGAACCCCTGTCATTACTTCATATTTACCCCTATTAAATGTAGTATGACAGTCAAAGCTAAAATCCTTTGGGATATTGACTCTTATCTCCCAGTAATAACTGTCCCCTTTAGCTTTGTGTCTCCTGCAAATCTGATAAATGTCACCTATGCTGTTGGAAGTAGATCTTATGTCAACACTCTGTTGTTATGTTCAATTTGGGGACAAAATAAGACACATATAAGTTGTTGAATAGTTAAACTAAAGAAGCTTATTGAGCTTTAACATAGCAAATATATATATATAACAAGGATACAATGGAACTTTTGCTGCTCCCTGCATGTAGAACTTTGTTTTTTCAACAAGGTATATAATATGCTGACATGCATAGTCTTCCAACAACCATCACATAAGAGGGCCCTTACTCCACACTAGTAGTACTTTTATGCCCTTAGAGGCATAAGCTAATGGCTTCTAGGGATAGCTTTTTTTAGAGAAGACTAATTTCTGTTATAGGTCTTATCAAAATCATTGATAAAAGTATTGAACAAAATAGGGTCAAGCAAAAATCACTAGGGCGACTCTTTTGGAAACCTGATTCCAAGTTGGCTTCAAAAATTTGAGATTGGGGCCAACTAGGTGGCGCAGTGGATAGAACACCAGCCCTGAAGTCAGGAGGACCAGAGTTCAAATCTAATCTCACTTAACACTTTCTAGATGTGTGACCCTGGGCAAGTCACTTAACCCCAATTGCCTCAGCTAAATGAGTGAATGAATGAATGAATGAATGAAATACTGAGTGCAAGCCATTCAGTTAGTTGTAAATATACCCTCATAGTTCTTTTGTCTTTTCCACAAAGATAACAGGAAATACTTTGTTAAGTTCTTTGTTAAAATTTAAGTCAACTTTATTTGCAGCATTCCTTCTCTCTATACATGTGATCACAGTATCTGAAAAGGAAGTTAGATTGGTATGTCACACACTTCTCTTGATAAAGTCATTCTGCAAAGATGACATGGGGAGACAAGTAAGAGGCTTTTGGAAAGGTGATCCATTTGAACCTGACCTAGAGCAGTATCCATATGAGGTAACAGTAATTATCTCGCAGTATTAATAATGGTTAATATAGTGCTGTAAAGTTTGTAAAGTATTTTAACTTTATTATAATTTTATTTTATCCTCACAGAAGCCCTAAGACATCTCATTTTACATTATACAAATGAGGAAACAGGTTAAATTCCTTGCTCCAGGTTGCTCATATAAATGAGAGTCTTAGGTGGGATTTGAACCTCATTCTTTCTAACCTCAACACCACTGCTCTATCTGGCATATAGCACTGCTTCTGTGTAGGAGCAGACAGAGATGCTAGACAAACTGTAGTGTTAGAAATGACAAGATTTAATATCTAATTTAGATGTGGGGACGGAGGGAAAGGAGGAGTCAGGGATAATGTCAAGGTTCTGGACCTAGATGATTATACAATATGGTGGTGTGTGTAACCCAAAAAGAGGGAAGTTCAGAGGTGAGAAGGTTTAAAGGGAAAAGTGATAAATTCAGTTTTTTATATGTTGAATTTGAAATGCCTATGAGACATCTAGTTTGAAACATTCATTAAGCAGTGAAGACTTGTGACCAGAGCTCAAAAGAAATTAGGGGTGTGTGTGTGTGTGTGTGTGTGTGTGTGTGTGTGTGTGTGTGTGTGTGTGTGTTTGGATTGATGAAATCATTAAGTCAGAGAATAGAGAGAGAGAACAGAAGGCGGCCCCAGACAGAGCTTTGGGAGCATGAGAACATCCTAGCCATGGAATTGAATGTTGTTCTCTTTCTATAATAAACTGTCCCATCTCAGTCAGATTCCTGAAATGAGAAGAACCATTGGCTGTCGCTGAGAAACAGAGCCCCAGTCTGGGTACTGTTGTTGGGGCTCTCTGCTGATGAGGTCACAGACCCATGTATGCATTCTGTGTAGCTGGGTCTGGTCCGCTGTATGCTGAGTGTGGTCAGCACCATCTCTCTTACTTAGCTTCTCTTTCCTGACCACTAGCCTTTGTTGATAGTAGCTGCGTGGTGGGTGTAAGTCCAGTCAAGATAGATTAAAATGATTTACCTTCATTTTGTTCTGAGACACTTTGCTGTTAATGAAGAATTTTAGAGAACTTAAAATACTAAGAATAACCGCCCTGCCTCAGGCTAACCTGGAATATTTACACACAGATGTGTATATGTATATAGTATACATGCATACATAAACATTTAAACATATATGCATAATATTTGAGAGATGAATGTTAAGACAGCAACAATTACTTAGATTGAGCTAGTTATCAAATTCCATTGTGTTACTATTGTTAAAGCCATTCTATTCCTGAAGAAATTTATCCTTGAATTTCCAGTATGGTCGGATTATAATGGAAGAACTGCATAGTGCTGCTTAAAATCAGAAAGCCTTGAATTTGAACATTTTCTCACCTCTGACACTTTAGTCAGGAGAGTTTTTTAGCCTCGTTTTCTCATCTATTAAAAAAAAAAAAAAGGATAATAATACTTGGACCATTTATATCCCAGGGCAATTGTGAAATTTGGATGAGGTTTATAATGTGCTTTGTAAACCATTTTTAAAAAATACACACACACACATCAGATCATTATATTTTATCTGAAGCAATGATTTGTGATGGAAATAATTCATTTCTTACAGGTTAATATTGGCCAGATGTTCTATTCTAGCAAGGGCCCTTACTAATCTTATCTTATCATATCATATGTATTTTATATAATAGGGAAAAAATTCTGCAAAGATTAACTAATATTTCCTTACCCCCCACCTTACCTTCCACTAAGCAATTTTTTGAAATTGATCCTTTTCTTCCTAAATCTTTGAAAAATGTGACAGTTCATCTTTCATCAATACATCTTAGCATGCCTTTTAACTGGTTTGTCTATAACATGTGTACTTTATTCTTGTATTAGATCTATAAAGCAGAATTGAATTTTGCATGTGAAAATTCTGGTTTTATATTCTAGCAGTTTGTCACCAAGGTAGCCAAACTTTTCTATAGAGCATATGGCGATATTTTTAGAAAGTTTCTGAATATGAGCAACATTGCATCAACTCATTGCTTTTTCAGCTTTAGAAGAGTAAAATTTTATTTAGATAGTATTTTTAACTGATATAAGCATTGCAGTTAATAGAAGCACTTAATTTTTATATGTGAATAGTTGCTGATATGAAAAAAAGCAAAAGTAGTGAGGCCTACCCCTAATTAAGAAAAGAAAAAAAAGACCTATGGAAAAGTGGTATAAAGTCATGGAATACCAAAAAAATTGATTGCGATTTAATATTTTATATTAAAGTTAAAATGCCTGTAGTATTTGTCAGCCTCTAGCTTCCATACCCCAACAAGTCAGGATATTTCTCATTAGGAAGCACAGGGGAGGAGGATGAAAAATATATTGAAAAGTTAGAGTTAATATGAACAGATTCAGAGCAAAGTGAACAAAACCAGGAGAAAAATGCATATAACAACATTGTAAAGAAAAACAACTTTTCCCACATATGTGTTTTGAAAAATAAAAAGCTTTTAATTAAAAAAAAAAAAAACAACTTTGAAAGACATAACTCTGCTCAATGAAGTGACCAACCACAAGTCATATGGCTTCCTACATTTTTTTTTTTTTTTTGCTTGACTTTGTTTATTTGTTTAAAGAGTTGTGTTTTTCTTTTATGGGAAGAAGGGAAGGGATAGAAAGGATAGGAATAATATTGGCAAAAAAATAAATAAGGAAAATAAGGTCATTGAAACACTTACCAAATGCACAGGAGAAAGGAGAAGGAAGTTTAGAAGGAAACAAATAAACAGGATAGCTTTGAAAATAGGTTGTGTTTAACATCTATTGTATCACTTAGTGACTTGAGAGGGAAGAAAGGGGAAAAATTAGAATACAGGGTTTTGTAGAGGCGAATGTCAAAAATTATCAATGTATATATTTTGAAAATAAAAAGCTATAATTTAAAAAAATACCCCCTCCACACAAAAGAAAATATCATGTTGAATTTGTTGTATATATTAAAACAAAACAAAACCTCTGGGCAGCTAGGTGGCCCAGTGAATAGAACACGAGCCCTGAAGTCAGGAGGACCTGAGATCAAATGTGACCCCACACACTTAATAGTTCCTAGCTGTGTGACTCTGGGCAAGTCACTTAACTCCAATTGATTGCCTCAGCCAAAAAAAAAAAAAATTAAACTGAGTATTATAGAGATCTTTAGTTTTAAATAAAACTCTTTTTCTTTAAAGTTTTGTGTAAAGAAGTATTCTTTAATGTTTTTTAGTGTTTATACTCATATTTATTCCTGCAGCTGGTGCTGCTCATTTTACTTTGCAAAAGTTCATGTGAGTCTTTACAGATTTTTCTGAAAGAATCCTGCTCATCAGTTCTTTTACTGCAATAATATTCCATCACAATCACATGCACCAGTTTGTTCAGTCATTCCCCAATTGATGGTTATTTCTTCAATTTCCAATTCTTTGTTCTCACTTAAAGAGCTTCTATAAATATAAATATACAATTATCAAAGAATATGAGAAGGTTCTGGACATGGAAATCATCAAATGATATTAATCAGAACTTACCAGATAGAAGCTAATAGAAGGAGATAACTTGTTCATATATAGACATCTGGAATAAATACAAAATCATAATCAGATAATTTAGAGAAGAGAGGGCACTAACAATTGGAGGGATTAAGAAAGGCTTCTTGTTGAAGATGGTGCTGATGAAAGGTAAGGGGTACTTAGATAAAATTAGGGTTAATTGAGGTCTAATGGCAGGTTCGGGGTATAGGGAGTCAAACAGAGCTCTCCTGCAACCCCTTTGGATTCTGTGCAAGGATACGGAGTTAATTGAGGTGTAGTAGTGGTGTGGAAGTTCTCTGTAAAGGAAATTATAGACCCAAAAACCTAGATTAATAAAAGAGGTTTATTTGGGGTTTGGAAGTAAGGGTAAAGGTAGAAAGATGCCAGGGCCAGGCTGGCGCCGGGTGGACAGGAACCCTGACATGGCTGGTGTAAGGATGCCATGTTTGGGGCTCTGCAAAGAGTGGGCTCCAGTTTCCTTCTTTTATAATGGGGGCTTTTGGTGAAGGGGCCCGTGGGTGGAGTCCCATGTTGGCTCCTGGTGGGTTTCAGCCAGGGTTAGAATTTAATAGATTTCGGAACTGTTTGTGCTGGGGGTGGGGGTTGGGGAAACCTGAGCAGATCATTAGAGTGGGGGGCTGGGACAGCCCAAGTTAGCTCAGTTCCCGTGGGGGCGGGGAAAGCCTGGATATCTCCCATTGGGATTCATGGGGGCTGGGAATTATGAAGGCATCTTTAACCTATATCAATATGATGTTAAGTATGAGGAACAGCAAGGCCAGTTTTACTTTATCCAGGGAGGATTATGTCTATGTAATGAGCCTAAAAAACGAAAGTTGAAGCTGAATAAAAGAGGGCTTTAAGACAAATTAAGGAGTTTACATAATCTTAGAGGCAGTATGGACCACTGGAGTTTGCTAAAGCAAGGAATGACATAGATCTGTATTTAAATCAAATGTGTTTGGCATTTGAGAGAAGGATGGATTGGAGTGGCAATAAGCCAGAGTCAGAGAGATGCAATAGTAGACTAATGAAAAGTCCAGTTGAGAGCTGATTAAAGACCTGAACTATAGTAGTAGATGTGGTAGAAGGGGATGGATGTAAAAGATTAAGAAGTTGGTCAGTGTCCTGAGTTCTGATTTAATCAGAGTAGATAGTTCTTTGTGAGAAACTCTCTCTACAAATTCAGATCTACAACTTTTGTATAATTTATAGTTTAAAAGAGTTGTATGTGATGAGGGTGGTGAAAACTATAAAATTTGCAAATGACTGAATTTGTGGGATATTAGATTTGAAGAAGAGTGGGGATCAGAGTATAACACAGAAGATAGGAATCTGAGGGATGGATAGTGATGTCTAGGACAGCATTGAGAAGTTCCAGAAGAGGGATTGCTTTTGAGAGAAAGATAATCTTTTCCTTTTTGGGCAGCTTTAATTTGAAATGTTTATGGGCCATCCAGTTTGAAGGGTCTAGTAGGCAATTGGTAATAATACCTTAAGAAAGAGATGGGCTAGAGATGGAGAGAGATAGAGATAGGGATAGATATACACATTACAGATACATATATATATATATATATATATATATCTGGTGTATCTGGTGTATCTGGTGTGTATATATATATATATATATCTGGGGTTATGAAATAAGGAAGAAGAAAGTATCTAGAGGAAAAGGTGGTCAGTAATGTCAAATGCTTCAGAGAGGCCAAGAAGGAAGAGAACTGAGGGGGGGGGGGGACAGATTTGGTAACAGATATTATTTATAACTTTGCAGAGAGCACTTTCAGTGGAGTGATGAAGTCAGAAGGCATATTACAAAGAGTTCAGAAGTGAATGGGAAGAGAGAATGAAGGCAAAAAGCATAGATACCAGAAGATTGAGAGAGGGAGGAAAGGATATGGAATGGCACCTTGAAGACTGGTAGAATTTTATGAAAGTTTGAGAAAGAAAACAGTAATTACTTTCTCATTTCTGTAATGTCTTTATGATGATCTACAAAAATAGCCTTTTGTAAATGATTTTCTACATCAGGCCATGTCTTCACAGTTGGATTGAAACACGTAGAGAATAAGAGAATTCTGCTGTTTGTTTGTAGATTACAAAAAATATTGAATAGAGCATAATGAATCTTTAAAAGTTCTTTTCCAACAAGTGTCTCCATTGCATACATTGTCATGTGAGATTCCTTGATAAATGCATCCATAGAAATAACTTTATTTAATGATCATCCGATTATTACTTTCAAATGAGACACATACAACTTGGATGCATCTGTTAACCAAAGCTCTTCATTACAAAGGATATTTTGTGTAGAGCCCTAATTTAAGAAAGGCTCCACATATATAGTAAGCTCTTCCAGATGCTCCTGTTATTATTTTGTATTCTGTGATTATTCTGTAAAGGTGGAGAATATTACAATGGTTCCTTGATGATATCTACAGCCATACAAAAAGCACCTTTATAAAAAACACGCAAGGCACGCCAAATTGATGAAGAATGTTGTGATACAGGACAGGCATCTATCTCATTGAATTAATCCATCACAATATGTATCATGGAGAGACACTGACAAAGAGCTAGGCCCAGCACTGAACAGAAATGGCTAAATTGTCTTTGGGAAATGTCACAGTGTGCCAAACACAAAAATCTATTTTTAGGAAGACAGGAAGCAAGGGTTTATTAAGCACCTGCTATGTGCCAAATAGTGTGGTAAGTACTTTTCCAATACTTTCTCATTTAGTCATCATAAAACCCTGGAAACAGGTGCTGTTATGCTCCCCATTTTATAGTTGAGGAAACTTAAGCCAGTCAGAGAGGTTAAGTGACAAGCCAAATAAGTGACTGAGGCTGTATTTGAACTCAGGTCTTCCTGACTCCAGGCCTGGTGCTCTATCCACAGCTAAATAAATTGTAGTATATGAATGTTATGGAATATAATTATTATTAGACACAATCAGCAGGATGACTTGCATGAACTGATGCTAAGTGAAATGAGCAGAACCAGAACACGGCAATTACAAGACTATATACAATGATCAATTCTGACAGATGTGGCTCTTCTCAGCAATGCAGTGATTCAAAACAATTCCATAGACTTGGAATGGAAAATGCCATCCACATCCAGAGAGAGAGTATTGAGACTGAATTGGATCAAAGCATGATATTTTTACCTTTTTCGTTGTTGTTTGCTTTTTGTTTTTCATGATTTTGCCCCCTATTGATCTGATTTTTCTCATATTACGTGACAAGTATGAAATTATTTTAAAGATTGCACATATTTAATCTATATCAGATTGCTTGCTGTCTTGGAGAGGGGAAGGTAAAGGAGAGAGGGAGAAAAAATTGGAACCCAAAATTTTACAAAGGTGAATATTGAAAACTACTTTTGCATGTATTTGGAAAAATAAAACGCTGCTGAGGAGTGAGGAAAGCCTTTTATTCTTCCATTGTTGCTATGTGTCTGTGAATCCCATACTCTTTGAATAATAAAACTTTTGTTCTGGACAACTCATTTAACCTTTCATTGTCCTACACAGTTCTCTTATATTATGAATCAAAGAGTAGGTACCAGTCTGCAGGAGTAGAGGGTGTTTCCTCTCAGGAATTCCCCTACATCAATGAAATCCCAAGTTTGATGCAAAATAAAATAATAAAAGGACAAACTAATTGACATATGGTGAACATATATAGGCTACATTATATATGCACTCATGAATGTAGAAAATGGCATCAAAGGTTATGATCCAGGAAATATTTATTTGGAATAAGAGCTGGACCAGTCAAATACTAAAACTGAGGGATAACAAATAAGCTTGAGGGCTCCACTTGTTTCTATAAAATATTAGAAGATCTAAAGGAAATCTCTCTGCACATTGGTTAACTCTTCTCAGCAGGAGCAGAGGTATGAGAATAGATAAGAAATATCTGAAGTTTCAATCAGTCTCCACACTGATGTAATCATGGATCTGTTGAAGTACTGAGGAAATAAAACAAGGAGCTATTGATAGAAATTCACATCTCAAGGAGAGATACACTTCCTTATGGTGGTGTGGACAGGCAGGACAATTGCCAATAATTTGTCAGCCTAAAACTCCTGAAGAAGTATTTGTAAAATAACTTATTTTCTTCTGTTTCACAAAAGAAATGATAAACATTTGTTTAAGTGATTGCCCATGATGTTTTGAACTTCCTGAAGGAAGTGGCTCTGGGTTTTGTGGTAGAATCAAAGTCTGTCCAAAGCCATTTATTTTTACTTTTTACTTTTTTTTTTTTTTTTTTTAGAACAGTAATGTAGTGGACCTGGCTGAAAATCCTATTCACAGACATGTTCTTTGGGTTACTTGATTACCTTACAAAATTTTGTACTTTGTAAATCTTAAAAGAGTCACATAAATGTTAGATATTTAATCAGTCAACAAGCAATTACTAAGTGCTTGCCTTGTGCCAGACAAGTGTTTGGCAATAGGGATACAAAGAATGAAAGAATGAATCATTTTGTACTCTATTGTAGAGTATTATTATCATTATTACTATTATTATTTTTTTTGCTGAGGCAGTTAGGGTTAAGTGACTTGTTGGGATCACACAGTTAGGAGGTGTTAAGTATCTGGGATCAAATTTGATCCTGACTTTAGGGCTATACCACCTAGCTATCCCCATTATTACTATTATTGTTCCACAGGCTTTATTTTGTGGAAAGAGCAGGCCCTATATTAATCACCTGACCTCTTCATTGCCTTAGCTTCTCTAACTATTAAAAGGATATAGAATGAATAGAGGTATCTGGATGGTACAGAAGTTGGTAAATGAAAATCTGGCTTTACTCACTTAATAACTATGTGATCCCAAGCAACTTCTGTTTACCTCAGTTTCCTTAACTGTTAAATTGGGATGTTAAATAATTCCCACCTTCTTGGATTATAAGGATCAAATGAGATCATTTTTGTAAATCATAGCTCCTGTATGCTGAAGAAATAGATCAAGGACTATATAAAGTGTTTTATAAACTTTAAAGCACTATTTAAATTGTAGTTATCATTATTCTTACTTTGTAGGCTTATATATGAGGATCAAGTGGGAATCATACATGGGGAAATTTTTAAAAAGCTAAAAGTGTTGATATAATCTAAATTATTTTTATAATCATAGGGTGAAATGAAAAATTGTGGTCATGATGCCAAATAAAACCTGGATATAGTCTTCTGGGTCAACAACACATTCTGTGAAATAATTTGGTCTAACTACCTCATTTTGCTTAAACTTAATGGAAGTAGAAATAACTCTAGTACCTCATTTTGGCATTGCTTTGTGATTAAATGGCAAGTAGGGGAAAGGTTGAATTTCTCACAGTCCTGCTTATGCCTCTCAGCCCCCAAAATCTGTGTTTCAGCAGTGCAGATGGAATCTCATTTGGCTTTGGACCATGGGTTAATTGGAAACTCCCTAAAGTCACATCTGAACATTCCACTTCCTAAACTACTTAAAGTAAAATAACAAAGTAAATTGAGGAGTAGTACTCAGGATTATGAAATTATTTCTTTAAAAAAATGCTTAAGCAAGAACTTTTAGAATGTCATATACATATTGACTATAATTTTTGTTCAATTGCCCTTTCAGAGAAAAGACAAAGTTTCCATGGATTGTCCCTTAGGTCCCATTGAGATGCCATGTTGCAATAAACAAATAAATAGTGAATTTGGAGTCAGATCATCTCCTTGGAGTTTTTCCATTTACACTTCCTCTGTGACTGTGGGGAAGTCACTTCGCCTTTGAAACTCAGTTTCCTTGTCTGTAAAGTGTGGATAATAATTTTTATGACTCTATCTTATAGAGTTGTTCTAGGGAAAAAGGCTTTTTAAGTTTGTTATATAAATCATAGAGCTCTCATCTATTGCTTTTTTGTCTCTGTGGTTTTCCCAGATGAAGGGGGAGGGAGTGTAAGATTTTTTTTTTAAACTTGTGAATTGTCTGCCTCCAAATATCATAGAGTTTTAAAGAAAAATCAAAGGAATTATCTTGTTATTTCTGGGTAGATCATATTACACTAAAATTTTATTTTTGTGTAATGTTATATCAATGCAATTTTTTACAAAATGAAAGTTGTTAAGATTTGAGTAATGCTCATGAGACATTTATGCCCGTTTTATTGAGTCCTTGTATATTTTAATTAAGAAAGGGCAAAATGAGGGACATGTTTTATGGAAACTCATCATTCAAACAGAACTTGATTGCAAAAATTGCATCAAATGGTTGTTTTTTTTTTTTTTTTTTTTTTTTTTTTTTTTGTCTTCCAGAAAGTCTATTTTATGGAATCACCTTGGTTCCAGTCTATCTTATAAAGGGTGATATAGATTGCATCTTACTTTTGCAATTTTTGAAAGGATAGAGAAGGCATATAAAACTGTGTGGAACCTCAGAAACCATGTAGGATTTAGAGTCAAGAAAAATTCAATTTTGGCTCTCCTACTTATGACAGAAATAATTTTGAACAAATTATGTGAGTTTCTGGGTTTCAGTTTCTTTGTTTACAAAGTAAGTTGGATGGACTTGGGTTTTTAATATTTCTTCTATCTTTATGTTTATGGCCTTCTGAGTCCATAATTTAGCATTTTGCCAGGCAGACAGTGTAAATACTTTATAAATTTTGTGTTTGTCTGATTGAGGGTTTTATACTGTGTAGAATGGAACCCTAACCTTTTTTAATAGTCTTCTCTAAAAGTCTGACTTATCTTACTGTCTTCATATAAGATCCTTTTTAAAACAGCTAAAGAACCTGGCTGGTGAGCCCAAATTTGCTGCCTGGCCAAGCCTTGTAACATAAAGGGTAGAGAACTAGAACAGGATATCAGGAGAAGAGAGCATTGAGGTCCATATCTCTGTTGCTGCTGCTGTTGATGTTTCATTTGATCATGAAGCCATCACTTGGATCAGTGCCTTACCATTCTATGCTAAGGTTTATTATCCCCAATCTGCTTATCCCCAAAGAATATTGTGAAGATTATAAATATTTCTCATTAACCTGCTTTAGTTTCCTGAAATAAAGGTGATATGTAAGGATGGAAGCACAAATAATAGAATCTGATAGCAGTATAGGATTTCCTTTATAAAAGAGGCTTATGCACTTAATGTTAATACTAAAACCTATTTTCTCCATGAAACAAAACTTAGTAGGATTAAATGTTCTTCTGAGGCCTGTTGCTTAAAATGATAATGATAATGGCACAATTTACTTCAAAGTTATATAATCTTAATTACTAAAATATGCTTTTATAGAAATGTGTGCAGTCTCTACAGGTACACTTGCCTATGTGGGTTTAAAATTTTTTTTCTTTGATTTTCTCCTATAACTTAGCAACTTCACTTGTTTTTTTGTCTTTATTTAGTATCAAGCTTCTTGCCATAGAAACACAAATCTAAATGTCATAATCAACATGATTGACTTCTAATTAATTAGTACGAAAATACATGATTTTTTGATCCTAAAACACTTTGTTTCAAGCAAAACAATTCTATTTTTTGCTTTCAGGAAGATGTAACCAGATGGTCAAATGTGGTTTTGTTCACTGCTCTTGTGATCAAAAGATGAGCAGGACTTATCATTTATTCAGAGTTGTGTTTTTGATTTTAAATATGAGTCCTGGCTGGGGCAGGACTTTGAGACCTTTATAAGATCTTCTCTGAGTTGTCTTAGTATGGATATTTTTTTCATTGTTGTAGTTTAATTTTTTTTTTTGAATGGACAAGCATTTATTTTCTTTCTCTCCCATGAATGTCCCCATTTGACAGGTAAAAAAGAAAACAAAACCAAATATTTATAGTCAAGCAAAACAAATTCCGAAATAGTGTGTGTTCAAAAATGTTTGTCTCATTCTGCTTTTTGAATCCATCACCTTTAATGTAGAGACTTAAAGAGAAATTGAGGCAGAGACTATGGCAGAGGGCAAATACATTACAGTGTGCATATATGCCATTGGATCCTATGGGATCATTTTGAAAAAGTTAATGATTATTTTAAAAAAAAGGTATTTATAAGTAGTTTAGTGTTTTAGGGAAATGTGGGATAAAGGCAAGAAAAATATACATACTGATAGATTGTTAAATTGATTATTCCCTTATGTTTTTAAGTTTCTATTCAAATGACTACCTTGAAAACTTATGCACAATTAACTGTCTTTCAATTAGCAGGAACAGTGCCCTGGTGTTGAGTGTTGGGGACAATGGAAAACATACTAGACTCAGAGTCAGAAGACCCAAGGTGATAGAAAAATATTAAACTAAGAGTTAAGAATATCTGAGTTTAATTTAAAAAAAAAAAAAAAAAAGATGTGGGAAAACAGGGACACTGATACATTGTTGGTGGAATTATGAATACATCCAGCCATTCTGGAGAATGATTTGGAATTATGCTCAAAAAGTTATCAAACTGTGCATACCCTTTGATTCAGCAGTGTTACTACTGGGCTTATATCCCAAAGAGATCTTAAAGAAGGGAAAGGGACCTGTATGTGCAAGAATATTTGTAGCAGCCCTTTTTGTAGTGGCCAGAAACTGGAAACTGAGTAGATGCCCATCAATTGGAGATTGGCTGAATAAATTGTGGTACATGAATATTATGGAATATTATTGTCCTGTAAGAAATTACCAACAGGATGATTTCAGAGAGGCCTGCAGAGACTTACATGAACTGATGCTGAGTGAAATGAGCAGGACTAGGAGATCATTGTATACTTCAACAACAATGATTAATTCTGATGGATGTGGCCATTTTCAACAATGAGATGAACCAAATCAGTTCCAATAGAGCAGTAATGAACTGAACTAGCTACACCCAGCGAAAGAACTTTGGGAGATGACTATGAACCACTATATAGAATTCCCAATCCCTCTATTTTTGTCCTCCTGCATTTTGGATTTTCTTCTCAGGTTAATTGTACACTATTTCAAATTCCGATTCTTTTTGTACAGCAAAACAACTGTTTGGACATGTTTACATATATTGTATTTAATTTATACTCTAACATATTTAACATGTATTGGTCAACCTGTCATCTGGGGTGGGGGGAAAGGAGGGGAAAAATTAGAACAAAAGATTTGGCAATTGTCAATGTTGTAAAATTACCCATGCATATATCTGGCAAATAAAAACTATTAAAATTTAAAAAAAAAAAAAAAAAAAAAGGAAAAGAATATCTTGATTTAAGTACTGGTTCTGCTGCTTGCTTTCTGAGTATTTTCCAGGCAAATTTCCTGGGTAACAGGTTCCCCCTCCCCCCTTACAGTTTTTCCTTATGCAAAATGAGGACAGTAATACATGTATTACTTGTCTCACTGGATAATTTTGAAGGTCAAATGAGATAACCTAGTGAAAACATTTTATAACTATAACATACTATATAAATGAAAGTTGCCATTAATAATAACAATAATAATGCATGCCAAATTGCATTTCTTATAGCATAATAGTCTACCAGGTTTGTGGTCAAGCTCATTAGCTCTACATCTTTCCCTGAAGCTTATTCCTGGCTACTAGATTGCACATATTTCCTCTTGCTATAAGTAATTTTGTCTTGGCCTTAAATTGAAAGAATTCTACCTTGTGTAACATGTAGCAAATTTTAATAGAACATAAGAAAAATATTGCTAATTACACTTAGCATCTCATTCCCCAGATGACATGGGAAAAAATTGATGGTTGTTTTTCATTCCCTTCTACCAAAGATATTAAAGTTGCTAAAAACGTATAAAATTTATTATTCTTTTCAATCCATCAATCAACAAGAATTTGTTACACTTCTGCCATATACCAGGCATTACTCTGGATGTAAAGACAAATATAGTTCCTTACCTTAAGGTGTTTGCATTCTAAAGGGAAAATCAACATATATAGGGCAGTGGTGGCCAGGAAAGGGACTTTTAGTCTGGGGAGTTATAGGGATGATGAGTAGAGTGGTGATTGACCTTTTCTTTCCCTAGGAATGGTAATATTGGTTTCTAGAGTAAAAAATGGAAAATATGGTTGCCAAGATGATAGTTCATAGACACAAAAATTTGGATGGCAGTACAATGTACTGGCTATGGAGTGTTGGATTTGGATCCTTTCTGCACCTTCTTTTCCTAATTTTATTTGTAAAATATACCTCTTACAGTAGTTGTGATGCTCAAGAGTAATAATCAGAATGGTTTAAAATTTTTCATCTTTTTTTGGTCATCTTTTCAAACTAAAATCACAAATGCAATTCTTTAGAAGAAAAAAAAGATTTTTAAATAATCATGCATGTTAATGTGGATCTATTGACTGATGTCTGGCAATATGCTTCCCCCTATAATGTATCATATGTCCATGAGTCAGTGCACAGAAAATGACATTTGAGATTTGTCAGATTGTCTATGTATCTCCTGATATTTGGGAGAAATTAAGATAAGAGTTAAATTTCTTTGGAATACTGACTTATTTAAAATTATTTCTGTTACTTTGAGAACTTTTTTTTTTTTAATTCCTTTATTCCTATTAATCACCCTCTGGGCTAGATACTGGATGAAGCTCTTTGTATTCAAATATAAAACGTGGAACAATCCCTACTAGCTGTTAACTATTTTCCTGTCCAAGTTATTCTACTGCTGACTTTGGACTGGGCTTTATCTGAGACCTCATTCTTCCACAGGAATCAAGGCCACACAGGTACTGTTCGCTTCTGTACTTGGTCCTCTTCATTAGGATCCAGGACTGCTACTTTCCTTGAACTACTACCCCCCTTCTCCTCTGCCCCCTCTCCCCATTAATTACAACTTCTCTCCCTCAATCCATATACTTCTGTCCCTACATAAGTCAGGTCTCTCTGGGCTGGACCTGGTACATAGCTCCCAAGGGTAGGTCATCATGCAATCATGCAGTAGAAGATACCCAAATAGAACCTGTCTGCACTATTACTCTCCTTCTGTTGACCTGAGCTGAAAGAGAGAGAGAGAGAGAGAGAGAGAGAGAGAGAGAGAGAGAGAGAGAGAGAGAGTGTGTGTGTGTGTGTAAGAGAGAGAGAAAAAGAGACAGAGAGAAGGAGAGTGGAAGATAGGGAGTGATGGAGAGAGGGAGGAAGAAGAGAGAGAGACTTTCCCAATTGGTGCTCAATCTGGCACATTTTCTAGATCTTTGTGGGCAGTTTGGCTAAACTATTTCCTTCTAGTCTGCTATCTTGACTGCTCTTTCATGAGGTAACTCTCTCAGTATAAGTTGTACAAAAGATCCCGTTTTGTATCACTGAAAGTATTTTTCTTATTTGTAATTTCCCTATACCAACTAAATCACAGGTTCTATCCCTATCTCTTCCCTTCTCTACTCTTTGACCTTGATTCCTTGCAGTTTCAATAATAGCTATTATATATTTGTCCTAAGGTATCTCCATACACAGAAACTTGTTTTGACCTTTCTATTTCTGTAAGCTCTTAACTTATTTTTCCTTATCATTTATACTTTTTCAGTGTTTTTAATAAGCAGGAGTGTATTTTGTCAAAATCTTTCTGCATTTTTTGATAAAATCATGATTTTGTTACTTTTGCTATTGATATAATCATTTATGTTTAATGGTTTTCCTTATGTTAAATTTAACATCTCTGAATTCCTTGTATAAATGCCACTTGTATAATCTTTGTAATATATTGTTATAGTCTATTTTATTTAGAATTTTTATCTCCATATTCATTAATGAAATCAATCCATAATTTTCTTTGCTTTTGTTGTTCTCCTTCCTTTTTTAAAGTATCAATGTCATATTTTGGGATTTGAGAGATCTTCTCAGCATATTATTCCAAATAATTTGTTTAATATTGGAATTAGTGTGTCTTTAAAATTTAGTAGAATTTGTAAGTCCATTTGGTCCTGGTTCTTAGGAAATTCATTTATAGGCTATTCAATGATTTTTTTTCTAAAGTATTTATATTTAAATATTCTGTTTCTTTTTCTGTTAATCTAGGCTATTAATGTTCTTCCATTTCATTTAAATTGTTAAACTTATTGGCTTAAAGTAATCAAAATATCTTTTAATATTTGCTTTGATTTCATCTTCATTAGTGATATATTCATCCTTTTAATTTTTGATGCTAATAATTTGGTTTTCTCCTCTTTTACTAACTAGTTGTTTATATATTATATATGTATTTTTAATATAAAACCAACTTCTAGTCTTATTAATTTAATGGTTTTCTTAACATATTTAATTTTATTAATCTCACCTTAAACTTTAGGATTTTCACTTATGTGTTTAATTGGGGATATTTAATTTGTTCTTTTTCTAGTTTTTATAACTGCATGGCCAAATTATTGATCTGTTCTTCCTCTTTTTATTGATGTAAGCATTTAGAAATATAGTTTCTTCTTATTAATGCTTTTGCTGCATCCCATAGGTTCTTTTATGTTTTTTCATTATCATTCTCTTTAATAAATTTATTATTTCTATGACTTGTTCTTTAACTACTTATCTTTTAAGATTGGGTTATTTAGTCTACAATTAATTTTTAATTTCTGTTTCCATGATCACTTATTAATAGACTTTTATTGCATTATGGTCTTTAAAGGATGAATTTAATATTTTTGCTATTCTGCAATCAAATGTGTTTCATGTAAACAATATATTGTTGGATTCTGTTTTTTAATCCATTTTGCTATCCATTTCTGTTTTATGGGTCAGTTCATCCCATTTACTTTGAAAATATAATTGCTAGTTGTAGATTTTCCCCTCTATCCTATTTTTCATTATTTTTATTCTTTTTTTTCTCTTTTTAAACTTTTCTTATTCAAATATTTAATTGACTTCTAAACATTGTCTCCCCATTCTACACCCCTTCTAAAAATCCTCCCTTATCTTCTTCCTTTCCTCTTCTATTCCCTAATTTATTCACATTTCTAAAAATCTGTCCCCCTCATCCTAATTATGAGGAGTAGACTGAGGTTCTAAACTGAGATAGATAGGTCAGTTCCTTTCCTCCTGGGTCTGATTATCTCTCTCCTTCCCAAAGTAACCACCAGCTGGGTTCGGTAGCGAATTCATTTGCTACTCAATGCTGTATGGAAACAAAGTCTTTATTGATAGTAAAGGGATAGACAGGCATTTGGCCTCCAGGAAGACCAAACTGCCTGCAAGGGGATGCCAGTTGGTGGACACAAGGCTGCTATGAACCGAGTGCAAGGTTTGGAAGCAGGGTTAAAGTCTGGTTAGTAAAAGGCATTAGATAGAGAAGGAAATAACACCCCAAAAGGAGGTGGCGGGACAGAGAGTCTGTGATGCTAGGCATACTGCTAGCATGTTTCAATTCTCTGCCAAGGGATGATTCCACCTTTGCTGTTTTTATCTGCTTGAAGGAGCATATGGGTGGAGCCCAGGTTGATTCCTGGAAGGCCAGATTCTTGGCGGGCTTTTCAGATAAGGAAGAAACTGTTTTGGGGAAACCTGAGCAGATAGTTGGGGATTGAGAAAATCCAAGCCAGCTCAGATCTGGTGGGGCCTGGGTACAGCCCAAACTGGCTTGACCAGATCTTGTAATCAAAGATCAGTACCAAAGGAAGTTGGAGATCAGACAAGGAATCTCAAAGAGGCTATCGCCCCCATCACTATCTCCTTGCCCTCCTATTTCTCTCTAAGTTACCCTTCTAAGATGTATGTATTACCTCTATCCCAGTTCTAGCACTCCAATTTCTCACCAATTTCTAATGTTCTTCCATTTTCTGCCTCCTTTGTATGAAATAACTATTCCATTTTAACTCTCCCTACTTAATTTTACTTTTTAGGATCTTCCCATCATAGTCCTCTTAAAGTCAATTTTCTAGAAATATTAGTTTAATAATAAAGATATCTATTGTCAGACAGTCTTCCCCATTTGCAAGGGATTAAAATCAATTTCAAGATCAGATCCATTATTCTTAGGTGACACTTAGGGCATTACATTTCTGCTCAGATCCTTTCTCAAACCATCCTTTGTCTTATGGTTCCAGAACATCAAAAGGCTAGATTGTGAACAATGCTTTTAAGAACAGACAAACCTTGTGAACTCCTGACTGTTTTCCTTTAAATTACAACAGGTCAGGCTCACCCATAACAATGAGAGTGAGATGAAAAACCTCAACTATGGCAGCTGAACTGCAGGGAGATTTCTCAAAGCCGAACTTGGCTGATCATTCTCATACTGTAGTCTGAAACTTACAGAACAGAGAACCATCTGATAGTCAGTCTGTGGCAGCCAAACACTGAGATTGCTGTCTAAGATTTGGTTTTAGTTTTCTTGCCTAATTGTATACCTCCTGTTATAGATGGGAAAAAAAAAAAAGAGAGAGGGAGATTGGATTTGGAATTAGAGAACCTCTATTCAAATTTCTCCTTATCTACCTATTTACATATGTGGCCTTGAGAATGGTACTTCCCCCCCCCCCCTACTTTAATTCTTACCTTTCTCAGTTATAAAATGAAGTGTTTGAATTAGATGACCCCATCATCTAATGGATCTAATAGAATTCCTATCATCTTAATTCCTCTGTTTCAGTTTAATTGTACTTTTATTATCTTTAAAATTTTAATCCCTCACATCTCTATACCTTTTATCATAGCATCTTCCATATCTAGAATGGATTCCTTCCCAATTTTACTGTAGGTTCTTGCTTTCTTTCAAGGCTAGTCTTGGTACTAGTTCTTGAAGTCTTGCCTGATCAGTTCGCTGTAATAAAAATTTTTGTAATATATATTTTTACAGAGTTGACCTAACAATCAAACGACATGTATATTTATGTGTAACCACACATGTATGTGTTTATATGTATGTCTGCATATTGCTATATTATGTTAGCTTTAATTTTTCTTGTACCTAATAGTGAGCCTTGGTCTTAGTAGCACACAACAGTTTACAACCAAAAAAATTTTCTGTGATGATTTAGTATAAACCCTCTCCCCACACATTTTTATAGATGAGGAATAGCTGCTGAGTAGAATTGTTTTTATATTCATATCTCTATATAGTCATATCTCATTATTTTGCCTCATTTGATATTAGAGTATTTCAAATACTCATATTTTCTGATAACAAAAATTTTAACTTTTAAAGCCTCCAAACTTAAAAAAAATCTTTTATAGTAATTTAATTTAAAATATAGTATTAATTTTAATTGCAATAATGTGACAATTATAAATATGTTATAGACTTCTAAATGATAGCCAGGGTGTAATTTCATCTTAAAATTTTGTTTTTCATAGTTATTATGAGTAGCAGTTAGGATATTGCATTATAGTGTGATGACTTCTTTAAAGTTCTCCCGTTTCTTCCACATGCTATCAACTATCTTTTTTTACTAATATATCTTTCTGGTTTTAATTTATAGACATTTATTTTACTCATGGTTGTATGAGGAAGGACATGGCCATTCTAATAGCTCTGTGGTTCTCAGATCCCATTTCTACTTATTTCCATTTGTAGACGTATTCTCAATGCAAAATTTGATAAAAATGTGACCTCCTGAGTATCAGTGTATTTATATTATCCTACTTTGAAGATTTCAAGTAAAGCTGGCTTTAGCAGTATTTAAACTATTGTTTTATTAATGCTATTGCTAAATCCTTTAAAATGTAACATATTACTTAATTGAGACCATTCTCAGATTCAGAGTAAGTGCCTGTGCTTTCCAGAAGGAGAAAAAGTTGCTTTCTGCTATCTGCAGTTTGCTATCATGTAGTTTGGTAGAGTAGTATGAAATTTATTTATCAGTACTTTGAGAATGGCTGGCATAAACTTCTCTTGGAGGACAAGATCTTTTAAAATGAAGGATGCCATTAAGGAAAATAAATTAATTAAATCAGCACATAAAAATTTGAGTGATAAATATTTTAAAGCAACATCCTTTTGAAAATATAATGCTCTTATTGTATGTTACATTCTGTATAACTTTCCTGGATATTTTTTACTTTCTTCAGTTTTAGAGGGAAAAAATAAATTATTTTGCTATATTCCTATTCTATAGTAAAAATGAAGAAAATAAATAAAATATGAAACTTGCTATTCCAGATACTTTATCTATGAACATTGGTTTTGGTCAACATGAAGACTGTGACAGTACTTGTACATTTAGCAACAACTAGGTTTTGTTAAAATGACCTCCTTCTATCTGAATGTATTCATACCTTATGGTAAAAAATAGGAGACATTTCTTGATGAGTCTTAAAAACTATCCAATTTAGTTATGATCTGCTCATGGCCATCACTAACCTTATAAACTGACCCTGAACAATGTTCATTTCAATTTGGAAAACAATAACTCTAGAAAATCACTTTTAAGTGACAGGTGATACAGTTGACTTTAGTGCATGATCATGGTCAAATTCTAGGTAACTTACATTTTTACCAGACTTCATTTACATATAACTCCCTTCCTCCTGCCCATTCCTTCCTGGTTATTTCATTCTTTTTTAGAATCTAATTCTTATTGCCTGTTTGTATGAAGAAATAAGACCTCTTATTAAAATAAGGGCTTCATTATGTTTATTGCAGATTGCAGATAAAACTCATGAATTTCTGTCTAGAGAATTGCTTTTAAACTACTTTATAAGCAATAAAACTACAAGAAAAGTACAGGTAAATTAAATTTGTAGTCCAAAGAGAGTTAAAATGTGAACTGTCCTCTGATAATGTAGTTATTTATAATTTATTCATTTGTTCTATATAACTACTGAATTTAAAGCTCTCCATTTACAACTTGATCTATTGAGAAACAGAATGTGCAAGAGTAGAAAAACTCTTCCCTATTGTAAACCTTCATTGAAGCCCAGAGATAGATTTGGTGTTTAAGAAAATGCCTATCTTAGCAGTATTTGGAGTATTCCAAAATGAGGTAGACTGATCTGTTTATTAGAAAGTACATTTTTCTCTTCAAAAGAGATAAGTTGTTGTTGTTGTTATTTTGTATGTCCTTCAGCTGTTTTTGAAATTACCTATGAATAACATAGAGAACTTAGGTTTTTAGTCTCATATCTAAGTTCCCTGATTCTTACTTTTTCCTCTGCAACAAGAAGAATTTATCTTAGATGATATCTAAGTTTCCTTTTTAGATTAAAGTTTTACTTTCAAGACTGATGTGGATAAAGTTAATTAGCTTCAGGAAAATATAAATCAAGAAAATGGATTTATATCAGGATAAAAATTTTCATTGACTCAAATATCTGTTATGGATATTAATATTGAATGGAACAGTAGAAGTCAACTAATCCAGCCTACCACTTAATGAATAAATTCCTTTAGTAGAATTCCTAACATTTGATCATAACTCCCCCCCTTTTTTTTTTGTTGAATATTTCTTGTTAAGGGAAACTTACTACTTTAGTCTTTTATAAATTAAAGGACCCTTTGCTGAATGTAGGTTCTTTCTTAAAGTGATCTGAAAATTGCCTTCCTATTACTTCCACACATTCATCTTAGTTTTGCCTCTTGACCTGTGTAGAACAAGTCCACATGATAACAACTTAGAGATTAAAAAACATGTTAAAACTCCCCACCTTCTCTCCCTACCTTTCTTTTTTTTTCCTCTCTTCTCCTCCTTCTTCCCTTTTTTCTTTCCTTTTGTCCCCTCTCCTTTCTTCCCTCCTCTCCCCCTTTTTTTCTCTCATCTTCCCCATCCATTCTTTTCTCTTCCGGGTTAAATTCCCCTGCTATATCTCATATGGTATATTTAATAGGTGCTTAAAATATAGTAATTCCTTGAACTGAGTAGGACGCAATTTTAGACTTACATAGATTCATTCAAAGGAAAAAATTTCCACCAATTTATGCATCTTACACCTAACAAAATTCTTACTTTTTCCTTGTTTTCAAACATAGGCATATGATCAAGCTTAGTGTTTAGTCAGCCTGCAACAGCATTCCCAAAAAAGTATATTCCTCTCTTCAGATAATAAGTTTTTTACCTATTTTTACCTGTTGTAGGTATGTATACTATACATATATATAATTTTACCCTTTAAATAATCTAGAAATTATTTTTGATAATATATTTTAGAATAATTTAGCTTGCTGTAGACTTCTTTTTATGTTTCTTCCTACCCTGGCTGTGAGGACATAGAACTTATCAGTCTTAACTAGAGAGGGGAATTATCCAAGATCCCTGGATCTGGTCCTGTCTGCAGAGTAGAAAACACTGAGCTATAACTCAGATGATGGGTTCTGAGCAAAGTTGCTTTTTTGTTATACTCTAACATCATCAAAATGATGGCTCTGACTTTGTTGAACAGGAATATTGTGTTCTTAGCGAAGGAGAAGTAAATTAGTGAAATTGGCAAAGCCTCCTTAAACAGGCAGACACACCTGTGCACTTCAGTATTTATTTGTATAGAGATCCAGGTGCAGCAAGGGGCAGCTGGGGGGGGGGGGAGAATGACTGTTCTGCCTGTTGCATGGAATTGTGTGTTTGAAGAGAAACAGCATAGACATCTCCATCCTTCTCTCCCTCATCTTTCTCCAAGGGAGACTATAATTCCTTCCAAGAGAAGGATCAAGAAGTTGGGACCAGAGAGAAGAGATACTAGGTCATAATTACGTCTCTCTAAAGAGACAGTGACTAACAATCTATTATTGTACTATACTGTTTTTTTCCCTTAAATATTATTAGTACAAAATATTATTTTCTGTTATATAATATAGTATAGATACCATATAGAACATGTATTAATATAATATTGTCAAATGTTAGCTTAAATAGTATTCTAGTATATGATCATGTTTAATCTAACTTCTGATTGCTATGTTAGTCACTATCATGGAAAAAGGAGGGACACCAAGCTCTATATCCAAAGCTTGACTTCTACACTTAATATCAGTTCCACAATAAACACACATATTGGGCAGCAAAGACTTTACTCAGAGACGACTTCATTCTTTCTCTGTATTGCCAGTTTTTAGTACCATTCTTGGCACTTAGTAGGTGCTTAATAAATACTTAGTGCTTGATATAATCATTTAGTCTTTTTTTTTTTTTTTTTTTTTAACACAAATTCAGGAGTAAGCTTTTTTAGACAAAAACACATCTACAATAGGGAAGGGACGTGTTCTTGATATGGGATAGAAGCCTAGGATTTAAAATTCTAAGTTGCTTTAGTGATCTTTAAGGCCAACCCCTTCCTTTCATGGACTTAGAAATAGAACAGAAACAGAAAACCATTGCTCTTTCCACAGTATACTGCTTCTGGCTAATTCAAAATTAATGAAATTTTGTTTCTTGTTAATTCTCTATGAATTTTAGAAAAGAAATGTTTGCTATCATAATTCACTGCCGGGCCTTGTAATCTCTTTTCTATCTCATTCTAGATCAGTAATGTCAAACTCAGATTAAAAAGGAGTACTCTAGACTATATGTAAGGAGGATCTCTATGGGCCACATATTGACTTAGGAAACCACATACTAATATTATCTGTACGTATTGTTTTTTCATTTATTTTCTTAAATAATTTCCCAATTAATATTTGGTTCTGATCATTAGAGAAAGTTGTAGTCCAAGGCCACTGGCCCTTATATTAACTCTTTTTTTTAGACCCTGTCTCCCCACTACCATTTTCAGTTATTATCTTCCTTTACCCTTCTTCTTCCATCGTTTTTGCTTTGACCTCCAGCCCTGTCTTAATTATCAATAAATAATGAATCACTGAATCAGTCTTTTTTTTTTAAATTGTATAGTGGATAGAGAGCTGGCCAAGAAGATCCAGGTGCAGGTGCTCTTTGACACACATTGGCAGTCATTTAAACTTTTATTGGTCTTGTCAAATTTCAGACTATAAATTCAGAAAAGGTATAGACCTTGTAGTAACAGATTCCCCATCACACACCAATTAAACCACAGGTCTGTCTAGTTCCTATTCCTATTAACAGTGTCATAGTTAAGAGTTGTAAGGTGGAGACTTTTGTTCTGAGAATTGTTTCTCCAAGCAGCATCAGCCAAGTGACTGTGGTATTCTGCCTAAACATCGGTTGTCTCTGGCTTGAATGTCTTCCCCCATTTTCTTATATCCGGCTGGAGACACTTCGGGAACAGTTTTTCATAGCACAAGAGCTATGTTTAATCTCTTTAGGTTCTTGAATCATTTCTCTGATTTCATTTTCTTTTATTATTAAGACTGATGATAACCAGATTCAAGTTTATTCAATTGAAAAGTATAAAATCTAAACAATTAGTGTAAGCCTCTTTCCTTCTTTCCCTTTGAAATGTGGCATAATATGTCAGTAGATGGGTTGACTAGAAAGGAGAACTGAATTGAGAATTCTGAGATGTTTAACCAGATGTTCAAATTCTTAAATTTAGTGTAAAGCAAATACCATATAATTCCAAATAACAGTAACAACAATAATAACAGCTTTACAAATAATTTTACTTTATAGATTTAGAAGAAAACTCATTAATATGATGTTATTTTTAAAAATTCAGAACTATGATTATATTGCTTTGTAGGAATTTTTTTTTTTTTTTTTTTTTTTTTTGGAAAAACTGTGCCCATGCAGATCTGTGTCGTGTCTATAATTTCTAGCATTAGAAAGGAGCCTGGGGACACTGAGAAGTTAAATGATTTGTTTAGATAGGGTCCAACAGTCAGCATGTTTTAGAGATGAAATTTGAACTCAGGTTTTCTTTCTTTTGAGGCCACCTCTATCCATTGTTCCATGAGTGCTTAAGTGTATCATACCACACCAATTCAATCTACTGTTGTCATTGATTAAAAATATAATCATCAAGCATTGTATTTCTCTTCTCATTAAAATAAACCTTTTTTGATTAAGGTAATGAAATAACTTTTTGGAAAAATATATTCTTCTTTTCTGCAATCTGTTGTCTTTGACTTTATGGTTTTCTCTCATTTTCCTGTTTCTACCTGATGAGGGTTTGAGGCATCTTTTCTGAACACAAGAGCCTTCTGGTTGTGAGGAAAATGTTTCCTTGAAAGATTTCTTTAATGCTTACTTTTCTGCCCCCCAGAACTAAATATTGAATATATTGAATGAAAAATAGATGCATTTATGAATGTTTTAGAAACATTAGAAACTGACTTAGTTATGAAGATTTTAAATAAATATATGGGAATTTGGAATACTGCCAAATCAATATTTAAGGACCAGGAAAGGGGAAAAAATAACATTCCAATTACCATACATCATGTTGCCTTTATTTTAGAAAGCCTTGGTAAAAGATAGATTAGGAACCCAGAATATAATATTTTCAAATATTAGTTACCTCAAGCAATGTGTTTGTCATTGGTGTTCCAACATTGATGCAAGAGCTTGAATTTTTAGAGCAGCTTCTGACCATAGGAAAGGGGCTGTGAAGGCTGAAGGTCGAAAATATGATTGATTGGGTGATTATAGTTCCTTTTAAAACAAATTGGAGGTGGCAAGTTTGCCAGAGGCAAGAAGTACTGCATGGGAATGAATCTCATCAGCATATAAAACTTGTTAGATCATCAAAAAGAAATTTAGTGTGATTTTTTTTTTTTAACCAAGAAATGACCTCCTTAGGAAATAGCGTAATGTCCATGATGTTTTGTGCCCTTTTTTAAAGTCTACTTTTTCTGCACAGGTATCCATAACAACTAATGTCAGAGAATGTGTCTGGTGTTTAATTTAGAGAATGATGCCCAAGATAACAACTGCTGTTAAAAGGAGCTATGTCTGCCTTATGTTGGGGATTTCAGAATGTGTAGTCAGATGGATTTGTGATCAGTCATTTTGTTTCTTGTGCTTGATTTTGACTGAGTTCCGAGACATGGATTTTAATAAGACTTCAAGCAATTTTCCCTATATACAGTAGGAAGTTAGTATTCTTGCTGGTGTCTCCTTTGTTTTTATTTTTTCTCATGAGAAAGGACATCTTCCATCTCTTAATCATCCTGATCATCTCATCTAACTTTCTTGTTAAAGAAACTTGCAGCAAATGACATAAAAGATCTTCCATCTCATTGAAGGTAAGAAAATGTTCCAAATCTTTTTACAGAAGATAATCTGCTTTGTTCAAAAAAAAGAAAGAAAGAAAGAAAGAGAACTATCAGATACATGATTGAGAAAGGAAATGAGTGAATTATTTATGAACCATGAATGAGGGAGGGCTCCATTATGTTCAGATATCCCAGTTGTTCTACTGACAGAATCCATGAGAAATCAAAAACATTAGTGAGGATCTCTAGCTCAGTCATAGGTAGACCTTCTGAGGAAGGATTATTGAAGGACAGGTATGTACCAGAACTGTAGAGATAGGGAGCTAAATTGCTACCTTTTGTTGTTGTTATTGATGCTGTACCCATATTGTTGAGATCCCAGATCATGAGATCATAATATGTTCAGCACTACATGGGCTCTTAGTGATTCCTTATTTCAATTTTACTTTTATAGATGAGGAAACTGAGGCCCTCAGAAAGGGCAAGTTACTTGCCTGTAGTCTCATAGGTAGTAGCCAGAATTCTTTATGCAGAAATCCAAGTGAAGAGATAATGTTTATCATAGGTGGAGGGTGACAGTATAGTTTAGGTGATCTCACTGATGCTGTCACTTACCTTCTGGGAAAACTAATGAATCTTTTTGGTAAATGTGAACTCTATGTCTTGCTCTTATTTTCTGTGAGAAGGTGGGAATGGAAAATAAGGTATTAGGAAAATAAGCCATTTCAGAAAGGTGATGGGACTAAAATAGTAACTATCTCTTGTTAGAGAGGAAACTCATTTCAGATATCTTTTATTTTATGTAGGTTTTTTTTTTTTTTGTTAGAAATCCTTCAAAATTTAGAGGTATTTTGGTCCTGACCCACAATATGATTTGATAAAAATAAAACTAATCCTGGTTGTGACAGAAATAAAATGAAAATTTTATCAAACCTATTCCATTCATAAAGGAAGACAGAGTTCATATTTGCATTTATCTTTTTTATGAAACAAAAAGCAAATGGATTTCCAGTTTTAGGTAAAAGAAGTTTTAGTTTAGTAAGATGGCCCTTGTAAGTAAAATATTCTTTTGATTTATAGTAAGAAATTTTTCTTTTTCCTCTTCCATTAGGTCATAGAATATAAAGAATTCTCATAGTCTCACATTTGGAAATATCTGGAGAGGCTGTCTGGGGCAATCTAAATCTAAACCAGAATCCCCTCTGCAACATCACCAACAAATGCTCCACCAGGCGAGGAGTCAGAAATATTTGGACCTCTGACTTTATTGCTTATACATTCTCCTTGAGATTCCAGAGTTCTGATCTGAATTCCCTTTCACCACCATCATGAGTTCCTAAGTGTATGGAGAAAGATATCCACACCACTGCTATCCTGTATAATTCCTAGAAACTAGATGGTGGAGTGCTCAACAACTCTTTCCTATTCTCCCTATCTTAAGTTGTGTATAGAGTTGTTGCCTCCCAGTGCAAAAATCTTCCTGCAGTATGTCTTCCAGTACTCTTGATCCAGTCAGTTCAGTCTTATCATTTCCTAATCCCTTTTTGGTAACCATCCTTTATATTTTGCTGACTAGGATTCCCTTTGGTCAATGCTAAACAAGCTTCCTTCTTTTTGCAGATTTTTTCTATCTTGTGCTCTGAGAAATTTGAATCTTTCTAGGACATGCAGCATGTCAGGATACCTTCTTTTTTGCCATTTGTTCCTTCTTTGATGTGACCTAGCTTAGTAGGAATATGAGGATATACCTTTCTCTTGACTTACTTTTGTATGCCCCATTTAGAAACTACTGTCCCAATCCCTCTTCTCTCTCTTACTGCTTCACTTGGTGACCTCTTCTCTTCCCGTGGATGTTGTTAACATCTCAAACTGGATGTAAAATAGAAATTTTAAACTCAACATATCTAAAATTGATTTTTTTTCCTGTGAAAGGCTCCCTTTCCTAAAATCCCTCTTCTATAGAGGATATCACCATCTTCTCAGCCCTCAGATTTGCAATCTAGATGTCATTCTTCACTCTTGACTAGCTTTGCTCCCTTCCCTCTCTCCCCTCCAATCTGATGCTAAGACTGTTTGATTTTACCTTTGCAGTATCATATATATCATCATATATATTCCCTTCTCTTCTATGATACTGCCACCACTATGGTACATAGCCTTATTATGTAATGTTTGAATTATTGTAATAGCTTGCTTCACTTCTCTTCCCACTCCAATCCATCCTGCATTCAGTCAGCAAAGTGATTTTTTTCCCTCTAAAATGTAGGGCTAATCTTATTTCTTCCACCTTCCTCCTTCCCCCCAGTAAACTCGAATAGCTCTATTGGGTCCTTATTGCCTCTAAGATCAGGTACAAATGCTCAGGCATTCTAAGTCCTTTATAGCCTAACCCTCTCCTGTCTTTCCATCATTTTAAATCTTACTGAGATGTACTTTTCAATCCAGTGATACTGCTTTCCTAGTTGTTCCACAACCAAGACACTCCATCTCTTGACTTGGGATATTTTCTCTGGCTATTCTCATGCCTGGAATATTCCCCCTCCTCATCTGTGCCTATTGGCTTCCCAGGCTTCCTTCAAGTCCCAGCTGAAAGACCATCTTCTACAGGAAGTGTTTCCCAAACTCTTTTTTTTTTTTTTAACTTAATAGTATTTTATTTTTTCCCCAATTACATATAAAGATAGTTTTCAACATTCATCCTTATAAGATTTTAAATTCCATTTTTTTCCCTGTCTCTCTTATCTCCTCTTTGCTCAAGATAGTATATGATATTATACATATATAGTCATTTGAACATATTTCCATGTTAGTCATGTTGCGAAAGAAAAATCTGAACAAAAGGGAAAAACCATGAGAGAGAAAAAATAAAAACTAAGTAAAAATAGCGTGTTTCAATCTACATTCAGTCTCCATACTTCTTTCTTTGGATGCAGATGGCATTTTGCATCCCAGATTTATTGGAATTGTTTTGGATCATTCTATTGTTGAAAAGAGCCAAGTCCACAACAGTTGATCATCTTATAATCTTGATGTTACAGTGTACAATATTCTCCTGATTGTGCCCATTTCACTCAGCATCAGTTCTTCTAAGTCCTTCTAGGCTTTTCTGAAATTAGCCTGCTCATTATTTCTTATAGAATAATAATGTTTCATTACATTCATATACAACCACTTGTTCAGCCATTTCCCAATTAATGGGCATCCACTCCTTTTCCAATTCCTTGCTACCACCAAAAAGAGCTGCTACAAACATTATTGTACCTTTCCCTTCTTTATAATCTCTTTGGGATATAGACCCAGTAATGACACTGCTGGATCAAAAGGTTTACAGTTTTAACCTTCTGGGCATAGTTCCAAATTGCTCTCCAGAATGCTGAATCAGTTCACAACTCCATATCAACAATGCAGTAGTGTTCTAGTTTTCCCATATCCCCTTCAACATTATCATTATCTTTTCTTGTCCTGTTAGCCAGTCTGATAGGTGTGAGGTGGCATCTCAGAGTTGTTTTCATTTGCATTTCTTTAATTAGTAATGATTTAGAGCATTTTTTTCATATGAATATGGATGACTTTAATTTCTTTGATATTAGTCTGTTCATTTCCTTTAACTATTAATTAGGGAATGATTTACACTCTTATAAATTTGAATAACTTCTTTATGTATTTTAGAAATGAGGTCTTTATCAGAAACACTAGTTGTAAAAATTGTTTCCCAGCTTTCTGCTTCTTTCCTAATCTTGGCTGTATTGGTTTTATTTCTGCAAAACTTTTTTATTTTAATGTAATTAAAAATTATTTATTTTGTATTTCATAATGCAAAATTGGTAATAAATTCTTCTTTTCTCCAAGGATTTGACAGGTAAACTAACCCTTGCTCTCCTAAATTGCTTATAGTATCACCCTAAATTATTAACCCATTAGTATAGGTGTGAGATGTTAGCCTTTATATAGTTTCTGCCGTACTATTTTCCAGTTTTTCAAGCAGTTTTTGCCAAATAACAAATTCTTACGTCAGAAAGTGGAGTCTTTGGGTTTATCAATCATTAGATTTACTATAGTCTTTGATTTTTCTGTCTTGTGTATCCAACCTATTTCACTAATCTAACACTGTATTTCTTAGCCAGTAGCAACTGGTATTGATAATTTCAGTTTTATAATATAGTTTTAGGTCTGATACAATTAGGCTACCTTCCTTTGTATTTTTTTTTCATTAATTACCTTCACATTCTTGACCTTTTGTTTTTTCCAGATGAATTTTGATATTATTTTTCCTAGTTCTGTTCCCAAACCTTTATAATTCTAATGCCATCTCTCTTATTTTCCTTTTTGCTCTCTATAGTTTGTACATTGTGTGTACTATATATAACAACAATTATAATCATTATTATTAAGATATTTTGAAAATAAAGCTTTTTCCATAATAATGACTCTGTTTCCTCCAATGAAATTGATTTGTTCCCCTGAATTCCTATAGCACTTTGGATTTCATCTGTGAAATTTAACACATTCTTTGAAACTATTTTTTAAAAAACATTTCATATCTTTTGTAGCAGATTGCAAGATTTTAAGGCAGGGGGCAGGCTTTATCCCTTTCTTATGATCTAATCTTCAGTTACTTTTAACTCTATTCTCATTCTCTGTTGCCTGCAAATATGCCCAAGTTTACTGCATCCTTAAGAAAATCTTTCTTGAACCATCTTTCAAATCATCATAGCCAATTTCTTAGACTAGTTGCCACTACTTCTAATTCCTTTCATCTAATTCAATTATTAACATTTTATGGTTTAGCTTTCATATTTATTAAACAGAAATTTCTCTTTCCAAATTTATCAATTATATTTTAAAAAGAATTATTGTCAATAATAATAATCCAAAAATACAAGCCTTTCAAAATACCAAAAAGAGGAGGGAGGCTTGTATAAATAACTTTGAACTTCATGTATAGTAAGAGAAATTTTTTTTCATTTTTAAAAAATTATTTAATAAACTAGTTGATCAATAAGCTTCTGCTCAGCACCAGGCATTGTGCTAAGCACTGAGAATACCAAGAAAGGCAAAAATAGTTCTTTGCAGAGGTATCCATCTATGGGAATGGATTATTGTAGATATTGTGAGATATGGCTTGATATGTTGATTAGTTTTGCTAAACTTTTTTTTCTTTTATTTTAAATCTTTGTTATAGGGATGACTAGGGAATGGTGAGGGTATTTTATGATAGAAAAGCATGAATAAAAACAAGATTTTAAAAAAAATGGATGTCTTATTTTTTGAATATATTTCTTTTATTCAAGGACTAGTGTAAATTGTCAGTTTTTTTCAGGCACACACACACATACACAGAGTTAGTTTTTTCAATTGTCCAATTCCAATTAATTTTTTCTTTCTCTCATCTATTCCTATTCCAACATGATCTCCAACCCTGCCCAACAAGCAGCTTTTTGTTTTCAATGTAACATTCTATTCCCAACCTTTGTATATTTGCACAAATTACCCCTAAGCCTTTCTTTTCCTTTCCACTTTGTTAAATCCCTGGCTTTCTTCAAAGCTCAATTTGTGTTGCCTTCTATAGAAAACTTATCCAGATTCCTTCAGATGAGTACCCAACCCCTAGAAATTACTTTGTATTTTTTGGCTTAAAATTTTCTCTGCTCATGTTGTTTCTCCCCGATAGAATGTATGTTTTTTGAGGACAGGACCTATTTCTTTTTTATCTTTGTATGGTTTTAAGTGACTGGAACATAGTAGACTTTAAATAAATAGCTGTTGAACAAATGACTGAAACAGTTCTTTCTTTAAGTAAGATAAATTTATTAGTTCTTGAGGAGGAAAAAAGATGTTGATTTAAAAAAAAAAGTATCACAGATGCTTTTATAGTTCCTCTAAAATAATGTTAATGTATTATGGTCATTTTCAGTGTATAAATTGTGCCTGCTCCAGGGCTTCATCTAGAGAAGTTAGTGGTTAGTATGGGTCCCTAGAAATATGCACTTTAAAGTGATTCTGTATTTAATATGATGTTAGTAAAAGTCAGGGTGGGTTACATTCCAAAACCAGTGGGTCTTAGTATTTTGCTATCAGAAAATTATTCTATAAACATAATTACTACTCTTTAAATTTTTGCACATGACAACCTAGCTTTTCTAATCGTTGGATATAACATAGAGAAAATAATCTAGTAATTTTTATTGTTTGATTGTGGTTTCCTTGGTTCTTCTCTTTTGGGCCAAAGTGAACTGTATAAGAAATCCATTCATTGGATGTCCATCAATTGGAGAATGGTTGGGTAAATTATGGTATATGAATGTTATGGAATATTATTGCTCTGTAAGAAATGACCAGCAGGAGGAATACAGAGAGGCTTGGAGAGACTTACATCAACTGATGCTGAGTGAAATAAATAGAACCAGAAGATCACTGTACACTTCAATGCTGTATGAAGAGGTATTGTGATGGAAGTGGAAATCTTCAACATAAAGAAGATCCAACTCACTTCCAGTTGATCAATGATGGACAGAAATAACTACACCCAGAGAAGGAACACTGGGAAGTGAATGTAAATTGTTAGCACTACTGTCTATCTACCCAGGTTACTTATACCTTCGGAATCTAATACTTAATGTGCAACAAGAAAATGGTATTTACACACATGTATTGTATCTAGGTTATATTGTAACACATGTAAAATATATGGAATTGCCTGTCATCTAGGGGAGGGAGTGGAGGGAGGGGGGGGATAATTCGGAAAAATGAATACAAGGGATAATGTTAAAAAAAAAATTACTCATGCGTATATAATGTCAAAAAAAATTTATAAATAAAATTTTAAAAAAATTCTATTAAAAAAAAGAAATCTATTCATTTATTGAACAAACATTTATTAAGTATCTAGTGTGTGCAAAGAACTGTGCTAGGTGATTAGGGAAGGGAAAAAAATTAATAAATCCTGCTTTCTGCTTTGATAGAGTTTGCAATCTAGTTAAGAAACAAAAATAAGATAGAATGTTGCAAATGGATTAGAGAATTCCAAAATAAAAAGCTAAGTGCTACTCTCTGGGAAAGGTCTTTACCAGTCCTGGTTTTGGGGGAAGATTTTATGGAAAAGATGGCATTTGAATTGGATTCAGCCAGTATGAAGTCATAGTATCCCAGAGTTAGAGCTGAGAGCAATCGTAGGAGCTATTATTGAGTCCAATCTAAAGAGGGGAAATTACTTGTTCAAGCTCACACAGGCAGATAGCTGGAATTCTAACCCAGATGAAGAATGGGAAACAGAATCTTGTATTGATGATGCTTTAGCATGAAGCCATATACGATTCCAGTGGGTTCTTGGTAGTTTGGAAAACTCTGATTAAAAAAAAAGTATGGGGCACCTAGGTAATGCAGTGGATAGAGCACCAGCCTTGAAGACAGGAGGACCTGAGTTCAAATCCGGCCTCACTTAACATTTCCTAGTTGTATGACCCTGAGCAAGTCATTTCACCTTAATTGCCTCAGCAAAAATAAATCAATAAATAAATAAATGAATGAATGAATGAATGAACAAATAAATAAATAAATATATAAATCTGGTACTCCACCACCTAAGGAGGATGGAAAGACAAGCTTTAGCCATTCAAAAGCTGGAATTCCAACATGCCAAAATGAATTGTCATTTGCTCTGCTTTCTAACCCTTTCCAGTTCTGGCCCAACATAAAAAGTATGTGTTTCTAAATAAATGCTTGAGCTTGTGGTAGAATTGTTCCCAGGAAGCCTAATACAGGCCTGACTCATTTCTAATTCAAGAAAACTTGGGGATAATGAGGGAGTGCAGTGAATAGAGCACCTGTCTTGGAATCAGGAGAACCCCAGTACAAGTTTGACCTCCAACACTCACTACCTGTGTGACGCTGGATAAGTCATTGAACCCTGGTTGTGTCTAAAAAAGAAAAAAAAAAAAAAAAAAAACTTGGACAGAATGTAGGTTCACTTTGACGGCTGGAGGACAAGATTCAGCATTAGTTGGGCATAGGGTCAGACGGATCTAAGAGTCAAAAAACCCTGGCCAAGACAGTTAGATGGTACAGTACATAGAGCACCAGCCTTGTAATCCACAAGACCTGAGTTCAAATATAGCCTCAGACAGTTAACATTGCTTAGCTATGTGACCCAGGGCAAGTCACTTAACCCCAAATGCCCTGCACAAAAAAAAAAAAAAATACAACAAAAGCCCTTGGCCAGCTGCATTTTTGTGTGTGAGGACTTTGAATATTTGTGGTATCCTGTGCCAAGCCAGGATTCAGAATATTGTCCTTTTTCTGTTTCTTGTTTTCCATTCTTCAGGGAAACTTTTCTTTTTGAAATATATCAAGATTAAAGTGCTGTATTTTTTTTAAAAAGATATTTTATATCTTTTACCCGAGATATTTAGTCATGGATGGTATATATAAAGTAAGTCCTCATTTCTCAGTGTGACACTGAAACATGTCAAAATGTAAAGTGAAACTGAGCTTAGAAGTGAGAAAGTACTGAGGTGATAGCATGGCTACATGTTGTATTGTTCCCTATTTGCGGGGGTGTCTAGAAGGACTGTGCCAGAATGTCATTTACTTTGTTTCTTTAGAATTTTGAGTTAGGGGTTACTTCATTTTACAAATGAGAACCTTGAACCTCAAGATGTGGCAAGTGACCTGCCCAGGGTCACACAGTGAAAATTTTAATCTGTTTCACTTAGTTCTTCTTAGTTTAATGCCATTCCTACTCCACCATGTAGTGGTAGACGATGTTCTTTTTTTGTTATACGTTCTCTTTCTGTAAATTCTTGCAACAAAATCAAACCTCTACAAATTTAGTTAAAACAGAATCTGAACTTGGAACTATGAACTTTGTTTTTAAAAACATTTTGATATCTGCATTTCAACATAATTGGTTTCCTTTGTAATCCTAAATATTTTATTTTATGCATCTAAAAATATTGTTGTGAGAACAGCCATTTAGGCATCACCAGATTGTTAATGGGTCTTTTAAGAGTCTCTTAATTAAACCCCTATAGAGATGAATTTTCAGAGTAATGTAACTATTGTTCAGGAGTATTTTTTTCTGGAAAAGGATAACAGTCCATTTAACTTGAATTGGATTACAGTTCACCTGGCTGCTTTCTCTCTTCTAAACTCATTTTAATTTTACTGCTTGACGGTGTTGGCCGATACATTTTTCAGCCTTTCTGCAGCCAAGAAGGTGGCCTTCCTTGGGACCATAGCCCCTTGATAACCTTAGCAAAGATGCTTTCTATGTTCTCTTGTGTTTAAACACAGAGCTGGGTGTTTAAATCTCACAATTAAGCTGTCTTTTGTTTAAGTCAGAATCTACCTCAGAAATTCCATAGTAAAGGTCCCTGTAGTTGCAGTGGATTTATCATTGTTAGGAAGTAGGTTTGTTGAAATTTGAAAATGCTGTATAGAAAATTAGGTTATTTTGGTTTAAGAATTGGTTATTTTTGCTTTAATTTTTTGAAAAGTCATTAAAGTAGATCAAAATTTTTTAACTTTTAGTTTGTCATGTATTCCTTTGTGAGTCTGATAGACTTCTCACAACTATATATTGAAATGCATTTATTAAAATACATATAAAAAATACTGCCATCAAATTGTTTCACTACCACAGGTTAAGAATCCCTAGTTTAGACAGTGTGCAATGTCTGGAATCGGTTATAAAGATGTTTGTAGACAGTTCTCCACTAGCATTAATTTGTATTTTTGTGTTACACTGTAAATATATACTTGTATGCCAATTAATAACTTTTCCCAATGCCTTTTGTTTAACGAACAACTAAGGCAAAAAGAATGCATGACTAGTTTTTTGAAGAGCCAAATTGGTGCAGAGGAAAACTTTCTAGAGTACCTCCATTGGTTGTTGCAAACAAACAAAAAAAAAATGTGTCATTTGTCTTTGTCATTTATGCTTTGATAATTATGCAACAGAGTTGTCTGCTATGAAATAAAGGTTTTATTTACACTTTTTTAAAAGTTTGTTTTGCTTAACTATGCTTTTTTGGGGTGTAAGACAGTTCTCTTAGGGTAGGGATGTTATTGGGATGTGACAGAAAGACAGGGAGCAAAGGAGCTACAGCTAGAAAGAAATAAGTGAAAATTAGGTTAGCCAATTTCTCTGCACCATTGACCCAAATGTGATTTGATAACTAAATGGTGGGTAGAAATCTGAGTCCAAACATAGATGAAGAACAGCAAATTTGGCATAATTTGTGCATATAGTCACTTAAAAAACCTATAACTTAGAGTCCACTAAATAGAACCCATCTACATGTCTGGGTATCATGGTGATATATCACTATGTGAATAATGAAACAATACTATGTTTTTTTTTTTTTTTCTTCTGCCCAGTTTGTTTTTGCCTCTCCCATTGTCATGTGGGTTTTGGTGTCATGATAGCCAAGCATGATGATGAACATATCTCTTTAGTGTTGTCATTTTGGAAAGACAAATTGATCTCCATGCACAAGCCCATCCCCAGTTCTTCTATCCCAGTACAAATAAGAGGCAGCTGTGAATTCTGCTTTACCTTTCCTAGTTGGGTAATTATTCCAATTCCTTTCACAGACATTCAGTGCACAGCACCAAATGTGAACTCATAGACTTATTTCCTTTAAACAAATTATTGTAAAGCCCTGCATGACCCCTTATAAATATCTTAAACAGATAGCTCAGTTGACAGGATGTGAGGTGTGCTAAGGGAATTCTCTGCTTTTATATGCTCGTAATGAAGGAAATTTACTGGGGTTAGCAGATGGGCACTGCTCATTTTTTGGCAATCATTGACAAACATTCAACACCTCCAGGTGGCTTTGCAAAAATATGTTAACAATGTGGCACAGGTCCCAGCAACATGTCTATATATGTATGTATATGTATCATTATAATAAGTGTCTTCATATACATAGAAATATGTCTGTGTCTGTGTGTGAATACCAATCTATCTAACTGTATTAGTATAAATGGATGTACTTTTTAACTTAAAGTGATATGGTTATAATTCTCTTCTCTTAAAGATGAACCTACTACCTTTGGGAAATGTTCTTCCTGGGATTTGTTTTTCCCCTAACAGTAGTATTGGTTTGTGCTGAAAGACTTACATTAACTAAGTTGTTTTCCCTCATAGCAAAGAGTATATGAAAGAAATGGCTTCCAGAGGTGAAGACTGTAGCCTCTCACCGTGAAAAAGAGTTTTTTCTCCCACCCTGTATAAAATTATCTAATTCATATTGGTGTCTCCTTTGACCTCATTGAAGTTCATGTTATCTGCTCAAATCACCCTCTTTCCTTTCTTATATCACCTACTGGCCTAAGTTCCTCAAGACTAAAGTTCTTAGATCATATTCTTCTCTGCAACATCCTTTGCCGTCATCTCTGAGCATGGCAGTATTTATAGTGTTGATCAATCTAACAACTTGACATCTGTTTCATCAGTCTCATCAACTACATTGACTTCCTTTTTAGCTTAGCATATCTGTATTAAGAACTTATTGTTTCTCCAAATAATCTTGAGAATCTGCTCTCTGCTTGCAGTCTCCTCTCCTCCTCTTCCAACTCGAAGGACATTAATGGTAGAGTATAAATACCATTGAATGTTTGGAATCAGAGAAATAAATTTTGTGTCCTGATGCTTTCCTTATTCCCTGTGTGAATTTGTTTAGGTTTCTTTATATTTCAAAGCATCAGTCTTCTCACCTGTAAAATGAGGGGCTTGGACTAGTTGATCATTGGGACCTTTTTCTGATATAATTTTTTTAATCTTTTAAAAAATGTCAATATTTTTATTTTCCCCATTACATGTAAAACAATTTTTTACATTTATTTTTAAAACTTTGAGTTTCAGATTCTTCCCTTTCCCATTCCCCATTAAGAAAGCATATGTGAAGTTATATAAAACATTTCCATGAAAGTTATGTTTTGAAAGAATGCATAGATTTCCCCTCCCCCTCAAAAAAAAAACCCTTCTGAAAAATAAAGTAAAAATAAATTGTGCTTCAATCTGTATTCAGACACAATCAATTGTTTAGACATGGAGAGCATTTTTCATCATAAATCTTTCCGAGTAGTTATGGATCATTGTATTGCTAAGAATAACAAAGTCCTTCACAGGACTGATACAAATCTTATGCTCCTAAGCCTACTCTTTGTCCTTATTGTAGTATCTAGGCTCCTTAATTCATAATTTTTCTTATATTCTATCTCTTATTAACTGACTTTCTTTACCTCCAGACCCAGTCTAGACCTCATACTGAACCCTGTTATGGTTTTGCTAGTTGCTACTGTCATCACTTTTTGCTTTGATCTTCTGCCTTTTTTTTATCATCTGATTTCTTGTTTCTGTGCCAAACCTAGATGATTTCATGCACTATACATTTCTTTTTTTTTTTTAATTTGGAATTTTTTTTTCACAGTATATATGCATGAGTAATTTTTTTTAAATAATATTATCCCTTGTATTCATTTTCCCAAATTATCCCCCCCTCCCTCCATTCCTTCCCCCCCGATGACAGGCAATCCCATACATTTTACATGTGTTACAGTAAAACCTAGATACAATATATGTGTGTAAATACCATTTTCTTGTTGCACATTAAGTATTAGATTCCGAAGGTATAAGTAACCTGGGTAGATAGACAGTACATGCACTATACATTTCTGTTGTACAATCTCACTAAGAAGGTTAAGACCACCTGATATGATTTGTGTTAATATCCCTTCCTTCATTTCTCAGAACTTTTAGTTGTGACTCACTCTACTTCTGCCATAGGAGAAGTATTCCTACTCCTTAATAATGTACTTTGCTCTACCTAAGCCCCTAACCTTTTTCTATATCCTTCTATTCTTCCCCTTGCTTTGCACACAGTAGGCATTTAATGTTTATTGAATTGAAGAACTGAATTATATCCTCTCTTCTTAATGTGTTTGAAAATCCCCAAGGTGTTTTGCTTTTGTTTTTGTTTGAAGGGTATAAGGGAACATGTTTTAGCTATAGTTCCATATTATAATCATAAACTTTAGAGCCAGATGGAAATTAAAAATAATTGAATCAAAGGATTATAGCTTTGAAGTTGAGAAGGATGTTAGGTGTTCATAGAATCATAAATTTTAGAACTTGAAAAGTTCTAAAAAATTAAAGGCCCTAAGTTAAATCCCCCATTTTACAGATGAGAAGACTGAGACTGAGAGCATTTGAATAACTTACCCCTGATTATACAACTAGGAAGTATTAGAGATGAGACTGAATTCAGGTCTTTCTAATTCCAAGTTCAGCTCTTCATCCACTATGCCATCTAGCAGCTTCCATTTAATCCAACTCCTCTGTTTTGCAGATAGGGAAACTGAGATGTAAAGAGATTAAATAGGTTGTTCAGGATCATACATAGCCAAGGTTCCAAACTAGTTTATGCATTTTAAAGTTATTATTTATATATATTTTAAATGAAGGCTAGAAAAAGAAAATCATGTCTCCAAGTCACATAGTAAATAGCAAAACTAGGATTAAAATTCATTTTCTAACTCCAAAGTTTTCTCATAGAGAATGGGAGAGATAACATGATAATCCATTTTAAAATTTTTGCATCCATGTGCTCATTTTAGTTATAGTGATGGCAAGTCTTAGCAAGGGTTGGAGTTTTGGGGACTGGGATAGAGATAGAGTTAAAAGTGTGTCCCCAGTGGGGTTCAATTCTGGTACTTTGGCAGGTAGTGTCAGGTCACCCAGTGAGTTGTGACCTACAGCTTCCCCACAAACTGGGGCAAATGTTCTTCCTCTAAGTCAAGAAGAAAGAACACTTAGTCAGGAAGTCAAGAGAACAGAGTTCTTATACCTTCTCTGGCCCTGATAAATTGTTTGAACCAGTTGTAACAGTTTGAACTAGTTGTCGACCCTTTGTGAGCCTCAGTTTTTCCATTTGTGGGGGGAAAAATTGGGTTAGGCTCTGTGGTCTCCAAGTTCCTGTTCGGCTCTGCTACTCTGTGATTTGTATAAATCTAAATATTTTGACACTTCCTTCTCCCTGCTGTACACCCTTCCTCATTCTGATTCTTAGGCAGGATTCCTGGCAGCTTGCTGTTTGATGGAGACCTTGACAACACACAAGATTTAGCACCAGTGGACTTGGCTGTATACTCTTTTTTTTTTTTTTTTTTAAAGCAGCACAATAGTAGATGTAGCATGCATTCTGGCTCTGTATTTACTACAATTATGTTAGGAGAAACTCTCATTATAATCCATATGCTCAAGGTAGAGATGTAAAACTATCAAGGGAGCATTAATTCTGAGTTTCCTGACTTTTCTTGTGTGACTAAAATATAAACCTGAGCATAGCATCGCTTTTCTTTCTTTTTCTTTATTCATACAACATACATTTTTGGTTGTTGATTGAAATTCTAAAGTCAAAGGCATCAATAGTAGAGAAACTACTCATAGAAAATATCAGAAGAAATAGTTGAGGAAAGAGAGCACAAATGAGAATTAAAATTCTGCTGGTTCTTTTAATAGCCATGTCATGTCTACGCAGGGACCTAAATGAATAGTATATCATGGGAACCTGTTCAATCTGTGTTGGCTTGAGTCCCCTGCAAATTGATGTAAACCTAGTCAGCTGTCAGTAGTTATGGCTACCGGGTAATCAGGCTTGAAATTTATGGATATTTACATTTCACAGGTTTGATTCTCCTTTCTCTTTTCCTTAGAAATGAAACCAAACTCAACCCAAGTTCCCGTAACTTTTGTCTTGGTATGATGGAATGTCGTTTTTTGTCCATGACAGCCAGTACAGGCCATACATACATACAAGTGAAATTCACCTTATATTGTCCTGAGATGGTATAAAGATAGACAATGGTTCTTTAAGTCTCTTTCCATCTCTTTTGAAGATGTCTCATTCCATTTTCTATTTTGCCCACCAAATTGACTCCATATGAGAATCCTAATGAACAGTTAATTTGGGATTATTGATAAATACGAACAGGTTATGAACAAATAAATTATGTAAGTAGGAACTATTATAATTTTATTATCAATTCATAATTATTATCTATCTCCATAAGAAATGACTCATTTTTAAGATCAATTAAAGCCTGGTTCTAACCCAGAATAAACAATGGCAATTGAGTATGTATGTTTGTATGAAAGAAAAAACACATAATAAGGTATGTTTTTGCACTGCAGAAAGAACACTGAAGTAAAGTTTAAGAGACTTTTGTATGAGGTTTTAGACTTAGAACAGTTTTCAAGATTACAGTTCAGCCCTTTCATTTCATAGACAAGAAACCTGAGGCCTGGAAGAGCCCAAGATCATGTATAGTAGTAGTGTGATGGTAGTAGGCCCTGCATTTGGATTTAGAGAACTTTTTTTTGAATGTAGACTTTGACATTATTATTATTATTATTACTATTAGGTATGGTCTCTCCAGGGTTCGGTTTTTTCATGTATTAAGTAAAAGAATTACATCATATTATCTCAAATGATTTTTCTAGCTCTAAATCTAAATAATAGAAGCAGAATTCTAACTCAGGTGCTAGCTAATTAATGGGGGAAATCACAAGTAGGAATCAATTCCCAGTCCTTTCTTGCCATAATTTCACAAAACTTTTCCCTGTTACTTAGTTCCTTTCTTAGTAGTAAATATTCTTTATGCATGTCATTCATTCTGCTATTCAGGCTTAATTAATCTTAATCTATAAACATTATATTTCTTATTATATATATATATTATATAAATAAATATTTATATTATTATTTTTATATATCATTTATATTTTCTTATTATTTATTAATATTAAATAATAATGTTATTATTTCTTATAATTTGTTCATCAATAGCAAATGTCAAGGTATTCTTAAGAGTAATATGTATTACTTAACAATTAAGATTTAATCTAATCACTAACAATAATAGCAATAAACATAATTAGCTTTTATGTTGAACTTTAAAATTTACAGTACACTTTTTCTAAGATTTTCAAACTTAATTGTCTCTGTCATAATAGATCTTTAAGTTCCTTTTCTGGAACTAAGATTTAACTATGGAGATTTGTCTTTGGGTAAAATGAAAGAAATGCTTGTTAAATGATAGAGTATTTGTAATGGTCTTTGGTTAGCTTTAGTTTTTTGGAAGAATGATTCTTTGGGGGGAAAAAAAAAACTAAAAGAGAAGAAGACAAAGAATTTCCTTCAAGACAATAATTGTGTGATCCAGGGTAAAACACAACCTCAGTTTCTTCATCCAGAAAATGGGGATAATAATAACATTTCCCAGGATTTTAAAGATAAAATCTAGTAGTAATATTTGTAAAGTACTTTGCAAATGATAAAGCAGTGTATAAATGCTAGTTGCTAATATTTATGTGAAAGGTAATATTGTAAGATCTGATAATGCTTTGTCCCTTATCTTTCTCTCTCTCTCTTTTTTTTTTTTTTTTTTTTTGGTCATATTTTACCTTAAAAGTCCAGGTCTTTTGTTCCTTTAAATGAATCTCATTATTATTTTGTCCATAAGCTTTATATAAAGTTACCTTTTGAGTTAATTTAACATAGTATTAAATCTCTAAGTGTCATCATTTTTATATATTAGCATGGCACAGTCATGAACATTGACTACTTCTCCAATTTTTAAAATCAATCTGTTCTTTCTATCTCCTATGAACTGAACAGGAACATATACCCTTCTTTATCTGGTATTTTCCTCAATTAGAAGGTAAACTCATAACTAACTACCTGGTACAGTAGGGGTAATGAAAACCTGGGTTAAAATCCTGCCTCAGGTATTTACTGGATGACTCTAGGCAAATCATTTACTCTTTCTAAACCTCAGCTTCTTCATCTTAAAAATAATGGCCACAATAATACCTCCCTCTCAAGGTTATTGTAGGATTCAGATGAGATGAGATTTAAAATGTCCTATAAAACTTTAAAGAATTATAAAATATACTACATCTTGGTAGGTTAAGATATTCATAAATTTTGTATTTACTTTTTATTTTTATTATACCTTTTTATTTACAAAACATGTATGGGTAATTTTTCAACATTGACCCTTGCAAAACCTTCTGTTCCAAAATTTCCCCTCCTTCCCTAACCCCCTCTCCTAGATGGCAGGTAGTCCCATTGTATTTACTTTGAATGTAATTTATCTTTTTATCATTTATTGTAAGTCTTGCCAGTACTACATAAAATTGCTGATGGTTTTTGTGAGTTTATTTTGCATTCTGCTTCTTTACTGAAATAATGTTCTTTAACATTTTCTTCGTTAATTTGGGAGGGTTATAAGTAGACTATCATGCCATCTGAAGATTGAAATAATTTTGTCTTCTATTAATGTTTATGCTTCTGATTTTTTTCTCATTTATCTTATTGCTTTAGTTAACGTTTCTAAAACAGTGCCAAATAAGAATGGGAATACTTCCTGTTTTTTCTTCTGTTGCAAATAATATGAATTCTTTGTTTCACTAATATACTTTTTATCATATAGAGAATGCCGGATCCTTCCATGGTTACATGTTTTCAAGAGAATTTTTCTTCCTTGTAATTCTTCATACAGAACATGCAATTTTTTTTAAAGATAAATTTTGGTAGTACTTATATTTCTGGTGTAATCTCTCCCTCCTTTCCCTCCCAGAGAGCCACACTTTATAGAAGAAACAAAAAAGAGAAAAAGCACATTTTTTTTTTTAAATGACAGAATATGTACTCCTCCACACCCAGTTCTCTATCTCATCAGAGAAGGAAGAAGAAGCTGCAAATATTTTCATGGAAATATTTTTGCAAATATTACAAGATTACCGCATGCCCCATGGAGCGATTATTCTGGTTGTCTCTGGATGCATAAGGAAGCCAAATGCATAAAAGGCAGAAGGGTTCTGTGGTATCTCTAGCCAGTGAGTGCTGTTCCATACCTACCACTGTCTGACCCCTCATTACCATCCCCCTCAATCTTTCTTTCCCAGAGTTTCAACCTCACTGCATTTAGCTCTTCCACTGTGACCTTGGGCAACATCTTTCCCTTCATCTTAAATCTTTTCTTCTCCTGCTCCTTCCAGCCCATCCCTCTTACAGAAGTTGGGTATCCCTCCTGATAACAACCATTGTGTGCCTCAGTTCTTACCTAGCCTAACCCTTTGATTGGCTGTCCTCCATCACACCGAGACCTGTTAGAGACTCAGCTTAAAGGCCAGTGCCCCTGCTGGGTCCAGGGTCATCTCCTGTTGTACTGATCTGTATCTGGCCACTGGATCCAGCGGAGGCTGCTGACATTGCCTTGTCCTCCCTCACTTAAATCACCTGCATCTCATGGACTGATGTCATGGTCCTCTTTGAGGTCGAAGGACAAACAAGTGTCTTCCCTCTTATTAAGAGGGCAACACCGTCTTGGTAGTCTCTTGGATTCACAGCCTAGAAGGTATCCTAGATTTCCCACTATCTCCTATAGCCCCATAGCCAATCTGTTGTTGAGACTTATGATTTCACCTTTTCCATCTCTTTTATACATGTTCAATTTTCTCCTCTGATATCTCTCCTGCAGGCGCTCATCCCTCTTTACTGGCTTATTGCAATTACTTGCTGATGCAATGCAATCTCCAATCAGCCACTAATGATTTTCCTAGAGCACAGGTTTAATCATGCCATCCCCTTATTCAGTGAACTCCAGCATCTCCCTGTTGCTTCCAAGAGCAAATACAAAACTTACAGTTTGGTATTTAAAGCCCTTTATAACTTCACCCTATCCTTCCTTCCCAGTCTTCTTACTAATCACTTTTCAGTACAGTGACACTGCCTTCCTGGCTTTTCCTCGAAGAAGACATTCCACTTTTGGCTCTGGGCATTATCTCTGACTATCCCCCATGCCCAGGAAACTCTCCCTCCTCCACTTTTGACTACTGATCCTCTTGGCTTCCTCTAGGACCCACATAAAATCTTACCTTCTACAATTAATTAAGTTCTTAATTTTTAGTTCCTTCTCTCTGTTAAGTATTTCCCAGATTATTCTATATGTAGTTTACTTCATATATATATATATATATATATATATATATATATATATATATATATATATTTGCATGTTTTCTCTCCCATTAGATTGTAAATTTCTTAAAGGAATGAACACTTTTGCTTCTTTTTCTATCCCTTACTACATAGCAAGGACTTAATTAATGTTTATTGATTGATTGAACATGAGTTTGATTCCTTTCATTATCACTTACTTAGCTCTCATGTAGTGGTCTTTGAGTTTTTAATGATGTTTCAATTGAAGTTGGATTTTCTTTTGTAATAAAAGAGTAATAAAAGGTAAGTCTAACTTTTTGTTAATCTCATAGGATGCAATATTGAACTTTCTGAATGTGTGTGTAAATATATGTGTGTGACCTTGTGCATGTGTGCACACATAAATTTAGAGGCTTAAACAATTTTGATTTCTGATGGACTTTTAAGCAGTGTTCAGTGTCTGAGGCAGGCAGGTAATTTAGAAACAATTGTGCAAGTGATTTGGAACTATCTCCAGGAAGCCATTAAGATTCTAAATCCCTATGAATTTTTTATTCATTTAAAAGGATTTCCATTTTATTCAATATATTCTCTGTTCCTCAACCCTATTCTCCCAACTTCTCTCTAGAAATTAAAGAATAAAAACATGAAGAAAAATTTCTCCTGTGCCTTGGTTACTGCTAATGTATAATAATAATATCTAGCATTTATATTGCAACTCAAAAAATATGTCTTCATATACACTGAATCCTTTAAGCTTCACAGCACTCTTGTGAGGGACAAAGCTATGGGAATACATAAATCAACTGCTTTGGACATGAGAAGGCAATAATGACTAGTTGAAGTAGATGGAGAGCTATTATATAAATAATGTGAAAATAGCAAAACAAAAAAAAATTTAATTTTTAGAAATTTAGCTCAGATCATCAGACTAGGGAAATTAGGGACTGGATCAAAATCATCATCCTTTAGTCATGAGCATGTTTATTCCTAGGGTCAGTTCATTTAGGGAAGGGCATTAGCTCTTATGTTTTAGGGTTCCCTAAAGAAGTATTTTAACAGTGTAGATATCAGACATCATAATTGGCAAGTCAAAGCAATGTGGTAAACAGAACATTGTATTTGTAATCAAAGGATTTATTATGTATAGTGTGGTGTGTATGTGTATAGTAAATAGTTTGACAAGTCAAAATATTTTAAAACCTTGGCTGTATATTAAAATTTTGGAAAATCCACTTCTGGGTCACCATTATATATGAGACTATATATGAGAGGATAAGACTAAATGCTCTTGAGGGTTCCCTTTATTTCTATATTTATGGCCCAATTAGGTCCAAGGAGTTTTATCCAGGTCTCCTTTTCTTTATTCAAATTCAGTCTTGGCAGCTCACTTGGTAACAATTGCCAAGACGGAAATTGTAAAACTTTACCGGATGAAAGGAAGATGTTATTGTTGTATGACCAAAGACATATGCCTATATCACTTTATATATCCTACGTCCCTTGTATCTACCCTTTGTACTGAACCTAAAGTCAGGTTCATGGCATCAGTGGGCCCAAATTGACAACACTGCAAAGTGATTGAATCCCTTCTTCCAACTCCACCCTGATACACAATAATTGCCACAGCTGTATTTTGGCAGTCTTGTGGATGGCCAAGTATCTTTTAGTTCACTGCAGTATCCATGTATTAGATTTTAGTTGGTAATAATAGTTGATAACTCAGGTTATCCTTATGCATAAGGTAATATACCTGATGGAGCACAGGCCTTATAATATGGACAATCTAGAATCAAGTTCTGCTTTTTGACACAGTTGGCTATTGCAACTCTTGAAGACTCTGTAGAGAATTTCCTTTTCTTCAATTCCTTACACTGACAGGACCAAATTACTACTGCAAGGGTAATTTAGCAAATAAAAAACGACTACAACAACAACAAAAAAAGCCTGTGTGTAGCATTGCATAATAAGGTAATGGCCCCACCTATCTCACCTATGTCTTCTTTGTTAGTCCTCAGTCTGTGGGAGTTCTTTTCCTGCAAGGCAATCCAAACTAGAATTGGGAATCCTTACTAATCTTAGTATTGTAAATGCACCTGGCAAGTACCCTGTCTGAGCTGCTGTTCCATCTACATTGGGAGATCATCCCTGTCCTGATAGCCGGGAGGACATTCGACAGAACCTAATGAGCTTCTGATTTCCTCCTTGCCTCAATCCAAAAGAGGGAGAGATTTAAAAATTGTAGATATTTTGTGTAGTTTTTACAGTGGGAAGAGCCTCTGGTTGAGAACTTATCTCCTTTATACCAATGCAAGAAGCAGGAAAATGTAGCTCTTTGCCCTTTCTTTTCCTTTTAATGGGAAAGGATACTGTATAGAGTAGTAGACTTGGACTCAAGTCAGCCTGCAGTGTTTGTTTGAATTGATTTGGCGGGGACAGCTAGGTAGTGCAATGGATAGAGCACCAGCCCTGAATTCAGGAGGACCCAAGTTCAAATTTGATCTCAGACACTTAACACTTCCTAGCTGTGTGACCCTGGGCAAGTCACTTAACCCCAGCCTCAGGGTGGGGTGGGGGGGAAGGCAAGAAGGAATTGATATGGCAAGGCCTGGACTCAAACAAATTCTGTCCATAAATCCAGTTCCGAGCTACACTGGCTGTCTCAGAGAACTAGGTACAAAGTGTTTTATAAACCATAAAATAAAATACTTTTAACCATTTGAATTATCATCACTGCATGAAGCTGTAGCCTATTAGCTTTGTAAGTATTTGTGGGGTTCAGAGTCCTATATTAGGCATAAAGGATTTATTAATATACTTTTCAGTCCTCAAATTTGACAATATTGTATGCAACCTTTCAGGAAAATACTGTAAAAATAAAACACTATATATTATTAATTTGGTTTCTATTGTTTTAATAAGGAATTGTTTTAATGAGAAAAATGATATCTTGTGTGTGTATGCATATATATATATATATATATATATATATATATATATATATATATATATATATATATATACACACATATATATAGTCTGCTTCCTTTCTTTATTGCTATAGACTTTATTTAAGGCTCCCTTCCTCTCTTCCTTTCTCTGTTTCTACTCTACCCTGCAGTGAAGTCATAATCCTGTGTTTGACATTTCAATCTGTTGCCATCACTGTGATTGTAAAGTCATAAATTCTCTATAATGAAATTCAGTACAGGTTCAGGTAAGTAAATGGGCGAATTTTGAAGGCTAAAATCCTTGGGGTACGTGACAAACACATTTCACAGAAAGCAAAAGTAGCAGAGGAAAATTATGAAAGTGCAGTTTGGAAAATAGCAAGAACTACATATTAAATATTTGCTAAGGAGTAATTTCCCCCCTGGAAAAAAAAAAAAAAAAGATTCTAACAACAAAATACACATTTTCCCCAAAGCAGCAAAATCTAGTTTTTATAACTTGGCATGTATATATATATATATTGTAAAGACCTTTTCCCTTTGTCTCTCTCTAATAAAAAATAGATTGATTTGGGGAAATGGAGGAGCACCAAAAATAGCTGAAAACATTTGTGATAAGCCAGTTGTATAAGTGCATGTTCAGAGGCAAATGGGCATGATAAACGACCATACAGGAAACAGATTTATTTAAATGAAGTCATTTCACTCCTGCTCCCTTATACTGCATCAACAAATGAATTGTGCATAAGAGACAGAGAAACATATATTGTAAGCTGACATAGTGAGTGCCAGCAACAACTTCATTTTTCAGATATGGAGAAAGATTCCTTGGTCTATCCAGATGCTTAATTGGCAGTCCTGAAAAACGAATGGAGACATATTCACAGTGGCTGTCATCTGCTTTTATAAGCACTTGTAAGATAGGACCAATTGTAATCAAAACAAGTGGAAGAAATTTTAAAATGTCAGCAACATAGAGAGACCCTCCCTGGTTACTAGAAATCTTGGTAAAGATGATCAACTTCTCAAAACTGTTGTAGATGCTAAATTTATATGTTCTGTGTTTAGCATTTCAGTTTTCAAAAATTTGAATAAAATTATTGATGCAAATATGTATAATTGTGCACTTCATTTTAACGTAGGAAGATGCTGATTCAAGTTATGCTTTCAGTATTTACTATTTTTGCTTCTTTATTCACAAAATGGGATTAAAAATATCTGTCTTACAGGATTATTGTGAGACTCTAATGGAATGATGCATAAATGGCATATTTTATATATGTCAACCTTTATTCATATAATGTGTCATTGAAATACTCTCTAATGGAAAGAAGGAAATAAACATTTATTAAGCACTTTCCAGGTACCACATTGTGTTAAACATTGACAAATATTATCTTATTTGATCCTCACAAAGACTTTAGGAGACAGGTGCTATTATTCCCATTTTACAGCTGAGGAAACATAGGCAGAGGTTAAGTGACTTTCTCAGAATCATGTAGCTAGTAAATGTTAGAAACTAGATTTGAATTTGAGTCATCCTGACTCTAGACCCCAAGTGCCACAAGCCACTATAAGTAGCATGCACTATGTGTCTTCATACATATATTATACAAGTAATGAAAGGAGGTGTTGTTTGAAGGGACAATTTTAGCCTTAAGGTTGCTTCTGGTAAATGGAGTTGTTGGATATCGGTATAGAGAGTAACTGGCATTTATCTGATCATATGGTAATGTCCTACAGCTTTGGCATCTGCTTAATGGTTAATCTGTATTTGTGAATAAATGCAGCATTAAGTGGTTTTTATTTATTAAAGGAAATCATTTATTAAGTGCTTAATATGTGCAAGGCACACTTCTAAGCATTAGACAAAAGAGACAGTCCCTGCTCTCCAGGAGCTTTAGGAATTCAGCTTCCTGTTGGGGAGATGACACACATGGAAAGTTTCAGCTGTGGACCAAATGGGAAAGTTGCCCAGTTTCAGGGATGCAGAGGCTAAAAAGATGTTCAAACATTTTCTTTCCCATTGTTGTATAGTGTCACCATTCTCATGGCTATTGGGTTCAGGGTCCTGGCCATTCGCATCAGGACATCAGGAAAGGTTTTGATTAAGGAAGTGATGGTGGTCAGACTTGTGTGACCCATACCTCTTGTCTCTCCCTCAGGGTTCCTCAAATATATCTGACTACTGAGAACTTTGTGACGTATCTCGAATCCCTTGATTTCATTTCTCCTAGAGCTTTCTTTTTGTAACCTCAAGACAATCCTGAAATGTAAATTCTACTTCTAAAATACAGAAAAACATGGAGCTACCTATAATGTAGAGTATATTATCAGGAAATTAACTCAAATTTTGACAGAGGGACTAAATCTTGGAGCCCCTCCAGCCCACAAGTTCACTGTAATAGCAGTTTGGCCATCTTTGTTCCTGGTTGCCTCAGTGGGGGTTGGAAGTTGAGGAGATGTAATGAAAGACCATTTAGATCTATCTAATGGAAAAGTTAAGGGTAACTGGCTGCCTGAGTATAAGGTGTTCCCAGCTTGTTTTAGTTCCTAGTAGGGAAGGGTGAAGGATGGGATAGTAATAGAATGTATACAGAAATGACTGTGATAAATAAATAAAAGGAACCAATAAAACTTATTCACATAAAAGAATAGGTCATGCCAGATAACCTTATTTCTTGCCTTCCTCACTCCCTTTTTTGATTAGTTGATAGTGTGAATATTTTTTATGTTTCATTGCACCTTTGTGAACAAGATAGGTCAGTGTGTCTTAGACCACAACTTCTTAAACTTTTTCCACCTGTGACTCTTTCACCCAAGAAATTTTTATATGACCCTAGGTATATAAATCAAACATTTACTAATATTAAATCATAATTTCATGACACCATAGGGGGTTGTGAAGCTGGGGCTTAGACAGGTAAATTCTGAGTTCTATGAATGCCTGGACCTGAAAAGCAGTCATTAATACATCATTGTCAACTCAGTATTAGAAGGAGCTCTGTAATGGAGTCACCCAGTGCTTCTGTGCTTGACCTTGGGCTATTTTAACATTTCTTTTAAATCAGTGATAGAACCAGAAGATGGATGTGGGCATAGGCCAGAGATACTCAAGCTAAGGGGCAAAAGATTTATGAGAAACCAGTAAAGAATATTTAGATATAATGGTAAGATAGAATCATAGGAGCTCCATGAGACTTCTGACTTACAAATGAGGACATTGAGGCTTCTATTAGACTTTGAAGGACTTGACCAAGATTGCAGAGGATGGATGTGACCATGGCCGTGTTTTAACCCTTTGAGGGAAATATCAGTAGGTAGGGATTCAGATCTAGAGCCATAGTTGTAGAAAATGGAGGTTGGGAAGTATGATAGAGATGTAGAGTTCCCCAAAATATTTTTGTGTTATTTTAAGCTATCTTAAGATTTAATTTCTTAATATATTTTCCTATATATATATATATATATTTCTAATATTTAACATATATTGGACTACTTGCCATCTGGGGAGAGAGAGAGAGAAGAAAAGGGGGAAAACTGAAACACAAGGTTTTGCAAGAGCAGATGTTGTAGAATTATCTATGCATATATTTTGAAAAATAAAAAACTTTAATAAAAAAAGTAATTTTAAAAAGTGTGAAATGGGAAAAAAAGATTTAATTGCTTAAACTGTCACTAAGAGAAAAGGGAGGAATGCCGGCAGACAGAAACTTTGTTAGTGACTAAGGTTGGAGGGTTGAGATTTTCCACAATTGCAATTGAAATATTGTTTAAACAAAATGTGGGTTTGTGCAGGACTTTTGAATAGTGGTATGCTGCTCCTGGCTTGGGTGAGAGCAAGGTGTCTTCAGCTATTAAAATTAGGTAATTATGACTGGTACTGCTGTTAGTTTTTTCTTTGTTTCTCTGAATGCTTCCTCCTACATTTTTTTAAGGCCATTTACAGATTGTTTGGATAATAATGTCAACAGTTACAAACAGAAGTATGTAGAAACAGTATAGAGGAATGAAAGGGTTTTGGGTATGAGTAGTTTGATTAGGGAGTGAATGATTTGATCTGCCTAGGTAACGTGTGTGTAATAAAATTGTACTTATCAAGAATTTGGATTCTTCTTTCAAGGATGAAAAAAAAGCTACCTAAAATCAGTTCATTGCAAACTAGATAAGAGCAAGCCACACAGCACAGAAATCATATTGCCAGCTTTTTTGAGGTCATTTTTTACCTCATTTCAAGGTGAAAGACTCCAGTGCAGGCTTTTGCAAGAGAAACTTTTACAAATATAACAATTTTGAAGAAGAGAAAACAGTTTCTTACAGCCTGTAAACCAAAAGGTCCATAAACCCTTTTGTCAATGAGTAGATTTCTGTGAATTTGGATTGGAAAAATGTTTTTATTTTCATAAACTTTGGTTGTCTTAGTGATTTTATGTATTTTGCTGTATGGATTTAAAAGCATTATAATCATAAGGGTCCTTAAGCATGACTGAATTGTCAAAGTAGCACATGAAACAAAAAAGGTAAAGAACCCCTCTTCTAAACATTCTTGCAACCACTCTACCAGTTGTGTGAATCATATGATGAAACCATTCCGCAATAACTGGACTGATTTGTTTTTATAATAAAGTGCTTAAAATTCATTTTTCTTTTATAAGAATTGATTCTTATCAAGCTTATTGAGAGCGAGGACTCTCCTCAGCACTTAGCAGATAGTAATGTTATTTGGCTGATTGACCTATAAATCCTAATTCAACAATAACTTATTAATACCGATTATGTGCAGAGTTGTGTTCTAGGTATACAAAGATAAAATGACATAGTCCCTCTCTTTAGAGAACTGACTTTCATTGCATAGTTTGACCTTTCAAAATGTGAAGTAATTTTTAAAACAACATTTTGTTTCATTTCAAATTATTGTTCTTCTTGATTTTATAGGATTAGGCAATATTTCCTGAATCATTAATGAAGATTAATTGGATAAAGGTTAGGCTATTTAAACATTTGTTTTATGTGAAAAGAAAACCACAACCACTTAAAATTTGTGGTATTAAGTAAAATGGCCTGGATTATTTTCAATTAAATCATCCACATGTGTTGAAAATTCTTAGGAGTTCATTAGTTTTGTTTATGTCATTTAAAGTAGAGAAACATGGAGTCCCTTGTTGTAATGTTCTCTTCTGTAAAGTGTAATTGTTCTCTGGGAGCAGGTTTCTTGGGGAGCTTCTAGGAGCAGCCTTAGTTTCAATTCAGTTCAATAATCCCAAAATGCAGCCAGGAGTTAAAGTCCAGATTCTTTATTTTCTTCTTCAAAGTGTTGAATCTTTTCCTGGGGCCCAGTTAGCTTTCTTAGTAGGCCTATCTGTCTTCTTTGTTCCAAGAACTCTTGCTAGTCCTTTGTCTCTGCCAGCTTCAGCCTCTCATCCTCCCAATGTCTCCAGTCAGCACAAAGGTGGAGTGGAATCTTGACTCTGAATCTCCTGAAGTCCTAAGAGTTTCTTGCTTATGTGCTGCACACCAATCATTATATCACTAGGAAACCACTATTTGTTGTAGGATTAAATCAATGCTGAACTAGATTTAACCACTGTCTCTTCAATTCCACTTAGTATCTTGTTTCAAGTTCTGGCCCATAACATCTCCTTGTAGGGTCAGATCAATCATACTGAACTATGCTAAATTAAATAATTATTGTCTCTATCCATTCCCATGACTTAGCACCTTGTAAGAATCCTAACACCTTGTTTTTTTTTTTTGTTGTTGTTGTTGTTGTTTTTTTTTTTAATTCATTGAGTATTGCTGGGATCTTTTCTAGAAAAAGAGAATGAATCTTCATCTGAGATGGATCTTTTGGAAAATAAATTGCATAAGGCAAGAAAGGTTCAGCTCTTTTAATTTTCTGTATTTATGCAATAGTTAAAATGACGATAATAGTACTAATAATACAACTAGCCCTTATATGCTTTAATGATTACAGCGTGCTTTACAAATATTATCCTGGGGGACGGAGCCAAGATGGCGGAGAAACTAGATGGAACTTTCTAAGCTCTCTAATTCCCTTTCTACCAAGTATTTAATTCAGCCTCAAAAACGGCGCTTGACTGGTAAAACCCGTGAAGATTAGAAATACAAAAACTTACCAGCAGAAGAGAATCTGGAATATCGCCAGAAAAGGTTTGACCTGAGGTGGCAGGAGCAGGTCATCCCAGGGCAGGGATAGAATCAAGAGCGGGGCGGCCTCTGCCGTTGGAAGGTTTACACAGAGCTCTCTGCCATAGCCTGAATGCTTTGCTTTGGTGGCGGAGTAGGGGACCAGCAGAGAAGTTGGAGCCTGGAGTAGTGGATACGCTGAGGGACGCCAAAGCTGGAGAGGCTCTGGCTGCGTCCACCCAGGACCGGAAGTGACCTAGCACAGACCATAACACAGCTCTTCACGGCATTCAGCAGCAAAGGGCTTGTGGGGGGCAGTCACACACAGTAGGGGCACAACCCAGGGCGTGCTCTCATCTGTATAGTGAGGAGCTCGTTGGGGATAGTGAAATTTCCCCAGCCCGACTGTGCTTCCCAAGCAGGGACACTTCCAGTACGTTGAAGAACAGGATGATCACAAAAACTCAAAGTGAGCATTGTGGGGGGGCAGCGATACCTTTGCTCCTTAACCACTAGCCCCAAGGCGGTCACAATCCTCACAGTGAGGCTCCTAGCAGGGCACTTACACAACCCAGCCTGTAGTACCCAGGCCTAGTCACTTCCGAGTAAAGCTCTTCCCAGAACCCTCCCTCAGCTCCACTGTTCCTTGCAGCCCATTGAGAGGGCAAATACTGCCCATAAACCCATCCTCTCTCAGCAGAGGAAGCTGGTAATCTCCTTGCCCTGAGGGCAGATCCTGAAGGCTTTAAAAAAAAAAAAAATGAGCAAAAAAATGAAGAAAACGATTGAAAGCTTCTATGCAGAAAAAGAGCTGGTTTCCAAACCTGAGGAGGCTAATAGCAGACAGCCTCCAGACAATTCCCCAAATAACGCTCTCCTAGAAGAAACTTTTAAAAATCTGAAGAGAGAATTATAAGAAAAATGGGGAAAGGAAAGAGAAGCTATGCTAGAGAATAACAATGTCCTAAAATGTGAATTAGAAAAGGTAAACAACTTCCTGAAATGTGAATTGGAAAAGGTAAAGAATTCACAGGAACTCCAAGGAAACAGAATTAAGGAGTTGGAAAAGGTAAAGAAATTACAGGAAAGTAGGATCTGTGAATTGGAAAAGATAAAGAATTCCCAAGAAAGTAGGATTTGTGAATTGGAAAAAGAAAATAACTCATTAAAAAACAAATTTAGTGAAATGGAAAAAAATTCCATGGAGCAAAACAACTCATTTAAAAACTCAATTGGACACATACAAAAAGAAGTTTAAAAAGCTAATGAAGAAAATAACTCATTAAAAATCAGAACTGAACAAATAGAAATGAATGATTCACTGAGGTACCAAGAATCAGTCAAGCAAAGCCAAAAAAATGAAAATCTGCAGAAAAATGTCAGCTATCTACTTGCCAAAATGACAGACCTGGAAAATAGATCTAGGAGAGACAATCTGAGGTTTATTGGACTTCCCGAAAATTATGATGTAAAAAAGAGCCTAGGTACTATTTTACAGGAAATCATCAAAGAGAACTGCCCAGAGATAATAGAACCAGAAGGCAAAATAGACATTGAAAGAATTCATAGAACACTTTCTGAAAAAGACCCTAAAAAAAACAACTCCATGGAACATTGTGGCCAAATTTCAGAACTATCAGACGAGGAAAAAAATATTACAAGCAGCCAGGAAAAAAACAATTCAAATACCAAGGTGCCACAATAAGGGTCACTCAAGATCTGGCTGCCTCTACATTAAAAGATTGAAGTGCCTGGAATCTGATATTCCGAAAGGCAAAAGAACTTGGAATACAGCAAAGAATAAACTACCCACCTAAGTTGAGCATTTCCTTCCATGAAAGAAGAAGGACATTTAATGAAATAGATGAATTCCTTATATTTCTAAGTAAAAAACCAGAGCTAAAGAAAAAATTTGATCTCCAATCGTAGGACTCAAGAGAAGCAGAAAAAGGTAAAAGGGACTCTTGAGAACTGTATTTCTGTTGTGGATATACATTAAGACTACATGTATAATTTGATTTTAAGGATATAACAAAAAAAAAAAAAAAGGGAAGTAGAAATGGAAAGGGGATAGTGTAAGAAAAAGGGGAAAGGGGAGATAAAAAGAGGGAAACCACATCCCACAAAGAGGCAAAGAAAACCTATCATATCTGAGAAAAGTTAGAGAGGGGGAGAAACATTGTGTGAATTTTATTCCCATCAGAATTGGCTTAAAGAGAAAATAATTAACATATTAATTTTACAGAAAATTCTTTCTCACCTCATTAAAAAGAGGGAAAAGGAAAAGATCAATAAGGAAAGGGAATAAGAAAGGGAAAGGGATTTAAAGGGAGGAGGGAGGGATATTAAAGAGGGATACTGGGGAAGGGGTTTGGTGGGGGTGAGGGAAAAAAGCATAATCAGAGGATATTATGATGGCAGGAAATACAGAATTAGGAATTTTAACTGTAAATGTGAATGGGATGAACTCTCCCATTAAACGGAGGCTGATGGCAGACTGGATCAAAAGTCAGAACCCTACAATATGTTGTTTGCTGGAAATACAGTTAAAGCAGGGAGATACTTACAGAGTAAAAGTAAAAGGCTGGTGCAGAATCTATTATGCTTCAAGTGAAGTCAAAAAAGCAGGGGTAGCCATCCTTATCTCAGATCAAGCAAAAGCAAAAATTGATCTAATCTAATGCAAAAAAGATAAGTAAGGAAACTATAACTTGCTAAAGGCTAGCATAGACAATGAAGCCATATCAATACTAAACATATATGCACCAAGTGGTATAGCATCTAACTTGCTAAGGGAAAAGTTAAGAGAGTTGCAAGAAGAAATTATAGCAAAACTATAATAGTGGGAGATCTCAACCTTGCACTCTCAGAACTAGATAAATCAAACCACAAAACAAATAAGAAAGAAATTAAAGAGGTAAATCAAATATTAGGAAAATTAGGTATGATAGATCCTTGGAGAAAACTGAATGGTGACAGAAAGGAGTATACTTTCTTCTCAGCAGTTCATGGAACCTATACAAAAATACTAGGACATAAAGATCTGAAAATTAAATGCAGGAAGGCAGAAATAGTAAAGGCTTTCTTTTCAGATCATGATGCAATAAAAACTACATTCACCAAAAAGTTAAGGGTAAATAGATCAAAAAGTAATTGGAAACTAAATAATCTCATCTTAAAGAATGATTGAGTAAAACAGCAAATTATAGACACAATTAATAATTTCACTCAAGATAATGACAATGATGAGACATCATACCAAAATTTGTGGGATACAGCTAAAGCGGTAATAAGGGAAAATTTAATATCTTTGGAGGCTTACTTGAAGAAAATAGAGAAAGAGAAGATCAATGAATTGGGCTTACAACTTAAAAAGCTAGAAAAAGACCAAATTAAAAACCCCCAATCAAATACTAAACTTGAAATTCTAAAATTAAAAGGAGAAATTAATAATATTGAAAGTAAAAATACTATTGAACTAAAAACTAAAACTAAGAGTTGGTTTTATGAAAAAAAAAACAGTAAAATAGATAAATCTTTGGTAAATCTGATTAGAAAAAGGAGACAGGAAAATCAAATTGTTAGTCTTAAAAATGAAAAGGGGGAACTATCTACCAATGAGGAAATTAGAGAAATAATAATGAGTTACTTTGCCCAACTTTATGCCAATAAATTTGATAAATTAAGTGAAATGGAGGACTACCTCCAAAAGTATAGGCTTTCCAGATTAACAGAGAGAAAGTAAATTGCTTAAATAGTCCCATTTCAGAAAAATCAATAGAGCAAGCTATTAATCAACTCCCTAAGAAAAAATCTCTAGAACCAGATGGATTCACAGGTGAATTCTACCAAACATTCAAAGAACAATTAGCTCCAATGTTATATAAACTATTTGAAAAAATAGGGAATGAAGGAGTCCTACCAAATTCCTTTTATGACACAGACATGGTACTGATACCCAAACCAGGTAGGTTTAAAATGGAGAAAGAAAACTATAGACCAATCTCCCTAATGAATATTGATGCTAAAATCTTAAATAAGATATTATCAAAAAGACTCCAGAAAATCATCCCCAGCATAATACACCATGACCAAGTAGGATTTATACCAGGAATGCAAGGCTGGCTCAATATTAGGAAAACTATCAGTATAATTGGCCATATTAATAATCAAATTAACAAAAATCATATGATCATCTCGATAGATGCAGAAAAAAAGCATTTGATAAAATCTAACATCCATTCCTATTAAAAACACTTGAGAGTATAGGAATAAATGTACTTTTCCTTAAGATAATCAGTAGCATCTATTTAAAACCATCAATAAGCATCATATGTAATGGAGAAAGATTGCAACCATTCCCATTAAGATCAGGGCTGAAACAAGGTTGTGTACTATCACCATTACTATTCAATATTGTATTAGAAACACTAGCTTTGGCAATAAGAGTGGAGAAAGAGATTAAAGGAATTAGAGTAGGTAATGAGGAAATCAAATTATCACTCTTTTCAGATGATATGATGTTATACATAGAGAACCCCAAAGATTCAACTAAAAAGCTATTAGAAATAATCCACACCTTTAGCAAAGTTGCAAGATACAAAATAAATCCACGTAAATTATCAGCATTCTTATATGTCACTAACAAAGTCCAACAGTTAGAGTTACAGAGAGAAATTCCATTTAAAGTAACTACTGATAGTATAAAATATTTAGGAACCTATCTGCCAAGGGAAAATCAGAAACTATATGAGTAAAACTACAAAACACTTTCCACACAAATCAAGTCCAATCTAACCAATTGGAAAAATGTTAAATGCTCTTGGATAGGGAGAGCAAATATAATAAAGATGACAATACTACCTAAACTAATTTATTTATTTAGTGCTATACCAATCAGACTCCCAAAAAACTATTTTAATAACCTAGAAAAAATAACAACAAAGATCATTTGGAAAAACAAAAGGTCAAGAATTTCAAGGGAATTAATGAAAAAAAAATCAAATTAAGGTGGCCTAGCTGTACCAGATCTAAAATTATATTATAAAGCAATGGTTACCAAAACCATTTGGTATTGGCTAAGAAATAGACTAGTTGATCAGTGGAATAGGTTAGGTCCGAAGGACAAAATAATTAGTTACTCTAAAAACCTAGTGTTTGACAAACCCAAGGTCAATGTTTGACAAAAATTGCTGGGAAAATTGGAAATTAATATGGCAGAAACTAGGCATTGATCCACACTTAACACTGTACACCAAGGTCAGGTCAAAATGGGTTCATGACCTAGGAATAAAGATTGATTATAAATAAATTAGAGGAACATAGGATAGTTTACCTCTCAGACCTGTGGGAGAGGAATGAATTCATGACCAAAGAAGAACTAGAGATCATTATTGATCACAAAATAGAAAGCTTTGATTATATCAAATTGAAAAGTTTTTGTACAAACAAAATCAATGCAGATAAGATTAGAAGGGAAACAATAAACTGGGAAAACATTTTTATGGTCAAAGGTTCAGATAAAGGCCTCATTTCCAAAATATATAGACAATCGACTAATATATAAGAAATCAAGCCAATCTCCAATTGATAAATAGTCAAAGGATATGAATAGACAATTCTTGGATAAAGAAATTGAAACTATTTCTAGTCATATGAAAAGATGCTCCAAATCATTAATAATCAGAGAAATGCAAATTAAGACAACTTTGAGATACCACTACACACCTGTCAGATTGGCTAGAATGACAGGGAAAGGTAATGCAGAATATTGGAGGGGATGTGGGAAAACAGGGACACTGATACATTGTTGGTGGAACTGCGAATACATCCAGCCATTCTGGAGAGCAATTTGGAACTCTTTGAGAACGAAGGAAAATAAGCAATCAAGATCTGATATTGCTAGACTTCCTTCCTTTACATTTTTTTTTTTTATTAATTCTTGATATTCTTGATGATTCTTCTAGGTAAATTTTGTTTTCTAGCTTTATATAATAATTTTCTGGTAGTTTGGTTGGTATGGCAAAAAGTTATCAAACTGTGCATACCCTTTGATCCAGCAGTGATGCTGCTGGGTTTGTATCCCAAAGAGATCTTAAAGAAGGGAAAGGGACCTGTATGTGCAAGAATGTTTGTGGCAGCCCTCTTTGTGATGGCCAGAAACTGGAAACTGAGTGGATGCCCATCAATTGGAGATTGGATGAATAAATTATGGTATATGAATATTATGGAATATTATTGTTCTGTAAGAAATGACCAACAGGATGATTTCAGAAAGGCCTGGAGAGACTTACGTGAACTGATGCTGAGTGAAATGAGCAGGACCAGGAAATCGTTGTATACTTCAACAACAATACTATATGATGATCAATTCTGATGGATGTGGCCATTTTCAACAATGAGATGAACCAAATCAGTTCCAATAGAGCAGTGATGAACTGAACTAGCTACACCCAGCAAAAGAACTCTAGGAGATGATTATGAACTACTACATAGAATTTCCAATCACTCTAATTTTGTCCGCCTTCATTTTGGATTTCCTTGACAGGCTAATTGTACACTATTTCAAAGTTCGATTCTTTTTGTATAGCAAAAAAACTGTTTGGTCATGTATACATATATGTATATATATTGTATTTAATTTATACTCTAACATATTTAACATGTATTGGTCAACCCTCCATATTGAGGGGGGAAGGAGGGGAAAAATTGGAACAAATGGTTTGGCAATTGTCAATGTTGTAAAATTACCCATGCAAATATCTGATAAATAAAAACTATTTAAAAAAAATATCCCATTTGTCCTTTATAACATCCTATAAAGTAGGTACTGAGGATAATTTTAGATTATGAATTTGGGGTACTGGAAGAATGATGATATCTTGGCAGAAAGAGGGAAATTGCAGAAAAGATAATGAATTCAGTTTTAGACATGTTTCATTTAAAATGCATTTCAAGCATCCAGTTTGAAATGTAGAATAGATTAGTGATGTGGAACTGCTGCTCAGGAGGGAGACTCGACCTGGACATGTCGATATAGTAGTCATCTGCATTGAGATGTTGAGAGTACTAAGAGACAGAGTATAGAGTGAGATCATCATATAAGTAGGATGGAGGGAGAAGAGAGACCAACACAAGTTAAGAAGTCTTCTGCCACCCCACTACTACAATGAATTTGTAGTATGAGAAAAAGTGTAAACAGTATTGGAAAAGATGGAAAACTACGCAATGTCATCTATCAGGCATGATTCAGTTCTCAATTAATACTAGAAGATTGAAGGAATGAGAAAGGAAGAAGTTTAAAACCAATAGGAGTTTGTAAATTATGTAGTAGAATTTCCTTGGGAGTGGATTCATCTGGACCTGGACATGCCCTGCACAGAACTGAAGAAGTGAGAGCTATGGTAAAGATAGGGATGGGGACATCTACCCCAATTGACTACTCAGAGATCATTCATAAAAAGCAGAATATTTATTAGAATCTCAAGAAGTGGACTATCCCATTCTTCGAGCTGAAGTTCACAGCAGGAGGCCTACTCCCTTGAGAGTGGTCACAGTTTTTATACGTTTCAGACAAAGAACCCCCCAAATCCCACCCTCTATATGTTGTGATTGGTTACATAAGTCTTTATTCCCCAGTTTGGTCAGTGGAATGTACTAGATAAGTTGATGTATAGCTTCTTTGGCCAGTATACTTTTTAATCCCTTCTTTGGGCAATGGAATATAATCCAGGCCTTATCTAAAATCACATGACTCTGGAGAAGCCCAGATTGAAGCCTTAAGGCGTCAGCTAATTTCCGCGCTAACAGTTACTGATCAATATGTGCTTGATCTGTAAATTTTTCACCTTTTCCACACAATATATTGATAGTTGTGGATTTTAGAGTTACTGAAATCAATGGAGGTTGTGAGAGTGCTAACTAGTGAGGAATGAATTCAAGTGAGCATTGGTAAGAAGTTTGCCATTAGGAAGTAAGTGAATAGATTGCTTAGAGTTGCTTAAAAAAAATTAGAATATTAGTATTGAAATATATTGTTCTGACCATTTAAATATTAACATAGCAATAATGGAATAAGATGCTTTTTGTGTTGGTTAATACGTTGGGTATTCTGCAGAAGATAAAACACAAAACAAGATTCCTGCCCTCTTGGATTTCTTCATAGCATTAGCCTATCTTCATTTAGTAATAAATATTAGAGACAAGTCAGAACTGCCCTTGGATGGTGATTCCTCCAGTGAGCTATAGTTTAACTTTGTTGACAGTTTCTAATAGTGTGATTAGAAGTTTCTGTATTTGTCCTCCATAAAGAAATACGATTATTTTCTGTTTTTCAATGACTTTTCATTTTCTAAGTCCCTGTTTTTCTCATTTTCTAAATTATGAAGTGAAGATATGCATTGAACTCTTTATAGTCTTGTTCTACCTTGATAATGAGCAAGTAATGGGATCCAGGGAATAAGCTACTACTTTTAGAATCACAGGACCTGAGTTCCAGGGCTGGCTTTGCCACAGTGAGTGGCAGTGTGCCTGTGTGACTTAGGCAAGCTATATCACTTCTCGCTGACCACCAGTTTTCTCATTTTTAGAAATGAGACAGTTGGAGCACAAATTGTAAGGTTCTTTCTTTAGCTAAATCTCTATTTCTTTAGTTTTATCACAATGGACAGTGCTGTAGTAGTTAGAAGCCTGCCCAACAATCAGTAGCCCAGCTTAAGTTGAACCTTAGATACATTTTAGTCCTGTAACTGTGCAAGTCTTTTAACTTCAGGCAACATTTTGTATCTGCAGAGGAAATTTCCCCATTACAATTTCCCTTTACAAATGGAAAATCACAGGAAACATTTTTTTTTAAAATCAATGCCATTTTCTTCATCTGACATGCCTCACCCACATATCATTCATTCTTAGCTTCTCACAAAAATGTGGATGACCATTCAGCAGAACAATATACATAAAATACAGGGGCCCAGAATGAGGAGCAGTGTTATGAATGGAGGTATGTGATTGGCTCCCCTTCTGGGTATTCACTTCAGAACAGGGCCCTTTTGTATGCCCTCTGCCCCCCCCCCAACCCTCTTTCTTCCTCCCCCACCTTGCTAATTCACTGCTCTCTCTTGGGTGGCTTCAGTATGGAAAGAGAAGCTATAGGGGGGGGATTCTCAGCCACGGACTTGATTGTTTGCTATTTTCCTTTCTGCAAAAAAGATGGACTTAACCTAGCTCCTCAGCAACTCTTCCCTCTTCATGTTCATGTTACTAAAAACTAGAAGATCGTAGATTGAGACTGGGAAGGGAGCTTTAACCCCATTTTTTCTAGAGCCTTCATTTCACAGATGAAGAAATTGAAGCTATGAGAGAGTAAGTGATTTGCTTAAGTTCACATGGTTTGTTAATGGCAGACTAAGGCTTTGAACTCAGTTCCTTCGCCATCAGATCCAGCACTAGTTTTAATGGATGTTTTGGTTGTATCTTTTCCCAGAAGTTATTTTTCTTGAATCAGCAGCTTATATAACTCCGCTTGAAAACAGAAGCATGTATATGAGAAACTGCATAAAATAGGGAATCCTCATGTTTTTTAAGAAATAAGTGATTCAGCCTATTCTTTTCCTTGGAGCTTCTTAACTTGGCCTCTAATACTTGAGACTTGATGTTTTTTACTTTTCAGAGAAGACATGCAGTAATTTATGTGTTTGATTGAAGGAGAATCATCCTGATTCCCAGTGTGGAAACCACTTAGATTTTGCCTTTTGTAACATCTCTGTTTGTATGTACTGTCATGTTGAAAGATACAGTATCTTGCTGTGAGAAGAAATTTTATTAGTAAGCCCTAGTAAACATCTGGATTCTTATACTTTCTGTATATTTCGCAGTTATTCTTAGAAATCTGGGTATCAGAATGAAAAAAAATTTAAAGCAACACCTTTTCAGTATTTGCTAGATTTTCTTTAGTTATAAATTAATCTTGGCTTTATTACCTGGCTACTCAGGAGAATACATTTAGATTTTAGTTCTCCTTTCCCCAGGTAGATTGGTGACCCTGTTATATGTTTTTTGTTTTGTTTTGTTTTCCTTTGTCAGAAAGGTGAAAAATTGCTAATATATTCTATACTAGAACACTTGAGGCAAATCCATTTCAAGCTTTGAGTGTAGCAGCAAAAAAAAAAAAAATTTAGAATGATGTATTATTAACTTTTTTCCTTTCCTGATGGTAAGTGAGCTTCACGGATTCATTGAATGTTACTTATTCTATGCTACTCCAGGCAGGAAAGGATGGTAAACATTAGAACAGATTTAGTTGGTTTGCCCTGTGCCGGAGACTGCTGTAGCTGGCTAAGACTTCCCATGAGCTAACTTAAAGATGGATTCCACAGCTCACAATATCTGTTTTAGGGACCTTTCTCTATAGGAAAACAAGGAACATGCTCATGTATTCCAATTTATAGATGAAAAGGAGTAAAAACATGTCTAATTTGTTTCTTTAAAGGATCCCAAGTTAGCCCCTGGCAAGTTCAGCAACAAATATTTAAAACAACAGGTAGAATGCAGGAAGTTTTTAGGGCAGTGTTTGTAACTTTTTAGGCTAATGTTCGAGTTGTTGACACTGTACTTGACCAGGGTGATTTATTGATTAATGCTGCATAAAGAATAGAAAAATAAGAATGTTCTTTCAACAAATATTTTAAAAATTAATTCTATAGATACTTTTATATACCTCTTAATGGAAGGATTGGATGGTTTTTAATTTCTAAAAATCACATTTTTTGTTTGTGTTTCTTAAACTTGCTTTAGTATTGATTTCTTTGGATGTTAATATTACTTAAATACAATAAATCTTTTTGGAGACCTTTTCCTTCAGGTAAAATAGAAAGAATACTTGGTCTGGAGTAAGAGATTCTGGGGTGAATATCCTATAAACAGTAGAATATTTTCTACTTGTATGATCTTTGATAAGCTACTTTCTTTCTCTAGGCCTAGTTCCCTGATCAGTAAAATCAGATGGTTGTACTTGAAGACCTCTAAGATCTCTTCCAATTTTATATCTTTGATACAATGATTTTACAGTAATAGATGCATAGTCCAACTCTTTCTTTTTACAGAAGAAAAGGTAAAGTCTGAGAAATTTTTAATATGCCTTAGGATACACATAACTAGTGACTGAACAGTGCTTAGAACATGAGTGTCCTAATTCCTACTCCATAGTTTTGTATTATATCATGCTACTGCATCTCCTTATATTCTCACAAATATACACGATAGAAGAATGGATAGAATGTTGGTCCCAGAGTCAGAAAAATCTGAGTTCAGATTAAGCTTGGATACTTAACTACCTGTGTGACTCTAGGCAAATCACTTTAGCTCTGTTGGCATCAGTTTCTTAATATGTAAAATGGGATAATAATAGCACTTACTTCCTAGGATGTTGTGATTATCAAATGAGATAATTGTAAAATACTTACTACAGTACCTGCCTATTTATTATTAACTCTATAATTAATTTTCCGCCTTTGTTCTCATTTAAGAACACATCCTCTTTATTTGAAGTTATTTTTTATCATTAGATCTGAAATGCCATGTAGTTGATTTAAACTTTTATGTAAATAGGAACTAGTAATGGATAGATAGTTGAATATCTAAGCTCTTTGAAGACAAGGACTATATAATTTTCTTTCTCTTCCTCCCTCAATTACTATCCCTAGGGCTAGGCACAGTGCTTGGCACATCATAGGCATTTAATAAATTGTTATTGATTGATGTGTCAGGTGAATAAAATCCCTATTAATTAAGGTTGATTTCCTTCTTTCTTTTATTCTTCCATGTTTGAAAATTTTTAAGAGACATATGGTATGCATGTTTGCAACTCCAAAGTATATAATTCTCATTATGGTGGTAACTCAGGACTAATTTTTTTTCAAATGGAGACAGAAAGAAGATAGAATCATAGAATGTTAGGTGGATAAATCATCATGATCATCTAGCCTAATCATATTGTATAGATAGCTCAAAGAGTGTATAGACTAGAACACAATCCCCAACCATTTTGTAAGGGAGCTATTCTTCATTGCTCCCAAATCTTGAGATCACCCAAGCAGAGAGGGAAAAGAAGTTACTGCTGGTAATGTCCCTGAAGAACAATTTCTTTATTTCTCAAACTTACATAAACTAGTAATAAGTTTGACATGGTAGAGACAGAGAAAGAAAATATCCGTTTCTACAAGATAAGCCTTTGAAACAAATCTCTTTACAAAACCAGATCTGCTGTTTGACTATTGCAAAGCTAAAGATGCTAATTCTTCAGTATTTTGTGAAGCTTAGGGCTTACAAAAACTTAAGTTGCATGAGCTTGTCATGCTTTTAGCACCTTATTACCTGTGATTGAACCTAGAGTTTATTTAATAGAATATTAGACTTGAAAAGAAATTGGAAAAACAATGTAATCTAGTTTAACTCCTTCATTTTATTGATAAAGAAGCTGAGATTCAGGCAAGGCAAATGAATTACCCAGAGTCATGTGATAGCTGAGATTTTTTTTTTTTTTTTTAACCCATGTCTTCTGGAGGAAAGTTCAGTCTTCCTTCTTGTATTACATATTGCTTTTTTGAACTAATGAAATCTCCATGGAACTTCATCATTGCTTCCATTGCCATTGAAAACTGCAAGTGTTTTTTGGTCATGGAGTTATCTTACAGAGATCTGGTCCTGTTTATTTTTTTTTCTGTCTTCCTGTAAAATCATCTCTATACAGAGATATTGTCAAATAGTCAGAAATTTCAGTGTAGAAGTATTGGGAGGGGTCAGACAGTAGAATAATTTGATGTTTCATGTATTTGTTTTTAAGTGGTGTCATTCTAGGGTCAGGAAAATAATTTGTACATAGTTTGCATAGATTTACATATATAACTCAACAATCTCTTGCTTCTGTTCTTCAGCAAACTAATCAAAATAAGTCCAACTTATTGCAATAGCAGTTAGACCTAGTATTAAGGATGTTACATACTTGATTTATAAACATTTATAAACCAATGTAATTATTTCTCAGGCTTGGAGAGTCTAACTAACAATAGCTATAATATCCATTCACACCCCAGTAATACTGATAAATCTATCCATATATTCTATGGAAATGAAGCTTCTTCCTAATGAAATAACCTGAGCTTGCACACACACAAGGCATCTTTTTAATTAACAGAGACTGAGTATGAAGGAAATTGAGAGACCTGAAAGAATTTATTCGTTAGTCCTATTTTGGTGGTTTTGGTGCTGTCCAATAAATAAGTGCTGATTTTTTAAGATAACCTGGCTGAGAACTAATATTTTGGTCTACTGCCTATTTAATTGTATAGTGTTTGCATTAGAATGGTTAGCCAATATTCTCAGTTGAATGAGGGAGGAAGAAAAATAGATCTCTTTCCATCTTCTTGCTCTCTAATCTTATTTTCCCCCTTCCTTTTCAAAAGTCTTCCCTTTACTTCTTTCTACATTTCCTCTTTTCTTCTGTTTTTTTTCTTCTTTGTCTCTTGAACAGAGAACAAAGGATCCAAAGACAGCTTTTGTCTACAAAAAAGAGAAGATGACTAGATATTATAGAACTATCCCTTTTATTGAATGTTTTCTCCTTTAAGAGGTCATCAGGGCCTTAATTCCTGTTCTCTCCTTCCCACCTCCAACCCCATTAGTTGTTAGTTTATAGGGAATATTATTCTTATTCTGATGAACACAAGAACAGGAATTCAGAGTTGTCCAAAGAATAAATAGTACGAATGGACAAACTATTAATCGAAGAGGAGCGTACAAGCAAGGAGTTGTGTTAAATTGTTAGAAATACCTGTTGAAGGGCTTTAAAAAAAAAAAAAGTTTAGTTTCAGGAGAGGGAGAATGGCGTATCATTACAGCATTGTGTTAGCTTTAAAATCAGGAATACTTGTGTTCAGATCTGATACATATAGTCTGAAAATGTGCAAATTCTTTAAATTTTGATTCTTTTTGGGCATCACACTGGGAATAAATTAAAATTGAGTTTATTATATATATTAGTAAAGTAAATGTCCAGACTAGTATTTAACTCAAATTTATGATATTATAGATCAGAAAGAAATTAGTTGTAAATGTTGAGTTTAGTTGACTTTTTATTGTTCAAAGTATACTATAAATTGCATGTATGTATACATAAAGAATAAATTATATGACTCAGCACTTTAATCATTTTTTTTTTTCTTTTTAAATGTTTTATTGATGTTCCCCCAGTGGGGAAAATAAAAGAAAAGCAAAACCTATTTGGGATTTTCTTGATAAAGATACTAGAGTGGTTTACCATTTTTTCCTCCAACTCTTTTTACAAATGAGGAAACTGAGGCAAATGGAGTTAAGTGACTTGCCCACTGTCACACAGCTAGTAAGTGTCTGAGGCATTTTTTAATTCAAGAAGACTCATCTTCTTAATTTATATCGTACCACCTAGCAATAGAGTAGTCACTTTAAAGGACCAGTGTGGTCTCATGCAGGACAAGTCATTCAAGAATAATACATTCACCCCCCCTTTTTTTTTTTTAAACAGAATTACTAAAATGGTAGAAACTTGGATTTTAGCAAAGCTTTAGAAAAAGTTTTTCCTATTATTCTTGTGAAAAAGATGGGATTAATATGAACTAAATTATAAGATCTTTACAATGATTCAGAACTGATTGTTAGCCAGATTCAATGAGTTAATGATTGAGTGTGAATGTGACAAGAAATCTCCAGTAGAACAATCCATGGATCTGAGTTTGGCTGTAAACTCTTCAATAGTTTATGTAGATGAATAAAGAAAGAGAAGGAAATTTTGTCATTTTTGTAGATAATGCCAAACTGGAAGGGATAGCTACCTTAGGGGAAGACAGAGTCCAGATCCAAAAAAGATCTTGATAGTCTGGCCAATTTGGCTGAATCTGATCAGATATAATTCTATAGGGATGAATTTAAAATTTAATTTTAGTTAGAAAATCAATTTCAAAAGTATGAAATAGGAGAGGGATGAAAAATATCTGAGATTTTTAATGGGCAACAAGCTCAATATGAGTTATCAATATGATGTGCAAACCCCAAAAGACTACTGTAATATTAAGCCATATTAATAGGGGCATAGCTTACAGGAACAAATAGGTCATAATTCTACTATATTCAGTCTTCATTAGCCTTCATCTAAGTATTATGTACTATTCTACCCACCACAAGTTTTGAAGAACATTGATAAAATGGAAAGTATGTAAGATCTTTATATCAATCATTAGCCTTTTTCTTCAGTTCCTGTTACTCATCATGAGCTCTCTTGCACACATAAACTAGATGTCCTTTAGAATTAAATCATGTTTCCAAAACAGAATTCTTAATCTTTACAATTTCAGTGTCATCTTTAACTCTCCAATTTCACTCAGTGTACATATCCACTCAATTGGTACAGTTTGTAATTTCTACCTATACAACATTTCTCTCATTCTGTCCTTACTTTTTATTTGTACACTTACCATCTTAGTTCAGGTTCTTATCATCTTTTGCCTGGAATATTGCAGATCTCCCTACCTCAAATCTTTCCTCAATTCAAGCCAACCTTCTTATAGCCTCCCATAGTGCAAATTTTCTATTATGTAAATTCCAGCAGCTCCCTATTTTCTCTAAGGATAAGTTTAAACTTCTCTAGTTGGCATTTAAAGGCATTGATTGAGTCCTCCAAAAATTAGAAAGTTCAATTGTCCAGAACATCCTTTTCTTTGGTCATATTAATTCTTTTTCTTTCCTGAGGCTGGGGTTAAGTGACTTGCCCAGGGTCACACAGCTAGGAAGTGTTAAGTGTCTTAAGCCAAATTTGAACTCGGGTCCTCCTGAATTCAGGGCTGGTGCTCTATCCACTGCTCCACCTCGCTGCCCCTGGTCATATTAATTGACAAAGGTATTACCATTATAATTGATCTCAAGGGGAATTTGCCTTAAAATATATATATTATAAGAACTTATAACCCACCAGGTCAGGAAGAGGCTTTGTAGACCATGCTAGTATGTCATTAATACCTCAGGTTGAGTCACACAAGCATTTTCAATTTTTAAAAAAGACTAAAGTTTTGGGGAATTGAGTAGAGTCCAAAAAAGAATTGATTTTCTGACTCATTTTATATTCCTCCTCCAATACAGACATTTTAGTTCTGAGTCTCACCTCTGGAAACCAGTTTCTAACATGTTTCAGCCTTTGGATGTGGCATTCCATAGATAATGGAACAAGTACCAGAATGGGCAGCTAGGTAATGCTCCATAAATATTAGCTGTTATTATTATTATCAACTTGGCTTGAACTTTTGGTTATATTTATTCTGTTCTCAAACTGGATCCCACATCCTCAGTCGCAGCCAAAAATTGCCTTTCTTTCTTTCCAGATATTTTCCTAATTGTTGAAATGGTTAAATTCTGCCTTCAGTGAGATATAATTGATATGACTCAGGGAAAGAATTGTCACAACTAGAAGAGAAACCTCTTACTTATTTAAAAAAATGTTTATTATATTTTGATGGCTTTTGCTTTTTATATCATCATCGTTTTATCCAGAATCATCACAAGTGATCAACATGTTGAAAAAAATCTAAAAGCACATTCAGTGTAACTACTGTGGACCACTCATTTCTAGGAAGATGTAAGTTGGGAGTGTCCTCTCATATTGTTTTCATCACTCATATATTGCTAGTGGGTTATCATTATCATTGTTGATATCATTCTCTTCCCTGAAGAACAGCATATCTTCCTCCTTCATGTAGATGTTAAAAAATACCTTGATTAAAAAAATTAAGCAGAAAGGGCACCGGTGGATGCAGTGGATAGAGCACCAGCCCTGAAGTCAGGAGAACCTTGAGTTCAAATGCGGCCTCAGACACTTAACACTTCCTAACTGTGTGACTCTGAGCAAGTCACTTAACCCTAATTGCCTCACCAAAAAAAGCCAAAAAACAAAAATTAACCAGAATCTTTTTTTTTTTTTTTTTTCCTGAGGCTGGGGTTAAGTGATTTGCCCAGGGTCACACATCTAGGAAGTGTTAAGTGTCTGAGACTGGATTTGAACTCGGGTCCTCCTGAATTCAAGGTTGGTGCTCTATTCACTGCGCCACCTAGCTGCCTCAAATTAAGCAGAATCAAAGAAAAAATATATACAATGAATGACATGTAAATTTCATTTACATGCAATGTAAATAAAGCCAACCCTGAGAGGCTACAAAGTTCTGATCCAATACAACTATGAATGTTAGTACTATTTTGTCTAAGTAAAAGACCATATCACTTCTTTTCTTTAAGAACTGATAAAATGTTTTTCCAGTTTGATACTTCCTGAGGGATGGGTGGATGTGCTTTGTTTTTTTGTTAGATAATGCCTTATCAAAACAAATTGTCAATGAATTGAAAAGTCCCCAATATAATATTCAAATGCAGAGCCTCACATTAATGTAAAACATGCTTCATATGAACAAGAACATGCTAAGGAGAATGGTATATGATGCTAAAAGAAAAAAAAAACAAATATGGAAATTTTATTTGAAGGTATGAAATAGAAAAGTTAAATTCAATTGTGTGAAAAATTAGAATCTGCTTTTTGGAGCATTTTCTGGCAGATTGTGTTGATTTATATGTACTTAAACTATCCAAGTTAATAGAAAAGAGAGCATGTTGGCTTATTTAAAACCATTCTCACTCAGAGAATTTAGGATTTGCACACCTTTCTTAATGGGCTCTGTGGATACTAATGAGAATTCTGTGAGTATATGCATACTGAAAATGGAAGAATACCAAATATAGTAGAATTACAAAGAGGAAGGCAGTGTGATACACCAAAGACTCAAAATTTAGAATCATAGCACCTAAATTCAAATCTGGTCTCTAGTACTTACTGCCTATATGACTTTAGATTATATACTTCCTTCTCTGGTAATCAGTTTCTCTATCTGTAAAATGAGAGGATTGTACCCTTATAATTCTGTGATTATATAACTAAAATGTTTATATTTTTTAATCCAGAGATCCCACTCCTAGACATATACCCCATGAAAGAAAAAGATAAAAAGAGAAGTTCTTTATACATTAAAATATTTACAGAAACACTTTTCTGTGGCAAAAATCTGGAAACATTCCACCTTTCAAGCAGCAATGGCTAAACACATTTTCATACATGAATGTAGTGTATTATCGTTCTCCAAGAAATGAAGTTTTAAGAGAAGATTTATATGATTTGATAAAGAATAGTAAGCAGAACAAGGAAAAATTTTCTCAATGACTTCTCTAATGGAAAGAAAATGAAGTTAACTGTCTTAACCAAGCTTGGAAACCAATATTTTAAAAATATGTGTTTTTTTACTCTTATGGGATTTTAGTGGTATAGTTTTGTTTTTTCTCCCAGAAGTCTGTGGTTCAATAATTTAAAGTAAAATGTCTGGCTATTGATAATTAGTTTCTAGACTGAAGTTCATCAGTAGTGTATATGTTGTCTGTAAAGACAGAGCACTGTTTTCTTTCTAAATTCACATTAATTTATTTTTTTTTCCATAAAATTGTATAAAGATTACTTGAGTAGAATCTGGCTTCTCTGCCGTATTTTTCTATAATATTTGATCTTTAAAATTATAAATCCCTTAACACATTAGAGAATTTATTCTAGTAACTCATCCTAAGGGCTTCCTTATCTGCTGCATTGTTCCCCACAGTTCCCACTCTAGATTACTGTCTGCCTTTAGAGGAAGAGCACATGTTAATCACTGTGAACTTTTCATAGTCTACAATTCATAATCTCTGTTGCCTTTAGTTGTTTGTATTTTGATAACCACCACAACAACAATAGAACAAGGACAAGAAAACTAGATCAGATAGAGCAGGATTTCTTAAATTTTTTTTCTACTTGTGACCCCTTTTCAACTGCCTTGAGGATGCTGATGGCCCACCCAACAGTCCTGAATGCCCCCACTGCTTAAAGATCTTCCTTGCTGAAAAGCTAAGGAGTTAACACTGGCAGAGGTATGATCTCTTTTAACAAGGGCCTTGATATCTCCTGAGCCTTCTCAGTCCTGCAGAGAAAAGCTTCTGCCCAGTTGGTAAAGGTGTCAACAAAGACCAAAAGCAACTTGAAACCAATCTCCCCTGGGTATGTGCCCCTTCTCTGGACAGGCTTCAGGAGAGGGGGAGGTTTAGCAGCTCATTCAGGGCACAAACTGGGCCGGCCTGGCACATCTGTCTGATCTCCCAGCTTGTGACCAGTAAAAATGCCTTTCACAGGGGATTGAAGAATATTTCTTCCCCAGTGTATAGCCTGGTGAAGACCAAAAATAAGTTTCTGATGAGGTATAACCAAATGATGAGGTCTATACCTAAATAAAATTAGGATTAATTGAGGTCTAGTGGCAGGTATGGGGTACAGGAAGTCAAGTGGAGCTCCCCTGCAACCCCTTTGGATTCGGCAAAGATACAAAGTTAAATGAGGTCTAGTGGCCGCTAGAGAGTCCTCTGTAAATGAATTTACAGGCCCGAAAACCTAGATTGATAAAAAGAGGTTTATTGTAGGGTTTGGAAGTAAAGTTAAAGTCTGGTTAGTAAAAGGCATTAGATAGAGGAAGAAATACATCAGAAATGGCGGGATAGAGAGTCTGTAATGCAAAGTATGGTGCTTGCATGTTTCAACTCTGCCCAGCTTGGCTCTTTTATTTGCTTGAAGGAGCCTATGGGTGGAGTCGTAGATTGATTCCTCGAGGTCCAGAACCCACCAGGTGGGGGTTGGGCTACCTGAGCAGATCATTAGAATGGGGGCTGGGTACAGCCCAAACTGGCTCAGATCCGAATCTTTCCCCTTGGAATACAAAAGGGTGGTTTTGACCAGATCTTGTAAATCAAAAGTCAGTCCCAAAGGAAGTTGGAGATCTGAATAAGGAATCTTAAAGGGGGCTAGGCCCACATCATTTCTACTGACTTGACTCTGGGATTAAAAGTTGGCTTGAGGGTGTTTGAAACCAGCCAGAAGGAGAAAGGGTGTTTCCCCTTTCTGCGGGGATTCTGAGGGGGATTAAAAGGCTGTAGTGAGAGGTGAAAGGGCAACAGCTCAAGCAGCTGAATTTGCAAGGTCTGGTACTATTCCCTGTGGCCTGAAGTGAATCTCCCTTCTGGTGTCCTTTACAAAATATGACTGAAACTTCTCTGGATTTGTGGACAGGTTGCTATAGCTGTAGAATTTCTCCTGCATATATTTATATGAGAGGTTTTTGCTATCAAAAGTCCCCTTTTTTCCCCTATAATCTCATGAGCATTCAAAACATGAAAAGCATATTTGGAGTCAGTATAGATGTTCACTCTCATTCCCTTACCTAGTTCCAAAGCTCTGTTTAGGGCAGTGGGTTCAGCCTTCTGGGCAGAGGCTTAGCTTCCAGGGTGCTGTTGAAGGTAAGCCTCCCACTATAAGCCACTGATGCCCTTTGACTTCTAAAATGATAAGGTGCTCTAGGGTAAGTTTTGAGGCTTCTTCATTTTGAAGGGCAGTGGCAGCCACTGCTCTAAGGCATGAGAGCCATTCTATGGAAACAGTCTAGTTCCTTTGAGAAATAGGCAACTCGGCTAGGATCAAATCCTTGAGGTAAGACCCCCAGGGTCTCTGGCCCTGCCTTTCATCTACAGACTGAAAGCCTTTTCTAAATCAGGTAAGAGCCAGGGCAGGGGCAGAACTCAGTTTGGCTTTTAGGGTAATTCCTGCAGTTAATCAGCTCGAAATCTCTTACCTCTTTAGCCAGTGGTAAAAGCTTGTGCTTAAGAAATTTCTCAATCCTGACTTAAGGCTGAAGTGGCTTGCCCAGGGATTCCTTGGTCCCAGACAAAGGAATCTATTTTCTCCCAGATTTCAGAGGTAATGTGGGAGAGCTTTGAAAGCAGCACAGAGAGATCACCTAGAGGTCTAAGAAGAGAAAATTGGCTTCCCCATTTCACCATTAAATCATGCCCCAGTAGGGGAGCAGGATAAGAGGGAATAATAAGAAACAAGTGTTTAAATAACAGATCACCAAATTGGCAATGCAGAGGAAAAGTCTCCAAACGATTCTTAAATTTGCCTTCAATCCCCATTTTATGGAGGGAGGGGCAAGACAAAAAGGAAAGTCCTTGTATCAAGAAGAAATTCAGTGGTCTTATTGGCCATATCCCGATGTTGTGGTGGAGCGAGGGGGAGCTTGACCAATCCCCAAACTCCTGCCAGAGGGCAGGGCATTGGTGGGGAAGTTCAACGCCTGTAAATAGTTCCTCCTCCAGTGCTCCTCCTGGTAGTACTCAGGGCAAGCACTAGGGAGTTTTCTTGGCAGACAGTTTTGGGCTGATGGTCCTGTCCATGACCCCTATGGTTCCCAGAAATGTCAGCAGCCAAGGGTAGGGACTTTTTTTAAAAATTATTTTAATAGTTTTTATTTAGGTAATTTTACAACATTGACAACTGCCAAACCTTTTGTTCTAATTTTTTCCCTCCTTCCCCCTCCCCCCCAGATGGCAGGTTGACCAATACATGTTAAAATATAAATTTAAATACAATATATGTATATATGTCTAAACAGTTGTTTTGCTGTACAAAAAGAATCAGACTTTGAAATAGTGTACAATTAGCCTGTGAAGGAAATCCAAAATGCAGGCGGAAAAAAATAGAGGGATTGGGAATTCTATGTAGTGGTTCATAGTCATCTCCCAGAGTTCTTTCTCTGGGTATAGCTGGTTCAGTTCTTTACTGCTCTATTGGAACTGATTTGGTTCATCTCATTGTTGAAGATGGTCACATTCATCAGAATTGATCTTCATATTATCTTCTTGTTGCTGTATACAACGATCTCCTGGTCCTGCTCATTTCACTCAGCATCAGTTCATGTAAGTCTCTCCAGGCCTTTCTGAAATCCTCCTGTTGGTCATTTCTTACAGAACAATAATATTCCATAACATTCATATACCACGATTTATTCAGCCATTCTCCAACTGATGGGCATCCACTCAGTTTCCAGTTTCTGGCCACTACAAAGAGGGCTGCTATTAACATTCTTGAACATACAGGTCTGAGTAGGGACTTTTCTCCAAATCTCTCTCTAACTCTGTGGCCTCTCTCCTTGGTTGCAGTTTGATCCCTATCATTAAAGACTCCAACAGCTGTTTCTAGCTGCTGAGGGGGAGAAGTTGAGGGTCCAGAGCTGGCTTCTGCAGCTTCCTCCAGGTACCTGGGGCAGATTGTTAACATTAACATCTCCCCAGGGCAGATCAAGGAGGGCTTTGGCCTTGGACCCCTTAAAGGCTGGGTGGGATCCTCAGAGCAATGGCCAGGTTTCTCCTTAGTCTGAGAAAGGTTTGACATTGAAAGAGACACCTCTGCTCTGAGTGTCTCTCCCTGAGAGTCTGCTGCTTCTCCCAAGGGACAGAAGTTAAATCAGGATCCTGAGGAGGAGAAAAAGGGGTCCTACTTCTTGTATCAGAGGGAAGTCTCAGGATCTGGTTCAGGTCAGGGAGACAGAATTAAAGAAAGATTGATTTGATAAGAAGGTGGTTCTGAAAGGAATTCAGAGGGATCCTGTGTCCTTAGAGGAATGGAAAGCAGGGAGTTATTTAAAAGGATAGTATCTAATTTTTATTTCCCTCCAGCAAATTTAAGCAGCATCTTGAAGTGCTGTTTTAATTTAAGCTTTTTAGTTTAGAGATCTTTTAAGCCGAATTTGTCTCTGTTTACGAACAGCCTAAGGGAGAATCCTTAGGGATAGAGACAGAGCTTGTCCTATTTTGCCACAAGTCTTAGATTTTCTGGATTCTATAACGCCCTGTCCTCCTAGGAGTCCTTGGGGAGAATTCAAGAGCCCCTTAATCAGGGAACTTCTGTCAAAAACACAGGAATTCCCAGTACAGAGTCTCCAGCCAGGGAATTCTGCTGAAGCAAGGAGCTTCCAACACTCCAAATCTTCCTGGGTATTTGGGTGTCCCAGCTATAGAATAGACAACAGCAAGAGAAGGCTTACCTCAGCCAAAATTTCAGGGATCTCCTACGGGCCACCAGATGTTGAGGTATGAGAAATGAAGGTTGAGGAATCTCCTGACAGCAATGGGGTTCCCTAGCCTGTCTGTAGGCTTTGCAAAAGAAGAATAAAAGAGGCTAGGTTTGTGGCAAAAAGAAGGTTAATTACATAAAGAAAACAGCTTTCTTAGCAAGCAAAATCCTGTTAGGATTATTTGCAAAGATTTGGACACACAGCCTTTGATTTTATTGGATTTTTTTGGCCCGAAGCTGGGAACCTTTCAATGGAGTTTGGTGTCCCCTTGGCCAAGATCTCCAATTGAATAGGGGATTACTATCCGGGAGGGTGGGGCCCCTCCCAAAGGCTAGGAGGGTTTTTGATTTCCAACCCTTCCTCCCCCCCCCAAAAAAAAATCAGGGGACAATTTACATCAATTAAATAGCATTTAACAGAAGAAAGACACTAGGTTTAAGAAGGGTTGGAGAAGGCTTCCTGTAGAAGATGAGATTTTAATGGGACATAAAAAAGTCAAGGAGCTGAATAGTTTAAATGGAGTAAAGTATGTTCCAGATATGGAGGATGGCTAGAAAAAATGCCCAGATCCAGAACTGGAGTGTCTAGACTAAGTTCATCTTTGACTCAAACTTTCTTTTTCTACTTACCAGGCCTCTGTTTCTGGTGAGCATCGTAGCTAAAACAGTTTGTGGCTTGTAGCTAAGCTGGCAAGTGAAATAATACATTTCTCTTAAGAATTAGTTTGGGAGCATCTGGCTTTTACCTCCTCTCAAAGATAAGCTACAAAATAGAAAAAAAAAAATTACTAAATAAATGAAGATCTGCTTTTCTTTCTGTACCCAAAAAAGCAGCTCTTTGTCTCTGCTGGCCAGGTTCTTTATCTTGTCTACCAGTTGTTCAACCCTTTCTCCTCCCATCCTTCCCTTCCTTGTCAAAAGTCCCACCCAAACCTGTTTTCCTTAAAAATATCTTATCCCATAAATTACCTTTCCTTCTTCCTCCTCTAACATTAAGACTTATGATTTACTTGATATCACTCATCAGAAAAATCAATCCTTATAAATTTTTTCATACCAATACTTTTGAGGGTAGAGAGGGAGAAGGAGGAGAAAGACAGAGAAAGGAGCACATTTACATTTTAAAAAGAGCATCTTGTAAACCCAGTTGTATTTCTAATGTGTGGTGTGGAAATCTTCGCGTAGAAATGTCTACGTGTGCTTCTTAATATGACCAAAAAAACATGGATCAACAAATTGGCCCAAGTTCTCTGAAGAATTCTTAGTGCCTCTTATACTTTACTATTCATTTATGCAGAAAACATCAAATTCTTTCCCAAGAATATCTTTGGCACTGCAATATAAGATCTAGAGATTGAAATTATTTAAAAGAACTTGTCACCATTCAAGCAATGTAGCATGTAGCAGTTGTAGTGGTCGGAATTGGTAGTTCATATTTTCAAAAGTTGATATAGCTATAGTCTCAATGTGATAATTATCATTTTTTTCCAGTGTTAAATTTAGTGTCATTTAGCATGGTGTTCCTAGAATATATGTGTAAATTAAGACACCTAAACAGGGGTAGGGGGAATGGAGCATATTTTGCAATTAAATAGAAGGAAGGGGTTGGGCAACAGTAATTAAATGGTGCTTGTTACTGGTCAGCCAGATATATATTCTCTGCATTTTAGTATAGAATTCCTTTTTCTTCTCAGACCTTCAGTTTAGGCAGATGACATATGTGGATATTTTAATGTGCAGTCTCTTTCTAAACATAGCATCTGAAAATTTGCAGTATTGTCATATCCAGTCGTTTTTACCTTCACCACATCTCCTCTATACTAAGCACTCTCATTAACCTTCCTGGGAAAGTAAAATTTGCCTTCAAATTGGTTTTCCTGACTGGAGGCAATCTGTACTCCAGTCCATCCTCGCTGCCAAAGTGATTTGACTAAAACATCTTTTTGACCATGTAACTCTGCCCTCCCTAAATTCCAATGGCTCCCAATTACCTCTGGAATTAAATTTTACATTTAATCTATCAGGTTCCTTCCTCTGAATCAAATACATAAACTGAAAAACATCCTCTCTCCTATCTCTCTCCTGTTGCATTAGCTAGCTACCACCTCTAGAATGCTCTTCTCTCTATCTCAGCCTCTTTGCTTTATTCTTTCAAGACAGTTGTAATCCTACCTTCTGCAGGATTATTTATTAGTTTCAATTATGCAAAAGTCATCTCAATAGGAACAGATCTGACTTACAAAGGAAATGAATATGCTCGAAAAAATTTAACTATATTTATATCCTAAAATTGCCAGTTTTTCTCAAGTGGATATCCAACGATGAAAATCCAGGGTAGCATATTTTTCCAGGAAGTTCCTACAAATGTGAATGACTCGCCTTTATCTCAGATGAGCCCCATTTGTAGCTCTTACAATCTGTGAGGGACCTTATTCCTACTTTTACTGATGTCTTGGTTTCCTGAGGCTACCATCTCCTCAGGGTTCCAGGGCCTCATTTAATATATTCTGAGGTGATTATCTGAATTGTTTGGAATTTCCATACTGGTGTGCTGACCCCAATATCGCTTGGTGATTAGCATCTCAGTGTTACTGTAACCTTTGTAACCAATTAACCTTGATAAGCTTTTTTCCTGAGAAAGTATTTCTTAGTAGAACTATAACCCTTATCTTCCACCACTGGAGCATAGCTCCCAGCCTCTCTCCTCCTCCTGGAAAAATTGGTTTTAAAGTTAAAATAGCCACTACAAGTGTATGGCCTGCCCATTTTGTTTCCCAGGTTAGCATAGCTATGGGATATATTGATAAGTTCAGCTATGGGTGCTCTTGCTGCACTCCTTTCGTGAGTATTCCACTGTGTTTGTTGTGGATTTCTCTCCTGACCATGAAGCTTACAGAGTCAGTCATAGATGTCTCAAATACGCATTCATTCACCTAAAAGTAGGAAATAACAAACACAGAGGGCAGAGAAAACCAGAAACCTCTCTCCATCCATGTGTTTACAACTTGTAGTTTTCTATCAAAAACAACACTAGATCAATCTATCAATTGACATTTTTAAAGCGCTTAAAATGTGGCAAGCACTGTGATGAGCATGGGTATCACAACAGAGGCAAAGGAAAAGAGCAGAAGCACCTGCCTACAAGAAGCTTACAATCTAATGAGAGAAAGAGATAGAAAAGGGAAAACATCTTTGCTGTTTCCAACTTTGGGGAAGCATTCTCAATATTGGCTCAGTAACCACTAAAATGGCTCCTCCTCTTCCTTGGCTAAGGGAATTACAAACATTTAGGATATCTGCACATGTTTTGAAGAAACAGCTCCTTTATGTCTGTAGATATCTTGTATATACACAGTTATTTATATTATCTCCACCTTTTAGAATGTAATTTCCTATGAAATGTTTTCTCCAAAGCTTTTTGCCACTCCCCTCATTATATATAATCCCATTAAGACTTGAGTCAGACCAAGATCCAATAATTTATTTGGTAAACAAGGATCAGAATGAAATACATCCAAATTTAAATTTTAATTATCTTTAGAAAATTGTGCAATGAAGAAGACCCATTTTTGCAAAGAACAAAGATAAAATGATGTGGTTTTTTTTTTTTTAAGTCAAAGCAACTTTTGTTTATGGTTTTATGAATTGATGAGGACCTCCTGAATTCCAAACCTAAGTAATCTATTCATGGTTGAAAGATCTTTACATCTTTATGGGACAATGAACCTTATTTATGATGTATATTTTTATTTTAAGCTAAGTATGCAGGCTATTTTCTAGCAGTAGTACTGACAATGGCTGGGCAAAGATTATTTATATAGAGGTAAACTACTGGAAAGCTAATCAGCATTTCAAACGGGAATTATTCTGCTGTCCCAGAGCTCCTTTGAACATGAAGTGACAGGAACAATTAACTTCTGACTTGCACTTTCACTTTGGAGACTATTGAACTGTTTAAAAACAATATTTTCATAACTACAAAAAAAGATAAAACAAATTAGTTTCAACTTTTCCCCTGGTCATACACCAACAGTAAACTGAGCTACTTTGGGAAATGGTTTCTGAGAAGCACAGAGGGTAGACTTAATTTAGTTCCAACCTTTTAGCTCTTCTTGTTGACTGTGGCAGCATGGAGGAAATTATGCATAAAAAATAAATTTCATTTCCTCCAAACTTGGGAAGAGAACTCTATGCACTAGGGGGAAAAAATGCACATATAAATACAATGTATTTTTAAAGGTATTATCATAAGGGAGACCTAATTGAATGTTAAAATCCTTAAAAAAGAATTTTCTTTTAAAGCATCATTCTTGCTAATGTGTACTTCAACAAAGAGCAAGAAGAAATGGGATTGGGATTGGGTCTTTCTTATATATAGTAGGGATTTTAGAAGTCCCTGAGCTATCAAAGGGACCCTGTATATATTAATAGTGAATGAGATGAGGTGAGATCTTTCAAGACAGTTGTGAAAATCGAGTAAGGCTTCATCTACTTCAGAGTTTGAGTAGGCCTGAAGGACTCTGAAGATCGAGGCAAGGGCATAATTGTGTTCCCCTCCCATGATATCATTTCTTTCCTATTTCAGCCAAATATGAGCAACTATGTACTTATTGGCCAAGTTCAATTTCGTGGGTAGATCTGGAGTTTAGAATGTAAGACTCTCAGCCAATGAGGATGAGGGTCAGTGGTGGGAGGGGGTGTTTTGCGTTAGGGATTAAAGGGGCTGTCCTGCCCACAGGAGGCGCTTCCTCTCTTCCATAGTCTACTCAAAGAGTGGGACGCCCTTCTGGAGAGAATGTACAATAAACTTTGCTTTTCTTTAGAGCTCTCTCCAGCTTTTTTATTAAATGGTCACCCCTCACCATTTCTGTACCACACAATAGTCTGTGAAGCAGTAGGATTTATTTTTAATAAGGAAATATTTTGGGCAAGGACTTTGTATCTTTGATTAGTATTAAAAAACATGTTCAATTAAATGATCAATGTGATATGGTCTTAGTCATCTATTACTTATATCCATTGGAATGTAAATTTATTAAGGGCAGAAAAGTTTTTATTTTTCTCTTTGTATCTCCAATATAAATACTCAAATGAAGGAATGAAGGCAGAATTAATACATCCAGAATTCTAAATAGGTTTTGGAATGTTGATATTTCAGTGTGGGCCTCAGTGCCCTGATGTGGGGTTGTGTAAAATGTATACCTAAAATAACTTTTTTTTTTTTGCAGTATCTTTTGTTTTTACGTCATTTACATTTCTCATTATATTCTTCCCCTTCTTCTCATAGAATCAACCCTTCCAGGAAAGCATGATGAAAGGAAGAAAATAAATTTATACAGAATTGAATAGCATTAAAACAAACAAACCCAAACATATATATATATATATATATATATATATATATATATATATATATATATATATATATATATATATATATATATATATAGTATCCCACGTTTATGGTTCTCCACTCCACTGCTGCAAATGAATAGGGAGAAGTATCATCTTGTATTTTTTCTTTGGAGTCAAATTTGGCCATTTTAACTGCAAAAGATTCTGTTTCAGATGTTTTACTCTTTAATGTTCTTCCCATTTACATTACATAATCATTGTGTATATTGTTTTCCTGGTTTTACCGACTTTACTTTGTCTCTTTGTGTGTGTGTCCATGCATCTCTGTATCATGCTCATTATTTCTTACTACAAAGTAATTTTTTATTTCATTTATGTACTGCAATTTGTTTAGTCTTTCCCCAGCTGATGTATATCCTCTTTGTTTCTAGTTTATGCTGTGACAAAAATAGCTGCTAAAAATATTTTGCTGTATATGAATTCTTTCTTTGTCATTGACCTTGAAGTATATGCCTCCCTAGTCACTATTTTCACATAGTTTTAAATTGCTTTCGAGAATAATTGTTGTAAGTCACAATTCCATTGACACTGCATTGTGTTTTTCTACAGTCTCACTGATATAGACTCCTACTATCATCATCTTTGCCTATTTCTGAGTATGAGGTGAAACCTCATGATTTAAAAAAAAAAATAACATCTCTTTATGGTGATTTGGAGCATTTTTTTTGTAGTTAATAATGTGAAACTCATTTGAAATTCATTTCATTTGAATTCACTTCATTTAAAAACAAATTGTTCAAATTGCTTTACTAGATTGATTCCTAAATATTTCATATTTTGTGCTCCTAGCTTTCTTTAATGGCAGGAGTAGTCTTGTGTTCATCCTGTGGGACAGTAAGGGATCCACGACACATTCTCATCCCACCTCTGACTCATCTCTACCAAAGAAGCAGTATGAAGGTTTCTTTCCTCAATACAAGTGCAGAGCTCCAGATTTATTTGCTTTTAGCTGTTGCATACATTTGGCTTTAGGATGAAGGATGGGGAAAAACTGATGCTCTATTGTAGTTAGTGGCAATATCTTTAGTTTTTATGCCATCAATAGTTTTCCTACCTTTCCTCCTCCTAAGAGAGGGGGGAAAAGTCAGCAGCATGTTCAGGTGAAAGCAATCAACCTGACCAAATATAAATCTTAAAATTAAGACTACTCAGCTTGAAGAGTACTTTTTCTTCTAAAGACTTGGGATACTTTACAAATATTCTCTCCACCCTTTCTGCCCCCTATCAGGTAGAAATGGATGATTTTTCCTTTTTGAGATTTAATGTCCATAGTTTCCTGTTTTTCAGGTTTTTAGCTGGTTTTGCATTTACTTTCCCTGGAATTAGATTCCTTATTTTATAACTTGTGATTGAGGTGAAAATGTTAGATTCCCTAGAAGATGAAGGAAAAGTATGGGGGGAGCGATGGGGAAGAGTGAAATTAAACAGCTCTTATACTTTCATTAGGGGAAAAAAAGACTGCTGTGGTATAGAGAAATTGATCCATTGTTTCAAATAAAAACACTTTTTAACATTTGTTTTTAAAATTTTTAGTTCTAAATTCTCTCCCTCCTCCCCATTGAGAAGGCAAGCAATTTCGTATAGGTTATACATGTGTACTCATGAAAAACATTTTTATATTAGTTGCGTTGTGAAAGAAAACAGAAAAAAAACTCAATAAAAATAAAGTTAACAAAAAAGTATGCTTCAATCTGTATTCAGGCACCATCCGTTCTTTGAGAATGAATAGCATTTTTCATCATAAGTCCTTCAGTGTTGTCTTGGATCATTGTATTGCCGAGGATGGTGAAGTCATTCACAGCTGATCATCTTTACAATATTGCTGTTACTTTGTTCACAGTACATTTCACTTTGTATTAACCCATGGAAATCTTTTCACTTTCTTCTGAGAGCATTCTACTCATCTTTTCTTATAGCACAAAATCCATCACAATCACATAGAAAAATGTGTTCTATTCCCCGATTAATAGGCATCCTCCCAATTTCCAGCTTCCTGCTACCAGAAAAGGACTGCTATAAATATTTTCATATGTATAGATCCTCTACTCTTGTTTTTTTCTCTTTGGGATATTCACAGATATGTATGGTTTTATAGCCTTTGGGCATAGTTCCAAATTTCTTTACTAAATGATGGAATCAGTTCATAACTCCACCAACAGTGCATTAATACCTCATTTTTCCCACTTCCCCTCCAGCATTTGTCATTCTCCTTTTCTGTCTTATTAGACAATCTAATCAATATGAAGTATGACCTCAGAATTGTTTTCAAATTTCGACCCTTTAATCAGTAGCTATTTAGAATACCATCTCATATTGCTATAGATAACTTTGATTATTTCCTTTGAAAACTGTTCAAATTTCTTGATCATTTATCAGCTGGGGACTGGCTCTTACTTTTTGAGAAATGAGGCCTTTTTTAGAGAAACTTGTTTCAATTTTTTTTTCAGTGATGATTTGCTGAATATATTTCCCTCCTTCTAGTTCCCCATACCATTTATTCTCTTTTCTCTTTTCACCTTGTCCCTCCTCAAAAGTTTTTTGTTTCTGACTACCACACCCCCATCTGTTCTTTCTTCTATTAGCCCACCCTTTTCCTTCTCTTATCTCCTTCACCTCCTTCTTTTCTGTAGGGTAAAATAGGTTTCTATGCCAATTGAGCTTCTTATTCCTTCTTTTTTAAAATTTTATTTTATTAAAGCCTTTTATTTACAAAACATATGCATGAGTAATTTTTCAACATTGCCTTTGCAAAACCTTCTGTTCCAAATTTTCTCCTCCTTCTCCCCCTCCCCTCCCCTAGATGGCAGGGAGTCCAATACATGTTAAATATGTTAAAATTTATGTTAAATCCAATATACATATTTATACAGTAATCTTACTGCACAAGAAAAAAAAACAAACCTGAGAAGAAAAACAAATGCAAGCAAACAATAACAGAAAAGATAAAAATACTATGTTGTGGTCCACACTCAGTTCCCACAGTCCTCTCTCTTCATTACTGAACAATTGGAACTGGTTTGAATCATCTCATTGTTGAAGAAAGCCACGTCCATCAGAATTGAACATTGTATAATCTTGTTATTGCCCTGTATAATGATCTCCTGGTTCTGCTAATTTCACTTAGCATCAGTTCATGTAAATCTCTCCAGACTTTTCTGAAATCAACCTCCTGATAATAATACAAAAAATAATATTCCAATAACACTCATAAACCATAACTTATTCAGCCATTCCCTAACTGAATAACTGTAGTAACACTGCTGATCTTATTCCTCCTTTGAGCCAATTCTAATGAGAGTAAAATTCCTTCACTCCCCCCTTCACCTTCCTTATCTGTCTTCAATTGAAAAAGCTTTTTCTTGACTCATTTATGAGATAATTTCCCTATTCTGCTTCTTCCTTTCCCTTTCTCCTAGCCATTCCTTTTCTTACTCTTTTATTTTATTCTTTTAGATATCATCCCTTTATATTCAACTCACATCTGTGCCCTTTGGCTACTTATACTATTAACTGAGAAATGTTTTATGAATTACAAATATCATCTTCCCATGTAGGAATACAAACAGTTTGACCTTATTAAGTTCCATTGAAATTCTTTTTCCTATTTATCTTTTTGGGCCTCTTATTGTAAGTCTTGTATTGTAAGTCAAATTTTCTATTCAGCTCTGGGCTTTTCATTAAGAATGTTTGAAAGTACTCTTCTTCCTTAAATATCCTTTTTTTCTCTGAAGGAAATTTTGGGCATGGATGATTCTTGGTTGTTTCTAAGAGTTTTCTTTCAGGGTGTGATTGGTGGCATCTTTCAATTTCTTTTTTATTCTTTGGTTCTAGAAAATCAAGATAGTTTTCCTTGATAATTACTTGAAAGATGCTGTCTGGATTTTTAAATTATTATTATGGCTTTCGTGCTGTTAATAATTTTTAGTCAGTGGTTTTTCCAGCAAGCTATTTCGTATTGTTTTTTATTTTTTTCATTCTTTTGGTTTTGTTTTATTTTTTCTTGATTTCTTGTGAAGTCATTAGTGCACATTTTTAAGCTTCAGTGAGCCTTTGTGATTCCTTTTCCATTTGGTTGGTTCTGCTTTATAAGGAAGTTTTTTTGGGGGTTTGGTGGTAGTGATGGTACTTCTTTTACCATTTGGCCCATTCTACTTTTTAAGATATTATTTCTTCACTATTTTTTTGTACCTCCTTTACCAAGCTATTGATTCTTTTTTTCATGATCTTCTTACATCTCTTTTCCCAATTTTTCTTCTACTTCTCCTGTATTCAAAAATCTTTGAGTACTTCCATGACCTGAGGCCCAGTTGATATACATACATATTTTTTGGAGGCTTTGGATGTTGGATCTTTGAGTTTTTTTTTTTTGTTTTTTTTTTTGAGTTTGTGTTTTGATCTTTCTTGTCACTTTAGTAATTATTTTTGGTCAGATTTTTTTTTGTTTGTTTGGTCATTTTTTTCAGTTTATTTATTGTCTTTAACCTCTTTGTTAAAGTGGTGTCTGCTTTCTGGATGGAGGGAGCACAGTCCTAAGCTTCAGGGGTTTTATGTAGCTTTTTCCATGATATTTCTTGGGACCTATACATTTTTAGTTTTTCAAGGTAATATGATCTAAGGAGAGGTGTTTGTTATTCTCCTGATCTCTGCTTCAGTCTTTAAGTGACCTGTCCTGGAATTGTGACAAGGGTCCTTATTCCACTATGGCCGCAAGCTTTCATGTGCTAGTGCTCCTCCTCATCTGGGAATGTGACCCACATTGAAATCCTGGCCAAGCAAGAGAATCCTGCCCCCAGTACCAGCAAAGAAGTCCCTGTAATTTTCTTTTGATCTTTTGTTTAATCCCTCTCACTGTCTGTAGGCTGAAAGCTTCAAATTCACTGACTTTCAAGCCTGCGCTTGGTTTGATGTGGTCTGGACTGAGCTGATGTGGCCTGTGCTGGACTGTGCTCCACTCTCACCTGGGGACAACAAGCCTTTCTTGTTTGGCTGGAAAATTATTTCACCCCATCCTTTTGTGTGTTCTACTACTTTAGGAATTGTTTTATAGTATTATTTAAAGGTCTTCAGAAGGTTTGGGGGAGAGCTCAGGTGAGGGGCTGCTTTTCTCTGACAACTTGACTCCCCAAAATAGAATATCTTAAAAAGGATTTTAAAAATCTCAATGTCTCTCTTCCTGTTTTTTCTCTTAACCCCCTCTGTTCTTTTCCTCTCTCTTTTTCCCTTTCTCTAGTTATTCCTCTCCAAACCAGAGCCTATGAGTCTCCATTGATATATTTTACTTGTCACATTGATACTTTTACTTGTCACCCAGAGAATATGGTACAGAACAGAAGCATTTAATGAAATACTAATATAATAAAATAATAATAGTACATTCCCCATATGAGTTTACTCCCTCACAAGCTCACATGTGCCAAAGAGGAAGTATATATGGATCATGTGTGGAATATAAATGTGAGTAACATGTATGGCCAATGTACCTGAATGAAGTAATTGCACAAAGCATATGAGGAGATTTGTATCTCCAGTGTCATCATACTGCTTTTTCTCTGTTAGGTTGTTTCTTTTTATTGCTCCTTATTAAATGTTGTTTTTTACCTGATACCTGTCAGTTTTCTCTTCCCACTTGGTCTCCAACTATCTCTCCATCTTCAAGGTCTTCTAAAACTTTGTCAAAAATTCAGTACAAATGGTTGGTTAGTAAGCCCCTTATCTCCCTTGGATGGGGATCTGCAGCTCTGTTAAGCATTTCATTCCACTAGAGAATACTATAGCTAATTGCCTATTCCCTGTAGAGAGGGCTATAACTCTTGCAGCCTTCTGCTGTGTTTCAGCTGTAGATCTCAGCTGAGATACTATTTACAGATACAGCTCTAAATCTCTTTCTCATCCTGAGGTGTTGTGATTAGTAAGACTTCTGCTTGAAGAGAAGGTGAATAGCTGTATCTTCAGTTATTCCTCTCATTGAGTGTCTGTGAAGCTTTCTTTTTGTCATCATGCTAAACCAGAAGGTGACAAAGATCAGGTTGAGATCAGGTTTATTTTTTTACTTTTTCTGAAGATTCTTCAATGAGGCTTTGCAGTGATAGAGTAGAGGCAGTAAAATTGCAGGAATTTGAGTTCCATACAGTGTGATGATTCATTTGTCTTGGCAGCTGGGTGGCTCGGTGGACAGAGCATTCGATGGGTACTTAGGAGGACCTTCTGCTTTACCCACTTCCTAGTTCCATGACTCTGGCCAAGCCATTTACCCTCTCTTAGATTCAGTGTCTTTTTCTACAAAATGGGACTAACAATTGTACTTATTTCACAGAGTTATTGTATCAAATGAGATAATATATATAACAATATTTGAAAATCTTAAAATACTATACAAATTTTAACTATTATTGTTACTGTGATAAGAATGAAATGATGATGTTTACCCCATGCTTGGGGTGAACCTGATTCCAGCACCTTCTGAATTCACATTCAGTGCTAGAATGAAATAAAACTCTTGTAGTTTAATCTAATAGTTAACAAAAGGAGTTTACCTAGCTATAATATAGAAAGGAAATCAGAAATTATGCAGTAGAACTTTGTCTTACTTCCTCTTTTACTTATGGAAATAAATCAGGTCCCATAGAGAAGGTAAGAGTGTTTCAGCCCTGAGAAGCCTGGACTGTGCATAGGTGGACTTTTATGACCTTTGGTGACCAGGAAGCTAGATCCTGAGACACAGAGGCCAGTCAGGTCCCCAGGTCTACTTTTGAAGTAAATGAATCCTTAAAGAGCGTGTGCATGTGGGGACAATGAAGGAAGGGTGAAATGGGCCTTTCTTAAAGTGCTATATAAATACTGTTTTTATTTTTGGGAAGGGTGTTGTTCATTCATTTAAGTTCTGTCTGACTTGGTGACTCCATTTGGGGTTTTTCAGCAAACATACTGGACTGGTTTGCCATTTCCTTTTCCAGCTCGTTTTACAGACTAGGAAATTACAGCCAAGAGTTAACTGACACACAGCTAATAAATATCTGGAGGCTAGGTTTAAACTACAGAAAGGAGTCTTCTCCAGGCCCACCACTCTATCCACTGAATTACCTGGCAGCCTCCAGTAATGGGAGCTGTATGTATCCCCCGTAACCCATATTGGGAGGTAGGAGGGGAAGTCCTAGGGAAATCCTGGAAGATACTGTTCTACATGTTTGATTGGATATTCTCTTTGGTGGGCATTTTAGGTTGCTGGGCCCCACCAAAAAATACTCCTGTCTTATTTTCCTCTTCTTGTTAGGAAAATGGATAACAAACTGTTGATTGCATTGTAAAATCTGAGTAAAATAATTTCAATCTGCAGCCACTTATTTTTCCAATCCTCTATCATATTCTCCTCTATGCGCTCTATGCCAAGCTCACTGTCCCCTGAACATGGCTCACAATTTTCTGCTTTTCTCTTCCATTGCTTTGACTAGAATTTAATCCAGGAATAGGTTTTCTTCTCCAGGGATTGTAATGAATTTCTATCTATTCTTTAAAACCCAGTTCACATGCTACTTCTTTCACAAAAATTTCCCTCTTTTCCCATCCTCCACTACTCAATAATAATGCCCACCTTCTTCCTCCCTTCTATCCCCTTTTGAGACATCACATAGCTTTTGTACCTACTGCACTGATTTTGTTTCTTATTTTTTGTACTCTGTTTATCTATGAAGGAGTCATACTCCATGCTAAACTGTAAGTATGATGGAAGAAAGGACCATTAAAAAAAAAAATCTAAACTGATAGAAAATGGAGAGTTGACATATAGTTATTTACTTTGTATTTTTCTTGTCCTTTCAGCATATATTTCTCAATTAGAGAGTGCAAGTTGATAGTAAATATGACATTCATAAGAAAAATAAGCTTTCAAAAATTTGTGATTTGTTTCTTTGGTAATTTTGTTTTAAAAATCCATTAGTGTAGCTTGTCACAGTGCCTGGCACCTCTCAAGTATGTAATAAATGCTTATTAACTCATTATTGGAAATAAACTAGGAAGTGGAGTATGTTAGTAAATATTTTAGAAATAAAGAGTTTGATTTAAGATTTTTGGTGTCTTCATTCTCATTTTTCTTTTCAATTCAATAATTCAGAAAACATTTATCAGGCATCTACTGTGTGCTAGACATTATGCTAGGCTCTGGGGATACAATGACATATCCAAAAAATAATGAATCTCCTTCTTTTAGGAATTTGCATTCTAATGAGATACACTACATGTAAACGGTCAAGTGAATAAAAATGAGATTAATTTGAAGAGGGAGAAGACATTGATACCTAGAGAGTATTAGCAAAGACTTACTTCCAAGTTGGCAACTGATCTGAGCCTGGATAGAAACTGAATATTTTAAGAGGCCAAAGGGAAGAAGGAGCGAAATGGCAAATGGGATGTTGAGTTTTGAGACTGTAGGACATTGAACTTATGAAAGGAAGTATATGAAACAAGTATAGGTGGGCTTGTGTGGGACTGGATCACTTGCTCAAATAAATCAAATAAATTAAGGAGATTTCTCAAGGCAAAAGCAGGAAGGAATTTTATTAAGATCTCATGAGAAAGGGTGTTTCCCTCCCCACAAGCGTTTAGGCAAGGAGAAGCCCAGTTAATAGACAGGAATTATAGAGCGACCTGGTCTAACATTTCCTATAGGCTGGATCTTTGCACTGATTAGCCAGGACAAATGACCTCACATTGTAAGTCACAAATGAGGAAAAACTTAACCCAACCACATCTTTAGGATGACTGAATTACCTTTTATGGGAGTTTCATTGCCAAGATGGCCCCAACTCCATCTCCCAAAGAAAAGGTCCCACTTCTTGTAAACCACGTGATCTCTGGAGAAAAAAAACCTGGCCTGGGGCACAGCCAACCCTCACTCAGTCTTTAGAACACGGTCCCCATCTTGTGAGACTGCTGTCACAGCTCACTTCATTGAGGCTGGATTAGTGGCCCTGTTTCTATTTGAATTTTACACACTGGTCTAGATAATCTTCAGGGTATAAAATCCCTGATCCTATTTCTGAACAAGGATAGGAAGGCCACTTTCTCTAAAGAAGTGATCCAAAGCAGAAATCACTGGTGTCGTTCTATTGAAATCTACATGATGTCATTCCATAACTGAAATTTTTTAAATGCTAGGTTAATCTAGAGACATCTGGGGGTCATTTCTTATTTTTGACTTGGCACGACATGGCCAAATTCTTTGGAAACCTATATGGAGCATAGGTTATGGACACCAGAAACTAGAAGTTGAACAATCAGTTCAGAGGCTGTTGGAATAGTTTAGGTGAGGGAGGGATTAGATCATGAACTGGGACAGTGTATCAGGAACCTGATCATTTGTGAATGGTCCTACCTGGCTGCTCTGTAGTGGTAATAGACAGACTCTGCAAAGGTAAGAGATGGGATGCTAAGTTTGGAGAGGTATACAATTTCTGTGTACTTTCTTTTGTTGCAGGTGGAAGAAGAGAATGTAAAAGCTAATTTAAAGCTTAATGTAAAAAAAAAAACAAAAACTCAAACCAAACAAACCCTAAGATCTTGGCAGCTGGTCTTATCACTTTCTGGCAAATAGAAGGAGAAGAAAGGGAAACAGTGTTTGATTTTATATTCTTGGATTCAAAGATCAGTGCAGATGGTGACTTGAAATTTAAAGATATTTGCTCCCTGGAAAGAAAACTATGGCAAATTTGGACAGCATACTAAACAGCAGAGAAATCACCTTACTTATCTTCAAAGCTTTGGTTTTTCTGATAGCAATGTATGACTCCGAGAATTGCCCTTTAAGCTGAGCAATGAAGAATAAATACTTTAAAATTTGTGATGCTAGAGAAGACTTTTGAGAGTCCCTTACACAACAAGGAAGTCAAATCAGTCAACACTTAAAGAAATTAATTTAGGCTATTCACTGGGAACTCAAATACTAACGCTGAAGCTTAGCTTTAGTTACATGAGATGAGAAGACTCAATGGAAAAGACTGATGTGGGAATGATTAAAAGCAAGAGAAAAAGGGGACAGCAGGAGAATGAGATGGATAGATAGTGTCTTGGAAACAATGAACATCAACTTGCACAGACCAAAGTAGATTATAGATGATAGAAAGATCTTTGGTGTCATGAAGATTCAGGCTCGACTAAGCCATAGAACAATAATAAAACTTCTGTTGACTCAAGGCAAAGGAAGTCTAGGTTCTGAGTTTATAAATTCCAAGGAAGGAGGTTTCCAGGGAAGTGGCTTCCTGTTCAGCCCCTTAGCCATTCTATGTAGATCTTCTCAGTGGTAGCCTTTTCCCTTCAGCTCCTTTCTCTCTCCCTGGTTTCAGGAAGGAGCTCTAGTCCAGGTTCCATTAAGGCCAGTCTTTTTTCTTTCTCTCCAGTTTTAAAGATTGATGGGAATGTACCCATCCAAAATTTCAGTTTGTGCTTATAAAGCTTGCCCTATATATAAAATTTTCTATTACCTCAAAATTAACGGGAAAGAAAGAAGTGAGGGAAAATTTTGTTAATAATAATGTAAACCTATCTAGGTCTTTATAAGAAACCAGGTTTTACATTCCTGAGATAGGAAAATAAAATGACTTTAAATTTAGTTCTTTTCAGTTATTCTACTTGAAATTTATCATTCTGAGGCATAGCTTTAGTCTTACTTTTTCTTTTTAACTATAATATTTCAGGCCCTGTAAATGAAAATTCTCTTCCATATTCATGAAATAAGACAGATAACATCGGGTCACTTGTTTGGGGCATAGTAACTCTGCTATCTTTATGTTTATTAAATAAAAAGATCAGGGAAGTTGGATCTTGAAGCTTATCCAAGGTCATGTATGTTTTAAGCAACAGAGCTGGGAGTCACACATAGTTCTTTTACTTCAAAATAAATAAGTGAGGAAATAAAAAGCATTTATTAAGCACTTACTATATGCAGAGCACTGTGCTAAAAGGCTAGGAATGGAAATCAGAGATAGTCCCTATTCTCAGGGAGCTTACATTCTAATGGGGGAGAGACAACATCTATAAAAGGTTTCAGATGTAAGTCTGAGGGAAGGTGCCATAGAGCACAGAAGCATACTGTCTGTTGACAGTCATTCGCTTTCTTTAATATTATTTCTACTGATAAAGGCATACCCACTTGTGATGCTGCACCAGTTGATGGTGTCCAGGATTTTGGTGATGAGAACTTTCACTTCTAGGTCTTTGTCACCTGGAAGCTTCAGTGACACATAAGGAGGTTTGGGCTGCAAATCTTACAGAAGCATTTGCCAGGTTGCATCCCCAGGCTGTGAAATGGACTAGACATTTCTGGGGTTTCCTTCCATTTCCTGAACCTTTGGTTTTATCTGTCCCTTGGTAAGAGTCAGACAGCAGTTGTTGATGGTCTGCCATTTTTTCTGCAAGGACTGATGGCTGTAGGAACAAGGATGAAAGAAGGACCAGTGGTCTGAGGGGCACTGCTATACCTGTAGCCCTTGGGCTGTCTTTAGCTGGCTCTGAAGGGAGGTGCTAGTTTAACTTGCTTAGTGCATAGTGCATTTTCCCCTCAGTATGCTTTCTTCTGCCTGCTAGGCTGACTTAGGTACTCTTTACAGTTCTTTCCACCAACATATCTGATCCTTGAATTCTTTCCACAGCTGTAAAACTGTTTGCTAGGTAAAAATATTGGTGCTTTGAACTCCACAGCTTCCTCATGGGTATCTAGGCCTAGGGGCATCAACTTTCTGTTCAACTGGAAGTTTTAGCCTCAAACTTCTATGAAGGACAATTCTAAACTCCTTATTTTTGCAGAATGTCCAAAGCAGGATTATGCCTTGTCAAGGAACCTCTCTCCTTGGTGTAGCTGCCTGTCAGGACTCCTGCCCGCGGGGAAGATGCCTTCTTCCAGTGTTAACCTCTATTTCTCTGCCAGGATTTCTCTGCTATTTCCCTACCAGGACTTTGCCATTCAGAAGTCAGTCTTCCTAGCAAAACCAACATCTCAGTGCCAATATAACTTCCTTTTTTGCCACTAATATTTCGGGTTTGTGAATTCTTTCGTATAGGACCTGTGTCTCCGACCAAAGGGGAATTCCCACAACTCTCTGCACTGCCACTAGAACAGCATCATAATGATCTTAACTCCAATGCTATGTCTTTAATTTTTTTCCAATCCAGTAAAAATTTATTGAGCATGTATTATGTGCTAGTTACTGTGACTTTGTATTATGGAAATACAATGAATAAAATGACACAGTGACTGGACACAATAGCGAAAATTTTAACGGGGAAGATAATACATAGAAAGAAGAAGAAAAGAGCAGAGGGTATATGACACTAGGGGTATCTTGTTCTATGAAATTGAAACCAGGCAAGACAGTAGGTGCAAAGTGGAGTGAGTTTACACCTTGGGATGCCCATTTTTGCATGAAACATTCCCTTGATATTTCTAATTTTTTTTTTGAAGAGTTCTCTTTATTTTACTGTTTTCTTCTATTTGCATTGCTTATTTAAGAAAACCTTGTCTCCTTGCTATTCTTTAGAATTTTTCATTCAGTAAGTATGTCTTTTTCCTTCTCCTTTCCCTTTCTCTCCTTATTTCCTCAGCTATTTGTAAAGCTTCATTAGACCTTCATTCACCTTTTGTAGGTAAATGTCCTTTTTTGGCTTGTTTCCATCCATGTAGAAAGCTATTAGCCTAAATATGTATGAAGATTTAATAACAGAATTTTGTCTGTAGTCATTGTTAAAGTAAAATAAAGCATTGTATTTGCAGAAACTTCCTTTGGAATGGTTCAAAACTAACTAGTTTTCTGAGTACATTTGGATAATATCATTGTGATCTACTGAGAAGAGTGTGATTTGGGAATTAAGGGATTAGGGATTTGAATTCTGACTTGTTTCCTTTACTAACTGTTTTACCTCTTGCAAGTCACTCTACTTTTAGGTATCTTAAGCTTTCCTATTCTGTAAAATGAGGGGTTTGGATGGTCTCTTCTAATTCTAAATCATATGATTTAGAGGAATTTGCCACTTGGAGGTAGTTTCTTCCACATCAATTCATTATTTCTCATTGCTTAAAAATAACTCTTAATAGGCAGCTTAGTGAGGCTGATAAAGAACAGATTTTAATATTACTCGAAGTAGCCATTCTACTTACTAAATTATTTCTGGAAGAAAATTTTATTTCACCATATTTGCATTATTCTATTTCATTAGCTAAGCAACTTCTATTTAAAAACTTGCTATAAAGGTATTAGCAAGACTGATACAGGATTTAGTGAGTAATTAATAATATCAGCATTTTCTGAACAAAGAAAATGTGGAACTCACATTCATTAGATCCTTTCCTTTTAAAAAAAACACAAGTAAATGATAATTATGGGTTTAAAATGACTCAGAATAACTATACTCTTTAGCTGATGTATAAATGAAGCTGATCCTTTTTGAGTTAAGATGGACTTCTTTTTTAAACAAGCAAGAGTATTTATTAATAGTGAGGTGCTAAAGAATTAGCTTTGTCATTTTCCCTTTTTTTTTTTTTTTTTTAAGGTACAGATCTCTGCATCTCTGTTGGGATTAAATTTTCTCACTGGCCTGTTGAGGACTGGAATCATTTGGACTAAGTGACATTCATAGCCTGAATATATTTTTACTAATCCTAATGCTACTCTTCAAGTGCAAAGTCACAAGGGAGGGAATTGAAGCATGTCTGACATTCCAAACTATGATGACATCTTTTCATTCTTGTTAATTATCCTCAGAAAGAATTAATTTTGGAAGGATCTTTGGTTACAAAGCCATTCCCTTGTGTATCCGTTTAATTATGGATTTTAACCTTTTGACTTGGTGCAGCGGATATAATTTCACTTGGTAGCCCAGCACCTCCTTTTCTGAAGAAGACCTTTAAAAAGCTATTTTTTTTTCCCATTTGTATTTCTGTCCATCACAGAACATTTTCTCCAGTGTATTCTGCTGCCTTTGAATAATTATAAAGCTTCCGACATGACAAAGCATCCTCAAAAATCTCAGTCGTGAAAGTGTGACACTCTATTAGCTAAGATCTTATTGATAGTTATTTCCCTGCAGAATCATAGTGACACATTAAGGACTGATCTTCTGAATGAAGGGTAGTAATTTGTATTTTCATAATGACTCTTTCGAGTCATATTCTTTCCCTCCCTTCCCTGCTATTCCTCTCTCATCTCATCAACAAATTTATTTATTTATTTAAATAGCTTACCATACAAAGGTAAGCTATTAGAATAGAAGACCTGAGAATCAGATGATTTCTAAGGCCCTCTGATCAGCGTGCCCTGGCATTTCATCTCACAAGGCTCACTCTCTTTGTGCAGCTGCCAATTTCTTGAATAATTTTCTTGACAAATAGTTTGCTCATTAATATTTCAACCCTTCTTCTGCCAACCCCATGGAAGCCATGTGCCCCAGGCAGCAAAATGCAGCTCATTCTTAAAGTAGCACTGTAATCCTTGCCTTAAATGCTTTGTCAAGACCAATGATGTATAAATGAAGCTGATCCCTTTTGAGTTAAGATGGACTTCTTTTTTATCCAAGCAAGAGTATTTATTAATAGTAAGGTGCTGTTGGTTTCTTTCCTATACTTCAAACATACATAGGATCCCTGCATTGCCTGTTTCTGCCTCAAAGGCTCTTTCCCTTGTCATTGCTCTATCCTGTGATCTATTAAGAAAGCACACTTTTTGAATCGTTAGAGTTTATTTCCTTCTTTGGATTTATAACTGTTCAAACATTAATGGTGAGCAGAAGTGTGAATAACTGTCGGGATCTTCAGTTAATTCTAGACTTTAAATGAACTAAGTCTTGTGAAAACAGTAATTTAACTACTTTGAGAAAAGTGACTTCCCCTTCCCTTACTCCAGTCAGAGAACTTAAAATAAAATATAGCATTACTCATTAGGTTTGCAGAGATCACACAGTAGTAATCTTGAACACAGATAGGGTCCTTGGGAAGTACTGCTCAATTCTGTGGTGAACCACAGTAATAAAGCAAAATTATCTTGTGCTCAAATGACAGAGGTAGTAGGAAGGAGAGCCAATATGAAGATTTATGACCATTGATAGAAAGATACAGATTTAGACAATTCCTTAGAGATTCAATGCAGTTGTTCAAGAAAAGCTTACTATTGTTCTAGATTTCTTAAAACCTGTTAATTTCCCAGTTCTTAGCCTGCCCTTTATCCATCTGCTACCTCCCCATCTTCTTCTGTTTTTGCGATTTTTTTTATATCATTTAATTCAGTTTCAGCCTGCACAGTTTGCCTTTTGTTTTCTCCTAACACCATAGTTACAATTCTAATACTTGTGATTAAGTTGTGTGTTCTGATTCCATCCTTCCATGTCAGAATAATTGAGAGATGATAGGAAATCATATATCCCAATCCAATTATAGCATTATTTCTGAAAAGACAGCTTATGAAAATAGCAATATAAATATTGACTATAGATCACCTAAATTTACACATTAGAAACAAGAGAAATTTAATTTTTTTTTTCAACAAATAATGAGTACCTACTCTGTCTAGAGCAGTATGGTAGATTTTGAAGGAAACACCTAGATGTAAAACATGGCTCTTGCCTTAATGGAACTTATAATCTGATAAGAGGATATAGTGCATATACAGATAACTGTAATATAACATAGCTTCAACAGTTTGTTGATTTGATTTTTTACATTACAAACACTTATAGATTACTCTCACTTTGTCAGAGATTTCTTGAAACAAAATAGTTAAGTAAAACCAATAATAAAGTAATCTTAACTTTGTGACCTTGGGCAAATCATTTAACTTTTGTTTGTCTTAGTTTCCTCATTTGTAAAATGGGAATGATAATAATAATAGCACTTATTTCCCAGGGTTGTCCTGGGCATCAAATGAGATAATTACTCTCACTTAGGACAGTGCTTGGCACTTAGCAAGTGCTGTAATTTAGATAACAACACCTATCTCCTAGTATTATTTCCACGTTAGAATGCGATGTTTGCAAAGAACCTGGTAAATTGTGAAATGCTACAATTTTCAGTAAAAATTAAGACATCGCTTTTCTTTCCCTCTTGACTCCCTTCATTTGAAACAAAAAAGAAAAATAAATTTCTTGTAGCAAATATAAACTTTCAACTATCCAGATATATGTGTATCTATAAATACCCTCTCATTCTGCACTCCAATTCTCTATCAGTCTTCAGAAAACTACAGCCAAATTACTCTTTCCTCCTATGATTCTTTTAAAATCTGAGTTTTCACTGAATTGGGTAGGATATTGTTTGATCATAGAATTAAAACTGAATAGAACCTTAGAGGTCACCTAACAACAATAAGAAGCACAATTCTTTAATTTTTTAGATAAGAAAATTTTAATATTAAAAATATTAGAGGCATATCAATTCTGGTCTTCTAATTTAAAATTTAGCAGTCTTCCCAGTACCATGCTTGAGAAAGGAATATATGAACTAAGTATTGAATATAGTTTGAGATAAGAATTGAAGAATATTATATTTTGGTACAGATTGTACTTTTTGATTTCAACCCTACTACTTGTCCTTATCCTACATACTTTCCAGTAAGAAAAAAAAAATCTCTAATTAGTTCTACATCTTTTCTTTTTAAATTTTTCTTTAGCATTTTTTCTTAATTACATGTAAACAAAAAAAAAATTTATATTCACTTTTTAAAAATTTGAGTTCCAAATTATCTCTCTTCTTCCCTCCCTACAGAAGATAATCAATTTGATATTGATTATACATTTGGAGTCATGTAAAACATTTCCATACTTGCTATGTTAAAAAAGGAAACAGACAAAATAAATCCCCTAAGAATAATAATGAAAATAGAAAAGAGTATATTTTAATTTGCATATAGCATCCAACAATTCTTTCTCTGGAAGTTGATACTATTTTTCATTATAAGTCCTTTTAAAATTATCTTTGATCATTGTACTGCTGAGAATAAGTATGTCTCTTACAGTTTATCATTATTACAGTATTACTGTTATTGTATCGTGTCCTAGTTTTGCTCAGTTCACTTTACATCTGTTTTTGTAAGTCTTCTGAGGATTTTTCTGAAAGTATTATTTCTTATAGCATAATAGTATTCCATCACAGTCATATAGCACAACTTGTTCAACTTTTCCCCAATTTATGGAGTATCCCCTCAATTTCCAATTTCTTTACCCTGAAAGAGCTGATATAAATATTTTTTGCTGAGTGAAAGGCTGGACATAGTTTTTGGGCATCATTTCCATTTGCTCTCCACAAATGGTTGGATCAGATTCCACCAACAATGCATTAATGTCCACATTTTTCTGTGTCCCCTTCAATATTTATCGTTTTCTTTTTCTATCATATTAGCCAATCTGATAGCTCTCAGATGCTACCTCAGAATTATTTTAGTTTGCATTGTTCTGATTAGTAGGGTTTTAAAACATTTTTACCATATGACTATAGATAGGTTTGATTTCTTATGAACATTGCCTATTTATATACTTCAACTGTTTATCAATTGGGAAATGAATCTTCTCATTAGTTTGATTCAATTCTGTTTATATTTGAGAAATAAAGCCTTTATCATTACTGTAAATTGCCCCTCCTTCCCGTTCCTTACCTCCCAGTTTCCTTCTTTCCTTCTAATCTTGGATGCATTGATTATTTGTTTTTTTGATGTAAAAATTTTTAATTTGATATAATTGAAATAATCTTTTTACATCCTAGAATGGCTCTCTATCTCTTGTTTGGCCATAAATTCTATATTCATTAATCTGACAGACATTACACTCCATACTGCCTTTATATCTTTTCGAATCATCGTTTTATGTCTTAAATTCTATAAGAATTTTATAGTAAATAGCTCCTTCTAATATCTTGGAGTTGACATAATGTTTCAAGCTGACTACCCTGCTATCTACCTTCAGACTGTTTTGTTCTAGCTTGGTATTATATTCAGTTATTGATTGTAATCCTGTTGTTTTTTTCCTTTTGGAATATTGCATCATAAGCTGTCTTCTTTATGGATGTCAAAATCCTGTGGGATTCTTATTGTGACTCCGTTATACTTGTACTTAATTTTTCTTTGACCTAGAAGCTCTGGATTTTGGCTGTGATATCCCTGTGAGTTTTCATTTTTGTGTGTATGAATAACAAGTGTGGACAGTTTTCAATAGTATCTATAATATAGATATTTGAAATGTAATATCTAAGTTCAGTTTTTTTTTTTTTTGGTTGTAACTTTCAGATATTACAATAATTTTAGACTTTTTCTTATTTGCTTGTTTTCTAGGTCAATGTTTTTTTATATGTGATAACTTCCATCTCCTTTTAATTTCTTTTTTCCTTTCTTTTCTTCTTTTTTCCTCTCCCTCTCCCTTTCTCTCTCTCCCTTTTTCTCTTCTTCTCTTCTTCTCTTCTCTCCCTCTCTCCCTCTCTCCCTTTCTCTCCCTCTCCCTCTCCTTCTCCTTCTCCCTCTCCTCCCTCTCCTCTCCTTTTTTTTTTTTTTTTTTTTTTTTTGCTGAGGCAACTGAGGTTAAGTGACTTGCCCAGTGTCCCACAGCTAGGAAGTGTTGTGTCTGAGGCCAGACTTGAACTCCTGACTTCAGGACTGGTGCTCTATCCATTATGCCAGTTAGCTGCCCCTATCTTCTTTTTCTTAAAAACAAACAAACAAACAACAACAACAACAACAACAACAACAAAAAACAACCCAAAATTCTTTTTAATTTCTTATTGCCTGATAGAATCATTAACTTCTCTTTGGCTCATTGTAATTTTCAGAGAGTCTGTCTTTTGAGGAAGCTTTTATAGTTCTTGTACTAAGCTATTAATTTTCCTTCTAAGTATTTTCTTTATAATAGGGATTCTTAATTCAGAGTCCTAAAATTATTCATTTTGTTCAATATTATTGGCTTCTTTTACAATACTGTGTATTTTATTCTATGCATTAAAATATTTTGAAAAGGTGTTTTAGATTTAGCCAATCTGATGGAAACCCCTTCCCTCATTTCCCCCAAAGTTTAAGAACTCTTGTTCTAGAGATTTTATTATTTTTTCTTTCAGTTCTTTTCTTTAGAGCGCTCACTTCATTTCCTTTATCTTTTCTTTTCCTTTTTAATCACATAATTCTATTTGGTAATTCTAATTGACCTTGAGACTAAGGTATGTGGATTTTTTTTTTTAATTCTTTGGACTTCTTTCAGGATTATGTTTATAGATTTATATTAGATATTTATATAATTGTATTTTTAAAATTTCACTTAGTTTTACAGTCTTAACTCCTGAATTAGCACTTTGTGTTAGGACCTAACTTTCTGTAATTTTATGTGGTTCTGGTCTATTATCTGGTGTCCCATCACTTAATTCTCTGAATATTGTGTGATATCTTCTCTAAGGCTTTCAGGAGCAGCTCAGGTAAGAGAGCTGCCTGATCTAGTTCCTGGGTGGAGCAGTTGCAAGATTGTCCTTGGTTGGAGCTCCAGCTGACTACTGTTCAGTCTAGTCCCTGTTGGCCAGCTGGAATGCTCTGTTAGGACAGAACAATTGAATGATAGTCTGCTCTCTGGTCTGGACTCCTGCTTGTTCTGATGACTCAGATACAGTTCTGATGCTCTGTCCACTGTGAGCAGTCACTGGCTGCTTTAAGAAAGCTCAAACTTATTTTGTGAAGTGTGTGGAGATCACAGTGTACAATGTGTTCCCTTCTTTTGTCTCTTCATATCATTGTCACTCCATCCATCACTGAATAAATGCCCCAATTCGCAGATCCAATGTAATAGAAAATATGATCTACCTCTTGAGGCCCTTTCTTCTAAGATAGAGAGCCTGGGGACTATGGGCAGGAAGTTCCACAGGCAGTCTCATTTCATTTTATTCTTCACTATAATGTGACATATTTCACTGTAAATGATCACTCTCTCTATAGGTTTTTGCTCTGTTTTACCCCAGTTTTTACCACCACAGCCTTAAAGACCTTGTACTCCCTTTTTAAGCCCAGTCTTCTTTCTATTCTCGGTTTAAAGTAGAGTTATTTCTTCCAGGTCCCTTGGCTGCTGGAGAAGCAAAGATCCTTTGTGAATACAAAGTTTGCAAATCCAAACTTTTTTCTGAAAACCAACCAAATGGTGATTATATGTCACGGTGAATAAAGTGCTAGACCAAGAGTCAGGAGAACCTGAGTTCAGATCTAGCCTCAGACACTATGACCCTGGGCATGTCATTTTACTATTTCAGTTTCTCCATTTCTTAAATGAACATCACAATAGCACTTAACTCCAGAGTTGTGAGGATAATATGAGATGATATTTGTGCAGAATTTGTAAAACTCAAAGATCCTACATAAATTCTAGTTATTTTTGCTATTAAGTTAAAAGAAATAAAATTTCTCCTCTCTAGGTTCTTTTTTTTTAATTCATTTTTCCAAATTATCCCCTCCCTCCCTCCACTCCCTCCCCCCGATGGCAGGCAATCCCATACATTTTACATGTGTTACAATATAACCTAGATACAATATATGTGTGTGTAAATACCATTTTCTTGTTGCACCTTAATTATTAGCTTCCGAAGGTATAAGTAACCTGGGTAGATATACAGTAGTGCTAACAGTTTACATTCAATTCCCAGTGTTCCTTCTCTGGGTGTAGTTATTTCTGTCCATCATTGATCAACTGGAAGTGAGTTGGCTTTTCTTTATGTTGAAGATTTCCACTTCCATCAGAATACATCCTCATACAGTATTGTTGTTGAAGTGTATAGTGATCTTCTGGTTCTGCTCATTTCACTCAGCGACAGTTGATGTAAGTGTCTCCAGGCCTCTCTGTATTCATCCTGTTGGTCATTTCTTACAGAGCAATAATATTCCATAACCTTCATATCCCATAATTTACCCAACCATTCTCCAACTGATGGACATCCATTCATCTTCCAGTTTCTAGCCACTATGAAAAGGGCTGCCACAAACATTTTGGCACATACAGGTCCCTTTCCGCTCTTTAGTATTTCTTTGGGATATAATCCCAATAACAGCTCCTCTCTAGGTTCTTTTAGTCTGTCTAGAAAAATCCTACTGGGTCTGATCCAAGTTTCCAAGCCTTTTGTAGCTGATTTCATTAATATGCTACTTCTTTGTATGCCCCTAAAGCTCTTCCACTTGCATTAATCTTCATGTTTTCTGAATATCTATTTTCTCTGAGACAGTTGCACTTTCCTTTTCATATCTATAATATTTTTCTTCTCCCCTTCTAATACTTCTTAAATTGTTTTCTCTCAAAACCTGGTAGTAATCCCACATTTCTATTCTGCATCCTCGTTAGATAGTTGTATCTGCTCTATACACATTTATAGATGAGAAAGTTGAGAGGCCTTGAGAGACCCCACAGGCTAGTCTGGAACAGTTGGGACGTGATCCCAAGCCTCTTGCTCTTACTGCCAGCCTCATCTTCTCTTCATGTCTTTCACTTACGTAGTTAATACTTATGTTTGTATTTTATGATTTTTGTTCACGGTAAAACTGAAATTTGTGTAAATTGTGGAGGGAGGAAAACGCTCATTATGCTAAGGAAAAGGGATTTATTGTTGTTGTTATCTATGAAGCTTACTAACTAGGGGTTGTCAGGTAGTGCAGTGGATAGACCCCCCCCCCCAGCTTGTAGTCAGGTGAGTCTGAGTTCAAATGTGGTCCTAGACACTTACTAGCTGTGTGACCCTGGGTAAGGCACTTCTCTCTGTTTACCTCAGTTTCCTCATCTGTAAAATGTGTTGGGGAAGGAAATGGTAAACCACTCCAGTACCTTTGTCAAGAAAACCCCAAATGGGGTCTGAAGAGTTGGACAGGACTGAAAAACAACAGAAAACTAGCTATATGTTTTAAGCATTAAAATTTACCAGCCTCAAAATATCTTGCTATCCCTGGAATGCTGCTTTTGCACCCAAAACCATTTACAATGATACCATTGAAAATTAAATATGAAAAATTTACTCAGCAATAAGGTAAAAGCAAAAGTAATCTTCATATATACTCAATAGAAGGCCATAGAATAATCAGGATATATTAGTATACTCATAGACTTTTTGCACACTTTCTACCAGTACATACAGCATCTGTTGAAGGGAGAGTAGCCTCTTATAGAAAGTAGCAGTTGCATTTTGATTGGATCAGAGTTGGGGAAATGAAAACAGACCAAAAGAATAAAGAATTATGTTAATAAGGATTAAAAAAATTAAATATACTTTGAGGGCAGGGAGGAAAGCAAAAAGCAGCCCGGGGAATGAAGGGTGAGCAATAAAGGGACTTAGCAGTTGCATGCATCTGACTTAACTGATTTTATAAGTGCGTTCAAATATCTGTGGAGGTGGAAACCGAGAGAGAAAGGTTAGTCCCTGTGCCGCAAACACCTGAATCCTGAACAGCTTTGAGCTTGGTGTAACTCGACATATGCATTTGGAAAGGGAATAAATGTATAGCTGAGAATTATGAATTAGTACCTAACTACAGACGACAGTGACTTTCTCTCGAGATGTATGTGGGTACGCATGCATATTTAAATACCCCATCTACTACTACAGTGACAACTAACAGAACAGTGTAGTTGGGGAGACGGTTTTAGTTGACACTAAGCCAGTGGCACTTTATTTCAGAGACAATTCTGACAAAATGAGATCATCAATGAATACATTTATAGCGTTCACTCCGAGTATGTAGTACATGTCTCGCACTAGAGCTCCCTCAACAAAAGGCCCCAAGAACCCAGCACAGTTGTTAGGCAGACTTGCTGTTGAAGGTCTGTTATTTTCCATTTGTGAGAAGGGTGAACAGGACCAGTCTAGTACTGTGGCCTACACAATTCATTCTCAGTGTCTTAGAATTCCCTTACAGAGTATGTCTAGTGACCTTTACAGATGACATGCAGGAGGAAAAGTTACTTGTCAAAGGTAATATAATTAATAAATAATCAGACTTGTAATGTTCTGTTGTCCCCAGAAGCTGCCGATCGCTCTCTGGGGGGAGATCTGCTGTCTCAACTCAATCTCCCGGCCAGACTCTTCTTCCTGTAGAGAGCAGCCAACTCTGACCTAGAGTAGAGACGGCTTCCTCTCCAAAAGTGTGGGATTGCTGGACTTGCAAATCCACCAGACATCATCTCCTTGACTCAATCCATAACTGACTTTCCAGACTTCCTCTTTTATCCTCCCAGAGAATGGGCGTAGAATAACTCAGGGGCTTCTGGGAAAAATACTTCAACCAATGAACTTGCTCCTCCTAAGCATGCAAGCTCCTCCCCAGGAGTTCAAAGGGGTAAAACTCCCCTTAAAGGCCAGAACTAGAGAATTGTTAAGTACTGACTTAGCACCTAGTAAGAACCTAATATCTCATTATCTCATTAGCACTTAGTAAGAACCTAACACAGACTTGTGATGGAAAGCGCCACTGAAATCCAGAGAGAGAACTATAGAGGCTGAATGTGGAACAAAGCGTAGTATTTTTACTTTTTTGTGTTATGTTAGTTTGCTTGTTTTTTCTTTCTTTCTTGTGTTTTTCTCACCTTTTGATGTGATTTTTCATGTTCATCATGATGAATATGAAAATATGTTTAGAAAAATTGCACATGTTTAACCTATATCACATAGCTTGCTGTCTTGGGAAGGGGGAAGGAGGAGGAAAGGGAGAAAAATTTAGAACACAAGAATTTGCAAGGGTGAATATTGAAAATCATCTCTGCATGTCTTTGGAAAAATACAATAATATTGAAAAATAAATTATCAGAGTCAAGATTTGAACCTTGGCCCTTTGGTTCTAGGATCCATGCTCTTCCCGTGCTCCACATTGCTTTTTATGTGGAGCAAATGATAATGACTGGACTGTGTGGCTAGGTCTGGAAGAGACTGACAAAAATGATGTGAATGAATCTTTATAATCAGATATTTTAAAAATGGAAACTTGATTTAATATTTGTATGAATATACGCATAGGGTGTTCTGGTTGTGCTTAGGCATATTCCATTATGTCCAAAAAAAAGTGGCTTTGTCATTTAATTTCATCACGTGACTCTCTTAAAGTATGAATTGCTGTATTTGTGATAAGTACTAAAATGTGTGATGTTAATATTATAGAAATGAAAAGAAAGGCTGTGTTTGCTTGTAACATGAGTCCCTAGTACTATATCACTGTGTTACTATTGGTTTTCTCTTTTACTCCTGCTACTAATCTAGAAAGTCTTTTGATCTATTCAAGTTACCACTTTGGGAATTCCCTTTGCAGTCTGTAATCTTTGTTGCAAATATGCTAGTGAAATAACGTAACAAGCCTATGGCTTTACACTTGAAATCAATCAATATGATGTCCCCTTTTAGTTTAAAAAAAATGTGAATTACCTCATTGTTAAAGTAAGACAAATTAAGGAGAACATTTATTTATTATTATTGTGCTGTTAGTAATAAAACTATCTCAGACTTCTTGGTTTAGAACTTAGGAGAAGGTAATGCTACCAGCAGGTCTCATACATTCAGCAACATAAGTAATGAATGACCAGTGGGAACAGACTTTGATTCTTAGTTCAGATCTCTGTGATTTCTTTTCAAAGATTTCAAACATTTCATCTAATGATATTCTCCAAAATAGGTTAAGATTGCCAATCTCGATTATCCAGAAGTCCTGATTAGCTTATGTTAAAGCATATTTTCTAGAATAAAATAAATAACAAGTTTTCATTTCACTTGCTATGAAAAGTAAAAGTGGTTAGAATATAGTCTCTCAAGGAATGCAAAAAATGAGAGCTCTCCCTGATCCCACATTGATCATTAAGGGATTCAGAAACTGGCATAGGGCTGTTGGGTGTCTATAAAAGTACCAACCGCCAAAATCTCACATGTTGATTTGTTCTTCATGGTTAGGTTTTAATGAAGGGAAATCTATTGACACATTGAATGAAGATAAGCCAAATTATTTAAGTAAACAGAAGAGCAGTGCTAGAGGTGTAATAGAGCAATTGATGGACATTATTTTTTATTTGGCAAAAGATGAAATACTGCTTTGGTGTCATAATGGAAAAGCTTACAATTTTAAAAAGTATTTTAAATCTTATCAATGCATTCTAAAGCCATCCTCCTAAAATGGTAGCACATGTACAAAATTCACCTTGAAAGAATACCATCCTAAGTAATTGCATAAAACATAATTTAATGGTGCTGTTGAACAGTGTTGTGAAACTAATGATTGTATCTTCACTAAATGGAAAAATGGTTGCTAATGATACTACTAACGATGGACATCATGAAGGGATGTCCTTTGTGGTGTGGTAGTTAGATGATAAAAGTAGTTTGTTTTGAGTTTCTAGAGGTTCCCCCTTAGGACCAGAACCTTCTCTGTAAAATTATCTCCAATTATCTTGGTTGTGTCTTGTTTGTATACAGTTATTTCCATTTTTTTTTCTCCCCCCCATTAAATCATGAAATCTTTAATAGCAGGAACGGGGTTTTTTCTGCCTTTTTTTTTTTTTTTTTTTTTTTCCCTTTTGTTTTCCTCAATGCTATGCATAGTCCTTATTTTCAAGGATGTCATTTAATTGGTCGAAAATTGATTGAACATCACTTCTTAATAGTCAAGTCTGTTCAACAAGTATTAATTAAACATAGTAAATTGACTTGACACTATTTAAATTCCATCATCAGTCATATCTGTCTTTTTGATGACTGCAACAAATTTAAAGGGTTCTTGCATCTTGAAGTAAGATTTCTTTGTGGATTATAATGAATTTTTTTCTTAAAGGCAGTGCTGTGAGTCATGATGGAGGGTTGTGACTGGCTAAAGGAATCAGATTTTTCTTAAAAGTTCCAAATTTACAAATCTGTTTTCTAATTTGCATTCTTAGCTATTACTGTGAAAGGGTCTTTTAAAAATTAGTCTATGTTTAAAAAAAAACCTGAAAAATATGTTCCCACAATATCTTGACTCACTTAAGATTTTGTACATTAAACAAGAATTGACATTTCATTTAGTTACAATGATGTACCTCAGGAATTTAAGTCCATAAAATTTGGTGAATGACTTTTAATTCTCTAAGACAAGAAGATAAAAAGCATGATTGATACTGTATATGTATATACCAGAATCTCAATATGGTTTAAAAAAAAAAAAAAAAAAAAAAGGAAGAAAGAAAGAAAGAAAAGAAAAAAAAAAAGATATTTTTGCACAACTAAATCCCAATTAGTTTGAATCATGAATCTTATGAAGTGGTCATATGCATTTAAATTCACAACATTCAGTTACAATTATGTAAAATATACAAATTGGTTCCAACCCCATAGAAATACAAAATGCAAATACACAGTATGCAATGCCAAGATAGGATAGGTGATGGAAGAAGATAAGTTGTATAGGTAGGGTAATGCTATGCTTACTGGTCTCTAAAACTCAAAAGATGGGATTTGACAAATATAAAAGTTTAGGAGATAGATTGTTTTAGCAGAGGGTGTGGGATAACAAACTCGGTTTTATGTATGTTGAGTTTAGAAGATGTCTCTAATTTGAAAATGTCTATTAGATAATTGATAATATGTGGGTGCAGCTCAGGGGGAAAACTAGGGCTAGATATAGAGATCTGGGAGTTATTTGTATAGGGGTGGTAGTTAAACTCATGGGAGCTAATGAGCTTGTGAAAACAATATAGCAGGTGAAGAAAAGACTCAAAACAGAATCTTGGGGAAACATTCAGAGTTAAAGGTCATGTTACAGACAATGACCTGGCAGAGGAAATAGAGAAGGAATGGTAAGATGGGGAGAAGGAAAACCAAAAGAGAGCAATATTACCCAACCTCAGGAGAAGAGGGTTGTCATCAGTGTCAAATATAGCTGACAGATGAGAAGGATGAGACCATTAAAATTGGCAAGGAAAAAAAAATAGGTCATTGATAACTTTGGAGGGAAGTTTTTATTGTACTTGGGAACAGATATATTAATGTAAGGTGACAGCTAAATTTTAATACAGAAGAGACATGAACTAGATCGATAATATCCTTATTTTAGATCGAAGTATACAAAAATTCAGTAATTTTTGCAAAAATATGAAATGCCTACTTGTTCTCTTTTGTACTCAATAAGCTCCCTGGCTAATCCTGGGGTTCTATGAAACACAATTTAATACCCTATCCTGAGAAGGTAGGACTTTCTCAGAAAGGAGGACCAAAAGAGAGCAATGTTACCCAAACCTTAGAGGCCAATCTACAGAATCCTGGATAAAGCGTAAGAACAAAAGTAGCAGTGTAAGACTGAATTTGAGATTGTATTATTATTAATCTAAACTTCTTCATCACCACCTTCTCTATGATATTGAATTTTTATTTTTCTTAGATGAAGGACAATGTCTTATGTTTTTATTTCTTATCCCCTTTCCCTAGTACAGTATGGATTTATAAGGCAATTTAATTGAATGAGTATTAATTGAATGAGGATAGCATTTTAAAAACATCTCTTTTAATTGATGATATGTCATAATGACAGTGGAAGATTTAAATTTAAATGATGGTATGTATAGCTAGGGGAGAAAATATTTTCATTATATAAATAGGTAACAGTTAGCTGTCTTGCATTGTTTTTCCTTATCAGTATTTTTGGAACTTGTGTCTTGTTCCCCCTCCCCCCCCTTTTTTTTTAACACTAAACAGAAATAAGTACCTCATCCTCACATTTCTACATCTTATATTAAAAATATTATAAATTATAGGCAGTATCATTTCATGATATAGGAAAATAACATTGCAGTCATGTTTTTACATTTTCTTCATTTGGTCTTAAAGAAGGAGACTTAGAGGTCATTTAGTTCACTCTTTCATTTTATACATCAGGGAACTGAAAACCCTCCAAAATGAAGAAGTTTCCCTAAGTTTTTAAAATTAGTAAATATTAGATCCTAAATTCAACCTTAAGTGCTTTGATCTTGAAAGCAGTATTCTCTGTAGTACAGTCAAGAAGGAACAAGCATTTATTAAACACTTAATGAGTGGTTACACCATTCTTTCTATAAAAAAATGTGTAGAACCTTAATAAGGAGTAACACGCCCAAATGTGTAGTATTTATCAACACCACTTTTTAAAGGATTATCATGCTTACTATGTATTTATGTTTATAAACTTAATAAGAATCTCAAGAGATATCATCAAACAATGTGTAAAACCATAAAATCTGTTCTGTTTACATTTCAAAATTAAATGATAACTTTTAAAGAATAGGGCTATTCCCTTTCAATTTGTTTTCTATATGTATACTTAGAAAGTTTGGGCTTTTAAAAATAGTCTTGTCTCATTAAAGCATGGGGTCCTTCTTATAAATGAGGTATTAACTATAAGGGTATTGATGTTTTACCAAGTCCTATTAGGGAAGCATCTATCACCAGAGAAAGGGGAAAAAATTAAAGGAGATTTTTTTAGTTTACGGTTGCTTTCTCATTGATGGTCATTAAGTATAATTGTAAAGTGGAAAAAGGAAACTTCTGTGAAAAGAATCGATTAATTAGCAAGCATTTATTAAGCTCTTTTTATATCTCAAATATTGTACTAGGTACTGAGAATGCAAAGAAAAAAAGGAAGCAGTTCTTGCCTTCATGGAACTAACATTCTATTGAGAAAAACTTTTAAAGAGCAAGGGCATGATTGTAGAGGCAAACAGTGCAAGTGTAAAAAATGTTTTTGGGCTTTTTCTGTGTTGAGTAGGCAATACAACCTGCTGATTCCACATTGTTATGTGCTTTCCCCATGGTACAGCTATAGTTGCTGGGGAGCTGTGGGATGGAGATGGAGAGGGGGAGGCTGGCGTTGCACTAAGACTGTTAAGTCTGCATCTTGGATGTTTTGTTCCCAGAGTCTTCGAAGAGTCGCCACCATGATCTTTTGGAGACTTTCTAAGAGGATACAGCTCCGGCCTGTGAAGTTGTGCCTGGCAGGTGTGGTGAGAAGCAGCTTTAGAAGCCATCGGGGCTTGACCTCCCAAGCCATCACTTCAGAACTCCCAACTGGGGGGGCTCCGGGAGGCTCCTTGGACGTGCTGGGCAAATCCTATCCTCGGGATGACCACAGCAACGTACCAGGAAAAATTCTCTCCAAGGTGGGAAAGAACCTGCATAACCGGAAGCACCACCCCCTGTGGCTGGTTCTGGAAAGGGTGAAGCACCACTTTTATCAGCAGTACGTGGGTCCCTTCGGGACGCCGCTTTTCTCCGTCTTCGATGGGCTCTCTCCAGTGGTCTCCACCTGGCAGAACTTTGACAGCCTCCTCATCCCGGAGGACCACCCGAGTCGCAAGAAGGGGGATAACTACTACCTGAACCGCACTCACATGCTGCGTTCACACACATCGGCCCACCAGTGGAACTTGATCCGTGCGGGTCTCAATGCTTTCCTTGTGGTTGGGGATGTCTATCGGCGGGACCAGATTGATTCCCATCACTACCCGGTCTTCCATCAGTTGGAGGGCGTCCGGCTCTTCAACAAGCATCAGGTAAGGGCATTGCTTAGAGGGAAATCAATGGAACAGACCTCCAGGAGTTTTATAATGGGGACAGGGAGTTACTTTCCCTTGACTTAGTATTAGCTCAGTTGAGGCTAATTCCTAGCAAAAACTAGGTGCCAATAAGCAATTTTTTTGGTTGATTAATATGTGCTGCATTTAGAATAATGCCCTGAAATGTGAGCTTTTCATTTTCTGTTTCTTCTTTCTTACCTCCTTTTTGAGAAGCTTTTCTGTTGCCATCTTTGCCCAAGGCAGCATAGTATAATTGTGCCACTATAGCACTCAGTTAGAAGACCTGGGTTAGCCAAGTTTCCTCTGTCTCTGCAGACTTTGCACACGCCTCCATGTCAGATGCAAGTGAAGAGATTGTTCTGGTAGACTCCTAATAACCCATTCCAGCTTTTTACCTCATTGCCTCTTTGTGAGAGAATTTAAATTGCTGACTCAAATTCAGTCTTGTTACCTGGGGACCCTGAACACATGTTGTCTGTTGTCCTCCGCGGTTAGCAGAATCAGCTGGGTTATTCTCTCTTTTGGCTGAGGAGAGTAAAGACTGTGTGATTAAATTGTCCCCCAAGATCCCACCAGGCTCATTCCTACCCCCTGTTGGCGTGACCCCTCTGTGGGTCTCTGTGGAGTGGGCTTGATTACCACGTTCTCTGTTTCATGGGTCATCACTGAAGGTGTCATAGCTTCCTTGCCTTTCCCTTTCCCTCCCTGGCCCTGAGGTGCCCTGGAACAGCACAGTATAATTTGATTATAAGGTCAGCCACCACTGGGGTTGCCCAGTCTCCTCCTTTTCTCTCTAAGGGACCATCTAGATGACTTAATGGATAGTGTTAGAATTAGAATCAGCTTATTAGCTGTGTATTCCTGGACAAGCCACTTCACCTCTCTCAATCTGTCTTATCTCATCTATAAAATGGGGATAGCACTTAACTTACAGGGAATTGTGGGAATAAAATGAGATATTTGGAAAGTACTTTGCAAAGGTATTTGCATATCTTAAAATGCTATATAAGCACCTTAAGTTGCTCTAGTTGCAATTATTATCGCTATCATTATTTCTTCCTCCCTGGCATTGGGAAGTTTCAGAGCCTTCCTCATCATTAGGGCTGTACCAGAAGCCTTGCAATTCCTTTTTCTGAGTTGCTTGACTGCTCAGTGTTTGAATGAGACAGAAGCCAACAGCTCCATTTCTTTTGTTAAGGTGGAGTTCTATTGGCCCTTACCATGTGCCCTGCCTCTCTGTTCTGTAGTCCTTCAGCTTTGTCATATTAATTATTTATATAATCTAACATTCTTCTGCCCTAGCCATTTACCTCACAATGCTTTAGCCTTCTAGGCCTTTCCATTTATGTCCCAGTTAAAGTTTCTTTTCTGTTGCTACCTCTAATTAGAGTGTAAGCTCTTTGAACAGGGACTGCCTTGTTTTTCCTCTGTATCCTCTGGTTCTTAGCAATGTGCTTGATACATAGCAACCACTTAGTAAATGCTTTTACCTTCCTTCCTTCCTTCATTCATCTATTCATCATTATAACATTGGACCACTGTCAAAACTCTGGCTTTCCCAGTGTATATCCTAATATACTATAAGGAAGAAATGAATAATCTAAACCCAATTAAAACAAAAAGAAAAAACACCCAACAGCTATAGCAGCCTGTTCCGTACAGCAAAGCCAGTATATGTGTTTATGAAATCATGAATGATTTCTAGGAATAAGATCTGGTATTTCATTATATATCTCTCATTCCCATTCATTAATGAAGGTCTTTCCTCACTGTTCAATAACTAACATAAATACTGGAACTAGAAAATCATTATCCTTATGCAGCTTACTTGGTAAAATATGAGATCAATATAAAAATGAACCGTCCAGTACTAACTAGTACCATTACTGTACTTTTTTCACTAATAGGCAAGATGATAATAAAGGATGGCAGTAAATCTCCCTCCATGCAGTCCTTTATCCTATTCCTAAACCTCTCATCAGGATGTATCTTTCTGTCAACCTATATCATGTATCAATAGGGACAGAAAACCTTAAACTAAATCTTAAGTTGGATAGAGGTATCACAAGAGTAGAAATGAAGAAATGTCTAATTTATTTTAAAAAGGGCAGGGGGAGAAAGTAAGAGAGGGAGGAAAGGGAAGAGTCTGCATATTATAAACCCATAAACATAATTTTGATTAAGGAAATAGCAAACCACTTCAGTTTCTTTGCCAAGAAAACCCCAAATGGGGTTATAAATGGGGTTAGATATGACTGAAATGATTGAACAGCAAAAGTTTTATTTTAATTAGAATATATTATTAATGGGATGGTTTCTGAACATTTTAAAAAAGAAATGATCATTCACAAACAGCATGAAAGCACGAAGAAGTTAAAAGTCAATGTGATCATCCTATCATCTGTAGACCTTAATCTCTTCCTTCTTTTAAAAACTGAGATATTATCTCTCACTTAATTCTATCTTCTATTACCTATCAGTGACAATGGTTAAAAAAAAAAACACATTTCTTTTCATATTTGAGAATAAAGTTCCTCTGGGCTTTAACCTATAGAGAGGAGCTAGCCACTTTACTATTTTTTAAAAATCTTTACTATTTTTAAAAAATTTATTTTGGATTCTTTTTTTCCCCCTGAGACTCAGTGTTCATATGTTGCCCAGGTTAGAAATGCAGTAGCTACTATCCTACTGCTGACTGATTTGTTCCATTTCTGGCCAGAGCCAATTCACTCTTCCTTAGATAGCTTGGTGGTCCCATCCTTCCTCTTGATGACATACCATATCGAGACTAGACTTTTGTGAATACATGATTGCCTTTTACCTGATAACATCTGAGAATTCCTAAGCTCAAGTGCTCCACTGACCTCAGTCTCCCTCAAGTAGTAGGAATTACCAATGTTTGCCATTATGCCCTCTAGTTTCTTTTACTCATTTTTGTTCCATCCTTTCTAATATGAAGGTCTATTTTCCTTGGCAGAGGAAATAGATACAGAACTAAAGATGAATGCTTATTTTTTAAAATCATGTCAACATTTTCCTACTTATTCTGAGTAGTGATATTTTTCTTTTGTTGATTTTCCTTTTTGCTCCAAAATAACTAAAAAATAAAATTTTCCATAGTTAAAACATATCTAGGTTGTTTTTTTTTCCCCTCTGTTCTGGATGTCACATTTTAGGATGGGCATTAACAAGCTGTAATTTTTCCATTGCATGGTAACCAAGATTTTGAGAGTAGTAGAGACCTTGTCACATGAACATTAAAGGAAGGAATGTTTCATATTTAAACTGGAGAAGAGAAGACTCATCAGATTTATTGTATCAATCTCTAATTTCTCAGAGTTATATGCTTTGGAAGAGAGTTTAGATTTATGTTTGCTTCCATGTGACAGAACTGGGAAGACTTGGTAGAAGTTTGGAGAATCAGATTTAGACTTACTAGAAAAAACAAAGAGCTGAACAAAATTTGTGCTGATTAATTTGAGAGGTAATATGTTCCACTCTCCTGAAAAATTCAAAGAGAACCCAACCCGTATGGCCATTTGTTAGGGAGAAATAATTCTTTGACCTTCCAGGTTTTAGATTTTATGGTTTTATATTAAAATTATATTTTTAAAGTAATAGTATAATAACAGCAATAGCATAGTAATACAATCTCCATGTAAGAGACATTTAGATTAATATTCTTGTGGGAAAAGCTGGACATTTTAACATTTGAAGAATAATAACCAGTGATAAAAATAAAAGCATGTTGGAAAACTAATATGATATAGAAGATGACAGATCAAGATCCCCAGGAAATATAGTCTGCTGATGAGTTGCCAATTACTATTAGTGGGTGAGAAGAGCTACATTTTTATCCATGTTTAATGTCAGAAATCTCTTGATATCCAGGTCATAACATCTGTCAGCTCTGCTTGTCTCATTAGGAAAACAAAAGTTTCTACCTATTTCCACCTATAAAATATAGAAATAAAGATTGAACAATACATAACAACATTCTGAAGCCAGAAAAACATAAAGCTGAAAGTGGTTCAAGTACAAAAAAAAAAAAAAGAGGGTAGGTGAAACAGTCCATCTCCTCTAGTCCTATTTGCATCTGTCCCACACTAGGATGCTTGAGCTCATATTTTAGCCAATCTGACTTGTCTAATCTAATGCAGAATGTTGATTAGTATGCACTGATCCTAGGTATCACCAGAAAGCTGTATTTTAAAGATCACATTCGAACCAACTAGAATTAGCCCCAAATTGACTCTATTCCAAGATTCTTTTTACTGGGAGTGAAATGGGAGGAGGCTGGTCTTCTTTGGGGGTAGCCTTGATCACCATTTTTAGTGGTGACCTGAATTAAAATATTTTCTGGAGATAATGAATAGAGAGCAATTGTTGACAATGCAATTCCAACAATTTTCATACTTGCCCATCATCTATCTTGTATTGTCCTATATACCTGAAATACACATTGCCTGTATCCTCTTTAAGTAAAGAAGGAAGTGCTGTGACTACAATGAAAAATATCAGGGAATTAACTGAAGCAGTGATGAGGAAATACTTTATTTTGATGGAACTTATTAACTTGCCATTAAATTAATTCTACACTTTAAAAGTCTTTTCTGGTTTCTGTCTGAAAAATTCGCAGAGACAGCAAAGTGAGGATAGTTTTTTTTATATATACACTGATAGCCTGAAGATGCTTTAGTTAAATCTAAAGACTTATCCATGGCTATGATCTTTTATCATTTGAAGCTTTGTTACCCTAATTCATCTTACCTGTTAACAAGACTTCACCTTGTCTGTCATAGGAGAAGTGTCAGTTTTCTATTGAATTTTTGGAATGCATCTGTGTAATTTCCACAGTTTAGCATCTAGGTGGAACAATGAATAGAGCTGGACTTTAAAAAGGGGAAGACCTGAATTCAAATGTGACCTTTCCTACTATCTCTCTAATGAGATTTTAAGTTATTTAACTTCTCTGTCCCTATATTTTCTCATCTGTGAAATGGGAATAATAATAATAGCTCTTGCCTCCCAGTCTTGTGAGTATCAAAGGAGATATAGTGTAGAAAGCACTTTATAATACTTAAAGCTCTATACAAATGCTAACTTCTTGTTTTTATTGTAGCTACTTATTTATCCAGAGATTTGGACTATAAGGAACAATCTGGAAGAAAGCAAAGAAGCCTTTTTACTTGGCCCCAAAACAAGGGAATAAATATCATGCTTTTACTCTAATTAAAACCCATGTTATATTCTCATTGCCTACTTACATTTCTTTTGGATTTAATTCTAAGCCATCTTGTTGGTGCAATTTTTGCTTCTATATGTTACGTACTTAAGCTGTGATATTGACCAATCTTGTCATTTTTAAAAGATTTCCAAATAGTTCTGATGATTATTGTTATATAATATAATATAATATAATATGATATGATATGATATAATATAATATAATATAATATAATATAATATAATATAATATAATATAATAATATGGGGGGAGCTAGGTGGCGCAGTATATAGAGCACCAGGCCTGAAGTCAGTAGGACCTGAGTTCAAATCTAATTTCAGACACTTAACACTTCCTAGCTGTGTGACCCTGGGCAAGTCACTTAACCCCAATTGCCTCAGTTTAAAATATATATACATACACACACACATACGTATATATAATATAGGAGAGGCTGGTACCATAGTCCCTTCTTTCCCACATTTTATTTTATTTAATATTTTTGAGGCAATGCTTATTAGAGATATTGGTCTTTATTTTTCTTTTATTATGTTCTTTTCCACATCTGAATCATAGCACACATTTTCTAGGATTCTTTCTTTCCCCATTTTTACAAACAGTTTATATAGTATTAGAATTGATTGTACTTTGAATATTTGATAAAATATATTTATAAATCTACTTGATCCTAGGAAGTTTTTCTTTGTAAATTCATTTGGGGTTTATTCATTTTCTTTTTCTAAAGTTGGATTATTTCAACAATCCATTTCTTATTCTCTCTGGTATTTTATATTTCTAAAATATTCATCAATTTAAAATGTTATTTCTTTAATTGGCATATAATTGGACAAAATAGTTTCACATTGTTTTCTTTATTTCATCTTTTTACTTTCCTTTTTTAAAAAATACTGATAATTTGGGTTTTTCTCTCTTTTTAATCAGATTACCTATTGATGTATTTTATTACTTAAAAAAACTCTTAGTTTTTATTATCAAGTCATTGTCTTATCTTTAATATTTTTCAATTTCTCTTTTTGCTTTTCAAAATCCCTAATTTGGTTTTTAGCTGGAATTTTAAATTTTTTCCCTTTCTATTTTTTTGGTAGCATACCAAATTTATTAATTTTAAAAGTATAAATTTCCCCTTATGATCCTCATTTTCTGTATTCCAGTTTTATTTTGTCTGTTGTCTTGTTCTTCAGGAGATTCTCTCTTGTCTCTGTAATTTGTTCTGGGCTCCACTAATTTTTTAGGATTAAATTACTGTTGTTGAATCATTTCAGTTGTGTCTAGCTCTTTTTTTACCTCATGTGGAATTTTCCTGGCAAAAATACTGGAATGATTTGCCATTTCCTTCTCCAGCTCATTTTACAGAGGAGGAAACTGAGCAAATACGATTAAATGATTTGCCCAGGGTCATACAATAAGTGTCTGTAAGACTGGATTTGACTTTAGGTTCTCTTGACTCCAGGTTTGTAACTCTATCTCATGGTACTTAACTACCCCCTTAAATTACATATCTCCAAATAGTTTTTAATCCTTTCTTCAAAGTTTCCTTTTAAAAATTACATTGCAGTCAGTGAAAAATAATATTGAATATTTTTGCTTTTCTTCATTTTTGTGAGTTTTTTTTTTTAATGACCTAATACATTGTAATTTTAAAAATACATATATAGCTAAGAAATCTATGCTACCTTCTATTCCAGTTTGGTAATGAGCAAAGATCTATCATATCTACTTTTCTAAAAATTTTGCTTAGCTCTTTAATTTTTTCTCTTGCCTATTTTTTTGTTAAAATTGTTTGTATCTGAAAGAAATATACTGAAGTCCCCCACCCTTACAATTTACTTTTTCTACTTTAACTTATTTCTTTATGTATTTAGAGCTAATATTATTGTGTGCTATGCATTTGCATACAAGTACTTTAGAATTATTATCATCTTTCATCCTCACAACAATCCTGTGAAGTAGGTGCTATTATTATCCCCATTTGACAGAAGAGGAAACTAAGGCAAAGAGAATTTATACGACTTGCCTAGGGTCACACAACTAATAAGTGTCTGAGGCTGGATTTGAACTCATGTCTTCCTGACCCTGGGTCAAGCACTTTAGATGCCATATTTATTAAATATTAATATTTATTTATTGACTAATTCTTTAAACATAATTCCTCTTTCAAACTTATACTGGTTTTTAATTGTCTCATTGTCTAAGATCATGTTTGCTAACCCTGCTTTTTTTTGAGTATAATTAAAGCAAATAAGTTTTCATATCAGCCTCTTATTTTAACTGTATAAATCTGTATGTTTCATATGTTTTTCTTATTAATCTACTTTCTAATTAGTCCTGCTATTCTCTGCTGTTTTGTGGGTAAGTCCACTTTATTCATGTTCACGACTTGATTATTAATTGCATATTTTCCTCCATCTACCCCTCTTGAATTTTTTCATTCCTTGCACCCCCCCCCCTCTCTCTCTCTCTCTCTCTCTCTCTCTCTCTCTCTCTCTCTCTCTCTCTCTCTTTTCTTTTTCTTTTTTTTTTTTTTTTACAAAGAACAAGGTGGTGAAAAAGGTGTGCAATCAGAAAGAGACTGGCATTTTAATTGCATTTATTTATTTATTTCATCTGTCCCTCTTCTCTTCCCCTTGCTCTGCCCTGCACTCTAGTGGTTATTCTTTCCTTCCCTTTAATCTTATATTTGGTCCAGTCTCTAAGGCTGGATTTTGTTTTTTTGCTTATGGCTTATCCTGCACCCATCTGTTGTCCTCTCTTCAATTCTTCTCTTTCTTGTACTTGTGCATTTCCTAGTGGAATCAGATATATTTTTATGCCAAACCTTTTGAATATGTGTGCATTTTTCTTCCTTCTCTTTATACCATCAAAACAGGAAAAATCACCTCTAGCCCCTCTGTTTGTCTAATTTAACTCCCCTTGAATTCATACATTAGGGTTCTGTGTGTTCTTCTTGCCTGGATTGTTTTGTGGTTTTGTTACTTAGGATATCATCAGATCTCTTCCAGTAATAACTAGCGTTCATATAGTACTTGCCTATATTATTCCATTTAATTCAAACAATAACTCAGTTGCAGATGCTATTATTATCCCCAAAATAGTTGAGAAAACGGAAGTGGATAGACCCTAGCTCATATAGCTACTTAATGTCTGAGGGTTTTCCTGACTCCATGTCTGGCACTGCATGCTCCCCTCCTCCCCTCTCAGAGATTGGAATATATCAAAGTACTACCATGGCTTTTGTGATTTAGCTTTAGGTTGCCTCGGGGCTGACCTGCCCGGGGAACTGCTTTACTGTAGCTTGGGCCTGGGCACCTCAGGCCCAGGCTGCTGTTCATAAGCTTCCTGGCTGCTGACATAGCTTTTGCTCCTACTTTTCCCAGATTAATAGGTAAATGACATTACCATCCCCAGCCTTAGTACATTTCTAGCTAGTTTGCCAGCTATAATCCCAACATTTCTTGCCTAGATAATCCAGACTAGTTGCTCTGCCTTCCTTCTTGGTTTCCAAGTGTATAATCTTTTAAATTACTCTCTTATTGGTAGGTCTCCAAATTGTCACTCTCTTCATAATGCTCTCTTTAGCCTTTTTCTGCTTAATAATATTCTTTCCTTTTTTTTTTTTTATCCTCCCCCCTTTACCCAATGACTGTTCTTTGTTTACCCTTCCCTTGAATTTTCTTGACAAGTATTTCCTTTGACATATTGGGAAGGAAAATGGAAAAATTTTGCAGGATCTTTTCTGGCATGCTTACATTTTGGTTATGCTGTAACTTTCAAGTTATCTATGGACTGCTCTGAAAAGCTTTAAAACAAATTTGTCAGGAAGCAGGAGGGGAAAAATAAAATCTTTTCCTAGCCCGTTGGGGTCATATTTTCAGGAAACAGAGTGATGCTGTCCTGCTTGAGCATAGGTCCCATCATCTCACACAATCTGGAAAGTAGAGATGTGGAGAGAGAAATATCTCAATATATCATCATCTTATCATCGTCAGGAAAGAAGACATTACACATGATGTGCATTTTCAAAATGTTTGAGGGCTTACTTTAAACACCCAAACCTAAACTTTTATAAAAACAATGATAATAAAGTATGGTTTTAAAATAGTATTTCACTTTTTACAAAGTACTTTTAATGTATTAATTAATTAATTAATAAAAAATCCTTTTTGAAAGGAAGGGAATGATTAGATATTTCTAGATATTAAGATCCTAATTAAAGATGAGAAACCAAGGCTTATGAATACTAAGAGACTTTTCCAGCATCATTCTAAGGCAGGAATTTAACTTAAATAACTCCTCTCTATAGTCTAGAATGTCTACCCAGTACTCTAAGCTGCCTCTCAAACACCTTAATTACTCAGACTTTTTAAATGGCTCAGAAACAAAATTTAGCCTTATTCCTGTGCCTCTTGGTCTGGAAGGCAACCAAGACTCATTCCAAAAGCAGAGGATGTGACGTAAGAGGATCTGATTTAGAGTACCCTGTTTACTTGTGGGACATTAGGATAAGTCCCTTTTACTCCCTAGATTTCAGTTTCAATCTTAGTCCACAATAGGATTGAGCTAAATGTTCTACTTTCAGCTCTAAATTCTTAGATTGTTGGGGGCAGGTATTATGCTTTTATACTGAGAGGAGAGGCCTTCAGGGATAGGTGAGGTATGTCAGGTTGTTTGTCTCTTCAGTACACAACCCAGCCCTGACCACTAAGATTTTAAAATTCTTGTGTTTGCTCTTGATAGTTTTCCTGTTTACTGCATCACTAGATCTTCCTGTCAGCTGCTGCTTTTCTAGTACTACTAGTGAGCTTACTTCTTCAAATCTTTCTGCACCTCTTACCCGTTATGATTGACTCTTTTTAATTCGTGGATTTGGAAAATTAATAAAACCAAGGGTCACCTCTAGCTAGATATTTTAGGATCTTGAGAAATCCAGTATCCCATAAATAACCTAGGAAAATGTTAATAACAAACCAGAAGGAAAAATAATGGGAATAAAGAAAATTAGCTCTGAGCTATCTCCCATACAGTCCAGAACTTCAGAATTTAGTGCACTTGATTATTTCAGGAAATGGAAACAAGAAATAATTTGAATTCTTCCTGTGTCTGCCACTCCCACTAACCTATAATTTCTTAACTTCATTATTTAAGAAAAGAGCTTAAAAGGCATGTGCATATTATAAACTATGGATATTCAGTGTTCATAGAGGTTCAAGTTGTAAAATAACTTGTTCATCACTGCCATTAATAAAATATTTGCTGAATTATTGTAATAACATTATAATTAAATGTCATATAACATTATAATTAAATTATAATTAAATTTTGCATTCTAAAATTTAATTTCTATATATGTATATCCTTATACACTCACATATGTTTATATGTATGCATATAAATGTGTAATTTAACTCGTGCAGTATTTCCATTGGACTGGAAACAATTACCTTATTTTGTATAATTATAACAGTACAAATTCAAATATATGGGACTGCTTCAGGAGATTCATTATTTGCATTTGTGGAATAGTAGTTATAACTTCATAGGTCTTTTGGTCATCGCTTTATCATAGGTTATTAAAGTATTCCTAATGATGATATTCCTAATGAGTCATCAAGAAAATTGTTATGTTCAGTGTGTTCTATTTAAAATTGGCATAAAGGCTTAAATTTTTTAATTTTTTTAGAGAAATGATTACTTCAAATTCTTAAAATAACAGAAAGCCCACATAGCAGTCTTTCTCTGATTTAACAAGTTATGTCCTAGGGAGTTACTTGAAATACAGGAAGGTTAAAAGACTTGTCCAGCTTTATACAGATAGTTAAGTGTTAAAGATGGGATTGATGATGACCTCAAGCCAGCACTGTATCCATTAAACCATGCAAGCTGAACATAGAAGTATTTCTTGTATTGTTTAGCAGTGTGTGATAGAGGCAAAGAGGGGTGATTTTGCAAGTCGCTGTCCTGACACATACTGGCTGTCTTAACCTGGGCAAGTCACTCAGTTTCTCAGTGTTCTAGGCAACTGTGCAAGAGTTTTAATTATTGCTGGTGAGGCAGAGAACTTAGAGATGAAAAACATAGATCTAGACCAAAAAGGACAAAAGTTGAAGGATTTTTTGGTACTTAAATGGTAAGCCCTCTAATGTAATTAAGTGTTAAAATGACTCAGTCCCCATGTGTTTTGCATGGTCATAGTTTCTCTATATTATTTAAAATACATTTAATAATAATTTCCTGGTCTTGGGATGTAAATTTCATGCTCTTAATTATAGAGGGTGAACTTGACTTCTTCATCTGGGCTTGAGGTAGCATCTTATCCTAAGTAACTGTAAAGCTCAGTTTATGATCCTAAGAGAATGGGGAAATCAGTTTTTCCTGACCACTGTTAGTCTGCTCACCATTCTTTGTTACAGAGCTACTGTATCCTGAATCCTAGTTTTATCAAACATCACTAGCATGTGCTTGGCAAGAAGCCCGGCACTTTGGAGGTTTGTAGAAGTGTTGCTTTGGTCTTGGTCTCTTTTGCTGCTTAATTCAATACAAAAAGTCTTTATAGAATGTTTCTCGTGGGTCTCCCCCATTGGTGGTATTTTTGTTGTGGGAGGCTATTTTGGTAGAGAAGGACAAATGAAAAGAACTCTACATGTTGATGTAGCTGATGTGACTCAGTTTTAAGAACTTTTTTTTCTTTCAGTTTTTGCTGGCAGATGTACTAAAAGAGCAAAAACAACAGCCCAAAACAAAACAAAGCAAAACCCTCCAACAAAACAAACCCAACCCCATAAAACCTGTGTCATTAAATCACTAACCTGCAGGACACCTCGGGATCTTCCTTACATTTGGAAACGTTGACTCTCTTGGTGTTTTCTGTTGGTCCGTTTTGCATTTTCTGTTCAGGTAGTCATTGTTTTGGTTTCTAAATTGGTTCGTTTTATTAACTCTATAACTTTCTCTTTGTGTAATTTCAGGCAAATTGTTTTGGTTCTTGAGATTCAGTTTCTTATTTCTTCAGATGAGGAAAGAGAATTGCCCACCTCTAAGGTCATTTCCAACTCTAAGTCCTGTGGCTCTAAGAAGTATTTACACAGAGCTGATTTATCTATTTAGTTCAGAATGATCTGTACCTTTCCTGTGCTTAATTTACCCACCAGAGGGAGCCAATACAAATCCTCTTGTCTGTTTAGATTAACAACATATTAATTGAAAATATTGTAGAACTAGAGCAGTATCAAACAGGCTGTTTCCCTATTGCCCCTGCACCATATTATTATGTTATGTCAGATGTACTAGCATGATGACCCAGAGGATACCCCAAGGAATTATGTACGAAAAGGAAAATGCCGTCCTGGTTTTTAATCTTGATAGCATGGCCCCAATTCCTTCAGTTTCTCCTCTTTCTCTCAAGTTCATTCATATTTGTTTCTCTTCTCTGATCAGATTCACACAGAGATTAATCTTGCCATGCCCCAAGATATATACAAATTTCCCTTAGTTATTTGAATAATTCAAGAAAGTAGTGATTACAGAGAATCAGAATGGCTTCATCAAGAACCTTATGCCAGACAACTATTTCTTTTTTTGATAGGGGTATCAAATTGATGTTTCATAAGATCCTAGGACCCCAGGTTTAGTGTTGGAAGGGACCTTAGTGTATATCTGTTTTAATTCCCTCATTTTACAGATAAGGAAATTGGGGCCTCAGAGAGGTTGAAGAATTCCCTGAAGTCACACAGGTAAAATCCATATTTTTCTGCTTCCAGGAAATTGCTGTAGATTTTAGCAAATCACTTTTAAATTTTCTCATTCATTTGGAAAATGGACAGAAGTGGCATTGATGATAATGCTATGTGGTGTCATTAGAACTGGGTGAATAGCTGGGTTCAAAGAATAAGTATCAAATTCATCAACAAGCTTTTATTGAACATTTATTAAGCCAGGGAGTATGCTAGACAACAGGGTTACCTGGATAAAAATGAAATACAGCTAGGGTCTGATTAATGCGAATAAGAAATCCCATAAAATAAATTTTATTTAATAAAATTTACACTATTCAAAATTATATAAAATGTGGTAATTGGTTCCAACCTAATGAAAATATACAATGCTAATTCAAATAATGTGACCAGTTCAAGGGGATTCATTATCTAATCTATAGCTTATATTCTACAGAGGACTGGGGGTGCATATAAATAATACATACAAGTTTGGGTTGTTTTTTTGTTTCTTTAGTGGAGAATACTCGAAGACTGTTCTAGAACCTGGTAGTGAGATCCCAATTCTGCTTCTGAGAGTCTGAACCATACTGACCCTTCTTCCTTCTCAGCCTGCTCCTTGCTTGCCCAGGGAATATCCTCTCTAGGCTCCTCAGTTTGCCCTGGATCTGTGTCTGGGCAGTGGATGCCCCTTGGCACCTGTTCCCGAAGCGTAGTTCTGCCGTGGTCAGGGACCTCTTGACCTGGTATACAATCTTTCCCCATCCTGGAGAACTTGCCCTCCTGGTGGGATCTGGCCCTCAGGGTCTGCCTGCCTTCTTGTGCCGATCTAGGATGGAAAAGTGATTACAGAAACTTGGCCATCCCCGTCAGAGTTTGGTCTAGTGCTCTTTCTGAATCTGTTTGGAGGAGTTTGGGGGCAGAACTCAGTGCCTTGCCACTGTGTCATTTTGGGTAGGCTTCCCTTAGGACCCTCTGAGAGTTGTTCTGCAGCTTGGCTCTTCGCTGGGCATGGTATTTTCATAGAACCAATATTCCAGAGGAGCCGCTTTTGCTTTGGGCACTGTTTTTGTGAGACAACCCAGCCCACTTGATGATAGATCATTAGGTCATGGGTGAAGGGAAGGGGACAGAAAAGGAAGAGAATTGATCAAGGACTTGCTGTGCACTAGGTCTGGTGCTTTTACTTGATCCTCATAATGCCCCTGAGAGTCAAGTATTATTGTTATTGTTATTTCATCCACTTTTCAGTTGGGAAAAGGAGGCAGACATAGTTTAAATGGCTTGCCCAGAGTCACATAGCTTGGAAGAATCTCAGGAGAAATCTGATGTGAGATCTTCCTGACTCCAGTCCCTTTTGCTACCTCATTGCCTCTGCTTGCTCCTCATTAGGCCTTTGCTGCTGGTCTAGGCTAGGCAGTTACTCAGCAATGAATGTTCCCTGGAGCCGGTCAGACATTTTTGCCAACAGGCAACTTCTCAGCAGGCAGCATCTCTGCCGGACAGAGCAATCCATTTGTCTTCTGTTCTCACTCTTAGGTGGATAGCTGTGTTCTTTTCCTAACGTTAGCCACTAGCTGGACTGAATGTTGTTGCACTCTCTTTAACTGTTAGAGAACTCTTTCAGCAAGAGACTCAGTTCTGAAGGAGTATGTCACCTCCAAGCAGGAGACTTGTGTCTCCCATAAACACATTCTTCCTTTACATTGGAGGACAGAATCAAGTTCAGACATAGAGGTGAATTTTTTTAAAGACGACCTTTAAAGACTTCGTTTAAAGACGAGGAGGCATTTATGGTTGGAGTCAGGTGGGAGTCAGGAGGTTAGGGTTAGAGTCAGGAAGCATTTTAAGGTTAGAGTACATAGCATTTCATGATAAAAAAAAAAAAGTATAAATTATACTAGACTTCAAGCTTAACAGAATCAGCAGGACAATGTGTTGATCGAGAAAGCTAATTTGATCTGCCTATCTTAGGAGAAGCTTTTAGCTTCTAGAAATCATAAGTCTTAATAAAGTTACTCTCTACCAAATACTCAGACTCTATCTTGATTATTGTAGTCAATTGTGGGCACTACATTTTAGGAAGAATACCAATAATCTGGAGGATATCCCAAGACGGGATGTTGAAGGACCTTGAGTTCATGATGCATGAATCTCATTTGAAGGGCATGGGGCTGTTTTGCCTGGAGAAGGAAAGACTTGGGGAAAATACAATAGTCTTTGGTGGCTTGTTACGTAGGAAAAGATTAAACTTGTTTTGGTTTCTGCCAATAAGCAGAATTAGAAATGGTGTGAGTAAATCTCAAGATACAGGCTTAGGTATGATGAATATTTGAGGCCCTAAAGCAAAGGCTGGATGACCCCTTTTAGGTTGGTTGGGATTTTTTTTTAGATATTTGTTCTGATACCTGGCCTTTGCATTATTTTTCCAACACTGAAGTTTTTTGATTGCCTGAGCTTAATGAACTGCTGAGTAAAGAGACGATTATGAGTTTTTAGAATGTATGTAGTATCCACATGCGTATGTGTGTGTGTTCATGTGTATTCATTGGTCAGCTAGGTACAATGGCTAGAGTACCATCTCTAGAATCAGGAAGATTCATCTTCCTGAGTTCAAATCTGGCCTCAAACACTTTGTAGCTGTGTGACTCTAGACCACTTAATTAATCCCATTTGCCTCAGTTTCCCCATCTGTAAAATGAGCTGGAGAAGGAAATGGTAAACCACTCTAGTGTCTTAGGCATGAAAACCCTAAATGGAGTCATTAAAGTCAGACAGACAACTGAACAACAACAATGTATATATAAAATGTGTAATATGTTATTATGTATGTAATTCATTACATGTTATAATAATATATTAATCATTGCTAGGAATTGACCTTTGAAATGTAGATATTAAGTTCTAGTTTTTTTTATTATTGAAATGGTTACCAGCTTTTCAGAAGCTATATTATCCAATACTGTTGTTTCAATTCTTGAAAACTTATCAATTCATTTTACTTTTCACTGGTGATTTTTCCTTGGTCCAATACAACATTTTGTGTGAGACTTTTGGAGTCCTTCAGGTTCTTTCTGGTCAGCAGATATAAAGTATTTATCATCATAAAATTTTATCCTCCTACCATATGCCACCCTCCCCCACTGTCCAGATGGCTAATTAGAACACCTCTGTTCCTGGGCCTTATCCATGGAGTTCCCCCACTGATTTTCTTGTGATGAGCTGAGGAGATCTCTCTTTATTCCTAATTCATGCTCTGGTGTTTCCTACATAAACTTCAGAGACTGGCAAAGGATTTTTTTTTTTTTCCTTCAACATGTGTTTACCAAATTTCTTTAATAGCTTATTGGTTGGACTTGTTAAAAAGGTTAAATAACTCACAGAAACCTGGTTTTGTTAATAACTTATAACTCTTTCTTGGATCTTCATCAATCATTGGAATATCTTTCAACCCCTTTCTTTCAACTTAGAAGCTTTCTATAACCTCCTTTCTCTTATCCATGATTTACCTAGTACCCTCTTGTTCTCATTGGGAGAGAGAGGGTCATGGGAGTAATCCAGAATTCCTTGAATTTGGTTAACTTTTAAAAAAAAATTATTTTGAGGAAAAGAAAAGCAGATTTAAGGAATCTTTTCCTGGAAATTTCAAATCATAGATAATTCTTTCTACCTATGCCATGGAGTTTATTGTCAGCATTCATTTGACATTTGGCACATTACTGCCTTGATTTATTGATAGAGGCCTTGGCTTGTGTCATTGTGGCACTATTATCTTCTCAGGATCAAATTAAGTGGGGAGTTGTAATAATAATTTACATACCTTGGCATTTATTAGTTCTATGTGCTAAAAGACTATGGTAAGGAACAAAACTGAGAAAAAACACATTGAAAGCAATTAGGATGTAGTTGAATAATAGAACAAGAGAAATCATAGAAGCACACATGATAGATCAGTAAAACATAATTCTATGCCTCTCCTAGTAGATTGGGACTGAAATTCCTTCCTTCTGGAGCTATATTATATTCTTGGATGAGTCGAAGGGCTGAAAACTCTATGAAAGACTGGAATTCTGTCCAGAATCATCTGTTTTGCCAGTTTATCTCGGATCATCTGCTTTGCCAGCTTTTCTTCCTTGCAGCCGCAGTCTATAGCTCCCATCTTGGAATGTTTCTGGCACTCATTTGGCTGGGCAAGCAAATGTCTCTTTGGTCCTCCTCATTCCTGAGGCCTTGGCTGTCTCTTGGCTTGCCCTGCATTTGGCACTTCTCCTGGCTTCCAGTGATAGTCCCCAATGTTTAGTTTTTCCACAGGCAGGATATCTCATCGTTTTATTCTGCTCTTCATTAACACAAACCTAGCAGAAAGTCCATTTCTGGCAAAAGGACAAGGAGAGAGAACAGCACTGAGGCTTCTAGAAAGCTGTGAAATTAGTTAGCTTGTTTCCCAGGTTGGATGGATGTCTGACAGACAGATCCTTGGTCTGAGATTTCTTTATTTATAACTCTGCTTCAAACACAGCCCCTTGCTGATGCTAAATGCTCAATAAATGTTTACTGATGATGACTAAAAAAATCCAAATTACTCCTTTCTGGAATGCCAGTTGCATCTTACACAGCTGGTAGCAACTGATTACTTTCAGAAGTTGTGATTTCGTTTGCCTCTCAGATTTGGGATTTCCAAGTGTTACTCAAGAGTCTCTGTATTTCAGTGGAACATGACTGTGAATTTTCATTGTCAATACATGGTTTCTTTAGTGATAGGCCACTCCCTCAGTTCTGAAGTGGTAGGACTGCCCTAATTTGATGTCCTGAGATGAAAATAAAATGGCAGGAGAAAATAAAATCCACCCTTTGATTCTAATTTAAGCTTTTTATTTAGAAGGTTAGATTTGGAATCTTTGGGCAGGATGTTCACAAAGTAATTGTAAACTATTAAAGCTTTAAAAGTGCACTCAATGTTTTGCGACAGCTTGTATTTCTTGATGCTCAGTGAATTAATGGATGAAGCATTTTATTAAGGGTTTGCCATGTGTGTAGTACTATATGAAGCAGTTGCAATATAAATGCTCAGAAACATCTCTAGTCCTTATGTATCCCTCCAGAATGTGAATTTTCCTTTTTAGTCAGTTGTAACCTTGTGTGCAGGTGAAAGAAGGAGAAAGGGATACATATGTCTATGTATACCTTGCAAAAAATAGTCGAATTATTCAGAATAATTTATGTATACCTTAACCATTTATAACATTGTACAGAGGGGAGGAAAGAAAGAGAAGATACATATGTCTCTGTATACCTTGCAAAAAACAGTTGAATTATCCAGAATAACTTATGTGTCCTGGATCTCAGGCAAAATATTGTTATTCATGTTCTGCATTTGCCTGCTTGCAACTGAGAGGTTTTCATTAAGTTTTACTGAATCTATGTAATTACAGGAACAATATGTTTTGCACTAGCTGTTGAACTGTGTGAAAGCAGCAAAAATATTTTCACAGAAATATTGTGCTATTTCAAAGGAACCTTCACAACCTGCTAGAGACTACTTTTCTCCCCCCTGTTGCTAGTGGTAGCTGAATGCCATTTGGAAGGCAGCAGTAGTGAGATTCTGTATTCTTAGCTTTCCTGCATATGGGTTTGATAGTGATTTTGATGACGAATGCTCTTTGAACAGCCATAAACCCTGAAAGTCTCCTTTGTAACAGGCACAGTCCTATATTATGCTATATGGAAGGGGACAAATAAGGGTCATGTTTTCTTGTAACTTTTAAGAAATGTATATATTTTTAATGCCAGAAAACTTTGATCTCCAGAAATAACAACCACAGTGTAGTGACAGATACATTGGCCCTGAAGTCTATAAAACCTCCCCAGTATAAACAAATTGTTTTGATAGCTTTTATTTTTACATTACCTATCTTTCCCTCCCCCTTTCCCTTTCAGGAAGTCATTTCTTACCAATAAAGAAAAAAAAAGGAAGGGGGGAAATTTCAGGAAAATTAATATATTGCAAACAGTATGAATTATATGTATGGGTTTGGAAGAGGAGGGTGAACTAGAGTTCTTTAAGTTTTGAGGCAATATCTCCCCAGATGAAGTAACCTCTGAGATCAAAGAAACAGAGCTGTGGTGTAGGGTAGATAAAGACACTCAGTTCACACTTTACTCTTTACTGACAAACATCAGAAAGAGCAAGATTGACACCATGTTGAAGAAACTTCCAGCATCTTAGAGATTTCCTGCCAATACAAGACTTCTAATAAGACTAGGAACAAAGAAAAATATTTCCTGAAACAAACCTGACCTTTAACATAAATTGACTTATTTAGTAACTAATGTGTCCTCAAGGACATTTCCCTATTTTTTTTCTTTCACTGATCTATTGGGTTGAGTATCTATTCTGTCTTTATTTATTTATTTATTTTAAAAATAGAAACCTTAAGTTCCTCCAGCTTACACAGACCTCCTCTTAGGGTATTCCTTAATACTAATCAACTCTCCCTTGTTTCTGTGATGGCTAAGATCGTTTTCAGATTGACTGAAGCCTGAGGTTAGAACTCCTGAGTCATGTGTGTCTGACACCATATGACTTTTGCAAAGATGTTGGGGAGGTACCTTCTCACATCTTTTTCTTATATCTCAATTATTATAATTGCAGTATTCAAAGTTGAATATTTTATTGTATGTCAAACTGTGAATATGGAAACATTTTTCTTTTAAGATTTATAATTAAACATTAATGCCTTTTGATTCATTTACTACATATAACAAATAACTGCTAGAATTCATCCATTAAACCACAGGTTATCTATCCTGTTTTGCCTGTTTTTCCCTAGAGTTACATTTTTAAAAGTAAAATATCGGGTGGTATCAATAGGTTCTGCCTCTATAGACTTTTATAAAGAATGGCTATTTGACTTTGGCCACATATGAAATCTAAAGCTTTAGAGGTGTGCAATTAACATATGTTAAAAGACTTTCAAATAACTTCAAGTTATTCATCTGAAAGTTTCATGTGAATATCTCTTCAAAGCAAAACCCAGATATTTCTGTCTTTTCTTTTATTTTTCTTTTGTTTCTAATAGAATTTCTTTTTGGGGTCTTTTGTCTTTCATCTTTTCCTGCTATGGATCTTTCCTGGCACAATTAAGAAAAATGTTGATTCCTCTGATAATTCCCTCCTCTTAGTCAATCAGAAATTCTCTTCAAATTACTACTTAGTTTTAGTTACAGAGTTGTCACTAAATTTTTGTTACTGTTCAGTTTTGTCATTGTATGCGAATCAAATTGTCAAAAACATCAAATTGTCAGCAAGGGAAGAGCTTGTAAAAAGTCAGGCACACTAATGTATTGCTGGTGAAGCTATGAATTCTTCAGAAATTCTGGAAAGCAATTTTTAATGGTATGAAAGATAGTGACTAAAATGTCAATATCCTTAGACTTATACATTAAGGATATTAAAGAGAGACTCTATATGCACCTAAAAATTTATAGCAGTATTTTTGTGGTATTAAAGGAATGAAAAAAAAAAATAGGTGCTTTCAAGGAGGAAATAGTTAAATATGGGGTGATATGTAGATATAATAAACTATCACTGGGTTGGAAGAAATGATGACTGTGGTAAATCAAGGAAACACGGAGACACATGAAGTGATACAATATAAAGTAAGCAGAACCAGGAAAAAAATATAAAGTCACTAAAAAATGTAAACGAAACAACAATTGAACTTTATTTTCAAAGCTGCCCTGCCTATTTGTTTTCTGTTGACTTTCCTTCTACTCCTATTTTTAAGTGCTTTAGTGACCCTTTAAAAATTTATTCTGAATGGAAAAGAAAGAAAAAAAAATCTTGTATTGAATAAAACAAAGTCAATTTATCTATGACTGAAAATATATGTCTCATTTTGCACTTTGATTATTTCTCTTCCAAGGTGGAAAGAGCATATTTCATCATCAATGCCCTGAAATTATGGAAATGGATCAAAATGGACTATTTTGTTTTTTCTTTAAAATATTTGGTCTTACTTATTCCCCTCCCCCCAAAATTTGCACACACACACACACACACACACACACACACACACACACACACACACAATTTTGTTTGAAACTGAATTTCCATTTCATGCCTCTCCCTTTTAAAGATATAATTAATTACACATATTATTTTCAAAATTTCAATTCCCTCAGTGCTATCTGGGAAGAGAATTACCTACCATGTGCTAAGTGCTATGCTAAGCTCTTATTTTTATTCCTACAAATTTTTCACAAATATCTCATTTGATCCTTAAACAGCTCTGTGAAGTAGGTGCTATATTTATCACCATTTTGCAGTTGAGGAAATAGAGGCAATAAAAGATTAAATAACTTTCCTAGGATCATATGTTTAGTAAGTATCTGAGATTGCATTTGAATTTAGGACTTCCTGACTCCAGGCCCAGCACTCTTACCTCTTGCTTCATTTTTTCTAAGTATTCATGTAGTTCTTGTGGAAGATCCTATTTTTTTCCCCGCTTTGAACCTCTGTTTTTAGTTGTTAAAGAGTTATTCTCTTATTTTAGGCGATCTCTAGATTTGCAATAAATTGTTTTATACTGTTTTACTTTTTTATTTATTCATCTCTCTAGATTTCACTAAAGCATGCATGTAGAAGCTAGTAGAGTTGACTCTGTTATGGCAGTCAAGAAATTGGACATTTCTTTTAGGATCCTTTTCCTTTAGCTGTATGACTATAAACATGATTTTTTATTTTCAACTTCTATTGAGTGTTTCTGTTTGGTCTCTCAGTTCCCCTAAATTGTTTTCCTTGTCTTCCGTTTCTGTTATTATATGTAGGATTGGGTCTAGGAGCTGTTATATTTCACTCCTAGGAATCATGAATGCTTCATTTCACTATTCTTTGAACACCTCAGGAGTTGTCTCCCTAGACCTGAAGAAGACAATCCCGTTCTTCCTCCATTTCATGTGTCTTCATAGATTAGGGAGAAGATATTGAGAAATCACAAAGTAGAAATTGCCAGCAGGATGGTTAGAGTTTCTTGTTTCCTCCTCTTAGAAATGGTGTTTTGGGGAGAAGCAGTTTATGTCAATCTGTTCCTGACAGGGCTGTGGGTTTGTCAGGGATCTCTGGGTATGTATTTTTGCTTTTTGCCTTAGCAGATCAAGGCATTGAGGCCCTCGCTTCTTCTGGTGACTAGTTGTTTTTTTGTCACCAGCTGTTTCTGAATCCAGTTCTTCTCTGTCTGTAGGCACCGCAGCTTAGCAAAGACCCATTACTGTACTATCTACTCCCATTAGCACCCCTGAGGGAACCCTCAAGAGAGGGAAAAGCCTGAATTTCTCCTGCCATAATACGTCTGAGCTAATCAAGCAGGGAGGACAACCGACCACTTTGCAGCAATACCCAGAAGCGTCTGAGGCAAGCACTCACGGAGGAGCTCAAACCCGACAGCTCTTTGGGCTCATCTCCAGCAGATGCCTAGAAAAATAGCTGTATAGAGTCTTGAGTGTTGCCCAGTCTGTCTGGAGCCTAGTCCTTGACCCTGACCTGGGAGAGAATGTGTGTTCTTGCTTCTGAACTAATAGAGAAGGAGTCCCACAGAGTTCAAAGTCCCAGTTTCTTCTTTCTTGAGTGATTCCAGCAAGGGAGCAATTTGCTGGGGCTGTGCCGCAGTGTGCGATGGGAATCAATTTCAGTTTGATCATGGAGATATAGTGGAGTGAGATTGCCTGTCAGTGCTAAGACTACTGTCATGACCGTTTATCGTTTTGCAGTCTGAGTTTATCAGCTTGTAAAACACCCTTGACAGCCAATATTTTGTTCACTTAAAATTTCACCATGTCCAAATACCAGGTACATTAATTCTTAACCAACTGTTAATATAAAGATGAAAGAAGAGGTAAAAACTAACCATTTTGATTATATAAAAGTAAAAAGCCTTTACAAAAAGAAATCACATATTAAGAATAAGAAGAAAATATATTGACTAAGGAAAAAACTATATTAAATTTTTTTTCCAAAAAAAGACTCGACATCAAAACCTATATGGAATTGATATAGATTTTGTAAGAATAATATCCATCTTTCTGCAGCTAAATAGTTCAAGAATAAAAAAAAAAAAAGTTAACACAAAAAAAGAGAAACTACAACTAGTTGAACAACAATCAGAGCCATCAAAAGAATGCAAAATTGAACAGTTCAATAACTTAAATCAGTTATTAAATGATGTTAAAATTTCACAGGATACTAATTTCTGGTGGAGGTGTTAATTGATGCAGCGATTTTAAAAAGCCAATTGCAGTTACAAAATGAAAGTTATCAATATCGCAGAGTCACATAATTTTAAAATTGTAAAGGATCTTAGAAGTCATCCAGTCCAACTAATACCCTAAAGGATTCTCTTATATTATAATTCTCAGTAAATAGTCATTCCCTTTCTCTATTTGAAGGCTTCCAAGAAGTGGAAAATGAGATTGACATCTTCAAAGATAGCCTGTTCCACTTTTGGATAGTTCTTATTATTAGGAAATATCCATTATTAGCTAATTATTAGCTTTATTATTAACAAGTCCAGATTTGAGTTTTTTAAACTTCTATTCTTTGTTTCTGGTTCTGCCCTTTCTCCTTATCCTAGGAAGAGCATGCCTAATGTGTCTTCCATATGTCAGGCTTTTCTGTAGTTTCAGATAGCTTTCATGTTCCCCTTGAGCCTTCTTTTCTCTAAAGTAAAATCTCTAGTTCTTTCAATCAGCCTTTGTGTTTCATGAACTTAAGACCCTTCAGAATTCTCACTGTACTGTTCTAGATATTCTCTCGTTTAACAAATATTCTTTTACTGTGTGGTATTTAGGACAAAATCCAGTACTCTGGATATAATTTGATTAGGTAAGAATTCAGAGAGATTATAATCATTTTATGCCAGGAAGCCTTGCCTCTCTTTATAGAACTCAAAGATTTCATTTTTGTCATCCATTTGGTAAGTCTTTCAGTCTTAAATAATCTGTGTAATGTCCATACCAGCTCTCTGGAGGATCTTGGGACCTGCCTTGATCTTAGTGGATGAGTGAAGTCGGCAGGAGAACCACTAGGAGGATGGTCAAAGATGGAATGTCTCTATTTCCAGGTCTCTCAGCCCTTAAATACCTCAGTGTGATTCCATCATTATAGCACACTAGGTATGTGTAAACATCACCATACTAAGTATATGCAAACTAGAGAACCATCATCTCATCAATTCCACTGAGTTAACATACTGCAATAAGTATCTTTGCTTCAAGTATACTTTTCAAGAGTTCCCCAATATCTGCGGTCCACTACATTCCGGAAATTTGACAAATATGTCATTTATGACTTTATCCAAGTTGTTGATAAATAAAGGTCAAACCATTCTGTTTCAAACATTCTGCAGTGTTGGACATTGTTGTTGCTTCCTGATCACAAGTTTCTGTCTTTAGATTTGTAACTTAAAGAGAGTAGGAAGAATAAGAAAGGACTAATTCATACAAAACTCTTAAAATAGCAGAAATGTTGCTAATTTGGGAGGGGAATCAAAATCTAACATAAAAATAATTAATGATTAATGGATGATTTCCTAATGATTAGTTAAGAGCTAAACTTATGGCACATGAGTTATTGTTGTTCAATCATTTCAGCCATGTCCAATTTTTCATGATCCCATTTTCTTGACAAATTATTGGAGTAGTTTCCCATTTCTTTATTCCAGTTCTCACAGATGAGGAACTGAGACAAACAGGGTTAAGCGACTTGCCCAGTCTTACAGCTGGTAAGTATGTGAGACTAGATTTGAATTCAAGTCTTCCTGGCACTTTACCTGCCATGTAGTGCCATGTAGGTTCTTGAATATAATTAAATAATATTGATTCATGAGGAATTATGAATATGAAAAATACAAAGAACTATAGTTAAGACAGAAGAATTGATACAGAATGGGGAAACAATGTAACATTTAAAGACCTGTCACTTGGGAAAAGAATTAAAGTTCTTGTTTGACCCTAGACAGCAGAATCAGTACAATGAGTAGATATTTCAAATAGGCAAATTTAGGCTCTTGGTCAGGAAAACCTTCCTAACAATTAGAGCTGTCCAACAAGTAAGATGGGAGCCATCAGGAAGCGTTGAGCTCCCCCTTTCTTAGAGCAAAGGCTGGATATCCACTTATATTGTAGAGAGAATTCTTTTTTAGCTATGAGTTTCAATGTGCACTGTATCACCTCTGAATTCCCTTTTGGCACTAAGAGTTTATGAACCCAAAGGATGCTAGGCACACATAATTAACTTGAGCTATCTAAAGTAGATAATATTAAAAAGCAACAACTCATGAAAAACACAAAGAGCAGTGATGGTATTTCTGTTTTGTAATTTTATTTCCAACTCCTGGAATGGTTCCTTTCACAGGGTAGCACTTTATAAATGCTAACTGACTGGTTGAATGCATTCTTTTATCAACCAGAAAATAGTGAAAAGATAGAGCAAATATACAATTGTGTTTAAAAATCATTGTTTAAAATGTTGTCCTGGGGCAGCTAGGTGGCGCAGTGGATAGAGCACCAGCCTTGAATTCAGGAGGACCCAAGTTCAAATCTGGTCTCAGACACTTAACACTTGCTAGCTGTGTGACCCTGGACAAGTCACTTAACCCCAGCCTCAAAAAGAAAAAATAAATAAATAAATAAAGCAAAATGTTGTCTTGCTTAAGATTTGGAGTTTTCATTTTCTTTTGTTCTTTTATTATTTCCGAGGGGAGTGAGAAAAGATATATAAATATATATATTTGGGAGAAATGAAGAGAAAAAATGAATGTACCTCTTACAGCCAACATTTTGCTTAGTTGACATTTAACCATGTTCAACTCCTGGGCATGTGACTTATCCATGAAGCCAGCTATATATTTTTGTAGCACTTATCACCATGACACATTGGCTCATTGCAGTCTGTTCCCATCAAATTCCCTAGTAAAAATCACAAGGAGAAGGAATGAGATAAGCAGCTAGGAGAAAATAAATTCTGCTCTTTGTGTAGGGCTCTAATGCACTCCTACCCCTGTGTTAATCCCTATAACTTGATGAATTGACATGTGGTGAGTCATAGTAAATCCAGTGAGTGGCAGGATGAATTCAGTAACAATTAGCTAAATCAGGATAAGACATCCTGCAGAGGTTCAGGACAAAGCTGCTTTTCAGCTTGCCATTTACCACACAGCACTTCCCAAATAATGTAAAGAGGGCATTTCACTTCTGAACTCACTTTAATATATTGAACTCTAGAAAAAATGTGAAACCCTATTGGATGGAGCTGGTATCTCTTTAACGTGGCATTTATACTCTTTGACTAAGATGCACCAATCCTTCCTCTGAAGCACCTTGAATACTTAGTATTTGCTGAAATAGTTTAGTTGTATTTAAGTAACATAATTGAATTTGCTTGCAGTATTCAGGGGAAATGAAGTCATGGGAGTTCCCTGGGTAAGAAGCAGGAACGAGCAGAATTTATAAGTGGTTTTTACTTAATTCTTCATTTGCAAGGCACAAATTAATAAGCAGTGGCGCCTTTAAACACACAGGGTTGTCGTCAGAGGTCCAGGGCTGTGCCCCTTTAAGAATGTAGTCTTAGGTAGTCTTAGGCAACCTGTCTAGGGAAGATTCTCAGTCTATACTTCTGAATGCATCAACATTCTTGGACACTTTTTCAAGTGTATATTTTTAAGGAAAGCCTTCTCTAAGTATGGATTGTTGTCTGTACTTGCAAATTAGCAGAAATAGATGAGTAGAGGGCACAATCTGTGAGTAGTGATGTTCAGACCTTTCATTAAATATCTGAATAAAAGTATTTAATATATCAGAATGCAAAGTGGTGAAAACTAGAAATTAAATGTTATTGTCTATATACTAAAGCCTTGTGAATGTACAATGATAATTACTAAAGAAGCCCTTGGATGATCTTGATTTTCTTTTCAAACTAATGGTTATATCTAGGATTGCATGTTAAAAGAGAAATTATGTGGGTGGCACTGTGGCCGCAGAGAAATCCTTACATCAAAAATGTATGCACAGAAATTATCTTATCCTCCGATTTCCAAATGTGGTACTTTACATTTAAGCAGTGCTTCCTACAGCAATTCTGATCAATTAAGCTGTTAAGAAACATTTAAGGACTGCTGTGCATAGGGAACAAAGCTCTATTCCCCGGGGGATCAGGAGATTTAGGATCTATTTCCAGATTTGTCAAAAACTTGCCATGTGACCATGGGTCCATCACTTTTCCTCTCAGGATACAGTTGTATGAGTAAGTTGGAATAAATGCTTTCTAAATTCTCTTCCATTTTTAACATTGTGTGGTTCAAATCTAGGATTGTCATTCACTACTTCTGTGAATTTGGGTAACCAACTAATAGATCAGTTCGCATTTATTAAGTATTCACCATGTCCTTGAGCTCAAGGAGCTTACATTCTATCTGAAGAAACTATGTGTACATATAATACATATACTATTCTTGGTTTGAACTAATATAATATAATATAAGATTCCTCTCCCAGTTGAAATCTCGTCATCATGATGCTGAAAGCTTTGGATACTCAACATCTTCCCAGTCCCTCAGCCTACTCTTTTCTCTGATTAGAGGGCTGAATATCTTCCAAAGCTTTCCTTTATAGAAGACAGGATTTCAATTTTTCAGCTCATGCTCCACTTTCTATTTTCAGCTTCTACTTGGTTTGAATTATATACCAGTCTAGATTTCCACTCCATGGTATTCTTCTTTCTCACCACTCCTTTCAGCTTCTTTTTTGTGTGTTGTCTTCCACTTAGATTGTAAGCTCCTTGCAAGAGAGAATAGAGACTATTTTTTCCTTATTTGTATCCCCAGTGCATAGCACAGTGCCTGACATCTATTAAATACTTCTTAAATTAATAATAAATAATTACATGTTTATTGAATTAAAATGAAATTGGGCATAAAGATATATATATATATATATATATTATATATACACAAAGTTAATATAAAGTAATTTGATGATGGAGATAAGTGAGATAAGAAAAGGTCTTGTGCAGGAGGTGATACTTGAGATGAACTTTGAAGAAATATAGAGATTCTAAGAGACAGAGGTGAAAAAGAAGGGTATTTCAAACTGGTAGTAATCTAGATAAGGTTATGAGTAAAATAAGTTCAGTGTGTATAAAGGGGAATAATGTATGAGGAGCTTGGAGTTCTGACTGGACCTGGGTTTTGAAGAGTTTTAAATACCAAATAGAGGAGTGTAAAGAGTTAAGAGAAATTCCTTTCCTCAAAAAAGGTTGCAATTGAAATTGGATAACATAATAATGCTGGTTAAATTATTTTAAATATTTATTAAGGACCCTGCTTTGTACCAGGTACTATGCTAAATTCTGGGAATTAAAAAAAAAAAGATCATTTTATTCCTCAAGGAGCTGATAATCTAATGGAGAAAGACAAGGCAAAAGGAAATAAAAATGGAAGTAGAAAGGAAACTGAGATAGGGGCATCATGGCAAAGTTCAAAGAAATACAAGGTAGAAAATGGTAAGATGACTGGGCCTGGTCACCCTCCTTCAATGGAGGATTGAAAAGAATTTTACATATATTATCTCAACTACTTAAAGCATTAATCTGTATGTAAGTTGAAGGTAGAGTTGGCCAATTTAGGTTCTTTTCTGCTCCTTCCTTCTTGGTGATTAGAAGAATACTTCCTGTATTTTCCCTTCTCAATGGGGGGTGTTGGTTTAGGGTGTGATCTCTTCTTCAGTCTGTTTACTACTCATTCATAACCTGATTTGATTTTTCTAAACTGTGGATCTGACCATGTTACTCATCCTGTTCACTGAGTTCCATTGACTCTTCATTCCTTGGAGAGTCCTTTTTGTCTTCCTGAGATCAAACATAAATATATCTATGTAGAATTTGAATCTTTTAACACTAGCCCTTCCTACCTTTCCAACCTCCTTACAACTTACCCCTCTCTAGGCAGTTTAGGATTCACCTGTGCTGGTCTATTTGTAGTTCCCTGAACATATCATTGCATCTCTCATCTCCATACTTTCATTCTGTCCCCTTGCTTAGCTTCCTTACTTCTTAGGTTTCCTATTTACTATTCAGATCAAATCCCATCTTCAGCAGATCTTTCCCATTTTCCTCAGTTGTTTAGGCTTTCCCCTTACAGATTGCCTTCATCCTCTCTGTATATGTCTTATGGGTACCAGTTTATTTATATACTGTCTTCTTCTTTGGAAAGACATGGTTTTTGCCTTTCTTTGGAGGTTAGCTGACTAGCCTAGAGTAGGAACCTTAAAAATACTTGTTTATCCACTGACTAAATGTAGGATGATTACCCTGTTATTGAGGAATGTTCAGTCTCCTCTTCCCAAAATGCTTCACTTTTTACATTCTTAGTTTTTGATCCCCAAATCTGCTTGCTCTGAATTTCCTGATTATTCATGGATAAAAAGAGTTTTAGACTAATGGTTAATGCTTCTATCAGATTCAATAGGCCCTGAAAGTATCACTATATTTATAGCACTATACAATAACTGATATTTTTAATGATAAATTTAAGCCACAAAATTATGGATAAAATTGCATTTCTATTATAGATAAAATTATACACACATATATGTGTTTATGTATGTATCTGATTTAATAAAAGCAGCACATTATGCTAGACTGAGTGTAGTATTCAGGAAAGACCAATATTAGAATTTTGTATCTGACATATTACTTTAGCAATTTTTTTAGTGGTCATTGGCAAATTATTTAATACATCTATCTCATTTTTCTTATCTTTAGAATGAATATGTTAATATCAGTATTTACATTCTTCAGTTTCTTCAGTTTGTTAACGGATTTCATCGTTTATCTCATCATTGTAATTCTGCTCATAGAAATGGAAATTTATGATTTCATAACTTAAATCTCTACTTATTAATCATGCAGTGTATTGTTTGGGGCACTAGGTGACACTCATGCATGAATTTGGGATTCCACCCTCCTCTCATGTTCTCCTCTCCTTCACCCTCCCAGCCCCCCCAAATGTATATGAATTAGTCTAATTGGAAGCAATTTTTTCTTCTTTTATAGTGAATGTGCTAATTCTTTCAATATGAGCCTCTCTAATAAAGCCATACAATCAAATTAAACTTCTATATCTGATTAGAAACACATTGTCCATCATTGATGCACGTGCAAATGGCTTTAGGAGATGAGAATTTGTAGCCAGAAGGTGGATTATATTTTCAGTTTTTATTAAAATTCTGCCTGCCCCACAGACAGAGGTTTTCAAACATAATCATAACAGTAGGAATAAACTGTCATTATCCAAACGAGCCCATGCAAAGGATAAAATAATATTGCTAAACTTATAAAAGCTCAGAAAAAACAAGACAATCTGAAGAGTTGAACAAAAGGAGTTGTTCCTCTATATTTTAGTTGCTTTATACTTCTTCCCCGCTCATGGAGTGTGCTTTGAGGTTCATCTGTATGTAGCTATGTGCACATAGGTAGGGTCTGGTATTCCTTGCCTTGGCTAAGGGATCCTGGGTAATTTGTTTGATCACATTAACCATTAATAATCTATTTCTCTGAGACAACTTGGAATCTCTGGGTACATGTCTTGATGTTTATCAGATATATTCAAGGCAAAGATAGTATTAGGGTCTCATTTTTGCCAATTTACTTTTATATTATGAGACCTATATTTTGTGTGATTAGTAGATGTTATTTTACGGATCTAAATTTAATTACATTAAAGATTTAATAACTTGACTGACTTTCATTTGTTCAAAATTTCAAATAAATTTCAAGTATCCTTTTCAAATTTCTTTTGGCTAGTCAGTAAGCATTTATTAAGCTTCCATTATGTGCCAGGTACTGTGCTAAGTACTTTTAAAACTGTGGTGCTTAAATAAATTTTGTTTTAATTTAAAACTAGGAAGTACTACCTCACAGCTCTGATTGGCTAAGATGACAGGAAAAGATAATGACAATGTCCATTCTGGACAGCAATTTGGAACTATGGACAAAGGGCTACAAACTGTGTATAACCTATGACCCAGCAGTGTCATTACTGGGACTGTATCCCAAGGATACATGTACAAAAATGTTTGTAGAAACCCTTTTTGTAGTAGCAAATAATTGGAAAATGAATAGATGCTCATTAGTTGGGAAATGGCTGAAGAAGTTATGGTATATGAAAGTAATGGAATATTATTGTTCTATAAAAAATGATGAACAAGCTGATTTTGGAAAGATTTACATGAACTGATGTTGAGTGAAAGAAACAGAATTATGATAGTAAACAATAATAGTAAGAATGTGCAATGATCAACTATGAAAGATTTGGTTCTTCTTAGTAGTTCAGGGAGCAAAGCAATCCCAGTAGACTTTGGACTGAAAATGTCATTTGCATCCCAAAAAAAGAACTAAAGAGACTGAATTTAAATCAACACATGCTCTATTCATTTCTTTTGTGTGTGTGTGTGTGTTTTTAATCCTTCTTATGGTTTTTCCTTTTTGCTCTGATTTTTATCTCAACATGATTCATAAAGCAATGTGCATTTTAAAAAATAAATTTACTAGGGAAAAAATACATTTTTCTTTACCTAATAATTACATTGTCTCCTCTTTTTCTCCTCCTACATTTGGGCTAACATCTAGCAAGATCCTTTCTGTTTTAGCAAGTAAATATTGTTCATGGGGAAGCCATAGTACTTTACATATGCTCCTAAATATTATCAGTTTGGTAAAATGAGCATTCAAAATAACTGGATACAAATTCTGTCTCTGATACTAGTATTTTGTCCTTGAAAAAAATGTTTTACTTCTCTTAGCCTCAGTTTCCTCTAAAAGAGGAAGTTGGATTAAATGATCTCTGAGATCCCTCCTGGCTTAGTTCTGTCATTCTTTATTATTACATTATGTTAGCTGAACTGAATTGAATCAAACTTGAGTTTCTTCCAACTTTTAAATTCTCTAACTTGCAAAAACTAGGTATGTGGCAGTATCTTACACTGTATACTATAAGTTCAAAGTAGATGAGTTCTTTAGACATAAAGAATGATATCATAAATAAATTAGATGAACAAGGAATAATTTACCCACCAGATCTTTGGATAAGGAAATAATTTAGGACCCAATAAGAGGGCATTATGAAATAAAAATGGATAATTCTGATTATATTAAATTTAAATGTTTTTCCACAAACAAAACCAATGCAACCAACATTAGAAAGAAAGCAGAAAGCTTGGGGAGGAATTATAGGAAGTTTCTCTGATAAAGGCATCATTTTTCAAATATTTGGAAAACTGAATTAAATTTATAAGAATACAATTCGTTCCCAAATTGATAAATGGTCAGAGGATATAAACAGGCAGTTTTCAGAAGAAATCAAAGCTATTTCTAGTTATTTGAAAACATGTTCTAAATCATTATTCATTTTAAAAAAAAACCAATTTAAAACAACTCTGAGGTACTATTTTACATCTATTAGATTGGCTGGTATGATTTTTAAAAAAGGAAAATAATAAATGTTAGAGGGAAATTTGGGGTACTAATTCACTGTTGGAACCATTTTGGAGAGGAATTTGGAACTATGCCCAAAGGGCTACAAAACTGATACTACTAGCTCTGTATCCCCAAAAGATTTTTTTAGGAGAAAAGAGCCTCTTTGTACAAAAATATTTATAGCAATCTTTTTTCTTTTCTGTGTCAAAAAATTGGAAATTGAGAGAATATCCATGAATTGAGTATTAATAACTGAATAAGTTGTCATATATAATGGTAATGGAATATTATTGTGTTATATATGTTATGACTTACATGAACTAATATAAAGTGAAGTAAGTAGAAACAGGAGAACATTGTACACAGTAACAGCAATATCATATGATGATCAACTGTGAATGATTTAGCTCTTCTCAGTAATAGTGATCCAATACAATTTCAAAGGCCTTATGATGAAAAATGCACTTCAAGAGAAAAAAAAAAAAAATTGATGTAACCTGAATGTAGATCAGTGGACATGATTCCTTCCTTCCTTCCTTCCTCCTTCCCTCCCCCCTTCCCCCTCCCTCCCAGCCTCCTTCCTTCTCTCTCTCTCTCTCTCTCTCTCTCTCTCTCTCTCTCTCTCTCTCTCTCTCTCTCTCTCTCCCCCTCCTTCTCTCTCCCTGCTTCTCTCTCTCTCTCCTTTCCTCCCTTTCCCTCTCTTCCTCTTTCCATCCCTCCCTCTCTCCTTTCCTCCCTCTTTCTTTCTCTCCTCCCTCTCTCCCTCCCTCCATCTCTCTCTCTCTTTCTTTCTTTCTGTATTTTTCTTTTTTAGTCTGTTTTCTTTCAAAGCATTTCTAATATAGAAATAGGTTTTGCATGTTTGCAAATGTATAATTTGTATAACATTATTTGCTGTCTCGGGGAAGAGGAAATGGAAGTAGGGGGTAGGGAATGTAGAACTCAAAACTTTTAAAAAATGAATGCTAAAAATAGTTTTTACATGTAATTGGGAAAAATGAATATTATTCAAAAGAAAAAAATTCTGGTTCTAAATATTGTACTTAGAGGTATGCTCTCCTATTTCTTTATGCAACTGTTAAGGGATTTTTTACTTCCTTTTTAAATTTGAGATTTGGTTATTCCTTCTGAACATTTTTTCTGACCAAAATCTGTCCCTTAAGAATATTAAGCATCCTTTAGATATGAATCCTTGAGGAAGAATCTCACCTATCCCTGATTTAGTGAGAACATGTAAGTCTTCCTCCTCAATCAGTTTATTTGTGATTTCTCTAAATGTAGTTTAATTTGCATCTTGATTTAGCTTACCTATTACTTGATGAATTTTGTTTCCTTAAGGGAAGTATGAGATTATGACTGTTTAGCTAAATTTATTCAATGTTTATGACATTGAAGGAAATATGGAATTATGGATCTCTCTTTTCATTATCTTTTTTTTTGGCCTAAGAGGAATTTGCAAGATTACAATATCTAAATAAATTATTTCTCTGTCATTCTAATTTTTTTTCTATTGGACCTTTTTTGGAATTCTCATAATTATTTGGGTTTTCCCAAACCATTCTCCAATTGATAAATGGTCAAAGGATATGAACAGACAATTCTCAGAGGAAGAAATTGAAACTATATCCACTCACATGAAAGTGTTCCAAATCACTACTGATCAGAGAAATGCAAATTAAGACCACTCTGAGATACCACTACACACCTGTCAGATTGGCTAAGATGACAGGAACAAATAATGACAAATGTTGGAGGGGATGTGGGGAAATTGGGACACTAATACATTGCTGGTGGAGTTGTGAAAGAATCCAGCCATTCTGGAGAGCAATCTGGAATTATGCCCAAAAAGTTATCAAACTGTGCATACCCTTTGACCCAGCAGCGCTACTACTGGGATTATATCCCAAAGAAATACTAAAGAGCGGAAAGAGACATATATGTGCCAAAATGTTTGTGGCAGCTCTTTTTGTTGTAGCTAGAAACTGGAAGATGAATGGATGTCCATCAGTTGGAGAATGGTTGGGTAAATTGTGGTATATGAAAGTTATGGAATATTATTGCTCAGTAAGAAATGACCAGCAGGAGGAATACAGAGAGGGTTGGAGAGACTTAAATCAACTGATGCTGAGTGAAATGAGCAGAACCAGAAGATCACTGTATACTTCAACAACGATACTGTATGAGGATATATTCTGATGGAAGTGGAAATCTTCAACATAAAGAAGATCCAACTCACTTCCAGTTGATCAATGATGGACAGAGGTAGCCACACCCAGAGAAGAAACACTGGGAGGGGAATGTAAATTGTTAGCACTAATATCTGTCTGCCCAGGTTGCATGTACCTTCGGATTCTAATGTTTATTGTGCAACAAGAAAATGATATTCACACACATGTATTGTACTTAGACTATATTGTAACACATGTAAAATGTATGGTATTGCCTGTCGTCGGGGGGAGGGAATAAGGGAGGGGGGGTAATTTGGAAAAATGAATACTAGGGATAATATTATAAAATATATATATATATATAATAAAAAAAATTAAAAAAAAAAAAAAAGAAAAAAAAATTATTTGGGTTTTCTCAGGAACCTTACTTAAGCATAATAATATAGTAGGTTTTTACCTTTATAATTTCATATATATATATGTATATGCAGAGAGAGAGAGTGTGTATGTGTTCATATATATCTGGAAGCAGTTACCTACCACATAAACTCAGAGAGGACATATTTCTCCCATAACATAACTCTGTGCCATATTGCTGAACTTTCCTTGAGTTTGTGCAGCAACATTTTACCTAGTGAAATTTAGCTAGTCCTCACATTCCTGGTGAGTGTGCTCTATCAACACTGCAAAGAAGTCCAGCCTAGAGCCTAGAAGGGCCCATGGTATTATTGGAAGCGACCTTAGAGAAGAAGACTTGGAGCCCATCAGAGTTTTAGAGGGCAGTTTTCCTCCAACCCATTATCCCTGAAATATCTTTGGTGCATTTCCTTGGGGAACTACTTGTTTTTAGGAAGTACCTCTTACAAGAACAGGGACTCCTTCAACCAAAAATTATTTACCAGAATTACATCTTCACACTTCCACCTCTGAGCCCTCCATTACATTTTGCACATATGCTTGTAGTGTGTCTGACAGCTGTATATCCATACCCCACTCTACACAAATAATCACCCCCCTGTTTCCTTCCCTACCCTACACACAGACATAATCTCTATTGCCATTTGGTTTGTAGTATAGTTCGTTGTTATCATCTGGCCCCCTGGACTAAGCTATGAGTGTCTCTTTTTTCTCACATCCAAAAAATCTATCAGTGTTGTCTGTGAATAGGAATATCTCAAGAACTTTATCATGGGTAGCAAATTCCTCTTAAGATATCCACTGTGATGCTAGTGAACTTTTTTGGTTAACACATATCTCCCTATCTGATGGCTCATTTGATTTAGTTAGTTATTGTTATCTATGTAGTTACATTGTTATTATCTATGTAGTCTTATGTGATTTCAACTTTTATATGGGAGAGAGCTTTTTAATTTTGTTTCAGGTTATATGTGTACCTTCATTTTTAACATATTTCCATATGAGTCATATTGGGGAAGAAAAATTAGAATAAAAGGGAAAAATAACGAGAGAAAGGAGCAAAAACAAAAGGAAAAGAAAAAATGGTGTAACTAGTATGCTTTGATCCATATTCAGTCTTTATATTTGTCTCTCTGAATGAATATGGTATTTTCCATCCAAAGTTTTTTGGAATTGCCTTGAATCATTCAATTGCTGAGAAGAGCTAAGTCTGTTATAGTTGATCATCATACAGGCTTGCTTATGTATAGTGTTGACTTGATTCTTCTCACCTTACTCAGCATCAGTTCAAATAAATTTTCTAGGCTTTTCTGAAATTAGTTTGTTCATCATTTCTTATAGAACAATAGTATTCCATTATATTCATATATTATGCTTCCCCTTTTTGTGTTCATCATGGGTTCTCCTGGTGAATACAAAAAACATTTTTATACTACCAAACTTCAAGCATTGGTGATTTTATTTTATTAGAGGTTAGTTCCTCTACTGATAGAGATTGTATTATCTGTACAACTTAATGGGTGGTCTTTAAGTGTTACTAAAGCTAAAAAATGCTTCCTTCTTATATAGTCTAGTGAGAAGCCTTTCCTCAGACAAAAAGCTATCGCTGGGTTTGTTTTAGAAGTCTTTCTAGCTTTATAAAAACTAAAAGAATCTTGTTCTTTACTGATGTCGTTTTTTAAGAACTCTATGTATCAGAAAATGATTTTCTAAAGATAAGAAAGTAGGCATGTGAGTTCCTTCTAGCTCTTCCCATTCTCTGTGATGTTTTTAAAGATAATTGGTAGACTTGCTAATTTCTTTTCAATCATCATTTTAAAGTATTTTTTTCCTTCTTTTGTTGTCTTCTATCTTTTGTGATATTTTGAAAATCATCCCCTAATGCTTTTGCTCAACATTTTTCCTGTTTGCTCAACAAGTAAATGAAGTATGTTCAAGTGTAAAGTATAGAAATATAAGAAACCAAGAAGGAAAGATCATTATCAGAACACAGAAGATTTCCTGGTGCATATAACACTTGAACTATGCCTGGAAGGGAGGGAAGTATTAAAAAAATTTAAATGGTTGGATCTGGAGGATCCATTTTAAGGATAGCATATGAACAAAGGCAAGGAATGGAAGGGGACATAAAAAGTTGGGGGTCATTGATTAGTTTATTTGAACCACATAATAGAGAATAATGGAGTAAGAATGTGAGATCATTTCAGAAAAGTAAATTAGATTGTGGGAGACATTCAATATTTGGAGAAGAAGGAGAAAAAGTAAAAGTTCACACTCCTTACAATAACTCTTGATATGAATAGTATAAGTATTATTATTCCCATTTTTAAAAATTGAGGCTTATTCAAATTAAATGATTCTGTCCTCAAACCCTATTAGGAATATAGTTAAGGAAGCTACAAATCTGATTTTTTTTTTCACTTCAAATTCTCTTAATTTATTCAGTAGTTAAGCCTGGGTTCATGAAACAGCTGTTGTGGGAATGGACTTTATTTTTTTATTCACCTGGATTTATTTGTGTAGCAAAATGCCAAAACCACATGAAGAGAATGTGAAAAATATATCACATGTCATAGGTCTTTGTCTTGTAGACACTTCTAAAATGTCTTTAGTGGGAATAGAATCTTATAATACATGTTATGTTTTCTCTAAAACACGAATCCTGGAAAGTGGAAGAATAGCATAATGGCAAGTGGGAAAACACAGACTAAGAGTTAGAAGATCTAGTTCTCATCTTGACTTTTTCATCACTTGATTCTTGACATTTTAATTCCTCTGGGCTTCATTTCCTTATCTCTTGCATTAAGTAGTCAGATGAGATGATTCTCAAGGATCCCTCTTTCTTTAAAAGTTGATGCTCTTATTAAGAATTATATGTAATCCATGTATCTCATTAGAATCAATGTTTATCAATCAAATTTAGTCTTATGTAGTAAAATTTGGAAGAATTTAATTTTCCTTCCCTTATAGGATAACGTCCAACCACAAAAACCCTAATCTGTGAGCTTTTGTTGGCAATAAGGGAAGAATTGTCAATCTAGTGATAGGATATTTGCCTATTATGGTATTTCTCAGAGAAGATGTCAGACTGCTAATAGAAAGTTTGCCTAACACAGGACTTCCCACAGGGAGAGTAACCAAAAAGAAAAAAAAATGCCAGCTAGTCAAAAGTGAAATATGTTTATATAGTCACTGTGGAAAGGCTGTAAAGGACTTGCTCTATCATTGAGGTATCTGTGATCCAGTTTATTGGTCTTTGCTAACTGTACTAATAAAGCAAGTCTTGGAGGGAAAAAAAATTGATGCTCTTCAATTCTAGAAATGTTGGCTTGCTTTGCCGAGATAATTATATCTGGAAGTGATCCTCTTTGGTTGTTCATATTTAAAGACTTTTGTGTCAAGCTTTTGTTAAAACATGGTGCCAGTGAAGGCAAGAACATACGGCTGAGCCCTGTGTAGATCTCTTAGAAACCATAACATATATTTCCAATGACAGTCAGGGGAGATAACTCATAAATATGTGTTGTTGACCAAAAAGGCGATTTTGGGGAAATTTTGCATAGAAGAAGCAGGAGGAGGGAGAGGAGAAGAAAAGAGTAGTGGCAGTTATTGAAGCATCTTTAAAAATCCACAGAAAGGAACAGAAGGGAGTTCAAAAGGAATAAAAAAGCATAGTGGCTATAGAAATAAAATGTGGAGTTATATACTTAGGGGGGGGAAAGCAAACTGTGCACAATATAATTAAATAGAGAAGCAACTAGGTGACATTGTGTACAGAGGATTGGATGGAGGGTTGGGATGACCCAACTTCAAACCCATCATTAGACCCTTTGTAGCTTTGTTACCATAAACAAGTTACTTCACCTCTGTGTGCCTTAGTTTTCTCATCCATAAAATGGTGGTGATAATGATACCTATCTCCTAAGATTGTATTAGAATCAAATAAGATAATGTTTGTAAAACACTTGGCAAGTTTTAAGAATGCTATATAAGTGCTAGCTATTGTTATTTATTCAAGATTGTTATTATTATCACATATAATATTTTCCTCTTCTAAATTATATTTAGATATATAGGATTTTCTCTCTCTCTCTTTCTCTCTCTCTCTTTCTCTCTCTCTCTCTCTCTCTCTCTCTCTCTCTCTCTCTCTCTCTCTTTTTAAATAAAAAGTGAGAAAAGAAGTGCCTTTGTCAGCCCTTTTTGTAGTGGCTAGAAACTGGAAAATTCATGGATGTCCATCAATTGGAGAATGGTTGGATAAATTATGGTATATGAATGTTATGGAATATTATTGTTCTGTAAGAAATGACCAGCAGGATGGATACAGAGAGGCTTGGAGAGACTTAAATCAACTGATGCTGAGTGAAACGAGCAGAACTAGGAGATCATTATACACTTCAACAATGATACTGTATGAGGATGTATTCTGATGAAAGTGGATATCTTCAACACAGAGAAGAGCTGATCCAATTCCAATTGATCAATGATGGACAGAATCAACTACACCCAGAAAAGGAACACTGGGAAAGGAGTGTAAACTGCTAGCATTTTTTGTTTTTCTCCCCAGATTATTTTTACCTTCCGAATCCAATTCTTTCTTTGCAACAACAACAACAACAAAATTCGGTTCTGCACGTATATATTGTACCTAGGATATACTATAAGATATTTAATATGTATGGGAATGCCTGCCATCTAGGGGAGGGGATGGAGGGAAGGAGAGGAAAACTCAGAATAGAAGGGAGTACAAGGGATAATGTTGTTTAAAAAAAAATACCTATGCATATGTACTGTCAAAAAAAATGTTATAATTATAAAATTAATAAAAAAAAAAAAAAAAGAAGTGCCTTTGTTATAGTTTAGAGAAAGACTCTCCTGCTGTAGCATTCACTCTCCATTGCTGACTTATACCAATAAGCAGGCAGAACAGTAATGGAACAAGCAATAGGGTCACCAGCATTCCTGTTATCATACTGTTCCCCTAGCCAATGTCTTCTCAGCTGTTTTTCTGGTCTTGGGAGGATTGTTGAGGGTAGACTCCCTTTGTCTTTTTTAATAATGTAATGAGATCTATATCAGCAGAGGTGAGTGTTAGATCACAAGGAGCTCTAGGAACTGACTTAATAAGGTTTCTTGAACAAATACACTACATTATGGGTTAAAGAGGTCATGGTGTTCATATAGAATTTTAGACTCAGATGTGTCTAATTAGGAAGTAACAGACTTTAACTTTTTGTCTAATGGGAGGGGAGAAGTGCAGAAGTAATAACTAACAAGGTCAAGGTTGTTTGTTTTTCTTCACAAAGTTTGAACTTGAAGGAACCCATTGTGGTTGTTCTTTCAAAAGGTAATTTTTAATGTTAATAAATACCCTCCTAAATTTTTTACAAAGTTTAAGGGGGCTCTTCCTCTTGACTTCCATTGGCTGCTTCTTTTCTTTCTATCTTCTTTACTCATCTTGCATTTCCTTAAATAGCATAGAAACAAACTTGTAGTCTCTTTTGCCTTCTAGAAGTGTTTTTTTCCCCTCTACCTTCTAGAAATGAGTTCTCTTAGTTGGTACCATTTTTTTTTCCCTTTCTCATTGTGCTTTTTCCTAAGTATAACTAGACCTTTCTATTCTAATGAGCTCTAATCTTTTTTTTCTAGTTTAAAAGCTTTAACCTTTGTACTAAGCTTATAGAGAGATAGCATGGATAGGGATATGCCTTGTAGTCATTATGCTTGTTATTTTCATACAATAAGGAGAGAGTGGCAATGAATATTCCTGTCTTGTTCTTTACTTCCCTATGGGAGAAAAAAAAAAGATTGTTTTGATGTCCAAATCTGAACTCCATGATAAAGTAGTATACTGTTGTTGTTGTTGTTGTTGTTGTTGTTATTTTTTATTACAGCTTCTCTTATTGAGGTTGTTCATTCATTTCAGTCCTATCTTCCTCTTTGTGACCACATTTAGGATTCTTTTGGCAAGGATAATGGAGTAGTTAGCCATTTCCCTCTCCAGCTCATTTTCTAGGATTAGTTTCAAGAAAATTAAGATAAACCGTTATATAGAGTGACTTGCTCTGGGTCACACAGCTAGATGAATGTCTAAGACTATATTTGAAATCAGGGCGATGAGTCTTCCTCATTCAGACCTGGCCTTCTATTCACTGTGCCACCTAGCTGCCTCAGCTACTCCTTTATTGGCAGAAGCCAATACACTAAGACTGTACATTGAATTAACATGTTGTGCCAAAGCAAAGTGTATCTTTTAGGGAGTAATAGTGTTCATCTGAAGCCTTAAAGTCAAATAACATCTTTTGATAAGAGATTGAACCATAAAAGATACTGTGAATCAAACTATTTTGACAGCCATACCACAGATTTTACATTCAAGTCACCTTTATTTTATGCACATTGGAAGGTCATACACATATCTCTATGATGCCATCATCATGTACCAGACTTCCATAAATCTTTTTTTTTTTTTTTAATTTTATGGAATTAGCTCATGATCCTTAATGTCATGGATATGATTTTTTTTTTAGCCCAACAAAAACCATTTGGAACCATGTTTAGTGCCTAAGGGTGGGTGACTGATTTATATTTTAATATTTATGATCAGAAATATGATGTGACTCAAAAGTAATGAGATGGGTGGCTCACTACTTGACTCTGAAGATAATTCCTAGGAGGAGTTACAAAACTATTCTGAAAAACAACAGAATTTTTGTGGCCTCTCAAGGTGACTCTTTTGAAGGAAGGAACACTAATTTGGTTGCACAGTTTTTGGTGTCATCAGAATTTCTGACTTAACTTTTACTTAAAGTGAATTTTTTTTTTTTTGGAGAATATAACTGGCTCCATTTTGCTGTGTATAATCCCTGGATAAACTGTAGACCAATTGCAATAGTTGGTTCCTTTCAAGTGCCTTTTTTCTTCTTCTTTTTTTTTTTTTTTTTTTTGCTCCCCTAATTGGTACAAAAGACCTAATTGCTTTAAGAGAGAGACAGAGAGAGAGAGAGAGAGAGAGAGAGAGAGAGAGAGAGAGAGAGAGAGAGAGAGAGAGAGAGAGAGAGAGAGAGAGAAAGGGAGGGAGGGAGGGAGAGGGAGAGGGAGAGGGAGAGGAGAGAGAGAGAGAGAGAGAGAGAGAGAGAGAGAGAGAGAGAGAGAGAGAGAGAGAGAGAGAGAGAGAGAGAGAGAAAGGGAGGGAGGGAGGGAGAGAGAGAGGGAAGGAGAGGGAGAAAGAGAGGGAGAGGGGGGGATGGGCCGGGGGAGGGGGAGAAAGAAGAATTTCTAAAATGTACCTCTTCCTTATCTAGCCTGACAGATAACTCTCTTTGATTTAGTGAACTAACTAGGACATATCCCTTGGCTATCTCCTGTAGTTAATGATATACATTCTCTTTAACAAGCATACTTTATTTCCTTGTGTAACAAGTTGTACTTTAATGTGCAGCCATCTTTTTTTTTTTTTTTTTTTTTTTTTTTTTTTTTTCATTTAACATATAGATATTACTTGGTGAATTGTGAATCAAACACATTCTCATCAACTGGTAGGCAGGCATATCATACTCAGATGATAATAAAACCTGTTTTTCTGATTCACTGGCTTATTGGCAGTAGCCAGTTGAACTGATTTTTTTCAAATACTAGTATAGGTATTTAGTAACAATTTCATGATTTTATGTTTATCCTATGTATTTATGATCTCATCTATTTTTATTTATTGCTGGACAATCAAAATGGGGCATTTTATTTCACTGGATTAAAAAAATGCCCACATAGGCTCTATTTGCTGTATCTCCTAGAAGTGGAAGAAAGATTTGAGTGTATCTTACAGACCAAAAAAGTAGATCAGTATCAGTTAGGTGTTACAGTGAATAGATTGAGCTTGAAGCTACAAAGACCTGTGCTCAAATACAGCCTCATTCTATGGTTGTGAGTCATTTGGCTACAATCTGCCCCAATTTCTTCAATTGTTTTTCCAGGGTTGTCATGAGAATCAATTAATATATATAATGTGCTTAGTAAACCTTAAAGTGCTATATAATGCTAGTCGTTATATATTGGTTATCAAAAGAAGTTTAGCTTCTAATTCGTCAACACTTTATAAAATGGCTAATGTGAGCTTACTTATAATCCCATCTACCAAAGAGAAAGACATACAGATTTTTTTAAATTAGAGCTTTTTATTTTTCAAAACATATACATGGATAATTCTTTTACATTAACTCTTGCAAAACTTTGTGTTCCAATTTTTTCTCCCCTTCTCCTACCCCCTCTTCTAGATGGCAAGTAGTCCAATATATATTAAACATGCTAGAAATATATGTTAAATCCAATATATGCATCCATATTTATACAATTATCTTGCTGTACAAGTAAAATCAATTCAAATTGGAAAAAAATGAGGAAAGAAAATAAAATGCAAGCAAATAATGAAAAAGTGAAAATGCTATATTGTGATCCACATTCAGTCCCCACAGTCCTCTCTATGGGTGCAGATGGCTCTCTACATCACAAGATCATTGGAACTGGGATCAGTCATCTCATTGTTGGAAAGAGTCATTGATCGTTGTATAATCTTGCTGTTGCCATGTACAATGATCTCCTGGTTCTGCTCATTTTACTCAGCATCAGTTCATGTAGTCTCTCTAGGTCTTTCTGAAATCATCCTGCTGCTCATTTCTTATAGAACAATAATATTCCATAACATTCATATACCATAATTTATTCAGACATTCCCCAATTGATGGGCATCCACTCAGTTTCCAGTTTCTGGCCACTATAAAGAGGGCTGCCACAAATGTTTTTGCAAATTAGGTTTCCCTTCTTTATGATCCCTTTAGGATACAAGCCCAGTGGAAACTGCTAGATCAAAGGGTATATGCAGTTGGATAGCACTTTGGTCATAGTTCCTTATTGCTCCTCAGAATGGCTGATCAGTTCACAACTCCACCAACAATGGATGAGTGGCTGGCAGATTTTTGTGTTTGGGAATAGTAGCCTCTGCTAGGCTAGCCCAGTTGAGTGTTTCCAATGTTTCAACATAGACCTTAGCTTAAAAAGGTAAAGGTTTCCCATTGCATCCAGGGTCGTCTCTAGTCGTTCTCATCTGGATCTTGCCAATGGATTCAGGTGGCTTCAGAGGAGAAAGGGAGAGGGTACAGCTCATCTTCACTTCAATCCAGCTGACTTGCACACCATGGCATCATCTTCCTCCTTGAGAATGAAATATAGAAAGACCAACATTGGCTCGTGGTGGGGGCCAAGGGGTTGGAACTCCTGGGCCAGGCTTGAGAGTAGTCTCAGAAATCCTTCCCTTGGGAAGATGGTCTTAAATAGAAAGCAGACTTAACAACATGAATGGCTGCTGTGCTTCACACATGTAGTAAGCATGTAATGAAGCTGGTTATGCACACCATTTTAACTCCAGTTCATTTACTGATCAGGAAGATAATGGATTTCCCTTTCACTTGGTGAATGCTATGCTGTGATAAATTTCCCATGTTGCTTTCCAGAACCTGGTAGGACACTTTTGCTATTTATTTACTTAAAATAACTCAAGCTGTTGTCTTTGGTTTACAGCTATTTGGTGATATAAAAGATGGAGAACCCCTCCAGCTCTTTGAACACAGTAGCCGCTCTTCCCATAAGCAGGAGACCCACACCTTGGAAGCTGTGAAACTGGTGGAGTTCGACCTTAAGCAAACCCTTACCAAGCTTGTAACACATCTTTTTGGAGAGGGTAGGTGTTTAGATGCTTTGTCTTTGGGGACTTGGGATTATATGGCTTTCCAGCTATCAGGTCTCTAGAAATATCAATATTAGTCACTCTTAGCTTATTTGGGTAAGACCCAGCACAGTGCTCACATTTTGTGAATTGAAGATGTTTATGAGTCTTTTTATTGGCTCTTCATAAAGAAGAGTGGGATTTGAAAAAGAACTATCCAGAGGCACATATTGAGCCACTATCTGTGACTGAGGAGGGTAGAATAAGATGAGAATAAAATAAGAATTAGAGCCATTATTTGTGTAGGAATTTGTAAAGATTACATGTAGGGAAAAATTATTAGTGGTGGGTGTCAAGAATGTCATTGGATCAGATTGGGTATATTGAAAAATATTCCTCTTCAGGTGGGTTCCAGGGAAGATTTGGGACTAGTTGTTTGGGCACTATTCCACGATTTATGGAAGGGTCATTGAATGGTGCAGGGGAAGTGGTACTGGATTTCAAGTCATGGGAGCTGAGAATAAATCTTACCTTTGCTCCTTTCTACCTTACACTATAGTAAACCATACTTTAGTTTCTTTAAAATTTTGTATTTTGATTATCTTATTTTTGAGGTCCCTCTAATTCTCAGTGGATAATCCTATAATTCAGATCCTATACAAATGAGTTAGTGTGTTATGAAATATTTCAAACCTATCCCAGATAACCCTTTTATTTACTTTAAATGAACTTTGAAAATGAGTTCTGGAGGTCTTCCCTTAACTTAACTAGAACTTCTTTATAGGAATCTGGAACATTAATTGTTTTTTTTTTTTGGTTTGTTTGTTTTTTATTTCCAACATTTTTCTTTTTTCTTTTTTTTTTTATTAATTTTATAAATTTTATAATTATAAAATCTTTTTTGACAGTACATATGCATGAGTAATTTTTTTTTTATAACATTATCCCTTGTATTCATTTTTCCAAATTATCCCCTCCCTCCCTCTACTCCCTCCCCTAGATGACAGGCAATCCCATACATTTTGCATGTGTTACAGTATAACCTAGATACAATATATGTGTGTAAATCCAATTTTCTTGTTGCACATTAAGTATTAGAATCCGAAGGTATAAGTAACCTGGGTAGATAGACAGTGGTGCTAACAATTTTCATTCAATACCCAGTGTTCCTTCTCTGGGTGTAGTTGTTTCTGTCCATCATTGATCAACTGGAAGTGAGTTGGATCTTCTTCATGTTGAAGATATCCACTGGAATCTTAATTGTTTACAGGTTTCCAACTTCCTATCCAATGCAGGAATCTTTATAATTCCATTACAAATACTATTCCAGCTTGCATTTGAACTATATGTGTGTGTATATATATATTTATGATGGAGGACTCAACTACCTTTCAAGATAGGCTATTTTTGAATAGCTTAACATCCCAAGAATATTCTTTATTGAGGTAAAACCTTTCTTCCAGAAACACTTGTTCATTGCTTTTAAATTTTCCCTCCTGAAGCACATGGAATAAATCTAGTCCCTTTTCCATTGGTTAGCTCTTTAAAGCTTTTAAGAAAATGATGTATTTCCCATAAATCTTTTTTTCAGGCTGAATATCTTTAGTTCTTTTAGAAGGATGTGATTTTCAGACACTTCGCCATTCTTTGGAAAAGCTAGAATTTGTCAATATTCTTAAATTGAGGGGCTCATAAATAAATATAATAGATAACAGAATGCTATCCTCTGATAGCATTCATAAGAGTTGTTCCTAACATTCTGTTGGAATATCACAGAGCTGGTTTGTGAGTTGAACAGACTGGGCAGAGTCCGATGGACAGAGAGACTTTAGGCTTTGCCAGAGGCTAATAGCTTTGGGCAAAAATCTCTATATTGCATTGCTGCAAGGGGAAAGGAGAAAAAGTGGAATTCCTGCTAGAGCTCTGATTCGGCTTGCTTTATTGCATATGACAAGCAAAGAACAAACAATCCCCTTTCTTTACCTGTTCCCTGCTAACATTAACATTTAATGTGATTCCTTAGGGAGTTCTTTAAAAAAACAAAAAAACAAAAAACTGGTATGGGACTTATAATAAAATGTCTCTTAATACTTTCACTGATTATCTAGTTTGTTGAAAGATTTAGTTTACTGTGGTGGTTTAGTTAGGACAGATAGAATTTTGGTGCCAAATGAAACCAAGGATGGTGGTTCTATCCCCCAAAAGAATATGAGTTTTTCTTCATTCTATGGCAGTGTATATATCACGGACTTTGGTCTACTGTTATAATAGTATATGTCATTGGTCACAATGTGATTATCTGAGAATGTATGGATGAATAAGAGCAAATGTATTTCCACTACAGGAGAAAAATTAAAATGATGAATGGGGTGGGAAGTATTGTCCATGGAGACATTTTTTTTAAGGACCTCAAGTAAGTAGCTGACATTTATATTGTTCTGTAAATCTTGCAAAACACTGCTTGTGCATTATCTCATTTTTGTTTTGCTGAAGAGGAGAAAGGGCTTGAAAAACTAACTGATTTGCCCAGGGTTATACAATGGACAAGGGTTGGATATGGTAATTCAAATCAGATCTCTTTTAATTCTACGTCTTGTGCTTTTTTCATTAAAATAGTTCTGTAGTTTGTAGGAAATAAAACAACATAAAATTTTGGAAAATAGGATGAGGGTATAAAAAAAAAGGAGAAAAGAGAGGGGAATTACTTCAGAGGGGCTAAATAAACGGATATGCAAAGGAAAAAAATGAGAAAAATTCAAAGAAAAAGGAAGGACAACAGTCAAAAACTAAAACATGTAAGAAAGAAGGGGAAAGGAAAGTACTGCAAACAATTAGAAGTGAAGAAAAGTAAATCATGGTAAAAATAAAAATAATGATTTAAAAAAGGAGAAAGCATAGTAACTTGGATATAATTAGGAGCCTAATAAATGCTTGATAATGAATAAATGAGATGAAAATGGGAAGTAGAGTGAAAAGGAAGAGAGTGGGTTTAGGAGGAGTTAGCAACGCACCTATAATAGAACAGCTATGTTTTATTTGAGAAGTAGCATGATCTGGACTCTGTCAAAGACACAATGTGCTGTAATACTCTTTAGTGCTGCCTGAACCAGATTAAAGTATAATTGGGAAAATTTAGCAAACTAAATTAAAAAAAAAAAAACAACAACACAATAATAGATATCAATTATGTTAATATTTGTTAAGCTAATATTGACTCACAGAAACTGCTTTTGGGAATTTGTAGGTACCATTTAGTGTCCCTGCTTTCAGTTTGAGTTTAATACCACTAGTGGATATATCTATCCTAGATTCAGGACAACTATCATCAAATATTTTTTAAGAACCAAGAATGTAATTGGCACTCTACAGATTAAAGAAAGGTGCTTCACTTGGAACCTCAGTGGTATAAATTTTGTCAGGTATAATTTGTCTTGTGCTTTTTATTCTAATTATTTATATGGATTTTAAACCCTCAGGATCAAATGAAAATTTTAATATCCTTAACAAAAGTAATCTTCCTTAAGGGGGGGGTTATGGCTGTGATGTGGAATGGATGATTCTACACACACACACATACACACACTCACGCACGCACGCACCTACTTCTCAAACATTATATATTCCATATACATAAGAATTATAGGTGTATATGTATTATATATACATACATATAGGTTTGTGTATCCACACACATACATTTTGTACATTTTTTTTTTTAATATAGAATTAGGTTGCAAGATCTCAAGAACTGTAGGATTTTAGAACCATCAGGGCTTTTATTAATCCCTTAGTTAGCAAAGCCCTCTTGCCTTAAGTAAGAGAAGACTGAGGCATCAAAGTTGACTTGCTCATTTTCATGAGAGTTGGTGCTAGTTCCAATATGCTTTATTTTTGGTCCTACGTTCTTTCCACTCTACCTTATTGCTTTTCAGATTCATGCTCTGGTAATAGTAGACAAGCCTGCTACTTTTTCAAAAATAGACTTCTTTTTTTCAGGTGACAGAGTCAACAGAACTTTCTTTGTAACAGTCAGAATGCTTTCCTTTTTTATAGAGCATATTATATTCTATCAGTCCTGTGAGGTAAGTAATACAAATACCTTTATTCCCATTTCACAGATGTGTAGCTCAAACCATAGAAAGGCTTAAGCTTGTCCAAAATCACATTGATATTAATTTTCAGAGACAGGGCTTGAATCTGGATCTCTTGGCTCCAGTGTTCTTTCCTCTGTTCCTACTGTAGTTTCTGTTACACATTCCATCTCCTTGAAGATTGTCAGTTGTTCACATGCATTAAATTTATTACAAGCTTATTTTCAGAAATAATATATCTTTCTTCTCCAACCAGTTGTAGACTTTGATAGAACTCATACAAAAGCTTGAATGCACATTAGTTCTCCATTTTTGCCTTACTTCCAGAACTAGCCCTTCATGTGTTTATTTGTTAATGTGTGTAGAAGTATATAAAATTGTGAGCCGATTTGTTTGGTATGCTTTGCACAACTGCTGAGATGTGTTATGGTGGTTATATTAAGCAAGATGGGAAATATTGGCTCAACCCATGACCATTTAGCAGCTGTTATAGAAAACAGACACGTGCAGACACGGCCTTTTCATAGCATGCACACTGCATATTAACAACCCCCCAAAGAACCTGTGCTGTTCTTGAGAATGAGCATTGTTTCTTTTGGATTGTGAGATTCTTGTCTTTTTTCTCTCCCAGGCATTTCGGAACTGTGAACTCTATTTTAAAAATATTTTTTTTTAACCTTTTTTTGATGGTCCTGTAGGAAATTGGCCTTCTTTTGTACGTCGACCCCATTTAGATCTAGAATTACTAGCTACACTGGGGAAAAAAAAAAAAAAAGGACTGATATTGGTAAAATAATACCAAAAAAATTGGTTCAATTAAATAAGAATTCGGAGATTATGTTCTTTATGGGTGCTTTCAGAGTCCTCAGCAAACTAAGCAATTTCTAGATACTTGAGACTATGGCAAGGCTGTGGTCCTAAAGTTGTCCTTCCTTCTCCCAAGAGACAGGAATGACTTAGTTACCATTCAGGGAAACCATGAACATTCTGTCTTTCATTAACGATTGCTTTAACTCTCTACCTCCTACTCCCAGGTTTATCATGAGATTCTGAATCCTGAGAGCCACAATACAAATCTCAGAGCAATAATTCTATTTTTTTTTCTTGTTATGAATGGTGATATCCTCTGCAGAGTTTTTGAAATGTGCAATAACCTCTTTTATGTTCTATTTCTATGTTTCTTTGCCTTATCTTTTTACTTTGGTCTTTTTATGATAGATTCCTTTGCACTTGAAAATCAAAATTAAAATTTCACCATTTTGTTTCCTTGTGGCAGTTTGTGTCCTTTTATTAAAGCTCCTGTTTTTTAGAGTGTAGTTTATTGTTTCTGTTAATGATTTGGTTGTACCCTTCCCGAGGCTGTTTTAACAGAGAATGTAGTTTTAGAAGGAGAAAGAAATAAAAAACCCTCCCACACTACTTTTATTCTATTGAAATTTTCTTGGTTATACTTCAAAATTTTTTTCTTTTATAAATTTTCACAAATCTTTTGCTGACAGGCTAGGATAAGAGCTTCAGGATTAAGCATCTTTATTATTCTTTCCTTCACCTTCATTGTCAATCCTGTTGCCTATCTTCTGTTGACAAGCTAATTCCAACTCAAAACTAGGAAGAAATCCTTTTCTCATCCAACTTTTTAGTACTTTGTATTCTTCATATGCATTTATCATATTCTGACTTGTATTATGTTTACTAGTATAATTATGGAGTTAGAGAGGATGAAGATAAAATAATAACTAGTTATTTTCTTAAGTCAAAGAAAGCTAATAAAATAATTTAAAAAGATGTTGAAATATCTGAAATTGTTTTGAAATATTGAAACTATAATTTTTATAAATGTGTATATACCATATATGTATATATGTACATAGATTTATATATAATTTAAAAATGAATAAGCAAAGTTAATTTTCTTAGATAGAGGAATTATATTATAATGGATAAAGGTCTAAATTTAGAGTAAGGAAAATCTAGATTTGAGTTTTACCTCTGTCTGACCAGAGACAAATTATTTAATCTCTATTTCCCAGGCAACTTTCTATGATAAGTTGAAGGACTTTGCCAACCTGCATAGGTGAAGATTTTTTTCATATCAAGAGTTCCTTACACTGATGAAATTATAGGTTAAGACCTCAAATGAAAAAAAAAAAAATGCAGGACATTAATAGAAGAAGAGGATTTCAGAAATAGTAGCAAGAGGCAACAATACTGGCATTCAGGCAGTCTCTATAAAATCCCTATAATACACTGGAGCCCAAAAGACCTCCAGGGAAATCACAGTACAGATGTACTTGTTAATTCAAGATTCTAATTCATAAAGATTTAGTTACAAAGTGTTATCCTAGTTTCATCCATGTAAAGCAGAACAAATGAACACATTGTCTGCTTCTGATAACACGTGCCTTGTTCCACTATTGTCCAGTGCTTGCATATGTTGAGGAGGGAGGCAAGCTTTGCTGTCAGGGAGTATACTTAGCTCATTCCCTCCACTCAGTGGTTGAGGTGAGTAGGTTGGATTACTACTTGCTCCCCATTGCCATTTCCAAGCTCACCTCTACCACCATCTCAGTAAACCTTTCCTCCTTTGAAATTGGCTAAATCTGTAGCAACCATCCAACCAAAATTCTTGGTGCTGTATTACCCACTCATCACTAGAATATTCCCCTTCTTTTGTTCTCATATTAGGGGACTTCAACATATATATAGATACTCCATTAAACATTCTTACTTCCCAGGTCCTTAAATTGCTCATTTTCTATGACCTATAACTCTACCTCAGCTATAGTATACTCTTGATCTTGCTATTATCCACAAATGTTTCCTATGCATATTTGTAAAATCTGAAATTGCCTCATCTTTTAAGAGAATTTTATACTGTATTTTAACATTCATTTGAAAAAAAATTGATTTTCAAATTTACTGTCCTTGCAGCAATATAATTTATACCTAAAGTCATGCAAAACATATTTCCATAATAGGAAATTGCCTTATCTGATTACAACCTATTGCTATTTTATCTCTTCTTCTGCTTTAAAATTGCAGATCTTATTCTTTATCCTCACTGTGATGTCCAGTTTATTGCTTCCATAGTTCTTCTCAAGCCTTCATTACCCTTGCACTGGTTAAATTCTGTTCCTTCTTCCCATGGACCTGTTAATGAAATAGTTCATCTCTACACTGTCCTTTTCCTTTTGCCCTTTTCCCATGCCCTCCCCCTTTTTTGCCAGTCTTGCCCTGCCAAGCCTTAGTCCTGGGTGATTCCCACCATCTGCTAACTGCTCTTACTCAACTCCTGCCAAAACTAGAGAAAATAATGAAACCATATTGACTAGATCCACTACATATTTATGTTACACAATCTTAATTGGGCCCTTAACTACTATAAGGAAATTCTTTTACTTTCCTAATTAACTTACCACTGTGGCTTTTCCAGATCTTGTCATCCCTCTTCATAATTTCCTTAGTTTACCTTTGCCCCTATACCTTTATATCATTAAGACTCTTGCCTCATATTTCACTGAAAAAATCAAGACTGTTTCTCAGGAGATTCCTTTTCATCTTTCTTCCTAATCTCCCATCACCCAGATGCCTCCTGCCAGTGTCCCTGCATTCATTCCTGTCTCATGTAATGTGGCCATTCTCCTTGCCAGGACAAACCCCTCTCTGTGCATAAGTGATTTCATCCCTTCCCATCCTCCAGCAGGTTCCCCCCTTTATCATCCCTATCATCTATCCATTCACTTATCTTGTCTTTCCATGTCTGTATGTTACTTTACTCCTGCCTGTGAACATGCCCTTCTTGATCCATCCATATTTGCTAGCAATTATCCTACATTTGTCCTTCTTTTTGGGGCTAACTTCTTCAAGAAAGTTTTTATAACAGGGGCCTCCATTCTATCAACCTCCGACTTCTCACTTCACTTCTGGCATCCATCTGAACTGGATGTCCGGAAGACATCTTAAACTCCACATGTGGAAAATGGAGCTTCTTATGTTTCTCACCAGGCTGTCTCTCCTCCCTCCCCTGTTACCATCAAGGATACCCCCATCCTCTCCCAGTCATACGGGGTCCTGACCTGGATGGTTTTTTTAGCCGCTCACTCTCTTTCGTTCTCCCTAGCTATCTGTCACCAACACCTGTCAATTTTGCCTTAGTAGCGCCTCTGATAAATGTTTCATTTTTTCCCTGGTCTAGGTCTTCATCACCTCACACTAGGACTATTTTAGAAGCTTGCTATTTGGTCTGCAAGTCTCTCCCCTCTCCAGTCTGTCCTTCCCTCAGCTGCAAAAATTATCTTAGTAAAGTGCAGAACTGACCCTGTCTAATCACCCTTGTTGTATTCAATAAATTCCTGGGCTTCCCTGTCACTTCTAGGATCAAATGTAAAAATCTCCCTTTGGCATTCAAAACCCTTCAGTACTTACCACTCCATTCTCCTTAGTCCCCTTGTACTCTGTAATCCAATGAAGTAGGCCTCCTTGCAGGAGACTTCAAAAGCCACTCCATTTTCCACATCCTGGAATTTTCACTGGCTGTCTCCCATGATGGAGTTCTCTTTCTTTTCATTTTCTCTTCCTGGCTTCTCTGGTTTTCTTCAAGTGCCAACCCTTTAAAAGTAAGACTTTTTGTTCCTGTTGGTTTTCTCCAATTTATCTTTCTTGCAACTTGTTTTATGGAGTTGTTTGGGTGTTGTTGCCTCCCTTAAACTGGGAACTCATTGAGAAAGTGGATTGTCTTTTGCCTTTCTTTGAATCCCTAGTATTTAGCACTGTACCTGAAATTTAGTATCTACCCAAGAAATATTCATTGACTATGATTAGTTGATTGTGATGCCTTTAAGTGCTTTGTTTTGCATTATTGGTTCTTCTTGTTCTATTCACTTCACTTTGCATTAGTTCACATTAATGTTGTCAAGTTTCCCAGAAGGGAGAAAACATATATTTATTAAGTGATTACTGTATGCCCTGGAACTATACTAATACCTGAAGATATAAACACAAGAAAAAAAAGAAACCCAGTCCCTGCCCTTGAGAAGTTTACATTTTGATGAGAAAGACCACATACAAGTTCAAGGACTTGTTTTTTTTTTTTTGTTTGTTTTTTGTTTTTTGTTTTTTTGTCTTTAGCCAGGAACTGGGGCAAGGAGAGGCAAAAAAGAGATGAAGAAAAGAAATTAAGGCCAGTCTGAGCTCTTGTAAAAAAAAGGAATTCTCCAATGAGAGAAGCAAGTGGACTTTTCATGTGAAGAATACTGCAGAGGTGGCTAGATATGCCAGATTGAGGAAACCCAGATTTGGAGGGAAGTTCCGTAATGAGATTGCTTATTTCTAAAATTCAGAAGTCAGGAACAAAGTTGGGAGGACAATCTTTGATGGAATAATCTTCTTTTCTTAAGTTACAGTAGAATTCCATTAAATTTCTGTATCAAAATTTATTTAGCCACTCTTCAATTGCTAAGTCTCTACTTTACCCTTACTTTGTTGCAAATACAGAAAGTGCTGCTATAAATGTTTTCACAGATATTGGATCTTTCTTTTCTCTTTGACTTTCTTGGGATATATACCTAATATAGGTATCCCTGGTTCCTCTTTAAAAAAAGAAAAAAAAAAAAATCCTACAAGTTTTACTACATAAGAGGTCCTGGTCAGTGTTTAACAATTGGCTCTCCAAAATGCATAATAATCTTTTACTCTTGATCTGGATTATTCACATTTTCTTTATCACTTTCTTAAGGCTAGACAATTGACAAAAAAGTAAATCAATTCCTGATTTGTAGTTTCACTGAAGTATAAATGACTCTATGAGAAGTTAACTATAGTTGTAAGAGCCTACTCCAGCACTCCTCTGGATAAAGGAAGTGGATTTATCCTTTTTTTCCCCTAGTGATTGGGAAAAGATTTGAAGCTGCAAGATCAGTAAATCCACTAAAATTAATTTACAGCCCTGTCTTAAGAAAGGTCAGTTTTCTCCTCAGAGATTAGGTGAAGTGCTCTTGTCAGGTGTTTCATTTTCAGGCTCTCAGCCCCCAACTCTAGGCTTAAAAACTGGCCTGTTGAGAGGGTGGTCTTGATGGGGATGGGAATTAATATTTTATATTCTTTTTTCTAAGATTATTCCAAAATGGTGTCAAAGTGTAGTGTAATTTGCTTTTTCCATATTGGGAATATCAGAATATCTATCTATCTGTCTTATGTCTGTCTATCTATACATTTATAGATACTTGAGTTCAGTAGATGATAATTCTTCAGTTATACCTGTAAGGGACCTTAGAGGCTACGGAGTCCATCTCACTCACTTTGTGAATGAGAACATTGGGGTTACTCATGGAGGTTAAGTTACTTGCATTGGATCTCACAGGTAGTTAGTGTCTGAGGTACATATGATTCCACATCTCCGTGTTTCCAAGTCTAGTGCCCTACCTGTTATGTATGCCATATTGCCTTTGGCTCTGTCCCTATCAGATCTAACTCTTACAATGGAAATGTTTCTGATAGGGTGTTTGAATGCAGCCAAGGAATGCTTTTAAATCTGCTGTCATCTCTTTTGCCAAGCTTTCTTTGACTCCTCAAAGTCCTTTCTTTAACTTCTTTGATCTCTTCCAAGTCAGTTTACCCTGTAATATACTTTCTCATGTACATGTTGTATCTCCTCAGTATCACATTACTTCAGGGCAGGGATTCTTTTATTTTGGATTTAGCAGAATGTCTTGAATGCTGTGGGCCCTTGTTAACTGTTTGTTGCATTAACTTGTTAAAAGTAACAACAGTCTTGTAGGGAGTAGGTTGCTGACAACTTATTTACATTAAGTAAATGGAAGTCTCTTTACTGACTGGAATCGTAGTGGGGGAGGGAGAAAAGAAGCAGCAAGGTGCCATCTCTCCCGGAATCTCTTCTGAAAAGGTTGAGGCTTTTGTGAAACTGAGGATCAAGTGCCTGTTGTAGAAGTTGGCCACAAAAGGGCTTCAGAGTATATGAAAGAAGATTGTCTATGAGAAAGCTGGTGCCTCCCATTAAGGATACAGGATCATGTACAGTTGGGTAGTATGGGATGAAAAGCTAGCAACCACAATGTACCTGCTGAACTCAAATTAGCTTTTGTGAACAAATTAGAGTTATCAATGGTGTCAGCCCAAAGGTCCATAACAAGTCATAACTTCTACATCTTCACCAAAGCTTCAGTGATACATTTATTAAATGCAACTAGATTTCAGTGAACATATTGAGGATTGTGAAACCTGAAGTCTGTGAATGACTTGATTTACAAGTGTGGTTATAGCAAGAACAAGAATAAATTGCCCTGACTTTTAATGTCTTTACTAAAAAATCTGTGGGTAGATATAACAACCACAACAACAGTTAACAAATATCATTTATTTAGTACTCTTAAGATTTTTAAAGCACTTTACAAATATTATATTTTTTTAATCGCTACAACAACCTTGCAATAATAGGTGCTATTATTATCTCCATGCTATGGATGAAGAGATTTAATCAGATAGAAATTAATTGATTTTTCCAGAGTTCCACAACTAAGTGTGATTGTCTTAATCTAGATTTGAAATCATGTCCTAACCCTAAGTCTAATGCTTATTGTAGTTGCTGTGCCACCTAGCTGCAATTATCTGCATGGAGGATTTGATCCATTTGATCTATACTGTCGACAAGCATTCCTCTGGCCCTTCAAATGATCTCCGAGGGATGGAATGAAGAAAAAGATATTTGTGATAAAATTGGGAAAAAATAAAGTAATTGTAAAGTTAGCTATATCCAGATCATGGGAACCTTGAAGTTTGATCCAGTAAATAAGATACTTAAAGACTTTAGGGATAGTGAAGTCAGTGATAAATATGGGGAAGAAGGAAGAAACCTGGAGCGACCCTATGTGTGCTGTGATAAAATCTCTTTCCCCTCAATAGGTATTAGTGGTGTCACTTTTATTGTGTGTATTTGACATAATTTTTACAACTGTAATGATAGACTTCTGTAGTAGTTTCCCTGAGGCCAGTTGAGTAATGAATCATCAAGGGAAACCTGGAAAGTTTTGTCCATCCAGTAGCCTGCTTTTCCTTTGGTGCAGCATTATTTCAGTAATCTTTGCTCTATGAATCAGCCGAGAAGTGGAGGTGTTTCCCTGTTAGGAAATAGAAAATTGGTATTTTCCCTTCAAAAGAAGCTCTTTGCAATAGGAAGAATGAAGGAGTATCATTTGCTGTTGTATTTATTGGTTATCTTTTCCCTGTCACCTGCAGAAGAGACTCATGTGGCTGGAAACACTTGCTGATCTTGAGAGTGGTTGCCCATAACCCACATCCCCATCAATGACACAAAGGAACTATACTTCCAATCAAAAAGGAGTTGTATGGGTCTGATACTTGGCTGGAACACCTCCATCACAATTCCTTTCTACCCTGATTCAGAACTATTGGCATGTTTGCTAGAACCAGGAAGCACAAATCTGCATTAACTCTGCCAAGGAACTCTGCCCCTATAGCACTTAGTGCTAGATAATGAATCTTCATGTTTTCTTCCAGGTCAGCATTCTGGGAACTAGTCCAGAGAAAACAGGTCTTATCTTTTCAGTTTTGCATTTTGGATTCTTGGGAGAGCAATATTTCCTAACTATTTCCTGCTTCTCTGAGTCTTTATGTATTAACCTAGAGAGATTTAGAAGCAAAATACAAGAACTGACTTAGTCTGTAGAACCATAGTTGAAAATATGAAAAGTAGTGTGATGTGGTGGGTAGAATACTGGACAGCCATTCAGGAAGACCTAGATTCAAATTCTGCCCATGAGACTAGCTATATTTTGTGTCAGTTCTCTTACCTATAAAGTGGAGTAAATAATATATGTAATATTAAACTCAGAAGATTAATTGTGTGGATCAAAGGAGGTAGTTTATATAAAGTATTTTGCAAATGTTAAAAACAATTTAAATGCCAATTATTTTTTATTATATTTCTAAAGACATATCTGTGTCCTGCAATTGAGGGAACCATCAAGGAAAATTACATTATTTTCACAGAAGAAGCTAATGCAATACTCACAGATAAAGATGCTATGAAAGGCACATGGATACTTGGAACACAAAACCACATAACAATGAAACACATTGTCATCAAAGGGTAGAACTATTCATTCTTTAGTCTTGTGTATGCATGCATATACATGCACATGTGTGTGTGTGTATATCCACATATGTCAATGTTTGTATTTGTGTATGTGTGTATATATGCATATATATTGATATAGATACAAATATCTATTTATTTATATGGGGGGGATAGACGTTTTTAGTTATAATCCCTTCTTGACTTCTTAGGAAACATCTTTTATAATAACAGAAATATGCCGAGAATCCCCCTACTTCAGCAAAATTAACCAATGCATTTAAAACTTTTGCAGTATTCTACATTTGCAGTTTTTTTACTCCTACAGAGAAGTGAGGCAATGTACATTCTGACCTGGGGCCAAACTTCATTATAAATCATTTTATATTTTTATATTTTTTATTTTTTATTTATTTTTTATTTATTTCTTTTTTATTGATTGCTTTTTTTTGTTATCCATTATCTGCAAAACAAATAGACCACATTAGCCATGTATGAAAATGTATCCCTCATTCTTCATTTTAAGTTCATCCTCTCTCTGGTAAGAGATGAGTGGAATATTTCATCTTCATTCATTTGAACTTGTGATTTTTTATTGCTTTGATCAGACATGTAAAGTCTTTCAAAGATATTTTTCTTCATAATGTTGTCATTGTATAAATTCTCCTACATCTGCTCACTTTCCTCTCTTCATAAAGATCTCCTCACTTTTCCTTTAAAATTCTCGATTTCAGCTCTTTTTTTTTTTTCTACTTGTAGGGAGCCTAAAGCTGATATCATTTGAGTTCTTGAATGCTGAATTGCAGTAGAGTTAAAGTCCCTTGGGTGTCCATACTTTGTTTGGTTTAAGGGAAAGAAAGTGGTAAAGAAAGGGCAGATCATCCCAGATCAAAGAACATGGAAGGAAAGAAGGAAGTAAGCAGGGAAGGAATGAAAAAAGAAGAAAGGATGAGTCTATTTTATCATTTATTATGGCATAATAATATTCCATTATTTTCATATGCCATCATTTGTTTAGACACTCTCCTCAGTTTGCAGTTTGGGGCTACCATAAAAAAGAGCTACTATAAATGTTGTTATACATATAGTATGTTCTTATTTGATTTCTTTGAGATATAAGCCTAGAAAAATCAAAATCAAAAAGTATGCACAGTTTACTATCTTTCTGGGCATATTCTATATACATATTGTTTCCCTTGATAAACTTCTTGAGAGTAGAAACCTTTTGGTATTTCATCTTTTTATTCCCTCCAAGAGTGTAATATGTACTAAGGAGTTTAAAAAAATGTTGTTAATAGATTGACTGTAGAGATTGAAGGTCAATAGAAAAATGATTCTTAGGAGGAAATTTTTTTGAGGGGGAGCGATGGGGACTGGCAGGAGGCAGATACAAAATGTCTTTCTCAACTGGAGGTCCAAGCACTTGAGAAAGGCTTATAGAGATTTCCAACAGATAGGATAAAAAAAAAAAATAATAGCCTCTGTGAGGGATTGAGGCCCCTCATATTTGAAAGGGGAAGGTTCCAATTTGTAGCCTAAGTGAGAATCTCCTTTGTTCATTATCTACCAGGGATATTAGGGGGTGGGGGAGAAAAAACAGGGAAGGTACCATCAATTGTGCCAACCAATCTAATTTACAAACAGGCTTTTAATTACACTTTAACAAATTATATCTAGTTAGCATAATCCTTGCATTTAGCTTCATATGGAATAAGGTGCTTTTGTATTTAGAAATTATCCTTTGAAAATTTCTAATGGATTTATATGGCATAAGATATATATATATATGTATGTATATATACATATATACACACACACATATATATATATGTGTATGTATATATATATATATATATATATATATATATATATATATATATATATATCTTTTTTTTTTTTTCCCCCACAATGATTTGGGAGATTCAAATTTCCCCCTTTTTCTTTTATCTTCATTTCAAAACCTTAGTCTCTGGAGGTTGAGTTATCCTTCTCCTCACCCAAATGGATCAAGCCATTGTGTTCTCAGATTTAGGTAGGAATAAATTCTTTGAAAATATTGCTCTAGGCTGGAAATAGCTTAAGTAAATAACATTCAAAGTTGGGAGTCAGCCTCTCATTGTAATATTCATTTTCTTGGTAATTTTTAGCCAATCAGAGTTAATTGCCATTCTTAGAAACACTCTTGATATTCTTATGAATTGTGAGCTTGCTAATATGACTGTTTTTGGAGAGATGGCCAAATGACCATCTTTCTATTAAAATATTGGCATTATTAACAAAATTATTACATTACCCAGAAATTATGTTTCTTCAACCTTTTTAAACTCTACATGTCTTTAACCAGCAAGAAAGCTTGACATCTCTGGTGCAGTTAGCATCCAGGTGAACCTGTGGAGTATGGACTAGTGGAAAGACTACTAGATTAGAGCGGTCTGCATTTAAAATTGATTTCTGATACTAGTTACTGACCTATGTAAGTCTTCTTATCTCTCTGGCTTCAATTTTCTCCATTATTCCCACCATAATATAGGGATAATAACCCTTGCTGCTTTTTTGAGCATGAAATATCTTTCATGTGATCTAAGAAATTCACTTTGGCAGCTTAGATAAAATGCCAAGCAATTCTCCTCCCACCTTAAATCCTTTTGTCACCTCTGACATATTGCTAGGCTTGAGGACACATTTGTGTCATTTCACAGTCAATTGAAGAATGTACTAAATTATTTTGAGTGAGACTTTTATCTGACTAGCAATGGGATGGCATAGTCATGTTGGCCAAGGATTGAAGACCTAAACAAGAGGATTCCTGCATCCATACTCCCAGGACACTAATTTGTAACAGCCCTTTAGCAAACTAATCCTTCCTAACAAGCAGAAGACTAATAACCCTGGGATCAATTTCATGATTGTCAAACTGGTAGGAGAAAAAAAGTTGTGGGTTTTTTTGTTTGTTTGTTTTTGTTTTTGCTTTTTCCTATTACTTTAAATAAGTAGAGGGAATAGTTGGGGTTGAAGTCTCCCTAATATCTTCTAGCATGGGATTTGGAGGCTCTGGCACAGAATTGTATTGGCCTCTGTAAGGAGGAAAAGACTGTCTTTAACATCTGCCTTGTAGGAGTGCTACCTTTACCCTACTTTTAAGTATGTATTATTCTGCTCTAGGGTGCCAGGCTGTTCATATTCACAGGAGACCCTCACCACAGGGTCTTCTGTTCAAAGTGGCAGATTTGCACAACACTAAGGACAGATAAGTCCCTGTAAAATTAATAAGCCAATTGATGCTGAGTGAAATCAGCAGGACCAGATCATCGTTGTATACTTCAACAATAATACTATATGATGATCAGTTCTGATGGACGTGGCCATTTTCAACAATGAGATGAACCAAATCAGTTCCAATAGAGCAGTAATGAACTGAACCAGCTACACCCAGCGAAAGAACTGTGGGAAATGACTATGAACCACTGCATAGAATTCCCAGTTCCTCTAATTTTGTCTGCCTGCATTTTGGATTTCCTTCACATGCTAATTGTACACTATTTCAAAGACCATTCTTTTTGTACAACAAAATAACTATTTGGACATGTATACATATATTGTATTTGATTTATACTTTAACGAATTTAACATGTATTGATCAACCTGCCATCTGGGGGGGGGGGGAAGGAGGGGAAAAATTAGAACAAAAGGTTTGGCAATTGTCAATGTTGTAAAATTACCCATGCATGTATCTGGTAAACAAAAACTATTAAAATTTTTAAAAAATGAATAAGCCCTCATTACTTCAGAAGTGAATTGTGGACTTCCGGCCAAGATGGCGGCGTGGAGGCAGACAGCTGCTTGAGCTCCTCGTTTTCTCTCAGAACTTACTTCATGACAAGCCTCTGACTTAATGCTTGACCCAGAAAGAAATCCACAAATTATCACCAAGAGAAGACATCCTTGAGAGTCGCCAGAAAAGGTCTGTGTTTGCTCGGGGGAGGGTCAATCAGACTGGGCACAGACTGAGGGCAGGCAGCCAGAGCAAGACAGGCAGCTCACACAGCTCAGACCAGAGGGGGAGGGGTGTGATCTCTGCCGTTTCTGTGAAAGGGCTTTTGCCCCAGTGTGGATGCTCCGTCTTGGCAGCAAGCCAGGAGCAGCAGAGAGGGTGTAAACACCGGAGGTGAAGATTAAAACCCCAGAAAGCCAGCATCTCTCAGAGCCCGGCCACCCCCAACCCCCACCTGGACTGACTCGGTGCGTTCTCAGAGCCTCAGAGCGCAGACTCAGTACAGTCATTGCTGTTCTGTTAGTGGCTCTCTGCTGCCCTACCCCCAGTCTGTAGAGGAAGCCCATTGATACCATCCAGCCCCATCCCCCCCAAAACAGACCAATTGTTTCTCTTGTCAGTTTGTTTTCTTTGATTCCTGATCTGACAATGAACAAAAAATTCAAAAGAAGTGAATTGTGAAAATATATTCAGTCCCTCCTGGATATTCAGAACTTTTGTAAATTTATCTTCCTCTCCATTATTACCATATTGTTTTTTTTGGAAGATAAGGTGGATTTCTTCCTTTACCTTTAAGGAGAAAGAGAAACAAATCCTGGCCAAGAACAACGCTATGATTTTTAAGCAAAAAAGACTCAATTTGGACAAATGGAAGATGCATTAGCAGAACAAGGTAAAAGCTCTTTTAATGGTAATATTTGAGGGAAGATCTGAATTCTAGGGAGCTTGATGAGCTAATAAGTCATTAAATTTTGTTGAAACTCAATTTCCTAATCTGAAGAATGAGAAGGTTAGAAGAAATTATCTTTGAGCTCACTTACTTTTTAGCATTCTTTTGAATACTCTTATTCCTGTTACTTGTGGATATTTCTGTATAATGCAGTTGGGAAAAGGAAAATTAGGATAGACCAAAAACTAACAACTTCAGTTTGAAGGAAATCTCTTAGTCCCATTGTTATCTCAGGAGTGTTATGAGAGAGCAATAATAAAAACAACAATAATAATATTAAATGGTTGAAAAACTTTCTTGATGTACAGTTCTATTCAAATGCATCTTAAAATTCTACTCCTTGAGAATGAGTCAACAAAATGAGACCCAATCCTTGCCCTTAAGGAACTAAAAGTCTAATGGGAAGGAGTCTGTAGGGGTTATATACACATTGAATAATATAAGGAAATTATCATTTAGTGCTGAGAAGATAAAATGATATGAAAAGTTTGAAGAGTGAGAGATCAAATCAATTTAGGAATGCCAAGGGAATTTTTCTGAGCAGGGAAAGCTGACACCCGAGTTAGGCTGAGATAGCCCAGGCAATAAAATTCAGGAAGCCAAGGTGTTCATAATTTAGGAAGCGTTTATTACCGGCCGGGATGAACCTCTCCGTAGTGTTCCGTGCGGAACAGAAGTAGAGTCAGGCTTATAAGCATCCTTGTTCAGCCTTGTGGTTACAGTGACTCGATTTTCCGCTTACAAGGGGGAAAATAGGGAGCTTACAGGATGTCTGACATTGTTAGGCAAGCATTCTGTTTGAACATAGTTGAGCAAGAACTTTGTAAAACACTTCCCTTAATTTAGTTTAAGCAACATTTTCCTAAAGGCCTGAGGCCTCCCTGACCGAAGATTGAGGAGGGGCCAATCTTTTGTCCATTTCAGGACTTTGAAAGAAGGGAGGGGACTTCAGTAGGCAGAGAGGTGGAAGGAATATTCCAGTAAGGAGATTGTGTTAGCAAAGATAGGACTGGAGGGGCTGGTTAAAGATTCTGGTGGCTAGTATGCTTTGAGGTAACATAAGCCTTATGAAGGTGAATATTTTCAAATATGGTTGGAAAGACACATAAGAGGCAGATTATTGCCAATTAATTGCTAATTTAAAATATTTATCTATTATTTAGTAGGAGGGAACTGCTAAAAGTTTTAGAACAGTGGAACAAAGGTATTCAAAGGAAGATTATATGGACACTAGAAGTGGATGGAGAGGATGGATAGAGCAATTAAATTAAATTAAAATATTCCAAAAGAGAAATATTAAGACCTTGATTGTGGCAGTTGTGAATGGAGAGGCGGCTATGGATGTGAGGATAAAGTGCAGGTACCAGAATTGACCAGATGATTTCATGTGAGAAATGAGACAAGGGAAGTCAAAAAGATGCTTCTGTTGTCTCAAGCCTGGATGACAGAGATGACCTTGCTGTTAACAGAAATATTTGGGGAAAGATGATAATTGATTACTTCATTTTTGGACATGTCTCATGCCAGTTTTTGAAATCTTTTAATCCTGGTCTGCCTGAGATTGAGTGAGTGAGAGAGAAGAGGCAGGCAGAGAGGGAATGAGAGAAGAAACAGACAGATGTGAAAGAGGACAGACATGAAAGAAGAGAGACATGAAAGAGAGGAATAGATATGAGAAAGAATAAAAAAACATAGAGACAGACAAACTACAGAGAGAGGGAGATGAGGAAGGAAGGGAAAGGGAAAGGAGAAATGAAATACACAGAGAATGAGACAGAAATAGTGAAAGAAAAACAGAGAGAAACAGCAAAAGTTACAGTTAATGTCTTTTGCAAGAGGCCAGTCCCAATGGGTAGCTTGAATGTTTTTCTTGAATATTCATCAGATGCTGTTCCCACAAGGTTATTTAGCAATTCTCTGCCACATGTTTATCATGAAACTCTCATAAAAACTCTTACACCCCTCCACCCCCGTTTTTCTAATTAAAAAAAGAATCTGTGATTTCATGAGTATAGGGAGCTTTTAGTGAGGAATATCCTTGACTAATGACTAAAGTACTAATGGTATTTGTTCTGCTCACTGTACAGTCTTAGAGTTGCTTAGGCTCCTAGTGAACTTGCCTGGGGTCATATAGTCCATATGTGTCAGAGGTGGTATATGAATCCAGGGCTTCATTACTGAGAGATCAGTTCTGTATCCATGCTTCCTATCATCATCATTATTCATTAATCAATTATTGTCAATCAACAAACATTTATTAATATCTGCTCTGTGTCAGGCACTGTGCTAAGTACTCATTGATCTAAAAAGAAATCCCTGATTATCTGTTTAATGCAGAAACACTGCAGGATACATACCACTCGATTAAGAAAGTCATTTAAAAGCTTTCCAGCAAATGCTGCAACTTCAGTGATGGAGGATCCCACAATATTTGTGATATCAGTAGCAGAAACCTATAGACAAATGAATACCACAGTGTATTCATTAACTTAAATATAATTATATAATATCTTTTTGATTTATTAAATGGTCCAGTGGAGGGCAGTGTTATTGAGGACAAAAATATGTATATATATTTGCATATGTAAAATACATGTGCATGTATATAAAAGTACATATGGTTTGGTTTTGACTACCAATTCTTCAAATTTTAAAGACTACCGCTTTTGATAAAGTAGTCTAAGTAGAAGGAATTAATGAAGATGGAGAAGGAAAGCATTCAAATGAATCAATAAGTCACCCAAAGTAAATAAAATATGAATTCATATACATGCATTGTATTTTTTTTTTCACCAGAATACTACTCAGTAGATTTGTGGAGTTGGCAAAGTAACCCTGACTTTTCATGTCTTGTACCCATGATTCTGCAGGTCCTAACCAGCTAGAAAGAATTCTTTTGGTCTTTCTCCAAGTCTTTGTCTTAGCCCAACAGTGGACTATTCATTTGTTTTCTGAGAATCTTCTTGGTTAAGGTCCAGGGTTCAAATTTCTAAAAATGTTGTTCTGGCTTTTCTTTTGATTCATCAAAATCAGCCAGCCAGTTTCTAGAAATCATGTGAAGCTGTTTTTTTCAGACTAAAGATGCAAAATTTCTAGAAAATGTAGGCCATGGAATTGGCAAAGGAGGTGTGGTGGGTACAAAATGTCAGGGGGAAAAACACTTTGAGAGAAATACAAGTTATTTTAATTTAAAAACTACTCTTTGCAGAATTAGTCATTTTTAATTTGGGAAGACAGAAGGCATTATGTGTGTAATCCATGTCCCAATATCTAAAGCTCTAGAGTCAGGTGGATTTGGGTTTGTTCTTAAGAATTTTCCAGAAGTCATACTTTGTACATGTTACCACCAGGATTTCCTTAAGAATCTCAAAATTAGGTTCATTTTGTCCAGACTCAGGGACGTTGAGGCCCTCGGCACCCTTACAAAGCACTAAAGCGTACACATGTACTCTTGCACACATGCACATTTATTATCCTTGCTTCATCTAAAAACATTCAAGTTAGAAAGGGCTTTCAGGTACCTGAACGTCAAGATAAGAGTCAATGTAACTTCACTTATTTTTTCCAAGTGAACTATATAGTCCTCCAGACATAGCACTACTCTATAGTTGATATTTTCCTGAAAGGTAAGCACAAGAAGATTACAGAGAGATGACCTCCTCTCTGATAAAAATCAAATCAAGAATTGATTAAATACTATGTGTCAGACACTGTGCTAAGCATTAGGGATACAGAATACAGACAGCAAAATGACAGTCCCTACTCTGGAGGAACTTACATTCAAGTGAAGGAAGAAAACATACAAAAGGAAACTGAAAAGGAGGGTAGAATGAAGAGTAAATATGGTGGCTCTGGAGAGTTGGATGTGGAGCTCTGGAAGGAATGAAGAAGTAAACATGGCTGTCCTGACAATCCTACTCTCACATGGAAGAGTTGAAAGGAAGTGGCCAATCAAGGAAAAGATCTCTTGGATTGGAGAGATTTTTCAAATGGAGAATGCTGAAATACAGTGACAAAAGCAACTTCCAAGATTAGAAGGTTAAAGGCAGAGAAGGAAGGCCAAGAATGACATGAATGAACATGGCCGGCCTGCGGGCCCTTTCTTAAAGTGGTGATTCTAAGAGAAAACAACCAATAACTCTTCCTCTTGTGAGCTTCACATTTCCCCAGAAAATTTGAGGCTTCCCAAGAAGGAAAATGTTGTCTTATCCTCTGATGAGTTCCACCTCTCTTCATGGAACTATTAAGTTCTCCAGTTTTTCTTAACTGGAATTTTAAAATTTGGGTTGTTGGCAACCCAATCTCCTTCTCAATGAGCTATTATTCACAGTAGGAGTTGAAGGTAATTTATAGTTCTGCCCTTCTTTTTCCAGTCTCTGGCCGTTCCTATTTTTCTACCTCCACTGGTACATGTTTATTCTTCCTGTGAGGAACTGTAGTGAAATTCTTCTCACCAGAAAGCTGAGTTCAGAAACTTGAATATGATTTTTCTATTTTCATTCAGATTTAAGCTCCCAACTATAAATGTCCCTCAAGGCTTTGTTTTGGGCTTTTTTCCCTTTATATATTTTGATTATTTCATTATCTTTCTTAGGTTCAATTATCATCCCTTTGAAGATAATTCCCAGATCTATACATCCAGCCCTGGCCTTTCTTCTGAGCTCTAATCTAATATCACCAATTGTAATGTCTGGGCTAGGTTTCTGGAGAGCCTTGGGACCAGCCTTGGTCTCAGCAGAATAATCACTTAGGAGACTAGTCAGGAGTAAAGTCCAAAGTCTTCATTGTCTCTTACACAGTCTGTCAGTCTGACACAGTCTCCTCTGCCAGTCTGCCCGTATGTCAGTCTGACTTCTGTCTGACTTCCTGTCCCCAGTTCTTATAAACCCTACTACAATTACATCATTAAAGCATAATGAATATGTGTGAACTAGAGACTATTACATCACCATGCTAAGTACTAAGGATATATAAACTAGATAGCCACTGTTTCATCAATTCCTCTGAGTTAGTTAACACCTTGTTTCCAGTATACTTCTTTCAAGTATACTTCTCCCAAGTCTCACTGTCTACAACCAACTACCTTTTAGACACCTTGAATCAGATGCCCCTCAGTCATCTCAGAGTCTGCATGTCCAAAATTAGATTGATTATCTTCTCTTCAAACCTCTTCTCTGTAGCGAGCTGTCGTCTCCAGAAGCTGCTGGATCGCTCTCTGGGAAGAGATCTGCTGTGTCTACTCAAATCTCTCCAACAGATTCTTCTTCCTGTAACGAACCATTGTCTCCAGGCAGTTGCTGTTAACTCTTGTCCAAAGAAGTGACTTCCCTTCCTGCAGAGAGCCCCGTCAAGCCTGATGCAATTCAGAGTCTTTCTTCTTGAATCCTGGCTCTGAATCTCCTCCAGCTCTTATCCTTCTCCAGGCCGATCTGCTCTCTGCGCCCATTGCTGTCTCTTTTTATCCTCCCAGAGAATGGGCGTGGGATAATGCAAGGGCTTCTGGGAAGAACCACCCCAGCCAATGAGCTTGCCCCCTCTATCAAGGAAACCTGAGTTCTCACCTTGTAATTGTCCAGAAAACCTGAATTCTCACCTTGTCACCATCCAGACAACCTGAGTTCTCACTTAGTAATCCTAACATCTCCCCCTTTCTTTTGATTTAGAACATAGGACAGTCATGACCTTGAAACATAAATCCATCAATATGGAAGGTATTACACATAATTACATAAATGACCTTGAAACATAAATCCATCAATATGGGAAGTATTACAGATAATTACATAAATTACATAAGTACATAGTAACATAGTAACATAACACATGCTAGAAGTATATAACATAATCATAATCAAATAATCATAAATTGAAAATTTATAAATGTCCATAAGTCCATTGTCCATTAGTCTCATCTTGTGTGAGGAAGTCCAATGATTCCTGCTGGTTTTTAAAGTTCTTTAACAGTCTTCTTATTATCCATGCTCTTTCAGTGTCAGATGTTTCTTAGATCTTCTCCTTTATTTTGAGGTCTTTCTCTTTTTCTGTCTCTCTCTGGTGGACAAGGCGAATATGACTCGTTGGCACCCATCTGATTCCTTCTCCTGCTGAAGAAATACAAGGAAACCCTCTCTCCCAGGCAGTTAACCTATCTAATTACCTTCTATTTACCACTTTCTAAATCTCTTCTCATCATCTGGCAATTACATTGGAATTGTTTGCACTGGGCACAGCCCTGTTGGTTTAAAAGGCCTGTATTCTCCCCAAGTGTAATCCATTTTTGCAATCTGATTGCCTTTTGACTGACTTATCAGGTAATCCCTTTCTGCCATGTGATTGCTTCTCTGCTGATTGATTAAATCAGAGTCCTGGCCTTCTAAAGGCTCTTTAGGTGTAACATCAGCTGCCATCATGCCCCAAGTCTTTTTTGCCTGGGGCCCTGGACCTGGGCCCCTCATCCCATTTCTCTGAATTATTCTACACTCTGATGCCCAATGGAGTCCTCTGTTGCATTTTGGACATGGGGTTTTAGGTCTTTTTTCACCCTGTCTTCTCACTGTATCTCCATACCTACACTGAGCTCTTAGATGTCCAATTTTTCCACATTGAAAACATCGCCGAGTTTCTCTAGAAGGCCCTTGCCAGGAGGGACCCTGTCTTTCCACATTCATCATTGTCCGGGTGTAAAAAGCATTTGTTCCCACTGTAGCACAGCGTCTTATGATCTCCTCTAAAGGAGCATCTTTGTCTAATCCCCATATAATTCTTTTACAAATCTCATTGGCATTTTCCTTAGCCAGATGTCTGGTCATTATTTCTGTAGCTGAATTTTCTCCAATAGTTCTTTTGACAGCAGTTTGCAAACGTCCCACAAAATCTGCAAAAGGTTCATTGGGACCTTGCTGTATTTTAGTGAAAGCCTCTCCACGATCTTTCTGTCCAGGAAGGACACCCCAAGCTTTTATTGCAGCCTTAGCAATTTGTTCATATATTGTCATGGTATAATTAATCTGTTCCGAATTCTCTCCATACTGACCTTCACCAGCCAAGTGCTCAAAAGTGAATTGTGTGTTAACTCCTATTTCCAAATTGCATCTGACTTGAATTTTACATAATTCATGAAATTCCGCAAGCCATAATAAATTTTCTCCAGGTTCCAGGCATATCCTTGCTATGGATTTCCAATCATTCGGGGTTAGGACTTCATAAGACAAACCATCTAGTAACATTTTGACATAAGCTGATGTAGTCCCATAAAGGGTACAACCTTTTTTCAAATCCTTAATTTTATTCAAATCTAAAGGTGCATATCTTCTCATTTTATGACCTACAGAATCAATATTTTCAATCACAGGATATGCATATATAAAATCACTTATATCCTGTCCTTCTCTCTTAGCTTTAACCAATGCTTTTTCTAATCTTGTCATAGGCTTAGGCTTCTTCACAGGCAATTCTGTTTGTGTTTCTGCCTCTTCCCCTCTTTCTTCCTCCATCTCTGAAGGTGGGGTTGATGTGGGCCTGTCAATAATCTGTTCTCTAGGCAGGGTTGAAGCTTCTTCAAGAGAATCATACCATAATTCCTCATTTAAATCCTCTTGCTCTAGGGAAAGATCTTGATCTTTCCTTTTTTCCTCACACTTCCTCCTCTGTTCATTTTTAGAACTTTTCCTTCTCCTACAACTTGCTTGATAGTTTAAGGCTAATTGAACTATGTTGTAGATATAAAATACTTCTGCAGAAATTGAACGAGGCCCATTTTTTGCTTGAAATTCTTTCATTTCATATCCCACTAGCTTCCATTTATCTACATCTATCTTTTCTTCCTCTAAGAACCAAGGGGATGTGCGTCTTAATGCAGCCAAGAGTTTAGCAATCTGTACCCAGGTTACAAGTAAACTCTGCTCCTCAATTATCTTGATTATACTCTCTATAGTACCACTCCTGAATGGAGCTGAGGTTGCGTCTGGGGCTGAGGTTGAGTCGGCTGAGGTCCAGGGATTGAATATAGCTAACATCTGCCCCATTTCAGCTATAAGAGATTCCTGGTTTAGCCCTTAACAAGTTAAGTTCCTTATTTATCTATTAGCACGCTCACTTAATCTTTAACAAAGTTTCCTCGTTACTCACGGTTCTGGGTCAGAGAGACTGAGATCTAGATCGGAAGCTTTTCCACTGGAATCAGGACCGTGTCTGTCCCTGTTCGGGCGCCAAAATGCGAAGGTCTGGTCTAGCTCTTCTTGTCAGAATAAGCAAAAGTCCTTGCCCCACGTTGGGCGCCAATTGTAGCGAGCTGTCGTCTCCAGAAGCTGCTGGATCGCTCTCTGGGAAGAGATCTGCTGTGTCTACTCAAATCTCTCCAACAGATTCTTCTTCCTGTAACGAACCATTGTCTCCAGGCAGTTGCTGTTAACTCTTGTCCAAAGAAGTGACTTCCCTTCCTGCAGAGAGCCCCGTCAAGCCTGATGCAATTCAGAGTCTTTCTTCTTGAATCCTGGCTCTGAATCTCCTCCAGCTCTTATCCTTCTCCAGGCCGATCTGCTCTCTGCGCCCATTGCTGTCTCTTTTTATCCTCCCAGAGAATGGGCGTGGGATAATGCAAGGGCTTCTGGGAAGAACCACCCCAGCCAATGAGCTTGCCCCCTCTATCAAGGAAACCTGAGTTCTCACCTTGTAATTGTCCAGAAAACCTGAATTCTCACCTTGTCACCATCCAGACAACCTGAGTTCTCACTTAGTAATCCTAACACTTCTCCTTTCAGATTTCCCAGTTACTAAGACATACCATTAGAATCCAGAGCCAGGTCCATAACCTCTGTGGCTACTTCTCTTTTTGCTTTTTTAACCTTTGTATATCCCAGCTCTTGCCGGATCTTGTCATTTCTGCCTTCATGGGGTAGAGCATATAAGTCTTCATCTTTCCTCTCACATCACAGACATTCCATCCCTGCTCACCCTTACACCCGGACTATTGATATAGCTTTCTGGCAGATTTCCCTGCCGTAAGTCTCTCCTTACCACAATCTATCTTCCACTCAGCTGCCCAAGTATTTTTCCTTAAATGTAGGACTGAAATGTCACCCTCTATTCAATAAGATCCAGTGACCCTCTGTTGCTTCCAGAATCAAATATAAAATCATTTGTTTGGCATTTAAAGCCTTATCTTTTAAGTCTTCTTATCCTTTACTCCCCTTCATTTTCTTGACAGTCCACCTACATGGGACATCTTTCTTCTTGCACAAGATGCTCCATCTCTTAACTTTGTGGTCTTTCACTTGGTTGTTCCCCATGCAATAGCTTCTCACTTGTGATTCTTAACTTCCCTGGACTCCTTTAAGACCTTTCCCAGTCCCAGTACAGTTCCCATCTGTCACCCGGACCTTCCACCCCCTTTTATGGCTCCTTTCTGAAATCAACTTCTGTTTACACAGTATATATCTCTTATGCACAGTTATTTACATGCTGACGTCCCCATTAGAATTAGAGCTCCTTGATCAATATCTTGCTTTTTTTTACTTTATATTCTCAGTGTTTAGCATATTCCCTATCATGTAGTAAATACTTTTATAAATGTTTGTGACTAACTGATTCATTTATTTCTTTTTGGTCTCCACACTCTCTTTTTATGACCTAATTACATATTAACCTTGCTCCAGTTGGTCATTCTCATTGCATTTTGAAGTGGCCATATATATTCCAACAAGGAAACATCTTCAGTCATCTTTATGTGCTATCAATAGCCATTTCCATAGCGTGTTAAGAGATGAAGGCCTACTCAAAGGTTTCATCTTTTGACTTTGTGGAGGTTGTCACATAAATAGAGACTAAGTTGCTCTTAAATAGCCATATTTAACATGTGAAACTAAGACTTAATATGTTTCCAAAACAATAATGTACTAATTTTTAAAAATAGTATTTTATTTTTTCAAACATATGCAAAGATAGTTTTCAACACCTACTCTGCAAAAACTTGTGTTTTAAATTTTTCTCCTTCTCTCCCTGTCCCCCTCTCCAAGATAGCAAACAATCTGATTTGGTCAAACATGCACAAATCTTATAAATAATTCCATATGGGTCATGCTATGCAAGAGAAATCAGATCAAAAGAAAAAAAAAAAAAACAAACCACTAGAAAGAAAAAAAATAAACCAACAACAACATAGGTGAAAATATTGTGATGCACACCGAATCTCCAAAGGTCAATAATGTACTAATTCAAATACTTTCTAATATTTTACCTTGTCACTATAAATGAATCAGCATATTACTGAAGTTTAAGGAATTTAATATTCTTTAATTTTTAACAATTTATGAGAATTGGAGGGAAAAAAAAGATCTAAATACAGGAAAAAAGAAAAAAAAAAAAAACACAACCTATTGCATTAGAGAAAAACCAAAGGTATTTGTTTTGTGGCCTGCATGTCAGGAAAATGTAGAAAGCACTTATCTTTCAGGAAAAGAGCTGATGAAAGAAGAGGAGGGGAGAAAAAAAAAACAACACTAAAATTCACTGAATATTATTTCTGCTACCTGGATCTTTGTCTAATCAATCTTATTTTCTGAGCTATCACTATCAGCAGTTTCTGCTTTTCTCCATTCTTCATTTTTATCACTGTCATGGACTTCTGAACATTGAAGGTTTGCCTGAATTGAGACAGATTTTTCTATCCCTTCTTATATAAGTTTATTTCTTGATATCATGTGAGTACTTCAAAATTTAGAACAATTTTCTTCTACTGCAGTAGGTAGAGGAATCTGAAGCAGGTAAGAAGAGAAATCCATAAGAAGTTAGAGATACATTGTACAAGACCTTTATCATCCACCAAATTACAAGCATGGGGTAAAGACTATATAGGAATATCTTATATTAAACTTTTTAAATTGATTTTTCTCAGAAATAAAATTTATTATCTTTTAAAAATCCAATCAAATCATTTATGCACAAGACAAATGATGGGGGAGGAAGAGCTGGGAGAAGAAAGGGGAAAGAAGGAGCAGGGAGAAGAAATCTCTGTGTGTCCCAAGCAATCCCTCAGTCACCTCCCTCCTTCTTCTATATAATTCTGTTGAAGCAAAATTCAAGTAGTTTATGAGTGCCACAAAGTAAAATCCCTTTAATGTATATCATACAATATATGGGCATTACTGGCTTTTGTTTTTTAATAAAAGCTCACAGGAAAGCTCTGTATTCTTAATAAGGGAGTAATAAATATTATTTTCTCACTGGTTTTAATCACCAAGTACCCCCTTAGGTCCAGGCTTCATTTAGTGTGACACTTTGATACCTTCTTTAGTGACCCTCCTTCCTCTCCCCCCACCCCCAACTTATTTTTTGAAGTTCTTTGGCTTTGTTAAGTTATTCAAATCATAAGTTGAAACTGGGTTTAATTTATGTGTAACAATCTAGTAAATGAAGATATGCAAAGTGAGCTTGGCCTTTATTCGTATTTTAATGTATTTTTCATTATCATTATGATTAAACAGTAGCTAAGTGCCCAGAGCTCAATGAACTGTTATAGATCCTGGCCAAAGGAAATTAACTGAAATTGGTTCCTGCCTTGGGAAAGTGCTTGTGAGGTACATTCTCATAGCCCAAGATTGTTTCTGGAAATCTAGTCTTCCCTGAGAGCACAGCTGTTAAAGAGGTTTGTGACAGTTACCTGCTGTGACTCACAAGAGAGGGTTACAGGAGTTTTACAGCCAGGGAGTGTTTTTTTATGCCTGGAAGAGACTTTAGACATGATCTCCTTTCATTAGCCAATCTTTCCACCCCTATAACCAAGCAGTTCCTACTCCTGTTTCCTGACTATGAGAACGACATCAGGCAACTATGGCTACTAGTGTCTCCTTATTGAAGGGTGTGAGTGATTGAAGTTGGGAAATTCAAATTGACCCTTTTGTTATAATAGGATTTAGATAGCTGGAAGGTACAATTAGTAGAACTATGGTCCTGGGCTTGGGATGACTTAAATGCAATTCCAGTTTCTTGACACTTAGTGTCTGTGTTACCTTGGGCAAGTCAATTAAGTCAGTATCTGCCTCATCAGTGAAATGGGCATTCACAGATGGTATTGCTGTCAGGTTAAAAAAATAGGATATGATGATAATTTAGAGAAATTAGAGAAATGTAATTTTGGGATTAATCATTAAGCTATGTTTGAAGTAACATGGAAATTTAGTGGGGAATTTTTTTTTTTTAAGTTATTTGGATCTAAATCAGATTTTCTTTAATGGGTCATAGAGAATGACTTAAAGTGAAAGATAAATAACACACTGAAGAAATAAGCCTTCTCCCCCTGAATTCCAATCTCTGAGGAGCTGTTAGTCATTTCCACTTACAGAAAATAACAGAATTACCTGCTTTCCCATGATCTTGCTTTATTTTTCCTCCTCTGCCAGGTGGTGCAGAAATTTGACAAGTGATTGATTTGGTTTCAGAGGGTGCTGGAATTGCACAAAGTGTTTTTCGTATTAGAAAAGACATGGTCATTTTTCCCACAAGTTTAAAGATTTATTGCCTCACACTAAAGTATTGCAAATTAGGTTGTTTGCTATTTATTTTCCTCAGAATACAGTAATTGGTGTCATTAGCTGAAGGGCAAGTTTGATCCACAGGAGGTAGTGGAAAGGCTTTTAACACCCACTATTTATTTATTTGAAATATTTGTTGCAGGACTGGAGATTAGATGGGTGGACTGCTACTTCCCTTTCACTCATCCGTCTTTTGAGATGGAGATCAACTTTCAAGGAGAATGGATTGAAGTGCTGGGATGTGGAATCATGGAGCAACAGCTAGTCAATTCAGGTATGCCATACTTTAGTGCTTCCTCAGCAGTTTTGGTCAGTTTTCCCCCATAAATCTTCCCGCTAAGGATCATTGGAGCCCTTCTCCTTGTTCTCCTAATATCCTGAGGGAATCGATGTGCCCCCCTTGGCTGCCTCTCTGTCTTTTCTCATTGTCACTGCCTGCCGGACTAGACATTTCGTTTTTTCTCACCTATTGTATCCTGGATAATGTGTTTGATGCTGCTTGTTGCATGAGGTGAACCATTATTCATAAACTGGATAGAGAATACTTATACCCGCCTTTGCATTTTTTCCATTGTTTGCAGTTTTGTTTCTTCCGAGATCATGGTGTTCTATGAACCATCACAAGCACATAGCATATCCAGGTATTGTTGGAGTCTAAGATCCTTGAAAACAGCGCTCAGTTTCCTAGATAAGAGCCAGTAGGACCCCAGAGTGTTACTCAATGCTGGACTCAGCTGATTGTCAAGCTGCAGTGCATGCTACAGTTGCACATTGGCAGCGCACCCCAAGATGTACATTTCATCCATTCTGTTCTTCCCTGTGTCTAATTAATAATTGCTGTGGCTTTCAGTGATGAGGTTTAGTAGTGTTCCAGACTTCCTCACAATTAATTGGTAGTGTCATCTGAGAATACAAATATTTGATAACCATCACTATCAATTGTTTGAATTCTGGGGAGGTTCCACAATGATAGGAAACACCTTAAGTGAACATGTCTCCTTGCTTTACATTTCACTGGACATCAGGAGTAAGCAGATTGTAGAACTAAGTTGTCCCTACAGAAGCTTGACTTCCACAGCCTCGTCTATCCCGGATTTGAGTGATTTTCTAATAGTTGTGGGAGAGAGATGGTCTGAAGAGAGCTTCCAAAGTTAGATTTTGTTCTGCAAAGTTAAATAAGTGGTAAAACAGTAAACAAAATATGGTTTGTCAAAAGACAAAATAAATGAAATTCTCCATATTCTTGATAGTCGGTTATTAGCAAAGTCTTCCAAACTATTTGTGTTTCAAGTCAGAGTGTGTGTATGCACCCTAGGTATCCAGGTGTGTAGTATAGATCATTCAAATGGATCTTTACTAATGCTGTATCACCTTGTGATAATACATTTGCATGTCTTTCTTGAAAATTTTGCTTTTTTATTCATAATTGGGTATCAATGTAATTATAATGCCCAAAACTTCACCTGAAAAAAGGATAAAAACGTTTTTCTCCTTTGCAGAGGTAGGGGTCCATAAATGTGAAACATTGCATATATTCTCAAATAAAATAATTGTGTTGATTTTGTGGAATTTCTTTTTTTTTTTTTTTTCTTTGTTACAACCAGTGGCTTGATGGGTAGGAAATAGGATATATTTTAGGATGAAGGTAATGTAAAAGCAAAACATGTTAATACATTTTTTAAAAAAGAAAAATATTAGCTTGACCAGGATTCATGAATTTGGAAAAAACAAGAGCAAAGGTGAAAATTTTTTTTTCAAATAAATACATTTTATTTTAAAAATATTGATATATTTAATACATTCTTGCATTATTACAATGTTATAAGTGTAAAATAGCGAAGTAAAACCCTCTGGGATATGGATCACACCTGTCTGCATAATGCTACATTCCATATTGTTATAACGTAGTACCTCTCTTCTCCCTTTTCCCCTCCACCCTTCCTACATAGAAGAGAAAATTTTCATCATCCATCTTCTGGAATCATTATTGGTCACCAATTAAGCTCACTGCTAGTAGTATCTATTAACTATATCTCAAAAAGGTCTTTTCCCCAATAGTTGCTGGCCAAGATAGCATCATGAATTCAAACTTCCTATCCCCATAGAAATCAACATTAAACCACTTTCACTTACAATTAAAATAAGCAGGACCTTCCTTCTTCCCTCCCCAGAATTTGTTGAAATAGAACTTAAGATCATTTTGTCTTGAGTATAGTTTGGGAGCTTGAATGGGACTCACTTATCTGTCTAATATTCCCAAATCAGCAGTAAGAGAGAGGTTGAAAAATATAGGCATTTGGGGATCACAGGATTTAGTTCTGGAAGGAAATTTAGAACTAAACTAGTCCCTTCTCTTTGTTTTATACATCAGTCAATCAATAAAGCTCCCATTCTGTGCTAGGTAGTATGCTGGACATTGAGCATCTAATGACAAAAATAAAACAGATGTTGCCCTTAAGGAAACTTGCTTTCTTTTGGGGAAGGTAATATGTGTCTATGTATCAAATATATCAAATGTATTCCAAATAAATAGGCAGTTGGTGATGCAGTACCAGAGTTCAGAAAAAATAATATAGATGAATTTATACACTTGGGAGTCAAGTACATGAAGATGATTTCTAAATACAGGAAAGGTGATTTAAAAAAAAAAAAAAAAAGACTGCTAGCTAGGGCCTTAAGATTTATCTACAGTTAGGATGCGGAATATGGAAGAGCTGAAGAGAAAACTAAGGACTAATGAAATTAAATAACATACTCAATGGTCATACAGATAGTTAGGAACAGACTTAGGCCTTGATCCTCTGATTACAAATCTGCATTTTTTTCTATGACATTGCTTTACCGAAAATAAAATACAGTTATAGAAATGAAGTTTAGGGCAGCTAGATGGCATAGTGGATCAAACACCGTTCCTGAAGTCAGGAGGACCTGAGTTCAAGTCCAACACTTAACACTTACTAGCTTTGGCAAGTCATTTAACTCCAATTGCCTCACTAAAAAATAAAAAGAAAGAAAGAAAGAAAACTTAGATAAAGCACAGAATACCAAAGCTTGGATTAATATTCTTTTTTAGACAAAATTTTATTTTATTCTGAACTTAGAAATAAAACAAGCATTTCTATAGCATAGCAAAGTAGAAAAAAAGAGATGATTTTACATGCAACTTCAGATTTATTATGTACAACTTACTATTCCTTTTAAATATATAATAAAGCTATCATGTAACTTCCTTTCTCCCTCTCCCCCAGAATACCATTAGACACAAATATGATACAGAAACCACTTCTACACCTTTACCAAGGTATTAGAGATGATGGGAATAATTTCTGAATGTCCTTTGGCCCTGTGTGGGGAGTGCTGGGGGAAAGAGAGAGACATGTCATTATTGTCTCTGGATAATACCTAGCTTCTGATAATGGTTACATTTTTTCCAGGCAAGGAAAAAACAAAAAGATGCAGAAGGTGGGCAGTAAAGTTGCTTTGTGTGTCTTTTGTAGCTTTGTTGTATTAGTGAATATGTCCATAAGGTTTGTATACTATTCAGTCATCCCAGTAATTAGATCCACTGAACATGAAGTGCTATCTCTGCACCTTGAAATCCTGAGCTAGACTAACACAGCGATAAAAGTACATTTTCCAATATTCTTGATGGTTTTTTTATTCAGTCAGTAATTGATAGAATTTAGTTATCTGAAAAAAGTTTCCAAACCATTATTGCTCACTAATGAGGCTCTGCTATCTTCCCATTAAATCAATCCTGTCATGAATTCTTGGGGAAAAAATGAGGACATTGAAAACTGACAGTGTAAAATAATAATAAATTTGAGATTAGAGATGATGAGATATATTGGCTTTGAGGGGGCCAGAAAATTGGGGATATAAAATTGTTTGTGATAAAGATAGTATAAAAAGGCATCCAGAGAAATAGAAGAAAAGGATTAAATGAAGACGTACACATACTGTGGAAGTCCATATTTTCAAGTTGCAGTTATCATGATAAATCTTTGTAAAAAATCCATATGTGAAATCCATATTTTAGCCGTTAGCCATTAAATACTTTCAATAGTATATACTGTAGTCATTTAAGTTTGTTTGCAGTTAGTATCTGGTTTGCCCTAAGGCTCATGGAAGTTTGCATAATTGAAATACAATATTAGTACTTCAGATTACCTTTTTCATTAGTTTCATTCTTTTCTTTTTCCAGGCCATTCATCAGAAATATTACCGTGTATCAGAACTGACTGATGGAACTTCTGTTTCTTTCTGAAATCTCTCTCTGTGTCTCTCTTCTCTTTGAGATCCAGCTTCTTTTTCCTGAGTTGTATGAGCTTATACCATAGGCACACATGCTATAGATTTGGGAGTCAGTTGCATAGCAATGATATTTGAATCTATGCAGACTGATGAAGTCACACAGAGGGACAGAAAATAGAAGGGGAAAAAAGAGAGCTTAGGGCTTTGAGGTTTGCCCATTCCTAAGGTGTATCACTTCATCCCTCTATGACCAGGCAGCTCTGCACTACTTACTGAGTAGCATCAGTAGAGGGACTTTATATTTGTGAATGGATGGATGAAATAATGTCTTTGTACCAAATGTAAACCAACACACCAACAAAATAGCTTGAAAGGCAGATTAAAGAAGTATTGTGTCCCTAGTATTCTTAAGCAAAATATGTGACATAATACCTTATAATAGCTGTGTGGACAAAGTGGATAATTATGATCTAGTTGGATGGATTTGAAACTAGTTAAATAACTCAATCCAAAGAATAACAGATAGTGGTTTTATGTCAGCTTGGAAGAAGGTATCTGGAGGGTCCCCAAGGAGGTGGGCTTGACTTTTGTGTTCTTTACCATTTTTATCAATGCCTAAGCTAAAGACATAGATGACATATTTATTCAGTTTGTCTGTGTCATGAAGTGGATATGGGTGGAATATCTAAAAAGTCTTATGACAGTAAAACAACCAATATAAATTTTTAAAGTTCCTAGTAGGAACCAAGAACTATGCTGAACAGCAGGGGATATTAAAACAAAAATAAAAGAATCCTTGCCAAGAAGTTTTCATTCAACTAGGGGAAGTAGCATGTACCCATATACAAATATATAGAATACATAACAAAAGTGGTGCTTGTGGGAAACACTCCAGTAGGTAGGAACACCAGGAAAGGCCTCCTGTAGGAGGCTTCATCTAAGCTGAGCTTTGAAGAAAACTCTGGGTTTGTAAGATTGAAGGTCAAGAGGCAGTCTTCTAGATACATGATAAGGCATGGAAGACAGAGAAGAGGAAGAGGGTAGGCAAAAGCCCAGAGGTGGAGGTTGTAATATTTGTGATAATATCAGACAAGCCAGTTTTCCTCAACTTGAGAGTTGTGTAAAAAAGAGTGATATATAAAAAGCCTTGAAAGATAGGCTAGGGCCATGAAGAAGGGTTCTGAATGCTAAATAGGGCAGTTTGTATCTTATCCTAGAGTTACGAGGGAGCCATTAGAGTTTAAGGAACAGAGAATGACATGGGGAGAACTTTGGCTTAGGGATATCACTGGTACTAGAAAGATGAATTAAGAAGATAGTATAGTTGGCCAGCAAGAAGTAATGAGAGGCTGAAATAAGGTCTTAGCTATGTCAATGGAAACACAGGGATCAATGGATTCAAGTAACATTATGGGTTAATTCTGGAGGGAGAAGGGAGGTGGGATGGTGTGATGTCAGCAATAATTATAATGGGCCAATTTGGGATGATTAAAACTGTGGTTGTGTCCTCAAAAGAAATATGGGAGTTTGGAAGAAGTGTACATTTTTGGGGGAAGATAATTTTGGGCACTTTGAGATGTCTGTGGCAGATTTATTTGGAAATACTTAGTAGGCAGTTGGTGACATGAAACCAAGGTTTAAGAGAGAGATCCGAGCTTGCTATCTAGATTTGTAAGTCATGTAGAGATAATAGATGAATCCAGGTGAGCTGATGAAATCACCAAAAGAGAGAATGCTTAAGGAGATTATAACTCAGGAAAAAGTCTTAGGATACACCCACAGTTGACAAAATAAACATATTGCTCCAATAAAGGAGAGTAAAAGGAGTGCTTAGATAGGAAGAAACCTGAGAGAGGATAGTCATGAATGCCCAGAGTGTTTGGAAGACTTGGGTAGTCAACAAAGTCCAATACTGCAGAGAAATCAAGAAGGTTAAGGATTGGCTAGGGGCATGGTGATTTTCATTTAGGAGATTAATGGTAACCTTGGAGTGTGCAACATCAATTAAATGTTGAAGTGGGAAGCCAGATTGTAGGGGTTTGAGAAGTGAATGAAGGGGGGAAAAATGAAAATCTAGCTTTTTCTTGGATTTTGCCTATAAAAGGAGAGATGTAGGATGTTAGCATGAGAGGATAGTTGGATCAAGTGAGGAATGTTTATGAGATGAGAGGGACCTGAGTGGGCTCGTAAGCAGCCAAAAATGAGCAGTAGGTAGGGCAAAATTAAAAATGATTAAATAGATAATGGATAATTGCAGGGATAGTCTACTGGAGGAGGTTGAATGCAAACAATAGAAATAACAACAAAAAACCCAAGCAGAATGAACCAGTGCCAACTATATGAAATATGTATTTTAATAAGCCAGGATAATGGACTAAATCTAATAAGATCAATGTAAAGTTGCATATTCATGTCCAAAAAAATTAACTTCAAAATAGGAATTGCGAACTATTCATCATTTTAAGTGAGAGAGACCTGGGAGTTTAGTAGATCCTAAGTATAATGTAAGTCATTAGTGCAGCATGGCAGTTTAAAAATAAAACCCAAAAAACAAAAGTTCAGTATGTCTGAAGGATATGAGAGAACTGGAAATCATGTTATATCATGAATATCAGTTGAAGGAATTGGGAGTGTTTAGCCTAGAGAAGGAAAAGACAAAATTTATGGTGACATGATATCTGTTTTCAAGTAAAGTTGTGAAGGGCTACCATATATAGGGGAGATTAGATTTACTCTACTTGTTCCCAGAGGAAAAACTTTGAGAAATTGGATAGATGAAAGTGGAAGAAGATAATTTATCCCATGTAAAAAGAAAATTTTCCCAGCAGAACTATAGAGAAATGGAATGGGCTACCTCAGGAGATCTTGAGTTTCTCCTCTCTAGAATTCTTCAGGGAAATGCTCAATGACTTTTATTTGTCAATTATATCGTAATGAGATATCCTATTCAAGTATCAGGGTATTGACTATCTTTGAAATACCTCCCATTCTTGAAATTCTATAATAATGGTAGAAATTAAAGATTTATTAGGCAATTACATACTTTGCTTTTGGTCTTCACACAATCCTGTGAGTGCAAGTCTGGAATTATTAACCCCATTTTACAGATAATGAAACTGAGAGCAAGTCACAAATCAGTTTACTTGTCCAAAACTTTGTAGTTTGTAAATGGTAGAGGTAGATTTGATCTGAAATATCCTCACTTCAAATCCAGTACCCTTTACATTGTATTGCAAGTTTGATCTTTCTTGGTACATTCTTTTTTGAAGAAAAACATGAAATTACACATTTAATTTAGAGATATGATATTTCTATTCTCTCTTCTTGCTGAGTATAAATATTTTGAATGTGTATATAAAATGAAGGGTTTCTAAAAAATTTTTCTGCACGACTTGACTTGGATTTTTAAGGGAATATATTTTGTATTTAGTCTATCTTAAAAGTTTGATCTGCTTTATAACTGTATCATGTGATTGAAAATGGAATGGTGTGTTTTTTGTTCAAAATTTTTTTTTTCTTTTTCTTCTCTCTCTCTCTCTCTCTCTCTCTCTCTCTCTCTCTCTCTCTCTCTCTCTCTCTCTCTCTCACTTTCTCTTTCCTAAGGCACTTGGAGTTAAGTGGCTTGCCTAGGCTCACACAGTTAGGAAGCATTAAATGTCTGAAGCCACATTTGAATTCAGGTCTTCCTGTGTTCAGGGCTGGTACTCTAACCACTGCACCACCTAGCTGCCTCAAAATTATTTTAAAAGAACAAAATTACAGTGTGACCCAGAAGTAGTTAACATTCCCATAGAATATTGCTTCTTGACTTTACTCATTTCACCATTTTTTGTCCCATTTTGATTAATTGTGAAGTGGGTGGAATGCTGCAGAGAGATGTTTCTCATTCTTTATGAAAATCCTTTAAAATATTTATATTTCTTTCCCTCTGGACTCATTTAGGGTGAAAATTTCTTTATATAGAGTGTTCATGGATCATTTGAGCCGGAAAAGAACATAGAGTTCCTCCTCATCAAACTCCTTATCTTATGGACAAGGAAATTGACTATAGGGGTTAAGTTATTTGCCAGAGGGAATCACACTAGAACCCAGGTCCCCTAAATCTCTATCCACTGGGGCAAGAGCCAAGAGGCAAGACATGCACCTGGATGAAGGGACATACAAGGTATTCTTAATTTAATTGAAGTGAGAGAGGTCCTTTTGGGAGAGGCTGACATAACTGGAAAGGTGGAGTTGAGTGATTTAGTCGGTGGAAGAACTTATCTGGGCTGTATCTGTTAGAGGGAAGTCATCCAAGTCATATAGTTTCCCTTTTTTTTGCTAATTATTCTTGCTTACTCAATGATATGTATGCTATTGACGTGTTAAACCTGTTTTCTGAACTCAACTTTGACTATCATGTGGCCGTTTCAATTGCCCAACATAGCTTTATATCCTTCTGATTGAACAGAATCACTAGGTCAAACTATGCTTTATTCTAGAATATACTATTTATTGAACCCTGTGGGACAAAAGAATATTTAAATACATTGAGAACAGGTGGAAGGGAAACTGTCCTTATGGTTATCCTTACAGAGCTTGGGGGAAATTGGTATTTTAAAAGGCAATCTCCTTGAGGTTTGTTTTTGTTTTTTTCTTTTGTTTCTATAAAATTTAAAGTCATTGATTATAGGAAGAAATGTCTTATTTCCAGTAGACATTACAATTTACTGTTCCCAATCTTTTGGGATTTGTTTCATTGCCAGAGAATCACATATTAAGTGGAGTCTAACCACCTTGACAGAAGCCATTTTCTTGGAAAGTTGCGTCAGTCTAACCACAGTAAAATCAAAAAACCTTTCATTTATAATGTGAATCTAATCCTCTCATGACTTGACTGGTAGCTTTAAGAGAATGTGGTTTGCATTTAGTCAATCTTAAAATTTTGGTCTGTTTTATAACAGTATTACATGAATGAAAATGGGATAGTTGTCTTTTGTAAATTTTTTTTTTTCTGAAGCAGTTTTTTCGATGAAATCTCTCTCCAAGAGCTTCTTTTTCTTTATTTTCAACAAAATCAAAAGATTGGAGAAAAAAAGAGGAAAATGTATTTTACATTGTAGCAATAACAATTGATCTGAGAAACTGGAAGAATTGAGGAGAGAAAATTTAAGAATCCTCAAACTGCTTGGAAAATATGACCAAAATAGAGAACCTACAAATCATATTTCAAGAAATCACAAAAGATTCTTAGCACCAGAAGACAAAGTCGAAAAAGAAGCCATTACTCACTACCTCCTGAAGGAAATCCCAAAATTATATATACTTATATATAAAACCTAGAATATCCTGATCAAAGAAAAAATAGTAAAAGACTCCAGAAAGAAAGATTCCAAGTACCAAAGAACTACAGTCAAAATCATACAAATTTTAGTAGCTCCCACTATAAATGACAGTTTAGGAAACAATATTTCAGAAGGCAAAAGATATAAGCTTACAACCACTAACAAATTACTGAGCAAAGCTGAGTGCACGCTTACTGGGGGAAAATGAAATAGAAAAATTTATGAAATAATTTTAAATTTTTGAAATGAAATAGAATTTAATGAATTCTTTTTTTAGTGAATTTAATGAAATAGAAGAATTCCAAGCATTCCTGAGACAGGATCTAGAACTAGACTCTGAAATCCAAACGTATAAAGGTAAATGTAAGCAAAAAATCATAAATAACTGAATGAAAAACCATTTATGTTTTCATATGGTTAAGATGATACATGTATTTCCTTACCATTAGGGTTCACTACGGATAGCCTAATTAGACAGAGGGCCTGGGAATGGTTCTGATATGTTTTGGTAATTCTTTAAAGGAGGTGGGAATAAAGGAGGAAAAAAATGAAGAAAACTATCTCACAAAATTGGGCTGCATAAGTAGAAATCTAGTAGAAGTAGTAGACCAGAAGTTGACTAGATCATGTCAGAATTAACTCATAAAAACATAGGTCTAAATCTAGAAGGGAAAGCTAGGTCAATTGGTGTGCAATCCACTCCTCTTGCTATAATACCACATTGCCTTTAAAACAGGAGGGCATAGTATGTAGTTAGTACTTTTAATATTACATTTAATTACTGTCCATTCATGATGTATTTATTCAGCAACCATTAATTAAGCTACTATGTATACTTTGATTAGTTGTTGTCCTTCCTTAAATACCATAATGATGTTTGCAATTGAGTGTTTGTCTCTGTGTGTTTTTTATTGTGCTACTTTTGAATTGGGAACCTAGTGGATCTTATTATCAGGATGATGATACAATCTTTCCATAGATTTATTTCATTAGAATTAAATAATTCAGAAAATAGAACAACTAGATAAAGTCCTCTGCTCTCAAATCTTGTTGCTTATCTCTTGCCAACTTTCAGCTGTGGATTTACTCCCACTGTTCACCTCCTCTGCTCCTTCTTACAATCTGTTGAATTCACCAAGAAGAAGCCTTACCACCATTCTGAGTACATTATAAATTTATGTTATTTCTCCCATCTTAAGGATAGCTTAAATTTATATTTTTTTATTTTAAATAAATTTTTAAAAAATTTAATTTAATTTTAATTTCAATTAAAAAAAACCCATACATACATAAGGTATATGAATAGAGTGAACCTGGAAGCAGGGAAGATTCATCTTCCTGAATTCAAATATGGCTTCAGATACTTATTAACTATGTGACCTTGGCAAGTGCACTCTTTGCTTCATTCAGTCTTCATCTATAAAATGATCTGGAGAAGGAAATGGCGAAATCACTCCAGCATCTTTGCCAGGAAAATCCCAAAATGGGAGACACAAAGACTTGGACACAATGGAAAAACTTCTGAACTACAAATCCCTCCTTAACTGGGCTCCCACTGCAGCTTCTTTGTTTGATTCTGTTTCTCACTCCTGACAAAAGCACCCCTTCTCCCCCCTTTCTGGCGAGGATCTAACCTCTTGCTTTACCAAGGAAATGGAAGTAATTTGACATAAATTCCTTGTTCTCCCAGTCTTCATCTCCAAACCCTGTAGCATCATCATCTCCTATTGTCTCCTCTCTTCCCTAGTCTTGTCCTCTAGTCCATCCCCTACTGTTTCTCTTGCAGATTGTATCATCAGCACTTCTTCATTCTACCCTAAAACCAGGATTCAACCTCTCCCTACATATTGGTACCTTCTCTACTGCCTTTCAGCATGTCCAAGTCTCTTCCATCCTAAAATAAACACCAGAAACTGTACTGTTCCTTCAGGTCCTCTGGTCTTATATCTCTCCTTCCTTTCTTAGCAGAACTCCTTGAAAAAGCTGTCTAAAGTCTTCAGTTCCCCTAACCATTTGCAGTTTGGTTTCCACTATGATGACACCAATGAAATTGTTCTTGTCCAGAATGATGGTCTCTTCTCAGCCCTTCTCCATCTGGTGTTTCCTCTGCATTCTCTTCCAGGATACTTGTCCCTCATGAGCTTTTCATGGTCTGCTGGTTCTTCTACCTTTCTTCCACTCTTTCTCCATCCTTTTTGCTGTTGATCATCATTGCTGTACCCTCTGACCATTTTCCCCAATTTTGTGCTAGACTCTCTTCTCCCTTTTGACTTATCTTGAGAATCTCATCTGCCTGCACAGGGTTAATTGTGGGCTATATATTGAAAACATATAGGTTATAAACGAGCTCCACCCTCTCCTTTAAACCTCAATCTCACATTTCAAGTTAGTTGTCCTAAACATATCAAGCTCACTAGTACAAACTGAATTCTTTAGCCCCAACATGTCCTCTTCCTCATTTTCCCATTTCATTTGAAGTTGTTACCACCCTTGTAGGCTACAGAACCCATGATTTTTTATTTTCTCAGTACCCCTTTTGCCACATATACACTTAATTGCCAGATCTTGCTGTTTTTATCTCCCAGACATCTCTTGCATTTAGCTCCTTCTCTTTTCCTGAATTCAGGTCCTTATTACCTCTCACCTAGATTATGATACCAGCCTCCAATTTTCTTTCCACTTCAGTCTATCCTTTTTTTTTCCCCCCTGAGGCTGGGGTTAAGTGACTTGCCCAGGGTCACACAGCTAGGAAGTGTTAAGTATCTGAGACCAGATTTGAATTTGGGTCCTCCTCAATTCAGGGCTGGTGCTCTATCCACTTCGCCACCTAGCTGCCCCCAGTCTATTCTTCATAGCTCTGCCAAAGTGATTTTTCCATAGACTTCCATCTGACCATGTCATTCTTCCATTCAACCATCGTCCAATGATCTCCTATTGCTTCTCTCTCTTTTGCTTTTATAATAAAGTACAAACTCCTTTGCTTAGCTTCTGTAGCCCTTCACATCCTGTGCCAAACTCTCTTAACAGTCATATTGGTACACTCTCTTTCCTGTTTTCGTAGCTCTTTTGCACTTAGAGTGTCATCTGCCTGGAATACACTCTCTTTATCTCTCCCTTTTAGAGTTCCTCTCTTCCTTCAAAGTTTAAAGTTTAAGCACTGCCTTCCACGTGGAATCTGATCCTCCCCCCTGCAACTTTTAACACTTTGTACATAATTTTATTTATTCATTTCATATTTATGCTCTAATATTTATACATGTATACAGTATTTATATTTGTATATTCTAATATACATGTATAATACGTACATGTATATATTTTATGTATATATATAGAAATATGGCTAAAGGGTAATATGTTTATATGTGTATATATATGAACATATCTACTTATCTATATTTATATGTATCTTTTTCTATCCTTTTGATAGGATAACATTTACCAGTATTTCCTTAACACAACTTTTTTTCTCTCTACTCATAACATGGAAAGACTTAGGTTTTCCCTTTATACTTTAGCCTTAGGGATTCAGTTTTCCTAGAAAGAGACAGTTGTCCCCAAGATTTGATTAGCATGGGGTTCCCTGAACCAGCTTCCTAAAGGTTTATAAATTCCCAGTCATGAACAGTTGGGGTCTTTAAGACTTGGTAGAAGGAGGAATTTTAAATGCCTCATTTTGTCTCATAGTTGAATCTGAAAATTGTACAGCTTTAGAACCATCTTTGAAAATTTCTCATTAGAATGCAAACTCTTAATATGTAGAGATTATTTAATTCTTTTTTAGTGGCTAACACAATTCTGAACCCACAAAAAAACTTAAAATATTTATTGACTGGTTGATCTCTTCATTTGGCAGACTTTGAATGTTTCCTAACCTATTTGGACTCATCTAATACCCTTCATTTAAAAAAAAAAAAAAAAAAAAAAAAAGCAGACATAACAGCAGCAGCAATTATGGGTTCTCACTTATAGATCCTACATAGCCTGTTGGCAAAATAATTTAAAGTACCATTCAAATTTATATTTATATATAGTTTAATATATGCTGAGCTTTGGTTTACATGTTTTTTTCTAGAGTGGGTTTGAGTCTTTTTATATTATAGAAAGTTATTTTTCTGCCTACACAAAAATGTACTAGTTGCCTTGTCATATTAACATAATCTCTCACTTATCATATTTTATATTAGTAGTATGAATGAATTCCTGATTTTGTTGCTGGATTTTTGAGACGAAGAGCTTTGAAATTGTGAACACGTAATACCTTTCTAAAATTTACTCTTGATCTCCTAAGGATTCTGAAAGACTTAGTCTCATCCATTGTGGTATACTATGTACATTGTGGTATACTATGTTCTGAAATCCAAATGTACCATACCTAGTTTAATAACTCAGTTAGAAAAGGAAATGAGGTTAGTTTGCTACAACTTGTTTTTTTTTTTTTTTTTTTTTTTAATGAACCCATGCTGACGTCTTCTTTTCTAAATGTTCACAAATACTTTTTTATTAGTCTGTTCAAAAAAATTTCAAGGAGTAAAAATGAACCTCATTAGCTTATAACTTGAAACATCCACCTTCTACCTTTAAAAAAATAAAAAAAACCTATAACAACAAAAATTGGAACATTTATATATCTCTGGTCCTAAGCCTTATGTTTGTTGCGATTTCTCAGTGATGACCAGGATCACATTAACAGTTATATCTACAAATTCTTTCCTTAATCTGGGATTTAGTTTGTCTGAATCATGTGATTTAGCCCTATTGAAGGCAGTTAAGTGTGTTCTTATTATCTTTGTGCATATCTTGAGTTTCATTTCCCTATTAACCATTTTTATCCTATCCTTCCCACTCCAAAAATCAGTTCCCTTGGTGGATAAAACAGAAACAAAATCAGAGGTACATAGTTCTGCCTTCTTCATTTATCATTATCTTCTTGACCATGATAAGGTTCTATCCCTGTATCTTACTCTTGTCCCTAACATAATTAAAAAAAAAAAAATCTATAAACTCTCCATTTAATTATTCTTACATTTATATTCCTCAATTCAAAATGAATCTTAGTCTTCATGATGCAGTTATTACAAGACTTGTAACTTTGTGATCTTCAATTCTCTGCCCACATTTGTCTGACCTTTTAAAATTTAAGTTCCTCAATGAGCTTTCTGTTCATCCATATAGACCTTTTATTTGCCACTCCATCTTCTACCTGTTCTGGGGTCCCACTGCTAGGATGGATATTAAAGATGAATACTGAAGCTTCTGGTTAGGTAAGAACAGAAATTCTCCATGCTACATTAACCTTCCAAAAAAATACTCTTTCAGATATTAAAAGAGACAGAGAAACAGTTTTCTGAGCCAGATTTGGGAAAGAGTGTTTCCACTCTGGGCTGCCATCTCTACCTCTGCCTTCTAGTATGTATTGATATTTTTGATGTTCCTAATTCTCCCATGGCAGGAATTTGAACTTTTTTATTGTTGTTGCTAAATCTTTTCTCTCTTTCTATTTGAGCTCATAGTGGTATTTAATTACTACATGAGAAAGTTAGGTTATTGTTATAAAGTTGATGTGCATCTTATTCAAGGACCAGAAAAGCTTACCAAAGAAGAGAGAGAAAGGAGCATCATTGGGGACTCTCTATGGACTATGTTCTGATGAATTCTTCTCTATAAAGACTTGTCTCATAAATTTAACTAAGCTTATATCCATTCAGTCACTTTGACCTTTAGGAGAATTATATTTATTTATTTGTTTGTTTGTTTGTTTATTTATATTGATTTTATAATTATAACATTTTTTTGACAGTACATGTGCATAGGTAATTTTTTTTTTTTACAACATTATCCCTTGTACTCCCTTCTGTTCCGAATTTTTCCCCTCCTTCCCTCCACCCCCTCCCCTAGATAGTATATCCTAGGTACAATATATACGTGCAGAACCGAATTTTGTTGTTGTTGTTGCAAAGGAAGAATTGTATTCGGAAGGTAAAAATAATCTGGGAAGAAAAACCAAAAAAAAAAAAAATGCTCACAGTTTACACTCATTTCCCAGTGTTCCTTTTCTGGGTGTAGCTGATTCTGTACATCATTGATCAATTGGAATTGGATTAGCTCTTCTCTATGTTGAAGATATCCACTTCCATCAGAATACATCCTCATACAGTATCATTGTTGAAGTGTATAATGATCTCCTGGTTCTGCTCATTTCACTCAGCATCAGTTGATGTAAGTCTCTAGGAGAATTATATTTAAAGGTGTATTGTCAGATGAAGAGATTGAAACTATTTTTAGTCATATGAAAAGGTGCTCCCAATCACAACTGATCAGAGAAATGCAAATTAAGACAACTCTGAGATACCACTACACACCTCTCAGATTGGCTAAAGTGGCAGGAAAAGATAATGATGAATGTTGGAGGGGATGTGGGAAAACTGGGACACTGATGCATTGTTGGTGGAGTTGTGAAAGAATCCAACCATTCTGGAGAGCAATCTGGAACTATGCCCAAAAAGTTATCAAACTGTGCATACCCTTTGACCCAGCAATGTTTGATCATGAATGATCATGGGCTTATATTCCAAAGAGATCTTAAAGGAGGGAAAGGGACCCACATGTTCAAAACTGTTTGTGGCAGCCCTCTTTGTAGTAGCTAGAAACTGGAAACTGAGTGGATACCCATCAACTGGAGAATGGCTGAGTAAGTTGTGGTATATAAATATTATAGAATATTATTATTCTGTAAGAAATGACCAACAGGAAGATTTCAGAAAGGTCTGGAGAGATTTACATGAATTGATGTTGAGTGAAATGAGCAGAACCAGGAGATCATTATCCATGACAACATCAGCATTATATGATGATCAATTCTGATGGACATGGCTCTCTTCAACAATGAGAGGATTCAAACCAGTTCCCGTTATTCAGTTATGAAGAAAGCCATGTACACCAGAGAGAGGACTATGGGAACTGAGTGAGGACCACAATGTAGCATTCTCATTATACCTCTTGTTTACTTGCATTTTGTTTTCTTTCTTAGGTTTTTTTTTTCCTTTCTAAATATGATTTTTCTTGTGTAGCAAGGTAACTGTATAAACTTATATACATATATTGGATTTAACGTATATTTTAACATATTTAACATGTATTGGACTACCTGCCATCTAGGGGAAGGGATAATTTCAAATAGAAAGTTTTGCAAGGGTCAATGTTGAAAAATTACCCATGCATATATGTTTTGTAAATAAAAAGCTTAAAAAAAATTGTACTGTCTTACAATACTATCTTCATTCTATCAGACCTAGTTAATACTTTACATTTCATTATTCATACATTAACCTGGGAGCTTTAACTATCAGATTGCATGTCAACCAGATGGTGATCTCTCCTATTGAAGGAAGAGGTGCATGAAGTCTTAGAGAACTCCTGCTAGTACCATCTTAAAAGAAACAAAATAATCTTGCCCAGATATTCATAGTCATAGTCAAATGACACAGAAGGGCTCATTATTATGGTTCAATATATTTCTCTTGAGCAATGTAGTCTAGGAGGAACAATATTATGCTCCTTGATCTAAAGATCTCATTGTTATATTTATGCCCAAAGGAGGTCAAAGTTAGAAAGAAACACTCGAATATTCATAGCAGTGTTTTATTTGTAGTTACAAAGAACTAGAAACAAAATACTAAGCATTTTGGAAAAAAGGGTCTGGAAAGGATTCATATAGTAGGAAATGCTTGAAGGTTTTCTCTGATATTGAGATGAACAGGGAGTGTTTTCCAGACATGGAGGAGAAGAGATACCAGTGTGATGTATGAAGGCCAGAAAAAAGATAAAATTTTACCCTATTCTGAGATTCGGGATTTGAAGTAATGTCCAGTGACGGCAAATAGGTTAGAGCCAGCTTGTGACCGTCTTTAAAAGCTAAATAGAGAAATTTATATCTGACTCTAGAAGCAGTAGGGAGTCATTGGTCTTCCTGAGTTTAAGGAGAATCAGTTTTGTAAGTGGGGAGGATGAGATACTGGAGGAACGACTACGAAGTAGGAAACAGTAAAGTAAACATTAAGGCAAAAGGTGAAAAGAGATTCTATGATGATTCAGTTTTCTAGGAAAAAGCCACTTGTTTTGTACTTTTGTTCAGATTCTATGGGAGTTCTTGGGCTACTATCAGCCTTCCTCCTTTTTTTTTTTTCAGTTTATTTGTTGCCTATGCCTTATGTGCCTTTTTCTTCCTAGTGCCAAAACAAAAATTATCATATTTTCTAGTGTCTCTGTAACTTTTCAGAAAGGGAATCAGGTTTGATTATTTGCTGACCCATATCTCATTAAATATGTAGGTTTTCTTTGGTTGCAGATGGAAAACAATATGGGATGATGGAAAAAATGCAGGAAAATCAGAGAATTTCAATTTAGATCCCAGCTCTGTTACTTGCTCCCTGTGTCATTTTGGGAAAGTCCATTAATCTTTCCTGGGCCCCAAATTCTTTATTTGTAAAATGAGAAGATTGGACAAAATGATTTCTAACGTTTATTTCTGCTCTAAATTTATGATTCAATTACTTTTCTTTGTATTATCTTTTCACTAGCCTCATTGGAATTGAATAGAAATAGGAAACTATTATAATATTTTACTTGGGAAGTATACCTGATTATTATGCTGAAAAGATTGGTCAGAATCAGAGTTAGCACCAGGGCAAGGATGGTATGGGACTTGACTGTGGTGGAGTAGAGTAGCTTCATTGTCTACAATTTCTCTTCAAAATTTAACATGTATATATTCAACAAGATTGACAGAAATTTGCTTAAAATGCTAATGTCTCATGGCAAAGTTTAATATCCTTGAGAATTTAAATTGTGCTGAGGAAGGGACTGCCTTCACCTCTCCTATCATACCCATTTTAGTCCTTCAGACATTTCATTGCTGTGGACTTTTGCCAGTGTAGGTCTCAGTCAGTCCACTGCTTAGTCAATAATCTTCATGAGCCAAGGGCCAGCCTTCTGAAGATTGGCCTTTTCGAAATGAGCTTGGCCCAGCTCTTACTCAAAGCATCTATAATTGATTATGGTGACTGCTACATCCTTCCCAAACCAAGGGTCATGTTAACACTATGATGAGATAGTAAGTAGAACTTTTTATGCAGTTATCATATCATTTTGGGGGGAACATTGTATTTTATGTCTCTGAGCTAAGTTGCATCAGGTGAAAAAAAAAATTCATGTCCTGGATTTCTCTATACTCAGACAGCTAACACTCGGAAACAAGTGTCTGATGATTCTTCAAGTTGTCACTTAGTGAAAATTAAACCTCAGATTCCAAATCCAGTTTCAATTTAAATCCACTTCATGAGTAGGATAGGACAATGTTTTGCCTTCCAAACAATAACAGTGACAATATATCTATTACTTATATATCTAATAACTATAATATTATTATAGTGATATGTATACATAAAACATTCAATAAATGTAGTTGACTATATATATACATATGTGGGGTGGGTAAGATTGGATGAATATATATGCATATATGTATGTATATATGTATTTTCACATATGTATGTATATGTATGTACAAGCACATACAACTCCAATCCCTATCCTATCTATACTAGGGAATAGTAAATAATTAGTTGTATAGCCACAAGGTTTGATTTTTATACTATTATTAAAAAATGCCTTATTAAAATCTTTTGTTGCTGTCAAAATGGGATAAATTAAGGCATAATATTCCAAACAAGATCAATTGATTAGTAAAATGTGAATTTGCCAATAAATAGAATCTCAGCTTCTTCAGCAAAGCTAAGTCCCCAAATGAGAGTTTTGGGGAAGTATACAAAACAAAGAACAGGGCTTCATAGTCAGAAAATAAATTAAAATTGTTTATAAGAGCTCAAAATCACGAATGGCAAATCAGTATATGATTGATCCCAGATCTGAAACATAAGGGAAAGTATGAGTGGTTGTAAATTGTGAATGAGGGGCTAGCAACAACCCTTCTTTCCCTCCTCTGGCTAAGAAATGTTCATTGTTTGAATCAACCTGAAAGGTTAGAGGTAGTGGGCTAGACTTCTTTGGATAACAAACCAGACATCCTTGATGGATAACTTGGTGGTATAAAGATACTAGACAAGACTTTCTGATGTCAAACCACATTTCACAAGGATGACAGATTTTTAAAAATTATAGTACAATATAATATATTGTGTATATATATAATAGTACAATGATTAGCAGGAAAACTGAATTTCTAAACTTAACTCTTTACAAGCCAGCTGATTTTCTGAATTCAGGTCAGAGAAAAAGAACCATGACTTAGGCAGTTATAGGACAAAATTAATTAATTGTAAATCAGATCAATTATAATAAGAATCAATCTGGTAATTTCACTTTAAAGCAAAATATTTTCATATAATAGTTTTATTTAAGCCACTTATAAAACTTTGCCATATGGAAACATTGCAATTTAAAGGTAGATAAGTGATATATTGCATAATAACTCCACATTAATTTCTATCTTGCAAAATGGTAATTTAGAAATCATTTATGGTTCTTTATGGCCAAACCCAGTAATTCTACGTTTTTTTCTTTTGTCACGTTTTAGAGTTAGCTTTAGTTTTTAAAATTGAAATTACCAGTCTCCAGAAATTGCTGAATTGCTATGCCTGTGCTTGAAATGATATAATTAAACAAAACTTATACCAAATACTGAAATATATCTCAGGAACAAAATCATGTATTCCTTTTTGTTAAGACTTATACCTAAAGCTTATGGGAAACTTAACAGAATTAGGTACATGTATAAAGAAAAGTAACTCTATTTCCCATCAAATGTTTCTCTTCTTGCTAGCATGAGGGGTAGATAGGTATGATGAGGAGTAGATAGGTATGAGAGGCACCTGAAGGGAGAAAGTAGTTAACTTCAAACAGAATTCTCCTAGAGCTCTCCTAAACTCTGGCATTTATTACCTTTATAATTGTGGACAAGCCAGGTAATTTCCTTGGGTCTCAGTTTTCTCATCTGTAAAATGATTGGATTAGATAACTAATCTTCAAAAGAGTTGAGTTAGATCACTCAGAGTTCCGTTCTAGTACAACATCTATTATTACATGATTTGAAACATTCTGTATTTTATTTTTGATAAAGCTTTTTATTTTCAAAACTCATGCATAGATGGTTTTCAACATTGATCTTTGCAAAATGTTATGTTCAAAAATTTTTTTCCTTTCTTCCTTCCCCTCCATCCTTTCACCCTAGATAGCAAGTAATGTAATATATTTTAAACACATACAATTCTTCTATATATATTTCCACATTTATTATTCTGCACAACGAAAAAAATCAGATCAGAAAGGGAAAAAAAAAATGAGAAAGAAAAAAACAACAACAACAAGCAAACAACAACCAAAAAAAGTGAAAATGCTATGTTGTGATCCACACTCAGTTCCTATAGTCCTCTCTCTGGCTGTAGATGGCTCTCTTCATCACAAGATCATTTGAACTGGCCTGAATCATCATTGTTGAAGATAGCCACTTCCATCAAAATTGATTATCATATATTCTTGTTGCTGTGTACAATGATCTCCTGGTTCTTCTCATTTCACTTAGCATCAGCTCATGAATGTCTCTTCAGGACTTTCTGAAATCATCCTGCTGATCATTTCTTTAGAACAATAATATTCCATAATATTTTTATACTATCACTTATTCAGCCATTCCCCAACTGAATGGCATCCACTCAGTTTCCAGTTTCTTTCCACTACAAAAGGAGCTGCTATAAACATTTTTGCACACATGGGTCCTTTTCCCTCCTTTATGATGTCTTTGGGATACAGGTTCGATAGAGTCACTGCTGAGTCAAAGGGTGTGTACAAATTGGTACCTCTTTGGGCATAGTTTCAAATTGCTCTCCAGAATGGTTGCCATTAGTTCACAAATCCACCAATAATGTATAAATGTCCCAGGTTTTCCCACATTCCCTCCAACATTCATTGTTATCTTTTCCTGTCTTCTTAGCCAATCTGAGATGTGTGTAGTTGTACCTCAGAATTGTCTTAATTTTCATTTTTCTGATCAATATTAGAGCATTTTTTCATATAACTAGAAATGGTTTTAATTTCATTTGAAAATTTCCTACTCATATCCTTTGACTATTTATCAGTTGGAAAATGGCTTGTATGCTTATAAGTTTGAGTCAATTCTCTATATAGTTTAGAAATTAGTTCTTAATTAAGATTGGTATTTTAGACTGATAGCAGAAAAAGTTACAGCCTCATGGGACTTATAGTGAGAAAGGATTATAAAAATCATCTACTTGAATCCCTCTTTGCTCTTCACTTTACAGGTGAGTGTTAGGTTCTTACTAAATGCTAATGAGATAATGAGATATTAGGTTCTTACTAGGTGCTAAGTCAGTACTTAACAGTTCTCTAGTTCTGGCCTTTGGGGGGAGTTTTACTCCTTTGAGCTTCTGGGGAGGAGCTTGCATGCTTAGGAGGAGCAAGTTCATTGGTTGAAGTATTTTTTCCCAGTAGCCCCTGAGTTATTCCACGCCCATTCTCTGGGAGGATAAAAGAAGCAACATTGAGCAAGGGAGAAGTCTCTACTCTAGGTCAGAGTTGGCTGCTCTCTACAGGAAGAAGAATCTGGCCGAGAGATTGAGTTGAGACAGCAGATCTCCTCCCAGAGAGCGATCGGCAGTTTCTGGAGACAGCAGAACTTTACAATTTGGTGTCCACAACGTGGGGCAAGGACTTTTGCTTATCCTGACAAGGACTTATTCTGAGCCCTTCAGAGGAGCTAAAATGGACCTTCACATTTTGGTGCCCAAACAGGGACCAACAAGATCCTGATTCTAATGGAAAAGCCTCCAATCCAGATCTCAGTGGAAAAAGTCTCTCCAGAAGCGTGAGTAACAAAGAAACTTTGTTAAAGAGCTGAAGTAGAATTTCAGTGAAATGGGGAAATGGCTTCTATTCAAGGAAAATGTTTAGAGAGCATCATCAAGGTTATGAAATGCCAAGAATTGATTAATTTTGGAGGAGATTACTGAACTTTTAAAAACCGTGCAGGTCATATGTCCTTGTTTTTCTCTGGAAAAAGAATTGGATCCAGATGAATGGGAATTAGTAGGAGAGCAACTAGATGAACACTACAATTCCAAACCAAACTCAATTTCCAAAGATAAACTTCATACCTACAATTTAATCCAAATGGCTTTAAAAATTGTTATTCTAAAGAAAAAGAAGAAGGAGCAAAATGGGGAGGTGTCAACTAAACTAGGTGAAAAGGATGAATCAGATAACAATGGAGTTAAGTACAATTCTGAGCAACAGGAGCATTTCCCATCTCCTCCCTCAATTAACCCTTCATGGGTGGAGCAAGAAGGAGGAGGGGAAGAAGCAGAAACACAAACAGAATTGCCTGTGAAGCAGCCTATGACAAGACTAGAAAAAGCATTGATTAAGGCTAAGAGAGAAGGACAGGATATAAGTGATTTTATACATGCATATCCTGTGATTGAAGAGATTGACTCTATAGGTCAAAAAAGGAGAACGTATGCACCTTTAGATATGAATAAAATTAAAGATTTGAAAAAAGGTTGTACCCTTTATGGGGCTACATCAGCTTATGTTAAAATGTTACTAGATGGTTTGCCTTATGAAGTCCTAGCCTGGAATGATTGGAAATCCATAGCAAGGACATGTCTAGAACCTGGACAAAACGTATTGTGGCTTGCGGAGTTTCATGAATTATGTAAGATCCAAGTCAGATGCAATTTGGAAACAGGAGTTAACACACAATTCACTTTTGAGCAATTAGCTGGTGAAGGTCGGTGTGGAGAGAATTCAGAACAGATTAATTATACCATGACAGTGTATGAGCAAATTGTAAGGCTGCAATAAAAGCTTGGGGTTCCCTCCCCGGACAGAAAGATCGTGGAGAGGCTTTCACTAAAATAGAGCAAGGTCCCAATGAACCTTTTGCAGATTTTGTGGGATATTGCAAACTGCTGTCAAAAGAACTATTGGAGAAAATGCAGCTACAGAAATAATGACCAGACATCTGGCTAAGGAAAATGCCGATGAGATTTGCAAAAGAATTATATGGGGATTAGACAAAGACGTTCCTTTAGAGGAGATCATAAGACGCTGTGCTACAGTGGGAACAAATACTTTTTACACCTGGACAATGATGAATGTGGAAAGACAGGGTCCCTCTTGGCAAAGGACTTCTAGAGAAACTCGGCGATGTTTCCAATGTGGAAAAATTGAACATCTAAGAGCTCAGTGTAGATATGGAGATAGAGTGAGAAGACAGGATGAGAGAAGACCTAAAACTCCATGTCCAAAATGTCATAAGGGTCAAAATTGTAAAGTTCTGTGTCTCCAGAAATTGCCAATCGCTCTCTAGATCTGCCGATCTGCTGTCTCAACTCAATCTCTTGGCCAGATTCTTCTTCCTGTAGAGAGCTGCCAATTCTGATCTAAGTAGACTCTCCTCTCCCTTGCTCAATGTTGCCTCCTTTATCCTCCCAGAGAATGGGCATGGAATAACTCAGGGGCTTCTGGGAAAAAATAACTTCAACCAATGAACTTGCTCCTCCTAAGCATGCAAGCTCCTCCCCAGAAGCTCAAAGGGGTAAAACTCCCCCCAAAGGCTGGAACTAGAGAATTGTTAAGTACCAACTTAGCACCTAGTAAGAACCTAACAGGTGAGGAAGCTGAAGTTTAGAAAAAATAAATGAGTTATCTGATATTATACATAAAAGTGAGTGGGCCAAGATTTGAAACCAGGGCATCCAACTCAAAATCCATTGAGTCTTCTGGGCCATCCTAGTACCTCTATTAAATTATTAAAGCATTATGAAGGGAAGCAGGAATGATAGGGATTTGCTGTCACCAGATGAGATTCTTGGAACATTGGGTACAGAAGAAGTGAAACAAGAATGGTCCAGAGTATGGGTTACTACCAGTCCCCTGTTGGGGTCAGCCTACATTTGGAGATTTTAGCCAATATGAGTTAACATGGACTTTTGAGGAGTATACTCCTGATTCAAGTCATATTCCTATTTTTTCTATTTTCTATTTGGGCTATGTCAAAACTTTCCCCATTTTACCCTTCTTCCTTATGTCAGACCACACATCCTCTACTTCTGTGTTCTTAACACCCGTTGATTTCATATTGCTATTGCTCACATGCTTATTTTTCTATCCAGGTGCCAAAGTGATATTCCTTGTCACTCTCTCCTTGGTTTTTTTAATCTAATTAATTTTTTTTAATTTTTTTTTTTACTCATAATCAATTATTTTTCATTAAGAAACTGCCAATAGGGGAAAATATCTTTCCCAGAACAGAGAGGAATGTGTTTGTTCTCTATGAAACTATCCGGATAGCTTTATGGCAATACAGATATATCAGCAACTGGGCTTTGGAACAATGTCCTTCCTTTCTAGATTTTTCCCCATTTCATCAAGGATAAGATACAAATTTCCCTGGTTGGCAGTTAGCATACTTTATAGCCTGACATCAGCTTATCTTTTTAGGTACTACATCCTTTGAAATTACCTTATATACCTTTTTCTCCTATGGAAGGCAACTTCACTGAAGGCAGTGATTGTTTCCTTCCTGTTTTTACATACCCATAACCTAACATAGTTACTGTTGAACAGTAAGTACTTAATTTATACTCATTGACTGATTGAAAGGATTAAATGGATATATTGACATTTGGACTGTTGTCTCTAATAGTCCTCATTTGATATTCTTACACAGCCATCCCAGACTCTAATCTGCCTGTTTTGAAAGAAAATTTTCTGGTGATCCAGGCTCAGCACCACACTGACCACAGACTATTGCTTGAGTATTTTTCATCAGTTCCTAAGGGAGCTAAATAGTCCTAGAGCCTACACATCATATCCTTTCATACATTGATCTTTACCCATTTGTTGACTCATTTCCTGTAATGCTTGTGGAGGGAAGGCCAGTAAGCTACATGAGCTGCTTGGAACAGAATCCAGACAATCATGAATCAGTGAATATTTGAAAGTTGAATCAATAAAATTTTTATTAATTAACTAGAATGCACCAGATGTTGTGCTAGGTATGAAGGGTACAAAGACACAGAGTTTATAATCCCTGTTCTTGTGGAGCTTACTTTCTGTCTGCAGAAACAGTACATGTATACAACATACAAACACTGAATACTGGATATATTCGGTTTTGTTCAGTTGTTTCCATCATATCCAAATCTGGGTTTTTTGTCTGTTTGTTTGTTTTGTTTTTGTTTTTTGTTTTTTGGCAAATGACCTGGAATTGTTTGCTGGTTTGTTTTGTTTTGTTTTGGTTTTGTTTTTTGTTGTTTGTTTGTTTGTTTTCTAACTTATTGTAGAGGTGAGGAAACTGAGACAAACAGTGTTATTTAATGTGCCCAGGGTCATATAGCTAGTATACATCTAAGGCCAGATCTGAACTCATGCCCGCTTTATCCATTGAACCACTAGAAAAATTCTTACCCCACTGATTTAAAACTTTTCCTACCCTATATTTTCAGTAGTTTCTTTCTTGGCCTTTGCTGCCCAGTTAGGGTAGAAGTGTGGACAGAACCCTTAATGACTTCCTTGTCAGCCTTGCATACTCATAAAACATATTTTTAGATTTTATCATCTCCCACCTTCGCTGCTTCTCTGGGGTTAATTGCCCCTGGAATGCATGTGGACTCTGACCTTGAACTCATTAAAGGAATATTTCTCTAGGGCCATGGATTACATTCTAAGTTGAATATTTATGATTTGATAATCTTTGTGTATTCTTTCTCCTTCTTTGCTCTTGACCTCATATTTTGGGGTTTTCTTCTATTTCCATGAGGATAGTTTGGGAAGAATTAGTTCCATTAATTGTCTATTTTTATAAAATATATACAACTAGTAACATTTCAGGACTTTCAGGGTCATTTCATTACCTATATTTCTACAAGCATACATCCATTTTCATTATAACTGATAATAAATAAACTGGGATAGTTATTTTGGACTTAATTTACACTTTAAAAAAAAGACCCTGCTTTTCATCTCAATTTTATACTCTCCTTTTATGTGTAAGAAATAGACCAGAAAGTCTTCACATGTTGGCTTCTAAGGCTCTATTACCTCAGACAGCTTCATTATGTTTGTAGCAATCTAGTGTGCTCTGAAAGAATTAATCTAGCCTTTCTTGCAATCTGTATATGTTTACATAGAATGAACAAACATTGCATTACATTTCATGAAAATTCAATTATGCCTGTCTCCAGGAAACATGATCTGCTTTGTATTTAATTCCCAAATAAGTCAGGATGACAGTATTTTCAGTATCATCATTGGAATTTGGGTTGTCTTCAAGGCATATTTCTTGGATGTCTGGACAAATTGCCAACAGAACATTCGGATTTTTGTGAGGCTGCTCGTTTCCATAGCTTCCTCTAGTCTTGGGATAATGAAGGCGGGAAGAGAAACATTTGTGACCCAAGTTCATGCAAATTGCAGTCACATCTTAATGTTCTCATTAATAGATGTTATTACAGATAATATTCGACATCAGTTCTGTTTGACTCTGGAATGTGTTTGTATTCATTCACCATTTATTTATTTGCTGAAAATTTATTAAATGTCTGCTGCAGGCTGGAAGAGCACTGATAGGCACTTGAGATAAGCATTTAGATAAAACTGATTCCTTGCTCTTTGGCAGCTTATTGTGTGACTAGGGAAATGGTACCTAAGCTGGAGGGTCTAGAATACATTATATTAGATGATAAGATCCTGATTGGTGTGAAATAAAGAGCATTCATTAAGTATTTATTATAAACTAGGCTGAGAATGCTTATATAATCTGAAAAAATCCCTGCCCTCAAGGAGCCTACATTCAAAATGAGGGAAGATGGAACAGTGGGAGTCCATCCAGGCTAGCCACTGTAACCCTTATCGATTTAGAGTTGAGCTTTAAAAGGTTGTTAGGAATTGAATGTCAAAGATGGGAAGGGAGGACATTCCTAACACAGGCAAACCTTAGGTTTGGTACTGCATAGAGGGGGATTTGTAATCTTGCAAGTCTTCTTCTCTTGAGGAGGATTATTCAATTTTTTGAGGATTCTCTCTTGAATCCCTAGCCCCTTTATCATTTTACTGATGAGTCTCCCTGGATCCCTCCCATTATTAGTCTCCTTTGCTCCTACACATGTGCTGCTGAATGAAGATAAAGAAAATTATACAACTTGCTGACTACAGATTGACGCTACATAATTTCAGCTGGCCTTCACTTCTCCTGGTGCGTCCTCCTGTGCCCTCCAGAAGCTACTCCCTCCAAAGGTACCCATGATTGCATTTGATTTTTAAAATTCTCATTCTCTTTGAACTCTGTAGTCTTTGACATGATCAGTCTGCTCCTTAATGCTCTCTTCTCTCCAGGTTCTTCGGACACCACTCTCCCTGATTCTTATCTAGATGCTCCTTCCTTCTCAGTCTGCTTTACTGGGTCCTCATCCAGATCAGGTGTTCTAAGTATCGGTCTCCCACAGGGTGCCATCATGGGCCCTTCTCCCTTCTCATTCTCCATCTCTTCCCATGGTAATGTCACCAGCTCTCATGGTCACAGTGACCATCTCTATGCTGATGACTCACAAATCTACTTATCTTGCCCCAATCTCTCTGCTGTCCTCCAATATCACATTTTCAGCGGTCTTCCAGACATCTTGAATGCCCAGTAGCTGTCTTGAACACAATATGTCCCAAACGGAGCTCACATTCTTTCCTCATTTCACCCTTTCCCTTTTCCCTATCTTCCCTATTTCTAAAGAGAACACTACCCTCCTCCCAGTCCCTCAGGCCTTCACTTCATTGTCATCCTCAACTCTTCACTCTCTCATACTGCCATATCCAATTCATTACCAAGATCTATTGATTTCACCTTTGCAATGTCTCTTGAATCTCCTTCTTCCCCCCAGCATTGCCACTACTCTGGAGCACACACATCACTTTTAATAGCCTGCTGATGGATTTGCCTGTCTTAATTCTAAACCAACTTCAATCCCTCCTCCATTTATCCATCAAAGTGATTTCCCAAAAGCACAGGTCTGATTGTGTCCTGTATCATCCCATCCCTCCTGGTACACACTCGATAAACTCCATTGACACCCTGTCACTTCTAGAATTAAATGCAATATCTTCTTCTTGTTCAAAGTCCTTCATAATCTAGCCTCCTTCTCTCTTTTCAGTCTTATATATCCTGTCACAAATTCTCCTATCCAGTGACAATGGCCTCCTTCCTGTTCCATGAACGAGATATTCTCTCTCTCAGCTCCGGGCATTTTCTCTGACTGTCCCCCATTCTTAGAATGTTGTTCCTGCTCATCTCTGCCCACTGGTCTACCTGGATTCCTTCAAATCCCAACTGAATTCCCATCTTTCTTTGAAAGACTTGCCCAACCTCTCTTAATTTCAGTGCTTTCTCTCTGTTAATTATTTCCTACTTATCCTGCCTATAACTCTTTGTATGTATTTGTTTGTAGTCTCTCTGAGGGCATTTAATATTTTTTGCCTCTTTTTGTATCCCCTGTCTAAGGCCCAGTGCCTTGCACACAGTAAGTGCTAAATAAATGTTTAATGACTTATTGATTGGGGAGACCAACAAAAGAGAAAATATAGAGAATAGAAGAGAACCAATAATTTTTGGGGGGTTGCACCTCATTTAAGACATTGAGAAGATGAAGAACTAGCTAATGAGATAGCTAGGCAATAAATAGTGAAGGAAGTGAAACCAAAATAATGTTTTATAACATCAATATTAGAAAAATGAACAATTATGAATATTTTTATTTTATTTTATTTTATTTTTAATTTTTTTATTATATATATATTTTTTTATATAATATTATCCCTTGTATTCATTTTTCCAAATTACCCCCCCTCCCTCTATTCCCTCCCCCCGATGACAGGCAATCCCATACATTTTACATGTGTTACAATATAGTCTAGGTACAATACATGTGTGTGAATATCATTTTCTTGTTGCACATTAAACATTAGATTCCGAAGGTACATGCAACCTGGGCAGACAGATATTAGTGCTAACAATTTACATTCACTTCCCAGTGTTTCTTCTCTGGGTGTAGCTACCTCTGTCCATCATTGATCAACTGGAAGTGAGTTGGATCTTCTTTATGTTGAAGATTTCCACTTCCATCAGAATACATCCTCATACGGTATTGTTGAAGTGTACAGTGATCTTCTGGTTCTACTCATTTCACTCAGCATCAGTTGATTTAAGTCTCTCCAGGCCTCTCTGTATTATGAATATTTTTATAAACTGATGAAGAATGAAATGAGCGGAATCAGAATAATTCAATGTAAAAAAAAATCACACTCAATTTTGAAAGCTGCAAGAATTATGGTCAATACAATGACTATTCATGATTTCAGAAAACTGATGATAAAACTTGCTGACTGAAAAGAGATGTGAAGGATTTATGATGCAGAAACACATTATATATTACAAATACATATACAAGGGCATGCTTATATATATATATATATATATGCACATGTATATACCTACATATATATGGTGTGAAACATATATAGTCATTGAGAGAATTTATTTTGCTTAACTTTGCATATTTATAACAAGCAATTTCTTCTTTAATGTGGTTAGGATGTCAGGGACTAAAAACAAATTTTTGCTCATTTAAAACAAGTGGAGAATTGGGAATGTGTGTGTTTTCATATGAGATCATTTTATTTTTAATTAATTGTTTTACTTTATTATCAGGGACATCTTATAAAGTGTGGGCAATATAAAAGTAAAGAAAAAAAATACTTGACTAAGATTAAAGAAACAAAGGAAAGAAAAAGAGAAAGAAAAGTTTTTTTTTTTTCTTTTGTTGGTTTGTTTGTTTGTTTTTAAATTAATCTCCTGCTTTGCTAGGCCCCAGAGAGATGATTTTAAGGGCTGAAACAGATTCAACTGGCAATGAGATTAAAAAGATGTGACAAAAATCAGTAAAGTATGGTGTCTGAATCAAAGGAATCTTGACACTGTTCATTTCTACTTTCTCTTAGGTTTCCTTCTTCAATTTTTTTTTTTTTTTTTTTTTCCTTTTTAACTGTTTGGTTACTTCTTAGCTTCCTTTGCTGAGTTATCATTCACTGCTCAGCATTCTCTTTGTATAGGGATTTTTCTTTTCTCTTTCCTTGGATTCCTTCAAGTCTCAACTAAAATCCCATCTTCCTTTGAAAACCCTTTTCCATTTATCTTAATCGCGATACCTTCCCTCTCTTAATTATCTCCTACTTATTCTATGTTTTTTTTGATATAGCTGTTTGTAGCTGTCTTCCCTATTAACTTGAGCGTCCCTTAAATAGCTAATGTTATTTTCTTCTTTTTGTATTCAGTCTTGGTCCTCTTCCCTTTTCTCTTTTTATTCCTCCTCTTCATTCTGATGGGTGGTTTAATTTACTTTTATGACAACTTTTGGCTTTCATACTCCTCCCTAATCCCGCTCAGAAGCCCAACCCCCCATCACCTTTTAGATATTTCATACTGAATGTTTCATGGGCATCTCAAATTCCCCAAGTCCAATTTAGAATTGATCATCCATCTTCCGATCCCATCCCCCCTCTCCAATCTTTTTCTTAACGGCCCTGTCTCTGTTTAGTATAATCCCTTCTTCCAGTCACCCAGATTTGCTACCTCACAGTCATTCTTGACCTTTGCCTTTCTCTAACGCCTCCTCTACAACAGCTGCTCACTTTTGCTACTGTTACCTCCAGTGTCCCTTACATTCATCCCCTCTCTTCCACCCAGCCAGTCGGGACCCTCCTTCAGGCTCTCATCACTCTTGCTTGGAGTTGTCACCACTCTTCTCACATAGCTGCCAAGATGACATTCCTGCAGTATATGTTGTTCTTTCTCAAGAAACTCTAGTGGTTCTTTCTTATTTCTGGAACAAAATCTAAATACTTCTGCTTGACATTAACACCTTTCACACTCTTAATTCTGTCTGCCTTTTTGCACACTTACCTGAAAATTCCGTTTCCCTCTCCCTGATTTTATCGAATCTGTGCCCTTTGCCCAGAATGCCCTCTCTCTTCATCACCAGTGAATGCTTAGTTTTCTTCCAAACTCATCTTGTGTGCCACCTGCTGCATGAGGGCTTTTGTGACCCTTTTCTTCTCCCAGTTACTATGGTCCTCCCTCCAGAAATAAATTTCTATTTATTTTGAGCATGTTATATGTTTCTCTGTATGTAATAATTCTCTCCTCTTTACTCCCCTCCATATTAATTCCTTGAAGCCAGGGATTCTTCTGTTTTTATCTTTGTATATTCATTGCCTAGTTTAGTTCCTAACTTAAATAATAGAATGATTTTTGAAAGGAGAAGAGAATATTTAGTTAAAAGGGGGATGGTCAAGAATGGTCAAAAGCTTCAGAGAAGTCTGCAAGAAGGATAAAGATTTTTCTTTTTTACTGAGGCAAATTGGGGTTAAGTGACTTGCCCAGGGTTACCCAGCCAGGAAGTGTTAAGTATCTGAGGGCAGATTTGAACTCGGGTCCTCCTATTTCAGGGCTGGTGCTCTATCCATTGCCCCACCTAGTTGCCCTTGGATAAACATTTGTTAAAAGTCTTTTATGTTTATATTTCATGTTCTGAGATCCTAGGAAACTTCAGAATATATGAAGCTTCATTGTAAAAAGCCTATCTTAGAATTCATAATGCAAAAATAAAATAACATATGATGATCACAGAAGAAATGCAGAGAATGAATACGTGTTTGATTGCTAAACATGTAGCTAGAGTTAGTGGTATGAGTTCATACTGAGGGAGCATCATTGTGGGCTAGAGTAACTGAGAAGCTGGTCCTTGAAAGTGACTAAATTTGGATAAGCAGAGAGGAGAGATGAAGACTTTCCTGTTGTAGACAGAAAGATGGATGATGGCCCAAAGGGAAAGCATCTTTGATGCCTCTTCGGAATAGGTCTATTCATTTGGGCTTAAAGAAAGAGGGGATAAATGAGAGATGAGTCTAGAAAGGTAAGAAGATTCCAGGATTTAGTTGAAAAAACTAAAGATGGATCTGTGTTTCATTTTATTTCCCTTTTCTCTGCATATTCTGCAGGGGCAGTCCTAACAACATTAACTGCCACAAAATGTTGGTCAGCTTTGGCAAAAGCAGAATTCTTTTCAATAAGAAACAGATTAAAGATCAGGTTATTTAGTTCACCTCACTAATTTTCTTTATTAAGTCTTATTTTTCTTATCATCTTATGTGAGATAATATCATTAAAGCAAGCTATATAATTGTGTTATTAGCTTAATGTTTGGCACTTAGTAATGCTTAATAAATGTTTGTTTAATATGTTATTTATAATAATATAGTTATTACTATATGGTTACTAAGCTGTCTTTCATATGCTATACCTTTACTCCCAAGCCAGGAGGCTTCCTTGACCCTATGTCAATTATTTTGTATTGCACCAGAATAGCCTTTTTTAGCTCTTATATAAAATATGATCTTGAATCTTTGGGAGTTCACACCCACCCACTCCCTTTTCTTCATACCTTCCTTCCAACTTGTGGAATGAATCCCCATTTGATGTTAGTTTCTTATTCTGGAAATGGTGACTTGGAAGCATTAGGAGCTTACGTCTTTGCAGAAGTATTACCCAGCCATTCCAAAGATAACACCAGCCTCTGTTTGTTGCCTTTCAACATAAATACACTTTTAGTACAAAGGGAAGATTTCTGAAGCTTGAGTTTGTGCAATTCTCTTGGGACTCAGCGGGAAAGCTAGTGTATGAAAGTGTTAGTAGAGTAATGCCTAATATAGTTTACTGAGCAATTTCATAGAGAAGTAATGGAGGTAATCTCAGCAATTCCAAACAGCAGCATTTTTAAGTCACAGAGAAAGTGTTACCTTCATTTTATTGATCTGGATCAGGATATTTTCCTAACCTACCTCCTACCACCACTGTCCAAATTTCTTTTTTATTACCTTCAGATCTTCAATGTCCTGGCAGCATTGAGGTATCTTCAAAATAAGATTCTTTAGAGTTCTATAAAGTGCTTCCCAAATTTCATGTGCTCTTAATTGGAAGGCAGTGAAAAGATGTAAAAATAGAGGCTGTATATTATGGGCAAAATACTGCAAATAGGACCAAAAAGGCCAGTGTACTGGTGCTAGTTAATTGGTAATGTGATCTTGTTCAAGTCATATAATTTCTTTCTATCCCAGTTGAAATATCTTTAATATGAAGGGGAATGGATAATGACTTTTAAGTTCTAAAATTCTATGATTCTGCTGTACAGATCAGGTGTACAATTGAAGAGGCTATTTAAAAAATTGAGGCCCATCTGGCTACATCTGATGAGTTAATAAGAATTTGATAGCAACCTTCTGTACGATTATGAGAACATTTGTTATATGTGAATGTTGAAGATTTGGAACTTGGAAGTGTGTTATAGTGGAAAAAACACTGGATTTGGATCAACAGAAAAATGTTCAGTATCAGTTATTTAGCCTATTTTCTGTGTCATCTTGTAAAAGTCAGTTAACTTTTTTTGACCTCAGTTTCATTTGGTATGAGGAGACTGGTCTAAAGCAGTGGTGTCAGATTCAAGTACAAAATGGCCACTATTCTATATTTAAGAGTTCCTGCAAAGATGTATGTTAATTCAGAAAATCATACTTTAACATTATCTATGTTCTATTGTATTTTTATTTATTTTGTTAAATGTTTCCCAATTCCATTTTAATCTGATTTATCCAGTAACACTTGATTGCATTGGGCTGTATATTTGATAACTCTGGACTAGAAAATTTTCAACATTTCTTTCTATTCTAATTTGTGAACCTATAAATTATATTTAGAATAGTTGCTATTCCAGGCTTGTCTATTTCCTGGCAATAATACTGTTTTTTGACCTGTAGAGAATACAGTGGGCATCCAGTTCCACTAAATCACATGTCACATAGCCATATGGATGAGTCATGTCAGGGAAATTCCTTGTTCTTTTGTCCTAGCACCCCAGCAGGATAATGTAGAAAGAAGGGAGTGACCACCTTCATTCTGGCCCCAAACTGTTTAGGATATTCCCCCATACCCAAGGCTTAGATATGCTGCAATTACATCTGAGAAATCTCAAGCATTTAAGTCGAATTTGTAACCAACCTTCCATTTCCAAATAGACACATTAAATCTCAAAATTGAGTGGCTCAAAGCTACAAGAGAGCTCATGTGGTAGAATGGATTAAGCACTAATTTGGAGTTAAGGGACTTGGGTTCAAATCTCCATGCTGTTGCTAATTGTGAAATCTTGAACAAATCACTCAATGTCCCTTTCCTATTTAATTTCCTCATCTATCACATAAAAGGGATAGATATAAAAGGGATGGATTAAATAACTTCCAGTTTCCTTTAATCTCAAAATCTCTAATTCAATTAAGAGCTTTTTATATGCCATAGCTATGAAGTAAGTGAATGTCTTTCTATGCTTAGTTTGCAAAACAGCTGTGATACAATGGGACAGATATACTGGAGTTAGAAAGCTTAGATTTTGATCCTGGCTCTGTTATTTACTCTCTGTGTGACTTTGGGTATCTCAAAATCAGTTTCTTCATAATAAGAATTTTTCATTTACATAGTAAGGAAGAATTTTTGTGAGGCTATACTGAAGTTAAATAGAAATGTAATGTATATGTAATATATGTAATATATAATATAAATGTCAGCTATTACCATATTGTAGCTGCTAGTCCCAGGAAATATCAGAAAGATTAAGGAAAAACAATATTATGGATCAGAATTGAAAAAAAATAATATTCTTAATTTTTTTTTGGTAGTAGAACACCTCCCATCTATCTTGTAGAATGTATTTTGGTTTAAAGGTGTTTTATTTTCAATCTTTAAACCAAATTAATATCTAAATAGGCAAATTATGCTTAGTTTTTTAGAAAGTCTTCCTGAAACTTAATTACAGTCAAAATCATAAACCGTGTCCATGATTAATGTAAATATTTCAACTAAGTCCTGCCCCTGCATCTTCAGGCCCTGTCAAGGAGACATCCCTTCCCCCCAAATACATCCCTTCATTTTTAAAAATCTTTTTTATAATTATAGGTTTCCCTGATGTCCACAACTACAAATATTCCTTAGTCTATCCCAGTCTTAAAAACCTGTCACTTGACCTTGCCACCCTAGACTTATTATCTTATAGGTCTTCATACTTTCAGAGCTGAACTCCCAGGAAAACCAGTTCCTCTCCTGTCACTTCCTTCTTGGGCCCCCAGTGATCTGACTTCTGACCTCCTCAGTTGCATCTGTTTTGCCCAAAGTGAACAGCGGCCACTTAATTGCTAAATTGTATGGCTTTTTCTTACTCCTAGACCTTTTGACTAGTTGGCAATTTTTGAGCTTGACATCCTTTTCCTTCTGGTTGCTCTCTCCTTCTTGGGGTTTCTGACATCACTGGCTCTAGATTCTCTGTCTAGCTACTCCACCTTTGTTCCTTTTGCTGTGCCCATGTCCCACCCCATAGTCCCAGCTTAAACCCAGGTTCTTTACTTTGTGCTTGCTAGCTATTTAATCAGGTTACAAACAATAAATATATACCTGGCACTGTACAAAGGTCTGGGGATACAGAAAGAACAAAGGCAGTCCCCTTAAGGAGCCTCTTATCTAGTTAGGGAGACAACAAAGAAATATGTAATATAACAGATACACGTATTTTACATGTATGTTTATGTGTATATACAAATAGGTATGTGTATACACACTATATATTCATATGTCTACAATGCATGCTTTTGGTGTGGATTGAGTTTATTGTGTTGTCTTCCCTCCTACATTAAATTCCTTTTTTGCCTCCGCATATTTAATTACTACATCAGCATAGATGAAGCTGCAGAGGCCCAGCTTGTGCTCCCACTCTTGTAGCCCAGGCCTTTTTGGCTCCCACTCCTTTGGCTCCTTCTCTAACTTGGCTCTGCCTGCCTGATTTGGGGGGTTTGTCTGGGTTTAGTACTTTGTAATCATTTAGAACCATGGTTGCCCATGGTTAGAAAATGCTATCCCTGGCTTGGCACGAAGAAGTATTTGGGAAGGAACTGGATGTCCTGTGAATAAAACACCTGACTCTCTGACACAGCTCAGGAGGCAGGAAGGCAGGGGCTGCCTTGGCCAGGCCTGATGGCTTAGAGTAGGAGAACAGCTGTTCTCCAGTAAGGGGTGGAATAACCCAGCTAGTCAGCCAGCCAAGCCACAAACTACTGTAGTTCACAGCTAAATTGGAATAAACAAATGGAAATAGTTAGAGATTAGGTATTTCCTCCCTTATAAATAAGGATCTACAACAGTGAATTATTAATAGTCTTAAAAAAAAGCATTTCATTTTCCCCAGAGATTAGGACTAATTAGACCCAATACTGGGCAGTTACATAAGAAACATTAGGCTATTATATAAGGAACTTTGATAGTAAATACCTGGAACATCATGCCAGAAGCCAGTTAAATAAGGAATGCCCTGTATTCTATGTCACTTAGAAACCGTTATCAGTTTTTGAAAAATAAGAGCCTACATTTTAAGAAATGTTTAATCATAATTGTGATTGTTCTACTACCTTAGCATTTTAAGTTATCTTTAGAGTTGACATTTCTGTTGTTTCTTGTTCTTACTTCTGGCAACCCACAGAGCATTATTTATTTATTTTGCATTATATATCCAAGAATCAACATGGCTAGATTTATAGTGCAAACACATACTCTAGTTGCCCAAGGAATTAAACTTCTCTGGTAAGTGTAAATCTGTATGTTGTACATAAAAAGCAATGGGTAAGTGGTACACCACTATTGTGAAAGGAAATATAATAGGGCTCTCTCACCTTGACTCCCCAGCTTCTCTTCTTGCCAGTTTTAAAGTAAAAGTAAAGTTTCAGATCACTTTTTTAGAGAACAGTGTGGGCCACGTGTCAGCATAGATTACAGATCCTTAGGTATGTCTTGGATATCTTGAATAGGATGTTCCATAAATAGGAATCTCAAACTTAGCGTGTGCAAAACAAAAGTCATTATCTTTTCCCATGAACCCTAACCCTTCCACCACTTTCTGAGTATTTCAGTTACTACTGAGGGGGTATCCCCATCCTCCCACTTGCCCAGGCTTACAACCTCTGTGTCCTCCTCTATCTCTCATTCTCACAACATAAACCCAAACCACCTTCACAAGACCCCTGGCTATGTCCCCTTGTCTCATACTACCCCAAGCTTAATTTAGGCTCTTTCTTTTTTTTTTTTTTGGCAAGGAAATTAAGGCTAAGTGATTTGCCCAGGGTCACACAGCTAGTAAGTATCAAATGTCTGAGGCTGGATTTGAACTCAGATCTTGACTCTAGGGCCATTGCTCTATCTACTGGGCTATTTAACCGCCATTCTCATTACTTCTTGCAAGTAAAATGCCAAGCAAGTAGATAACCTGTCTCTCTGCTTCAAGTCTGTTCATTCAAAGCACTTTTCTCTCAATCCATTGATCTTTATTGGTCCTGTTATCTCCAGGAGCAAATATAAATTCTGCCGTAGTCATTTAAAGCTCTTCACAACCTGCTTTCTTCTTACTTTTCCATCCTTCTTAAAATGTACTCCTTTCTACAGATAGATTTGAATGAGATGAGGTGAGATCTTTCAAGACAGTTGTGAAAATCGAGTAAGGCTTCATCTACTTCAGAGTTTGAGTAGGCCTGAAGGACTGTGAACATTGAGTCAAGGGCATAATTGCGTTCCCCTCTCATGATATCATCTCCCTATTTTAGCCAAATATGGGCAACTATGTACTTATTGGTCAAGTTGAATTTCTTGGGTAGATCTGGAGTTTAGAATGTAAGACTCTCAGCCAATGAGGATGAGGGTCAGTGGTGGGAGGGGGTGTTTTGTGTTAGGGATTAAAGGGGCTACCCTGCCCACAGGAGGCGCTTCCTCTCTTCCATTGTCTGCTTGAAGGGTGGGATGCCCTCTCAAGAATGTACAATAAACTTTGCTTTTCTCTAGAGCTCTCTCCAGCTTTTTTATTAAATGGTGACCCCTCACCAGTTCTGTACCATACAGATTCTTATGATCCAGTTTCACTGGTCCCCTCATAGATTCTGGAACACAACATTCCAACACAACATGTTTCTCATGCTTAAAAGGCTTTTCCCCCTCATTTTTTTTTCTTGCTTCTTTCAAGGCTTAATTTAGAGCCCATCTTCTACAGCCTCCCTAAGCTAGCCTTTTTCAGGTTTTCTTTTATCATGAGTCAGGTTATTGTAGGAAAGTTTGAACTAATCCTTCATACCTTCTATGACCTTAGCTGGGATTGTTGAAACAATAAAGTTCTATTCCAGATCTGGGGGAGATGGGATTAAATTTGCCTTCATTTGGATTTTAATCTGGGATCCAGATAAGGGCCCTTTGGGCAAAAGGGATATAAAAGTAGTTTTTGAGACTTCAGATGTAAACACCTAAAACTCCAGGAATGCTCTTTGTTGAATGCTTTTAAACCTTCTTGCTGATGGTTTTGTAAGCTTTTATCTTTCAGATAACTTTAAAACAAAACTGAGAAGTGATTTTACCTAATGGTTTTAGACTACTATTTTAGCAAATAAGCTTTGTTTAAACTTTCTTGTTCTGAGTGATCCATTGTACTAGCTCATAAGAGTGAACCTAACACTTATTCATCTACTTTATATCTTATATTTTCCTAGTTATTGATACACCAATAGAATATAAGCTTCTTTAAGGAAGGGACTTTTTGTTTGTTTGTTTTTGCCTTTTTTGTATCCCCAATGAATGTAGTAAGAGCTTAATAAATGTTTGTTGATAGTACTATTAAAGATTTGTTCACCTTTGATATAAAAAATCACTGGCTTCTAAAAGCCCTGTGATAAGACTCCACTCACTCCCTGGGAAGCACAAATGAAAAGACAGCCCACTCCTGAGATAATACCTGAAGTCCTTAACCAGAGCTAGGGAGCTAATGGGTCCTGTCCTACTAGTTCCTGCCAATCATATTCTATATTGATATGCCAACATATTAGATACACTTCAGTCAGCAGAGACAGAAGGGTAGATATTTGGACATCACAACCAGTAATTATTGGAAACCACCTGATAGTTCTTAATGATTGTACCCCAAGGTCATTGGGCTCAAGAAGTTCCCATGGGCTCTGAGAATAGGGAGAGCCATGTCTGCTAGAAATTTCAGGCTTATTGTAAGTGTCCTCTCTTTGGTAGCCAGGGATTAGAGGAATGAACCCCGTAAGTCATGTACTGTGTTGACATTCTTGCCTACAAATAGGATCATGACTAGAGATCTTGAGCAGAGTGTAGATATTAGTTTGTATATTTTTTAGTTCTACAAGGGAATTAACAAAGAAGAATGGTCAGAATATTATATTTTGTTGACTAAATGAAGTGGGATATATTTTTCAATTCAAATGCATTTTAGGTCTTTCTCTCTTTGTGCTCCAAATTGACTTTTGAAGGAGTTGATTGATTTGAACAAAATTTGGCATTCTACTAAGGAAAAAATCAAGATAAATCTTAGATTAGAATTGTGCTTCAGTTTGATATCATTCAAAGAACATATCCTTTGTAATGTTTAATAGATTTCAGTGAAATTGGTCTGTCAGTAGAGCTTACAGATATGTGATTACATTGAATGGAATCTAAAATCCATGTAACTACCAGAATAGAATTTTGGAGCTGGAAAGGATCTTAAAAGAGACCATTTAGTGAAATAACCTCATTTTTCAGAAGTTATTTATTATACACACACACACACACACACACACACACACACACACACCCCCCCATATGTTATATACTATGCTGTTAACAGTATGATTAACTTAAAAATTTGTATTGATTTAATAGAACTGAATTCATTTAAGAAAACAAGTTACCATCCCCAGACCTCTGAAAAGCATAGGTCTTTGACTTTGTATATGATAGTTCTGATTTTAGACTACCTAATTTGCTTTTATTTAACAATATTTCCATTTCAGTATTGTTAGAATGAGTGAGCAGGTGGTACAGTGGATAGAGAGCTGCCCCTGAAGTCAGCAAAAATTGTCTTCCTGAGATCAAATATGGCCTCAGAAGCTTAGTAGCTGTGTGATCCTGGATAAGAATTTTAACTCTATTTACCTTAAATTCCTCATTTGTAAAATGAGGTAGAGAAGGAAAAGGAAAAGTACTCCAGTTTTTGTTTTTGTTTTTGTTTTTTGCCAAGAAATCCCCAAATAGGATCATGAAAAATTGGATATGACTAAAAAACAATTGAAGAATAGAAACTGTTAGAACAGAGTTCCTCAGAGATGTGATCAAGTCCCCATACCTCAGTGTGATCCCCTTTGTTCTTTAAAAGCATTTCTATAGCAATCACACTTCTCCCAATATGGGTATATTAGAAAACTTATAATTATTATCTACAATGCCTTGTGGAATCTTCTAAAGACATAAACCAGATATTTGGAAAATATTATGAACCACAATCTCCTCCCTTTAGCATTAGATTGGAGATACGTGAGAGGTAGCTTTTATTAACTGGGATAAGAGATAACCAGGATGTGGTTGGATTTCTATTTTTTAAGGATCAAAATTAATGACACATGGCTAAACACAAAGAAAATGTGATATGCATTGTGTAATTGTGTCTGTGGCATAGTAGAGTATTTCTAAGTATGATTACACCAATTTATTTGCAAGTGATTTATTTTACAACGTATTTGGTTCCCTCTTTTGATATCAAGAGAACTCGGTAATGCCTGTGAGGAATTCCCTTATCTATCACTATGACCCAAATTTTAAAAAATCAACTCAAGTGTAGTAGGATAGATATTTGATTTGGATTCAAATGACTTGTGTTTTAATTTTAACACTGCCACCATTTACTAGCTCTAATCTTGGTTGTATCACTTATATTTTCCAGCTTAAACTTTCTAAACCTTACTTTCCTCATCTGCAAAGAATATCTACTGTCCTTTCTATTCCCAAATATGTGCCTTCAGGTTCATGCTTGTTAAGCAACTATTTCAATCAGGCTGTATATACTAGTGATTGTGTATAGAGTTATCCTTTCATATAATTGTATAAAAGAAAATCCCTTAGAGAGGACTTCAAATCAGGAGATATCTATGTTTGAAAACTGCTTCCATCAATTAATTATTGTGTGACCAGTGGCAAGTCAGTTAACTTCTGTGAATCTGGGTTTCCTCATCTGTAAAATATGAATAATTATATCTAAGTATCTCTTACAGTGTTATTTTGGTAATTAAATGAAATGATATGCCTGATGTATAAAACCTCAAAGCAGTATATAAAATTTCAGTTGATTTTTAAAAAAAAATTTTTTATTTTTATATATCACTTCCAGAACATAGTGAGAAAAACTTCTCTTCCATCCTCTCAATCCGTTTTTTGGAAGGACTTTCTCTAAAAGTCTGCTGTAATCTATTATCCAGCCTTGCTTTGTAAGTGAAAATAATACAATTGTGATTATGCAAATATGTCCATTCTGAAAAATAAGGGCAGGGGGACAAGGAAGGGGGTGAACATTCAATAGTAGTAATTTATGATAAAACTTTAATAGTACTGATTATCTGTAAATTTTGTTTCTTGTCTGTTATATGCATACATAATTTCTAAAGTAAAATAATTTAGCCATGTGCACTTTATGAGTAGATTTGTTTTCTGGAAAATGCCAGATTAAAGCATATTAGCAGGTACCCTTTTCTTAACGGTTTTGTATATGAGAATTGATTTACTGAGTCTTCTTGGGGGAGTCCCTTAACAGCATGTTTGCAACCTCAGATTGCTTTCATTTTTCTTATGGTTTATACTGCTGAGGCAACAACAGTTTCTTTTTTTTTTTCTTTATCTTTCCTACAAAATGATTCCAACTGGTGGAAGTAAAGAAGAGTTTTAGCTTGTAAAAGGAAATAAATAGAAATATATTTGATAAAGAAAAGCAGTCTTGCCAGAGTTTTGCTTGTTAACTTTATGACCAAAAGAAAACCCACGAAATTCTTATATAGAAATAACAATATCCAAGTAAACCATCTTAGATAAGGTCTCCCACCATTGATAATAGAAAAACCAATATAAAAACTTTGTGTCAATTTTTTCCCTATTGAATCAAGTCCTATTGCATGATCAGTTGTTCTAGTCCTCTAATAAAAAGAAGTAAAAATGATGGACCAAAACAAAGATTTCATTTTGAAAACAAACTTAATACCACTTCTGAGTTTTAGGTACAGCCATAGCTAAGGGTCAGTTTCTGACAGTTTATTCTTCAAGATTTTACTTTAGAATTTCCACAGCTATCTTAGGAGTTCCCAAATAATTCCAATATCTTTATATATTTTAAAATTCTTTTGTTCACTGACATGAGCTTTTGACTTCAAGCTATGGGTCATTGCTGTCCTATAATCCTTGACTTGAGTTTATTTTTACCATTGATTCTGTTGACTTCTGCCTCCACTGCACAGAAGTCACTGATTATCTTGTGACCATCTTTCTGGACCTTAGTATCACAATGCTTCTGCCTCTGAGATTTCAGCTTTGGCCCTCTTCCTCTCTGTCGGTAGCCTCCTAACCTGTCAGATCTTTTCCTTCTCCCTAACAAGTGGATTTTCCTCTAATATTTCCGCTAATAATTCTTTCCAGATTTACTCCTAGATACTTTAAACCCATTAGTAAAGTGATAAAATGCCAACACAGATGACTATAGTATGTAACATTGCATAGTGTGTACATTTAAGAGTGATTAAACAGAGTTCTAGGTGAAGTCTGATGGAGAAAGTCATTAACAATCAGAAGAAATTTTCTGAAGGAGATAGCATTTCATCTTGCCTTTAAAGAGTTGATGAAAAAAAATTGATGACAAGTTAGAGGATCTGGTGGTGGAATGGTATTGTTATGACTGAAAAAAAGGGTTAAAGAAAGGTGGTGGTGGTAAAGGAATATATTAGAATGGAAAAGGGGAAAGAGATAAAACTTGCTGTTTCTCATGATTGTAAATTCTCGATTGTATGAGAGGATATTAAAAGGAATACACTAGTAGAGTGTCAAAGAAGAAGAAAGAGGTAGGACTTACTGTTTCTGATAATTTTATATATATATAAATAAAATGGTATATAATTGTATATTAATCAATTAACATTTATTAAGTAATTAGTTACTGTTGTTAAGCTGTGGGCAACACAGATATAAGCAAAAGGTAATACTTGCTCTCAAGAATCTTATTGGGGTGATAACATGCAAGCATGCAAATAAATATGTACAAAGCAAGAATCTTATTGGGGTGATAACATGCAAGCATGCAAATAAATATGTACAAAGCAAGTATATACAGGATTAATAGAAAATTATCAACATAGAGAATGCACCATAATTAAATGGAAATGGGGGAAGGTTCCTGTAAAAGAAGCAATTTTGAATTAGAACTTAAAGGAAGCCATGAAGGAGTCATGATCCCATTTGGAGTTTTCTTTTCAAAGATACTGGAATATTTTTCTCAAGTCTTTTCAGGCTCATTTTACAGAGAAGGAAACTGAGGCAAACAAAGTCAAATGTCTTGTCTATTGTCACATAGGCAGGAAGTGTCTAGGGCTAGATTCGAATTCAAATCTGTCTAACTCCAGGCCGAGTGCTTTGTCCACTGCTGGTGCCCAGAAGTATGGCCACATGTTGTGATTCATCCTTCATAGTTGAAGAAGACTAAAATGACATCATAGTGTTGGGGTTAAAGTACAGGCTGATCAGTCCGGTATGAGCTCCGAAGACTGGGCCCCAGACTCGGCATCAAATAGTCCCTTTCATCATTCAGGACCGAGGTGTCCAGTTTTGTGCACCTCAGGTTTCCTTTGTGCTCCTGCTCCAAGGGCACCCCATGCTGGATGCTCCTGTGCGGGACCATCTCACAATCAGTACTACAGGTCTTTGAGAGACCCTAAAACTGGTTTTGTACTGCTTTTTCTGACTTCCTGGTGAGTGAAGGCCTATGCTAATTCCATATAAAATAGATCAATAATAAGGATGTAATTCTGTGATTGTAGAGAAGCTCAGCCTCTTGGTGTCTTTCTTCTAACCCCCCCCCCCCCCCATGCTAGGTCTCCCCTAACTCCACCATGCTTCTCGAGCCGCTTCTCCTCCTTCTGGGTGCTTTTCCCTTCCTGCCAGCTAAGGACAGGCCCAGTCTCATGGGGTGCTCCCTTGTGTAGGACAGGGATGCTAGACCTCCTGCTTTACCCAAATTGACTACTCTCATCAGTCTCCAGATACAAACAGAAAGCCTTGATTCCGTTCTTGTAAGAAGTGGGCCAGCACCCTCCCCAGGCGGTCTCCCTGGGCTCTACCACCGAGCATCGCAAGTCCTCCCTTACTCTGCTGACTTGTAAATTCATGGGTCTAATTGAATCCTTCAGAAGCACTGAAGGGACTGTTGGCCAGTGTACAACAGTGTCTCCTTTTTTGGCATGAGCAACTTGAAACTTAGGCTGTCTGATCGACTTTCTCTCCAGTCTTGGAGAAGTCTTCACTTGTCCCATTCACTTTCTACTGGAGAATTGTGAGTTCCCCTGAGGAACTTGTATTTCAGATGCTCTCCCCCTCAATTTCTTGTTTATCATTCCTAGTGTCTGCTGTACTCCTTCATTTTATCTGTAACTTCTTCCCCAAGCAAACCAGCTTTTTGCCAAAAAGAATATTGTTGTGAATTCTTCCCATGAGCAGCCCCAACATTTGGTGACTGTCCTAACTTCCTGAATCCTAAAATCCTCCTCTGGGGACTCCCAGTAAGTAGAAGAGTGTGACCCTTTCAGCTTCTCTTTGGCAGATACTTCCCCACCTTCTCCAGACAGATGGCTTAGGGAAATCTGGGGACCTGTTGTACTTTCATCTTTCTTCCTTCCTTCCAGATGAATAGGCCATGGAATAAGAGGACCTTTAAATTAGTTGAGGAAAATGGAACAAAATTGTATCCCACAAATAATTTGTTGTTTTCTTAAAAAACTTGTTCTTCTTACATACATTTCTACAATCAAAGTGAAATGCCAGAGAAACTGAGTCAGGATAGAGATAAGAGAACATTTTAATAACGTATTTGAAAGGGAGAAATTTACTGGCACCCAAATGGAGCCATGGTTTGGTCCCAGGGCTGAATGAGACTATCATCTCCAAGAATCTAGCAAACAGTGAAAGTTCTCAATGACCTACACACTCATGGCTCAGATGCAGGGGGTAGATTGAAGCAGGGGTGGAGTCAGGGCCCTGAGAGCAGAAAGGGACTCTGACTATCTCTTTCTGTTAGGGTGAGGGGAGGCATGGGGGAGGAACCCCAAAGATAGGGAGAGGCATCTTGATAAGATGGTATCTGATATTCTGATAGCTTGGGATGGGGAGAGCCATTCTGATATTCTAAAATATAAGATCTTTTATCCTTATAAAATATTCTGATAAAGAGGGAGGTAAGATTTTGCAGGACTGAGAAGCAGGGAAACTGAGTCAGGATAATTGGAGAAACTGAGAACTGTGGCATAACAAAAGTAGTTTATATTGAATATTAAAATATTTTGCCACTGATATATTGTGCCATAGAAACATAAATATTTTCCTTTCAGATTAATTCTGAATAAAGATCTAATTTCCAGTTAGATTAATTAATCTTTAATTGATTTTTGATCATTCTGCTTAAATTCATTTTGAACTAAGCCTAATTAAGCTGTTGATTTGGTATCCTTAATGTAAATTCAACTAATTTATCAGTTCATCATTTTAGCTTTGAAATGAGCATTTCTCCCATTTCCATTGAAAATTGTGATCCTCCTCCTTATGAATTTTCAGGAAATCATTGCATAGATGAAGCAGCAGAGCCCTGAAATTAGTCAAGTGTTCTAGATCTATGATCCTGCATAGACAGCCTCATGTGTTCTGTGTTGATATTTGATAATCAGTTATCCAATTTAAATTTGGGGTTCTGCTAAAACAGTAAATGCAGAATGGTAATACAGTTGGAATTCCAGATTTTATTATATCTGAGTTTCCCCTAGAAAATTTGTTTCTCATGCTTTAATGTGGACTTTCTAAAATTATCATTATTAATTCATCTCTAAAAAAATCAAAGTGACCATTCACTGTTAGTGAGATCTTAGTGTTTGAATGAAAAATGATAAGTTTCTGAGTCCTAAGTTTCCAGGAAATAGATTTTATGACTTGACATATTCTTGCCATGTTATCAGAAAGATCTCTGTTATGTAAGATGCATTTTAGTTCTAAAGTGTAAACTTTATCCACTTGATAAGCTCCAACTCCTTCGAGCTTGAAGCAACCATTGTTTCAGTGGAAGACAAGAGACCTCTAGCCCTTGTCCCCAGAGTGTTTTCTCCCCAAAAGATAGAAAAGGGAGAAATGATAAATCACTGCCAAGAGTCTACTCAAAACTCCCATTCTAGCTTACTTGTCTTTTATAACCTTGTAGACTATTATCCCCCAGATTTTATATATAATTAATTTGCTAGACTTCCTTTAGAGTCAAAATTGCTTGATCCTAGTATTATCTTGGGAACCAGGAAAATTGACCCTCTGCTTTCTCTTTCACTTAAAGATAAAGGGGGTCCCCTCAATTTTAAGTCCCAATCCTGTAAAGTAACAGGGCCCCTGGGAAAATCCAGTCTTTTTCCCAGGGTGCAGCCCGCTCCAGTAGCATAACTGAGGTGCTGTTGATTATACTTATTTAAGGATGATTCAAATAAGTAATTTTTTTTTTGTTTTTCATAGACTCTACTTTTTCTGATATGCTAGAACTGTGAGAGTCAACTATGAAGATGGGACAAGAACCTTCTCTCCCTCAAAATTCAACCTTAGGGTGCCTTCTAAAATGGGGAGAAGCCTACCCCTCTCTCAGGATCCCTTCCTTTGTTATTCTTACAAATTGCTTTAGCTAGCACTATCCCTAATTTCTATGGAGGAAAATTCCCTGCAAACCCAGTACTAGCCAAACTATATCTATAGAAATAAAGTTTGCTCATTAAAGTTGTAGAATTGCTAAATTCATTTTAGCAGATTCTGGGGGTTTTGAGATTAATCATTAAGTTGTGTGGCATTGTCTTTTTTTTTACCTAACTGAAAAGGGAAACTCATTTTCTATGAAACTTAAAAAATAATAATTGATAAGTAATGGTTATTTCTGGAATTGTAGAACTGAGATTTGGCTTGTAACTAAAAGCTTGTGGAAAATATGTTTAAAACTAACTAAAACTCGTAATTATTGTGTATGGAAGGTGAGGATGAAGTAAAAAAAAATATTTAGATTGGCTTTGCATTTTAGAGCTATTCCCCTTCTCCTTGCCATAGAATGTGGGAGGGAGGGAGTAGCTTAAAACCATTTCCTTATATATCAAAATAAGTTATGAATTTTCTGTAGTGAATCTTTTACTATTACAATTGGTTTTTTTTCCCCCTGAGGCAATTAGTGTTAAATGTCTTGCCCAGGGCCACACTACCAGAAAGTGTTGTGTCTGAGGCCAGATTTTAACTAAGGTCCTCCTGACTTGAGGGCTGGTACTCTATCTACTACACCAACTAGCTGTCCCTTAGTATTACAGTTGTTTGAGATAATCACTATTAATGCTTGCTGAAACTGTGAACTTGTTTATTCTAGGTATAAGCTCTTAGAAATTTGTATGCAAATATTGAAGCATTATTGCTGAAATTTAAATTTGTATTTGATTTGATTTTAAGCAAACACTGAGTATTAACCAAAGTTCTCTGGTAACTTACTCGAAGAGGTCATATGTTTGTATCTCCTAATTAGATGAAATATGTTTAAGATATTCTGTTGCTTTCTAAATTGTATATTGTACAATTTGTAAAAATTGTATGAGCTATGTTTTAAAAGTTGTCAGCCCTGCTGGGCATGAGTTTTGTTTTGTGAAGTTTTCACTCCAAATTATTTAGCTGTCATCTATGTTAAGGAATATCCTATGTTTACGAGGTGTTAATAACTGAATATTTATTTGTTTTTATTTTTCAAGTCTGTGGTTGTTTGAAGATTTTGAGATCCATTCAGCAAGTTATTTAATATTTATTAAGTACATCATTGTCTCATTGTTTAATGCCTTCCACCATATCATTCCTGAGATAATTTTAGGCACAATGATTTTTAAGCTTTTTTTTTTCCTTTTAGATCTGAAGCTTCTGATGTGGAATTTGGCTGTTTGAAAGAAAATTTTGAAAGACTATAACTAATTTTATTTTTCGAGCTTGAGTCCAGATATGTATGAGGATCATTAAATCATAAAACCCTCCATCCCAGAGAAATGCCACAGAATTTCAGAAAGCTGAGGTTTGTTAATCTGGGTAAGAAGGAGTTTGAAAGTTGACTTTTTGAGCTCTACTTCAGATCAGACCCATTTTACTGGATTATCCAATTGTATTGCTTTCTATAAGAATGATTTCCACCTATTTCTGAATTTGGGAAGGGGGTGGAATTTATTCGTGGTTTTCATACCTGAAATCACACCGCTAAGGATGCTTTCTCCTATCCCTGCTTTTCTCTCTTATAACTAATTTCCATATTCAGAGCAAGTGGTCAGTTTAAAAGCCTTAACCAGAAATGCTGGTATAAAATCTTCTTGTATTCTATCTGAAAATGTGTAGTCATTAGATAAATGACTGTTTTCCATCATTGGATAGGTGAATATTTGGCATAGTCATCTATCTGTTACTAGAGATATTTCTTATTTATTTATTTATTTTTGCTGAGGCAATTGGGGTTAAGTGACTTGCCCAGGGTCACACAGATAGGAAGTGTTAAGTGTCTGAGGGCAGATTTGAACTCAGGTCCTCCTACTTCAGGGCTGGTGCTCTATCCACTGCACTGCCTAGCTGCTCCACTACAGACATATTTTACTAGAAAAATGTTTATATAAAGTCTTTAAACCTTTCAAGTAGTAAGAACATTTAGCTACTGTTGCAACTTTTGTGAGACCCACCCAGATGCTATTCTTGGGCAGTGTGGTTTAAAGTAGAGAATTTTAGTGCAAACTTTTTTTTTTTAAAGAGGGGGAGTAGCCTTCATGTCCCAAATAACTTAAACTGTGGCTTTTAAGGCACTTAAAATTGATATCTTGTAATATAATATATTAATAATGCATATTATTATTATTATTATTATTATATTATAACATATTTAATTATAAAATTATATTATCTCCATTCTTATCTTCAGAGAAAGTGACTCTATTACCTTTTAACTCACCTCCCAGGGATGAGAGCTCTGCTCTTCCTGATTCTCTCTCAAGCTATCCCTGCCCCACTCTTGTCGGTGGGAGATAGGATAATTTTTGGTCAGACTAGGTCAATCTCTACCTGTTTTCCTCTCTACCTAATGCCTAAGTCCTTTTGAACACTCTGGAATATGTGCCTTCCTAAGTTGGCCTTTTATTGCTTACAATGCTACTGTCCCTGATCTCTGCTTGTTAGGTTTGTTTTTTTTTTTCTAGGCTTTGATCAATTTACCTTCAAATGACCAGCTCTAGACAGTTTGTATTGTTCAGCTTCAAGAATCCGACTCAGAATTCACTGGATAATTTCCCTTCAAATACCTCTTGGCCAACCCCCCAACTCTATGGCCATTCCTAGTAGGAAGTACATTCAGACAATGAGATTTCAAAAGATTTTGGGCCTTGTTTGGAAGGAAACTGATTATTGGGGTGAATGGACCCCAGCAAGATACTACCCAGTGGGCCTCCCAGTAATGTGAAAACCGACTTTGTACTAATCTCTGCTATTGTGCTCTAATAATCAACTTTGTACCCCCATGATGTCACCAAACTTTGGTTTTAGTACATCTCTAACACTTCTGTATTTCGTTATTTTAAAAGTGTCCTGGGATTTGGCTCCTAAAATTTTAGCGTTTTTCTGCTATATCCCCTTCTATTTAGGGACCTCCAACCCACTTTTATTTTTTTTTTATTTTTTTTTTTTATTATATATATATATATATATATATATATATATATATATATATATATATATATATATATTTATAATATTATCCCTTGTATTCATTTTTCCAAATTACCCCCCCTCCCTCTATTCCCTCCCCCCAACGACAGGCAATACCATACATTTTACATGTGTTACAATATAGTCTAGGTACAATACATGTGTGCGAATATCATTTTCTTGTTGCACAATAAACATTAGAATCCGAAGGTACATGCAACCTGGGCAGACAGATATTAGTGCTAACAATTTTCATTCCCCTCCCAGTGTTTCTTCTCTGGGTGTAGCTACCTCTGTCCATCATTGATCAACTGGAAGTGAGTTGGATCTTCTTTATGTTGAAGATTTCCACTTCCATCAGAATACATCCTCATACAGTATTGTTGTTGAAGTGTACAGTGATCTTCTGGTTCTGCTCATTTCACTCAGCAACAGTTGATGTAAGTCTCTCCAAGCCTCTCTATATTCCTCCTGCTGGTCATTTCTTACAGAGCAATAATATTCCATAACCTTCATATACCACAATTTACCCAACCATTCTCCAACTGATGGACATCCATTCATCTTCCAGTTTCTAGCTACAACAAAAAGAGCTGCCACAAACATTTTGGCACATATATGTCTCTTTCCGCTCTTTAGTATTTCTTTGGGATATAATCCCAGTAAGTAGCGCTGCTGGGTCAAAGGGTATGCACAGTTTGATAACTTTTTGGGCATAATTCCAGATTGCTCTCCAGAATGGCCGGATTCTTTCACAACTCCACCAGCAATGTATTAGTGTCCCAATTTCCCCACATCCCCTCCAACATTTGTCATTATTTGTTCCTGTCATCTTAGCCAATCTGACAGGTGTGTAGTGGTATCTCAGAGTGGTCTTAATTTGCATTTCTCTGATCAGTAGTGATTTGGAACACTCTTTCATGTGAGTGGATATAGTTTCAATTTCTTCCTCTGAGAATTGTCTGTTCATATCCTTTGACCATTTATCAATTGGAGAATGGTTCGGTTTCTTATAAATTATGGTCAGTTCTCTATATATTTTGGAAATGAGACCTTTGTCAGAACCTTTGTTTTTAAAAATATTTTCCCAATTTGTTACTTCCCTTCTAATCTTGTTTGCATTAGTATTATTTGTACAGAAACTTTTCAGTTTGATGTAATCAAAATCTTCTATTTTGTGATCAATAATGATCTCTAGTTCTCCTCTGGTCATAAATTCCTTCCTCCTCCACAAGTCTGAGAGGTAGATTATCCTCTGTTCCTCTAATCTATTTATTATCTCCCTCTTTATGCCTAAATCATGGACCCATTTTGATCTTATCTTGGTATATGGTGTTAAGTGTGGATCCATATCTAATTTCTGCCATACTAATTTCCAGTTTTCCCAACAATTTTTTCCGAATAATGAATTTTTATCCCTAATGTTGGAATCTTTGGGTTTGTCAAAGATTAGATTGCTATAGATGTACCCTTTTTTTGTCCTTTGTATCTAATCTGTTCCACTGATCTACCGGTCTATTTCTTAGCCAATACCAAATGGTTTTGGTGACTGCTGCTATATAGTATAGCTTTAGATCAGGTACACTTAGACCACCTTCCTCTGAGTTTTTTTTCATTAGTTCCCTTGCAATTCTTGACCTTTTATTCTTCCATATGAATTTTGTTGTTATTTTTTCTAGGTCATTAAAATAGTTTCTTGGGAGTCTGATTGGTATAGCACTAAATAAATAGATTAGTTTGGGGAGTATTGTCATCTTTATTATATTCGCTCGGCCTATCCAAGAGCACTGAATGTCTTTCCAATTATTTAAATCTGATTTTATTTTTGTGGCAAGTGTTTTGTAATTTTTCTCATATAATTCCTGACTTTTCTTTGGTAGATGGATTCCCAAATATTTTATACTCTCAACATTTGTTTGGAATGGAATTTCTCTTTGTATCTCTTGCTGTTGCATTTTGTTAGTGATATATAAAAATGCCGAGGATTTATGTGGATTTATTTTGTATCCTGCCACTTTGCTGAAATTTTGAATTATTTCTAGTAGCTTTTTAGCAGAGTCTTTGGGGTTCTCTAAGTATACCATCATGTCATCTGCAAAAAGTGATAGTTTAATTTCCTCATTTCCTACTCTAATTCCTTGAATCTCTTTCTCGGCTCTTATTGCCAAGGATAGCGTTTCTAGTACTATATTGAATAGTAATGGTGATAGTGGGCAACCTTGTTTCACTCCTGATCTTACTGGGAAAGGTTGCAGTTTATTTCTATTGCATATTATGCTTACTGACGGTCTTAAATATATACTCCTGATTATTCTAAGGAATAATCCATTTATTCCTATACTCTCAAGAGTTTTTAGTAGGAATGGATGTTGGATTTTGTCAAATGCTTTTTCTGCATCTATTGAGATGATCATATGGTTTTTATTAATTTGATTCTTAATATGGTCAATTATACTAATAGTTTTCCTAATATTAAACCAGCCCTGCATTCCTGGAATAAATCCTACTTGATCATAGTGTATTATCTTGGAGATGATTTTCTGAAGTCTTTTTGCTAATATCTTATTTAAGATTTTAGCATCAATATTCATTAAGGAGATTGGTCTATAATTTTCTTTCTCAGTTTTCGATCTACCAGGTTTAGGTATCAGTACCATGTCTGTGTCATAAAAGGAGTTTGGTAGGACTCCTTCATCCCCTATTTTTTCAAATAATTTATATAACATTGGGGCTAATTGTTCTTTAAATGTTTGGTAGAATTCACATGTGAATCCATCTGCCCCTGGGGATTTTTTCCTGGGGAGTTGATTAATAGCTTGTTCTATTTCTTTTTCTGAAATGGGACTATTTAAGCAATTTATCTCCTCCTCTGTTAATCTAGGGAGCCTATATTTTTGGAGGAAGTCATCCATTTCACTTAAGTTATCAAATTTATTGGCATAAAGTTGGGCAAAGTAACTCCTTATTATTTCTCTAATTTCCTCTTCATTGGTGGAAAGATCCCCCTTTTAATTTGTAAGACTATCAATTTGATTTTCCTCTTTCTTTTTTTTGATCAAATTTACCAAAGGTTTATCTATTTTATTGGCTTTTTCATAAAACCAACTCTTGGTTTTATTTATTAATTCAATAGTTTTTTTACTTTCAATTTTACTGATTTCTCCTTTTAATTTTTGTATTTCGAGTTTAATTTTTGGTTGGGGGGAAAGTGAAGGATAGTCAAGAAAGATTTTAAAAAACCATGTGAGGGGAGGCAAGAAGGAAAGGGGCAATAAAAGGACAAGACTACCACTTAGGTGTAGATTGAACAATAACTGAGAACCGAAAGAAGTCAGAGCTTCTTAGCTCTTAAGTTTTCTTATATTTTCTCTGCCAAGGAGAATGACTTTTAGACTGGAAAGAAACAATCAGAAATGACTAATAGTGAGTTGAACCTAAGATTTATAACTAATCACTGTTAGGTTCTTACTAAGTGCTAAGTTGGTACTTAACAATTCTCTAGCTCAGAATTGACAAACTTTAGTTCAAATCTTTAAGGGAGTCTACACCTTTGAAGGAATACTTAAAAGGACCAAGTTCATTGATCAGTAAGTAGTTCCCACAAGATCCAGGAGTACCCACAAGTCCATTCTCTGGGAGGATAAAAGAGGAGGGCACTTGGGAAGGAAGCATTCTGAATTGGGTCAAGGAGAAGACGTCCTGTGGTTTCACAAGTCTAGCAATCCCACACTTTTAGAGGGGAAGAAGAAGATTCAAGATTCTATCTTTGCTCTGGCTGGAGGCTCCAGAAGCCTCCCAAGAAACCTCCTCCCAGAGAAGAATTACAATTGAGAGACAACAGAACTTTACATTTTGGTGCCCAACGTGGGGCAAAGACTTTTGCTTATCCTGACTAGTATCAATTCTGAGCCCTTTAGAGGAGCTAGCCAGGACCTTCACAAGTCACCAAGTATTTTTAAGCTGAAATATAACCCTGAAGATATGAAGGAGATAGTTGCCTTGTGTAAGTCCAAGCTACCCCAGGAAACATATCTTTAAGGACTGGGGAAAAAATGGTGGATAATGTTGCTAAAGCATTTTCAATGACATTTGAAAAATGATTGGATACAGGAGAAATTGGACACCAGGGAAGGACAAATGTCCTGTTTTTCTAAAAAAAAGACTGAATTCAATAAACTGTAAGCCAGCGATCCTGATATAAACTTAGGGGGGGAATTTCACAGCATATTATCAAGGAAATGGTTTGCAGACATATAGAAATGGAATGGGAAGTCAAAAAGGAGCAGGAAGGATAAAGTTCATGCTAGGCTAGCTGAATTCCTTTATTTGACTGGACTGATAATGTCATTAATTAGAGAAATGCTTTGGATATAGTTTTGTTTTTTTGCAAAACATTTGATAAAATGCATGCTTTTTATGTTAAGGAAATGCTTGTTTTATCCCATAAACTAAAAAAAAAAAAAAAAAATTAAGTTGGAGAGATAGACTAGATGGTTGAAAAAATAGATTTAGAATAGGTTGAAATGTTGGCTCAGTGTTAACTTAAACGTCTCCAATGTTGTTTCTTAGGTATCTCTTCTTAGATCTGTAATTAAAAAAGCAAAATCAAAAATCAATGATTTAAATAAAGACATATAATGTTCTTAATAAATTTGCAGGTGGCATAAAGCTAGAAGGGATGGTGGCCCCATTGGACTACAGAATCAGGTTAGAACATCTTGACAAGGTTAGAACATTGGACTAAATTTAATTTTAATAGATATAGATATAATTGAACTTGATTTCAAAAATTCCATTTCACAAGTTCAAGATGGGAGAGACATAATCAGGCAGCATTTCATCTGAAAAAGATTTGCAACTTTTTTAAAGTTGACTTGCTTCTCACTGTAAGGTAATAGTTGACACAGAAGCCAAGAAAGCTAATGTTAGCTTGTGCTACACTAAGAGTAATAACTTCTAGAGATCAGCTTGTTACTATTCATCCGTACTTTATCCCACTTAGACCATATTTGGAGTACTGTCTTCAATTCTGGGTATTACATTTTAGGAAGGATGTTGATAATTCATCCAGTATGGTATAGGTCTATAAATCCATGTCATATGGTAATCAACTAAAGAAAAATCTGGGTATATTTAGACTACAAGAAAAAAACTCAATGGGAATATGATCTATTTTCAGGTTCTTGCAAGTATGTTGTTCTTTTTGGCCCTGAAAGGCAGAACACTAGTGTAGTTGAAGATAGAAAATTTAGGCCTGACATCAAAAAAAGCTTTCTTATCTTTAGAGCTGGAATGAACTATCTTAGGATATAGAGAGTTCTCTTTCATTAGACATCTTCAGGCAAATACTAGATGACCTTCCCCTTGGTTATGTTGTAATGGATATTCTTTTTTTTTGGAGGTGGGTACTGTCACAAATCCTTTCCAACACTAATTCTGGTTTTCTGTTTGCCAGATGAATATTTTTTTACATTATGACATGCTGCTTCACCCTCATTTTGCATCTACAATTCTTAATATACAACATAAAGTTATCTTTAATGATAACATTTGCAGTGAATATTGCAAGTGTGCTGAGTTTAGGGAGACATTGATTGTGATATCAGAAGATAATAATTCATATTCAAATGCATTATCTGTTAAATAAAATGCTTCTTTGAAGATTTATTAAAATAGAAGGTATCCAACTACATTGTTTACCATTAATTTACTACATGACAGAAAGACTGAGGGACAGACACACTGAAATTTAAAGGGATAGAAGACACTGAGAACTGAAAATCACAAATGAAGATAAATCACCCGAAAGATTGTAATCTGTCGTTTTTTCATGTATTCATACATTTTAGCACCTTCTATGTGAATAACACTGCATGTAAATACTAGAAAGCATAATTTCCAAAAAGGTTTTGTATATAACTTTTAAAGATTCTTTTTATTATATAAAATTAAATATACTTGTGGTTAAATAAAAAATGATAGCTAACATTTATATAGCATCATATGGTTTGTAAAATGTTTTACATTTAAAATTATCTCATTTTATCCATGTGACATAAGTAGGAGCTATTATTACCCCCTTTTTGTTGTTGTTCAATTGTGTCCAATTCTTAACGGTTCTATTTGGGGTTTTCTTGGCAAAGATATTGTAATAGTTTGCCATCTCCTTCTCCAGCTCATTTAACAGTTGAATAACTGAGGCAAACAAGTTGTGACTTGCTCAGAATCATATAATTAGTATGTCTCTGAGACCTGGATTTGAACTCAGGAAAATGAATTGTAACAAAACTAGTCTTTCTGACTCCAGGTCCAGTGTTCTTTCCACTGTGCTATAACTCTGCTCCTTTCTACAGATGAAGAAACTTGAGACAGATAGGGGTTAAATGAATTTTTTTGGAATCACAGAGGAGGTCGGTGTCTGCAACAGGATTTGAATTCAGATTTTCCTAACTCCCAGGTCCATTACACTATCCACTACACAGCATAAATATTAAGCTGCACAAAAGCTTTTTGCTTTCTCGACCTAGAATTTCTGATATCCTAATATGCAAAACAGGATGAATTATTATAAGAACTATGATGTCATTCAAGACTCCCTCTGACTAACATCAAAGCCCATAATTACTAAGTGGTATTTTTCATCCTGCTGCAGAATAATAGTCCTGAGTGGTGGAGCATACCACATCTGCTCTTCCAGAGTTAGTTTAATATTTCACATCCTGCCAATTAAATCTTTTTTAGCTCGGCAGGTAATAGAAAATTTTTAACCATATAATGAAATGGAAGAAGGATTTGCGTAATGTTAAACTAATGTTATATCAAATTAAAATAACTAATATCCCTTTCATTTTTATCATCAAACAGATTCCTATTTAAAGTGAGACCTCTTTAAGAACTGATAATGCTATCATAAAAATATATATTTTCTAAAAGAGACTGATCAGACATGTTAAACTCCATTTCCGAGGGGCTGTTTGATTAAAAAACTATAATGACTGTCTTCTAAATATTGCTGTTTGAGCTATCTTTTCCATCATTTTGTCGAATAGGCTACAGTTTCATGTAAATCTGTAAACCATTTCATGTCTTGACAATTAGCAAATTAATCACATTTTATACAGGTACAGAATGCCTGGAAGATTATAACTATTTTTTAGTTTCATAATGAATGATATAGTCCCACAATTACAAGATTTGTTCAGAAAAATTCTCTTTTTTCGTATCCTTTTCTCACTAACAGTGGAACTTCTTAACTGTCCTCTATGTTGATTGTCAGTCCAAGCATTCTTGCTTTGTATAAATATGGATGTAGATATATTTACATACATCAGCATATATAGAAATTTTAAAATGTGTTGATATTTTGATTTAAAAGTTACAGTTTTGGTGTTTTAGAAATAATTTCTTTTAAATTATTTTTGGTAGAAAAATAGAGAAGAAAATGTTATGACTCATAATAGGTAATTGCACAGTGTTCAGATGTCAAAAAGAGCCAAACATCAGGCGGAGATGTGCTTCCTCTATCACCTGACCCCAATGACTTCTGATCTATAACCTGTAGCTTCTAAAGGGGATTAACGGTAGTGTGGCGGGAAAGGGAACACTGAGCAGCAAGTTCAGGAAAGCGGCGTTTTGCTGGCTGGAGAGACGCCTTTCCTCCATCTGCAGACGTGGGATTTCGGAGAAGTCTAGCGGTGTGCGGTTCAGACAACCCCCCACCCGGGGAATGAGAGCTCGGCGCGAGCCCTCGGGAGGGAGGCTGACCCAAGTGACGGGGGAGGGGCAAACAGAACCAGAGCTAGCTTGTGCACGCGAGGGCGCCCAGCTCCTCCGAGGTCACGAGCCAGGCCCGATCCTGGTAACCTCGGAGACGCGGGGACTCCGCCTCAGGCCCACGGGGCTCGCCGGGGCCGTCTCCTGGGAGTGCGCGGAGAAGCACTTAACCGGCCACTAGAGGGCAGCGCTGCCCAAGTGCTTCTCAGTGTGCCCCGGAGGACTCGGGGCCTGCGCTTAAAGGCTCGGTCTAGTCCCGCGCTGGCCGGCCCCGGGCCTCCTCCCGTGTGGTAGCGCCCGAAGGAAGCTCGGGAGCCGGCCGGCCCGGCCCGCTGGCTTCAGCTTAGAGCGGGAAAAGGGGCACGAGAGGGAGAGAGCGGGGACTCCTCCTCAGAGCGCCCGACCCCAAGCGGAGCCCCCACGGAAACCCGCCCGTCACCGCTCAGGGACGCGGAGCTGCGCTGTCCTGTGTCTGAGGGCCGGGAGCTCCGTCCTGGGGCCTTCCTCCATCTTCGTCACACTGAGGAGCCAGCAGTGTTACAGTCTGCAATGGCCATGTCATGTGATCCTCACAGTAACTCTGGGAGTTTGGGGGACTCCTCCTCCCCTCCCCCCCTTTCATAGATGAGAAAATTGAGGCAAACGGCGAGGACAGTGGCTTGCCCAAGGTTATGCTGCGAGAAGCGTTTGAGGCTGGACTTGAACTCAGTCCCCTGACTCCCAGCCCCAGTATTCTGTCCGCTGCCCCACTTAGTTCAGAACCAGTGGGGGAACCCTAAAGTCCTCTTGTCTGTCTGTCTCTATGAGTGTCTGTCTCTCTGTGTCTCTTCTTTCTGTCTCTCTTGTCTCTCCGTTCTCTGTCTCTCTTCCTCTATTTTTCCCTCCCTCCTTCTTTCCCTCTTTCCTTCCCTCCCCCCTCTCCCTCCTTCCCTCCCTCCCTTCTCTTCCCCCTTCTCTGTCTGTCTCCCCTTCCCCCTCCCCTTTCTCTCTTTTCCTCTCCTCTTTTCCCCCTCCCTTTCCCTCTTCCCCTCCTCCTTTTCCTCTCCCCTTTTCCTTCTCCCCCTTTCTTCCTCTTTCCCTCTCCCTCTTCCCTCTTCCCTTCCCCTCCCCCCCAACACACACTGTCTCTGTGTCTCTCTCTGTCCCTTTCTCCCCTCCTCTCCATTTTAAGGTTTTTTTCTGGAGGAATCTTAATCCTGAATTGGTCTTCTTTGGTCATAGAAGGAACCAACTTTTGATAAGATTGATTCAGTTTCTGCTAATGCCTCAGTAAAAAAGCATCTGTTTGAAGCCTTAAAAAGCAATGTTGAGTTAGGAAGGTAGCCAGTGACACTGGGGGCTACCACTGGAGAAAAAGGCATCTTAAGGGGTGTGTGTGTGTGTGTGTGTGTGTGTGTGTCTGTGGTTTCAGCACTCCATTTATAGTGATGAAAGTTAAGAATTTATATATCTATAGATTTGGGATCTATGTCTGTACATGTTGCTCAACATTGGATGTGGCATGTCCCCCTTTCCCATTTTTATGACAGATTAAATTTGAAAACATGTCTACCTGCTGAGCCTTTGTTTGCTGGATTTGATTTCCTTCCTATCTGCTGAGACCTTGAGACTTGAAAAGAGCCTGAAATGAAAGTTACTGTTTTTACAATGGCTGTTTTTGACTAAAATCGCTTTAGTCATTTCTAATTTCATTTTAGCCATTTATTTAAGCCTTAAAGGACCAGATACATTTCTATCACCTAATGACTGCTCTATAATGTTTCTTCACGTCTGTCAAAGCTTAATTGGACTACCCCATTTCCTCTGCTGCCCAGACCTTTGTTCTCATTAAACTCACCCTGCTGTCACCTGCTGTGGCTTGCAGTCCTCAATCTGGAAAGCCTCCCCACCCCCCACCACTTAACAGCCCTTCACACCACTACAGATTTCCTCGTAGAAGGCATGGGTCCCTCCCTTTGTCCCTGGCACTCCTTGAGAAGACTTCTTGGGGGTGGAGAGTAGCTAATCCCTTCTCTGTGTATTTCTCCATGCCTTTCTCCAGGACCTGCTCAAAGTAGAGAAAACCCTTTCTATACATCAGAGCCCAGCAGCTAACCGCTAATTGCCATTAGACACCATCTGTCAGTCCCTGGAATTTGGTCATGTAGAATCTGCTTTACATTGGAAGGCGGCTCTCCTTGATGGAGGTGCTCTTGTGTCAATGACACTTGCCTCAATTCTGGGGGAGAGGGGTAACTTTAATGATGTTTATCTAGAGACTTAGTGCCCTGGCTTTCAAAGAGTGAGTTGGGAAATTAAAGGAAGGACTTTGAGGACAGAAAAAAGTTCTACATTTATTAATATAATTACTACAGTGATGTGACTATTACTACCACTACCACTACTACTACTTCTATCTCTACTACTACCACTACTACTAAGTACTACCACTACTACTATTACTACTACTACCACTGTTGTGCCACAGTTCCCTAATTGTCCTGACTCAGTTTCCCTAAATTGTCCTACCTCAGTTTCCCTGAATCCTTCTGCCTCAGTTCCTAATTGTTCTGTTCAGTCCTGCAACACCATCTCTCCCTCCTAATCACATGATCCAGATAAGGAGAAAGACCTTCTGTCTTAGACATCATCAGAATGTCCAGTGCTTCCCCTTAGCCTGTCAGAACCAGATTGATAGTTTGTTCCCACTCTCAGGGCTCTGACTCTGCCCCTGTCTCTGTCTACCTCTATAACTGAGACACATGTATATATACTTCATGGGAAGCACATATTAGTTGCTGAATGCTTTGGACATCAGCCCTGGGGCAACATGCCCCCAGCACAATCTCTCCCTCTCAATAAAATATTAAAAACTCTCTGATCTTTATCTTGCCTCAGTTTCTCTAGCACTACACCACTATCATTACTAGTAGTACTACTACTACTATCTGATCACCTTGCTTCTAACTCATGTAAATCAAAAGAATAATTTTTTGTGACAAAAAACTTCATCCCTCTTCATGCTAGTTATATTTATTTCAATTTGATTACTTAAAAACTTAATCCTTTTTTTTTTTTAAATACTTGCTCTGAGATCTTGTACCATTTAATCCAATTTCTTTCCCAGGTTGAACTTGATAGTAAGGGTTGTTGGTTTTTTGTTTTGGTTTGGTTTTGTGCTAGACAAATCTGCACTAGACAAAAATTTTCTCACAGGATTGAATAAATGATCTAGACTTTTTGAGTAACTAAAACACTTTATTGTGTAAAACTAAATGCTGTTATTGAATGTTTCAAAATTTTCAAAACATTAAAAAAAATTCCTTCTAACTGATAAAGTTATGAACAAGAAATGTAGAATGGCTCAAACTCTTCAATTACTTCATCCTCTTTAGTGGGTAGAATGGGGGCTGGGAAGAGGGAGCAGGAGTTCAAACACAAATTTTTTTGATCTGTTCTTTATTTAAAATTGAGTTCTTATTTGTATCATAGTCTTTTGTCAGGCTGCTGTAAATATCCTTCTGTGCCTTAAATAGTCTGTGTAAGAATACAGAGTATTTGTAAGTCAGCTACCACATTTGGAATGTGTGATTCCCTTTTCTCCCCCTTTCTCTCCTACCCCTTTTCTTCCTATTCACACCTGTCTGGGAAGGAGCAGGCACAGACCTGCAAGCCCAGGCAGCAGGCTGCATGTGACAGTAAGGGAGCTGGAAAGATGAGGTTTTCAGAAAGCTTACCGCTATGGGGCCCAGTTAGAAGGTGCCTCCGTGTGTGTTGTGATGGAGCAGTAGAGGGCACCACATGCTTCATTTCAGCCTTCTTGTGGCATTTTCTCATCAGAGATAAAAAATGAATGGCAGATATTAATTAAACTTTGAAAATGCTTTGTGAGTTGAGCAAGTAGTAGGTGTATAAAGTAGATCTTATTTTATGCCAGGAGAAATAAGATTTGGTATGAGCCTTACTGATATTTCAAAGGGAGCCAGCATTATAAAAATGCCAAAACCTTCTCTGTGCCCTGCTCCCAGCACTAATTAATATTTTAAAGCATATGCACATGGATACAAAGGAACAGCCCAAACCTACACACCTAACCTCCCATTTTCTGGACTCATGTTTTGTCACATACATTTTTCATAGCTTACAAACTATGTGTGATATTTGGTTGGAGAATTTTTTTCTGCCTTTTATAATCACTTACCACAATACCATTTTGACTTTTAAAAAAATGTGTTTTGTTTTATTGCACAATCCTCCCAGCAGCATTTTGGTTTCTGAGCAATAAAAGTTCTGCTGTATATTTCTATAAATCCATATCTATATTTATATACTATAGAGATAGTGATGTATAATATAAATATAACTAGATACTTGATATATATGCATACACATAATACATTTATACGTAGACACACATATGTATATATAATAGAAAAGCTATGATGCAGAAAACAAGTAAAATTCCTAGAATCTGCAGAAGAAACAATTTTTTTCTATATTCTTGCTTACTCATATTATGAAGTGATTAGAGCAGGGCTTCAATCAAGTGGAGAACTCCCTAAGGCAAGGTCTTGTCCCACCAGTGCAGAGAGCATGCCCCATCTGACACCAGGGCGACTTGAGAATTGAGCTGAGTGAAGGTGCAGGATGGTGTAGCAGATGAGCACCAGTGGTTGCCATGGAAATCTCTAATACAGCTGAAACTCAAAGAAAGGGGACTTGCTGCAAGCGGAGGAGCTAGACTGAAAATGAATGAGGAACAAGCAGAATTTAGAATAGGCCCTCAGCTAGGTGTCCCACATGGAGTTTTAATTTCCTCTCTTCTCCTTTATCTCTTTTTCTTCCCTTTCAGAGAAAAAAACAAACAAACAAAAAAACTCACACCAAATCTTTGTGGTTAAAAAAAAAAAAAAGTACAGAATCCCTTTGGATCTCATCTCAAGCAGAAACCTTATAGAGATAACTGTATATTAATGAGTATGGCATGAGCAATGTGATTGGGGAAGGGGGAGAGTGTGATAGCCCTTATGTAGGCCTCTTGCCACTGGGATTTAGTAGGTGTCTTGGGATTTGTCTGTAGCATATGCGCTCCTGTTAATGATTGAAAAATTACCACAACAATTAGTCATGGATCGCTGAAGGCAGGGCCCCCAAATGGGATGGACAATGTGATTAAATCCATGTATGTGACAATTAACTCTCCTGAAGGTTTATCCACCAAGGACATTGCTGTGGGGCTGAGGAGAAAAAAGGGATGGTGGACAGAGAGGGTAAGGAGGGATAACAAAGAGGAGCTGAGGATAGAATAATGAAGTTCTAGGTATCAGATACAGCTGGCACTATTGGTTTGAATCTGATCCTGAATTAATCACACTTTGATTAATCCTGTTACAGCTATGTCTTCTTTGTGGTCCATTTCTATTTCCCCTACTTTTATGTAGGGGACAGAGGCGTGACTGATTAAATTTTGCCCATTCTGTGTTTTTGAATTGGAAAACCAAGTCTATGCAGTTAATGCCATGTTATAGGAGGTCCAAGGTGCAATTATCTCATAAAAGCTAAGTAGGCACCAGACGTAGCATGTCGTGAATCCCCTCATGCGTTACAGCTGAATAACTCAGAATAAATATTTGTTTGCTCAATATTCTGCTTAACCAGAAAGAAGCTCTCAGATGTCAATCTGCTTATTTATCTGGGAGGGAAAAATACAAATATGCATGCACACACATGTGTGTGGATAGATAGATAGATAGAGCTAGTTTTCCCTCCCAGATAAATAAATTCTGTATCATGTATGTTTACAAATACATACATACATACATATATATATGTGTGTATATATATATATATACATATATATATATATATATATGAATGATATATCTGACAAAATGGATGTTAGAAATATGCATATTGTACCTAGAAAAGATGAACACATTTAGAGGTGTTACTGGCAAATATATA